>NC_086195.1:80717005-81917005 GCF_035770615.1 Melospiza melodia melodia
TTCAAAAAGTTGGAAAGATTTTCAATCAGGTAAAAAAAATTCCAGAAATTTAGTATATCAAGGGTACAAGGTAACTTGTTTAAAGTGAGATCTGTCTGCCTCTGTTATCATTTCTGTTTCCTGAGAGACAGTTTATGGAAGGTGGTTTTATGATACATTCCTGAAACACCTCCAGATTTCAAATATGCAATATAAACCACCTTATGAAAACTGCATAACTTGCCCTTGATTTATAAATAGTACCACACCTACTTTGGCTGTACAAAATTTTTAAGTCCTAATGTATTCAGTTAGTAATAAAAATGAAGTTTAATACAGAAAGATTTGCTAAAAAACCAGATAATGAAGGGACAGGAAACCACCTTCTAGATTAAAGTGTGTTGCCTATTCCTAAGGTAGTGGATGGAAGAACTTAGCATGTTAGCAAGAATAGTTGGAGAAAACCCAAGAAAAATTTCTCTTACCAAGACATGTTGTGAACAGTTCCTTTAAAAGCTTGTGCTTAAAAGGTAAAGATATTTGCAGTGTTCATCAGTATCAATGGTTTATTAGCAACAAATGAAATAGTCTCAATAAAGAATGGTCCATTTTGATACAGGTAATCACAAATATTTTTGCAACCTGAATTGTGGAACCCTGGGACTATCTTCCAGTACAGGAGATTTTTCAGTCAGTGGTCAGCAAATATCTTTTGCATGAAAGTCACAAAAAATATCACATAACACTTTCCAGGACAATCCACTAACCCTGTAGTATCCGGCAATCCCCCCAAAATGTCAGTCCAACTAAGATCATAAAGAAAAAAAGACTGCTTTTTCCAAGATTCTGTTTCCTAGACCTATTCTTTTCTGCTTCTGCTCACTTGAACTCACTGCTTTCATATTTGAACTCTTGGTATTTTTCATTCCATGCATGACATGCTGGTCTTTTAGTTGATCCACTGAAATGTTAGTATAGAAAATGCCTTGAACATCTTTGTATGAGTCCCAAGATGCTCAGCAAGTTAGAGGCAGTTATGCTGAGACAGCCTCAAGAGATGCAGGTTTGACATGCAGTTCTTGTTTTTTTCCTGCCTCTTTAAAAATCCAAGTCTGTAATGCAAATGTGGAGTTACAAAGGTGCTGTGTTTCATTGCTTTATTTTCCACCTGTAATTTCACAGAAATCTCACTGGAATCAGATCAGTGAACAAAGACCAAGGGTTTTGAAGGGAGCAAGTCAGAAGGACAATTTTTCTTCTCTTGCAGGTTGTCTGACCTGCCTTCAGTGCATAAATACTGTCAAACATCTGACCCTACCACACACTCTGCACACCTTCATTCCTGAAACTAGCCTTCTCCACCTTTGAAACAATGGACTTGTTTCTCTGATCTTGTTCAACTCTGCTGAGTGTATGGAAATGAGTTTTCTGTAAAAATATAAATGAAAATAGATTCAACTTCAAGTGTCTTCACAGAACTCTATGTATCTTCCTGGGGATGCCTGCATTGCTCTCAGAGTGCTCCAAAATTAGGCTAAAGTCTCAAGTTTCTCTATAAATATTTGCTTATATTCCTCTCTTTTCTTCATCACTGCAGTACTACTGAGTACAGATTGAAAAGGACCCAAAGATGTCTCTGGCTTAAATGTGATAAAATCAAAGCAAGTCCACCCTGCCTTGGCAGATCAAGTGTTGCTGAAAGGGACAGATCTCACCTGAGGGTGGCTGTCTAAAAGCTGGAGGTCTGAGCCAAGTCAGTGCTGGAGGATCTGCTTAGAGACAATGGAAAAAGGTAGGCACTGCCCAGTTCTTCACATCTAATTTAGGCTGTGGTTCCCTGAGAGGTAGTGAAAGTTATTTCAGCTTATTTTTGCTGAAAATGTAAGGTCCCTCCTTCCTCCACCCTCTTCTATCACTTCTGGTCTTCTTCTAGCTGTTTACTTCATGCTGGTTCATCAGGCCCTTCTGTGAACCAAGCACCCTGGTGGAAAGTAAGTCAACTAAAACAAGGGGAGGCGGAATAGTTTGACCAGAGAGGAAGAGTGAAATGCCTTTTTTTTTTTTGTGGAAATGAGATGCACCAGGTTGCACCAGGTCAGCTGCCCATGATATTGTTGCCTGAAGCTTCTGCTGGGTTCAAAAATGGGATTGTCTCTGGAATCAGAGAGAGTTTTGATGACAGAGAGTCTCAGGATGAATTTTTGAGCGTTCAGCTTTGATCAGAAAAAAATTATTAGAGGGACTTCTTGGCATTTTTTATTACTGTAGCTCACATATTTCTAATTAAAAACCTACCTAGTCTGGAAAGAGACAAGCTCTCTCTGATCTCTCTGATATTCAGAGCTGTACACTCAAAAAGGGGAGTGAAAGCTAAACTAGTCCTGTTGTCTTGACCCTCCTCAGCTCCAGGACAAATGTTTTTCAGGCAAAACTCTCAGACACCTAGGTTGTGTCACCCATTGTCTCAGTTTTGTACTTTTATCTTCCTACTCTGTGGGAGCTTGTGCTTGGCTTTGTAATGCTGTTAATGATATATAACTATCTTACCAGTATGACCACTTCAGTGATAAAAGGAGTAATACATAGAAAAAAATCTCCCATTATAACTGTTGGAAGGTGAGATCTCTGAATTTATGGATGGGAATGATAAAAAGTGTGAAAAAGGTGCTGATTCTACAGTAATTTCTTGGAGTAGAATTGTACTTCAATGCATTTTCTTGCATAGTACAAAATTTAAAAAAAAAGGAGTCACAGGATTTTAGAGCTCAGGTTTCTAACATGCCTAAGGAGCACAGAGCCTTGTCTAGAAAATATTTTCTGCTTTTTGCATCAGTGGTGAGACATCAAGGATGCAACTTCTTCTGTCTCATGAGTTATACATGTACACACCAAGAAGTTTTCCATTCTTGGTTTGGTCAGCCTCAGATAGCTAGTTAAAAAAGCATTTCTAATTTCTGTGTCTTTGCAATTCCTTTTGTTACACTTATAAATCTGGAAGAGCAGTACCACTTTTAGCACTGGAGCAACTAACAAGTTGTTTACATATTACCTATTCTGTTACCAGGGAAAAAAGGAAATGAAGGAAAAGGAAAAGAAGGCAAAAAATAAAGATGGGTATAACAGATTTAGAGTAGAACATTCCCTTAAGATTCTTGTGATGTGGTAGTAATGAAGCAGGAGATGGAAACTAGTGGTGTTCCCTGCATGCATTAGATGCACAAGCAGGAAATCTGCAGCTCAAAATGGAAGAACAAATGCTGAACTGCATAGTTCTTTTAAGAAGCTTGTTTGACAGCTGATATCATCAAGGGTTTATCAGAAGAGTTCACATGAGCTGTACAGCCTGCTGTATGGTTGTAAGAGCAGAAGTGTGGAAGGGAAGTAAGCTGGTGCCTCATGGCTGCACTCCTCAGGTTTTACTGTGGTGCAGTAGCACTTCTTTCTATTTTCTTGCTTGATAAATAGGTTGTTCTGAGCCAGCAGTTGCCCAAGTTGCCAAGAAGGCCGATGGCATCCTGGCCTGGCTCAGCCAGGTGTGGCCAGCAGGAGCAGGGCAGGGACCGTCCCCCTGTACCCAGCACTGCTGAGGCCACAGCTCCAATCCTGTGCTCAGTTCTGGGCCCCTCAGTGCCAGAGAGACATTGAGGGGCTGGAGCGTGTCCAGGGAAGGGCAGCGGAGCTGGGGAAGGGTCTGGAGCACAAGTGCTGTGAGGGGCAGCTGAGGGAGCTGGGGGTGTTCAGCCTGGAGAAGAGAAAGTTCAAGAGGGATCTCATTGCAGTCTACAAATGCATGAAAGGAGCCTTCAGGGAGGTGGGAGTTGGTCTCTTCTGACATGTCTCAAGTGAAAAGGCAAGAGGAAATGACCTTATGATGTCCCAGGGAAGGTTTGGATTAGAAAATACTAAAATCATATTGTCTGAAAGATCACTGAAAGAGTGGTTAGGCTTTGGATTGAGTTGCTCAGGGAGGTGGTGAATTTACCATCTCTGGAAGCGCCCAAGATATGTCTGTATGTGGCACCTGGGGTTAAGTTTCAGGGATGATTATGGTGGTGCTGGGTTAACCGCTGGAGTAGATAATCTTGAAGATCTCTTCCAACCTTGATGATTCTGTGATTCTTCAATACTGTTTTGCCTGTTTTCAGTCTCCAGATGACATTCAAATCTTTGAAGAATGGGATGAAATTATTCTGCATAAGTTTATTTGTTTTGATGTAATGTAATGGCATGGTAGTCATACGTAAGTTTCACTGAGAAGCTGGTCTGGGTCTGAGCTCTGACTAAAGCCCAAGTTCATCTCCTGCCCATGCTGAGTGGTTGCATGCCTGTGCTCCAGTGTGAATTTTAGCCCAGATCAGGGGCCTGCTGATCCTTGCAGGGATCCAAGGCAGGTCTGCTGTGTATAGTCCTGTGTTTTTCAAAAAGTAAAGGAGACTTTCTAATGGGCTGTCCTCATTTCCCATGAGTTAAGAGAAATACACTGTCCTGTAGGTTTGGATTTGAGAAGGGGAAAATAAACCTCCTAAATGAGTAAAAAGTATTTACCATCTGAACCAGAAGACATCACGGCATTGGGATCATCACAGGCAAACTGACTGGAACTGAGAGATGATTCAATCAAAGATTGTAGGTATGACTTTTATTTGTGCATAGGGGACTTAGAAGTCCTGGTACCTTTTAGTATGACTTAAGGACTAAGGAATGTCTGCATATTGGCAGCTGATACAGGTAAACCTGAAATTCAGAGGGTCCTCCATGGACCGCTGAAAGAAAAGGTGTGATCTTCCTGGTAGAGTCCAATACTCTCTGATCAGCTTCCTTTAGATATTCCACACATGGAGGGAATTATGCTTAATAGCAATTTAGTTATTTATATATTACACAGGACTTCTGTTTTAGTAGAATGATAAAAAATGTTCTGAAAACACAATGCTTACGTACGTCACACTTAGCAAGTGATAGCAATTGCTCAGTCACAATTACCAGTGTGATTCCCATCATTGGTCTCTATAATAGGCTTGCTGTACTAGCTGTCTTGGGGAAAGTTGAACATAAGGAAAAAAGTTCTCCATTGAGATGGTGGACAGCCCCTGGAAGAGTTTATGGAGTGTCTGGACAGTATTCTTAATCATATGATATTGTGGTAGTTCTGTGAGGAGCAGGGAATTGGGGTTGATGATTTTTATGGATCCCATCCAACTTGAAATATTCCATGATTAGGTGACTCTACAACTCACTGTCATGACTCTGGACTTCCCCAGTTTCTTAGGAAGGGATGAGTGTGTTGAAGCCCCTTCAAGCCCACTGTTTTCAAAATTCTTTTGTTAGTTTAGTTTTTATACTCTGCATTAGGCTGACCCCCTCATAATGGTCTGGGTAACTCAGGGAGACATTTACGCCACTGGTTGATCCACTCAGCTGCTGATAGGTACTTGGTGAAGATAAAGATCTCCTCTGGTTCCCTTTGTGTTGGGATAAAGTCAGCTGCTTTGTGTTCTCTGAGCTTCAAGGGTGCATTGCCCTTGCCCACCTCCTCTGAGATTTATTCCACTGTAGGGTTTATGGGTCAGTCACATCCACTAACTCTCAAACATACCCTCAGTTAAAAAAAAAAAAAAGAATCAAACCCCCCACAAATACTGTGTACTGAATCCACTTTTGAACACACCCTGCTGAATTCCTCAGGCTGCCCTCTTGGCCAGAGAATACCTGTCACCAAAGGATAGGCTCAGATGTTGCTCTGCTTTCTTCTTCTCAATCAATGCCATGAAAGCTGCTTTCCTGCTTCCTCCTAGGTATGGTTCCTGACTTGCATTCCCTCCCAAATGCAGGGTATTTTTTTGGGACAGCTGGGTGGCACAGGCTGGATGCATATCAGAGACCTTACTAGTAGATTGGAAAACTTGAGTTGTGGTGCCCAAGGATGTGCCCCTGGCCTTTTTCAGTTGCTGGTGATGAGGTCCTTACAGGCTCACAAAAGTATTCAGATGCTCTGAGAATCAGCGAAAAATATGTTGCTGAATATCTTCAGACATATCTGACCTTGAGGCACTTATTTCCAGTTGCAACCTGATCTCATGCTGAGATGAGCCCTACATGGAACTTCTTTCCCTTATCCTTAAATATTGTTTTTTCACAGAGAGAAGAACATGAGTGAGTGCCTCAGAGACAAAAAGCTCTGTGCTCCAGCAGGTGCAGGTAACCAGGAGTTGGACTGGCACAGAACACAGCCACAATGTCAGCTAAATGGGATTGCTGCCTGCATAGATTTGGCCTTTAGAAATGCTTGAATGAACACAAGAAAATGGGAATTAAATTATATAAACAATTTAATATCTGTTATATTTTTTGACTTTTAAAAAGTAAAAATGTGTTCTTCTACCATTCACAGGTCATCTCATTTTGCATGAAGATTTATCAAATAAAAAACTATACCAAACAACAGATCTCTGAAAATGGCATCATGTGGACCATGTTTGTTTCATTACAGACAGAATAATTTTTCTTCTTTATTCCCCATTGTGTGTTATTAATTCTATAAGAATGCTAAATAAAAAGTGAAAGATTTTTGTTTGACAGCATGCTGGATCACCTCTTTCCAGATTAAGCAAAAGGGTGGCAGTTGGGCTAGCTGAAGTTGCTTTGCCTTGGAGTATTTTCTATCATGATTATTTTGTTAGAAATAAAAGTGCAGCATCACGGCATCATTTCCTTTTCACATTACTGTCATATAAAGACAATATGATAGACAAAAGATGTTAATGGAATAATTTTGACACCATCTTTGTGTAATGTAGAAATATGGTGCCTGCCTCTTCACACTCACTTGTAATGGGTATAGGCAAAAGAACAGCTCATATTTTTAGGTTTATGAATAGAAAAAATTAGAGATATTACACATGAGGACATGCCCAGTATTATTTTATAGTCTGGAAGGGGGTCCCTGTGCCCATATATATTAAAGAGTGCACCTGCCTTCAATAAGCTGACATCAGGATATGCAACCAAACTGCATGCCAAATTTGCCTTGTAAAGGAAATGTAAAAAGAGCAGACTTATGCTCAGAAAAAAAAAAGAAAATAAGTACGTATTATTAAATGAAAAGCAATTTTAGTTGAGATTTGGAGAAGAAAGTATTTGAGTGAGGCCAATGGAACAATGGAATCAAAACCCCAATAACCAGAATTGTAAAGAACTTTTAAAATTTCTCTTTTTGGAAAATCACAGCAGCTGTTTTAAGACAGCTCAGCTTGTCATGGGCTTTTGTGCAGATCCTTCCAGTTTTTCAGCTATGTCTTCTCTGCTTGAGAGACTGACCATGTTTACTTAGACCATGTATGTGAAGAGGACTGCGCCCACCTAGGCCCTGTTTTTAAGGGCCGCCTTTTGGGGGCTCTGTCTTGCTTCTTTGCAGGGACTAGAGACACAGGGAGTCAGCCCGAGGTCTAGGAATGGCCAACAGGACTGCCATTACAACAGGAACCACATCATCTTGTTCTGTAATGATTGATGTGATGATCTACATTACTGCAATTGAGAGGATAATTTGGTCTCACATGAAGATGAAGATGGGATCTTCAAATAAATGAACTAATAACTCTGAATTCTGGCTGAAGAAAGCAGTGGTGGCTGCTCAGCAGATTTTGATGCGTCATAGACCATTTTATTTCTTGCTTGGATACTGTCAGCCACCCTAAGTAGAGTTGCAGGTAGCAAACCAGCAAAGGCCATAATCCTCCCACAAAGAGCAATGCAGGCTGTGTGCAGGAGCTGAGCACAGCCAAAGTGTCCCTGTTATGACTTATCTACAGGAGGTGAAAGGAAAAATCCCCAAGTAGTTGCAAGCTGTAGGGGGTTACATTGATGGCTTAGGATTTTAGCTTTTATATTTTTCAAATGTAAAAGTGTGTAACTCTGAACTCCATATACAGTGTTAGTTACTGCCTTCACATTTTGGTCAGACAAAACAATTCTTCTAGGCCTGAAACTCAAGGACACTCTACTGCCTTAAGCTAGATGCTGCTTTTAATGACAAATCAAGAGATTACTTATGGTGACTCTGATCTATGGAATTTATGAAGCCACCTCTGCCTCCTGCTCCCTCCCCCTTGGTGTAAGTGGGAGGAAGGCTGAGAGTGGGATAATCAGAGTGTGAACAGCTGTGCTCCAGACTGCCTGACCCTCCAGTGGAAAGCAGAGGAATCCTTCAGGACTCTTCAGTTGGTCAGTGGATGTGGACAGTCCATGTCCCACGGCCTTTGAGGTTCACTGAAGAAAGTGGTTTGCTGGAGTAGATAGTGTGTCTTTGGATTACCTCAGAAGTCTTCCCTCATCCTTTTGTGATTTTACTTACAGACATTTGTGATTTTACTTACAGACATCTGATCCAGTTTTTGTCTCCTGTTTGCTCTACAGAAGAGTTTAACACTGCTTTTGAAAGCTTCGGTCTTCTGACATGTCTGATCGTTACGCACAGAAAAGGATCTGTGCCTTCCAAAACTCAGGACCCTCAAAATGAGTTCCTGTTACAAGACTATCTGGAGCATATTTTGATACAGATTCTGCTCTTTTGGAAACCTGTGAAATGATTATAAAAAGAGAAGGAAATTGATTCTGAATTTTTCATTAAAGTAAATAGGCTATTAACACTTGGGTGGTTTGAACCTGTGTGGCAGTTCAGTTTGTGGTGCATTTTTGGATGGTTTAAACCTGCTTTTATGTTTAAAGATCCCAGTTCCACCTGGAGAAGTTTTGGAATGACAGATGCCTTGGGTCTGTGAGTTCTCACAGGAGGAGGAGCCCTGGGGATCTGCAGGTGGAGGGTCAGGCTGACTCTTTTCAACCAGCCAGGGACCAGCAGGGACTATCAGTGCAAGTGGTGGGCTGGAGGGTGGCGTGGCTCCAAATCTGGAAAGTTGTCCCCCAGGTCCATGGAGTAAGTCATGGCTTACAGCCTGTGTGCAGACATGATGTGCCTTAATCCTGACTCCAGCTCTCACTGCAGCCTTGGGTAAGGAAGCTGCATGGGCCAGGGGAGGAAATGATTCAAAAGCACTGCCTTTGCTCTGATGGAGTCAGTGCTCAACCTCTGAGGCTTGCTGTGCCTCATGACCTCTGCTTTAGCTCCTCTGTCCATAGAAAGAGTTAAATTTATGAACTGGGGTAACTGCTGTAAGAAATGTAATGTTAGAGCAAGTTTCCCGTCTCTGCTGAACCCCTCACATGAGTTCTCCTTTGGTTTTAATGCAGTCAAACTTACACCAGTGTGCTTTTATGCTTACATGCTGGAGGAACTGAAGAAATATGTACTTTCTTGGGCAGGTGCAGTGCAAGCTCTGTTAAGAACAACTGCACAGCATCATGCAGTGGGACTTAACACAACTCCTTCCAGTGGAAATTAAAATTGCAGTTAACCTCTGCCATCAGTAGTTCTAGTATCCTAATGAAGCATGAGAGTAGCAGGGCAGTGGTATGACAAGCAAGAGACACAGAATGTTTTATATGTCAGGCAGAAAGGTTGCAAAGGAATAAAAAATCTGCAAACTTTGAAAAGAACCTGATTTTTTCCCTCTGTATTGTTTTACTTGCTAGCAAATGGTCTTTTCCATTGTAAAACATGTTTCAGAGAATAGTGGCCAGACTCCAGGATCTAAAACTGATGATATCAACTCTTCAAAGCTGCCAGATCAGAAACATAAAGGTATACATAAAAGGTTCATTTCAGTGAGAGCTTATTCATTATTTTCAAAGCAAAGGAACTTTTTTCCCCTCCTACAAAAAATTCTATTTCATTAAAATGTTTATACTGTGGTGTGTATATGAGGGGCTGTCCTTTGAACACATTTCTTGTGGCCTACAGCATAGAAGAATTAAACTGGCATTTAATCAGTAGATTAAATGTGGGCAGGACCCCTCTGTAATGTGGTAGATAAGCAGGTGGATGCAAGATAGGAATTAATATCTGTCTGCTATAAGAATAACAAGTAGAGTAATATTTCTCTACAAGAGTTCACTGAAGACTTGAGAAAGACAACAAATGACATAAGCCTTATCCCCTCATTTATCTCTGCCTTCCCCAAATGAATGTTGTACTTCATGTAGAAGGAACACAATATTTCATATCTGAAAATCTGAAATAACCTTGCAAATCAGTTATTTAGAAGAGAATAAACATTGCCTCGCACCCTCCCAATGTATAGTTTGAACCAATGGAAAATAAGAATGCATGTAATTACTACATGTGAGTGATTGTAAACAGCAAATTTTAATAGCACTATCACCAGCAATAATGACTTAATTGTAGTGCCTGGGGATTTCTCTCAGAAGCCTGATAGCAAGTGTGTGAACAAAGAGAAGAAGAGGCAGCTTCACCCCAGAGAACTCAT
Source organism: Melospiza melodia melodia (assembly GCF_035770615.1). Lineage (NCBI taxonomy): Eukaryota > Metazoa > Chordata > Aves > Passeriformes > Passerellidae > Melospiza > Melospiza melodia. Next base: position 80,727,370 of record NC_086195.1, read on the forward strand.
TGCATGTTGGGCAGGCATGGAGATGGTGGGCAAACACAAGCAAGAAGGGAAGAGGGAAACAGGACAGCAGCAAGTGCTGACTGTGGAGCAACCAACCACTCTCATGGCACATCAGACAATCAGACTGCCTTCCTTTGGGAACCTGAGCACCAGACAGCTGCTCCCAAGCCCTGCAGGGCATGCTTTGGATTCCATACTTTGTTTTTCAGACTTCTTTTGGAAAGGGTTGAAAAAGTCAGAAAAGACATTACTTTTCCATGAACAAGGGACCCCATAACATTGTCTACATCATATACAGATGTACCAAAGGAAAAAATGCCAAGAAATGGGGCAATTAAAAGTCAGGTGAGATCAAATACTCACAGATAAAGCAGAAGATACAAATTCCCTGCAAATAGCTAATGTCAAACCCTGGTACAAAATTCCAGGCTGTGAGGTTGTAGAATATATCAGCAAATCAGTCAGTCCATTCCCTTGCTCAAAGTCAGCACTAACTCATGTAACTTTTTCATGCAGATACTTCTTCCACAAGTTGAGTAATTCCAGTGATAGTATAATGCATCCTTTCAAAGTCATCTATTGTAGCTATTAATGATCTGTAACATAAGAATTTTTTTCAAAATTTCCTGTGTGGAAATTTATGATGCAGTAGCACAAATTCTTCCACTTTTGCAGACAGAACTCCAATCACCATCTAACTGAAAGCTCCTATTTCCTTCAAAAGTGATTCCCCAAGCAGGACGTAAACTCAGGCTCCTCTTGGCCTTTCCAATGCCAAGAAGTGTGGGAGAATGACTTCAAATGCCTTAGAGTGGCCCCTTCAGCCACTATGAAGTTTGGGATTTGGTAGAAATTCAGCGTGGTGACTCGTGCACTGCTTTTAATTTCCTGTAACCATCCTTTCCTGTCCTTCTTTATTTGTACTTATGTAATTGGTTATTTCTACCTATCTATAAAGCTTATTTAATCTCATGGTGACATTTGCAATCTGTATCAAGTCTCTGAAAAAATCATTCTGGACTAGAGACTCATCCCTAATTGAGGTTCTGACTTTTCACAACTTGTTGTTACCACCAGCTAATTCAGATACAAAAGATACATATTAATATATCAATGTATCTCTTTGTTGTCTGTGTATATGTTTATAGCAATGTATGTTTACTCCACCACACAACTAATTCAGGAAGATATATGATTATAGTGGACATCTTTTTTTTGCCAGTGAACCACCAAAAATTGCTCTGTGTCTGATTCTGCATCTGGTTGTGAACTACAGCATGTACAAAAGTTCTGAGCTTACTTATGACAATGTTGGAATAAGCAGTGTAAAATTTTACTAAGGTCAAACTATATGTTTACAAATATTAAGCTATATGATATTACTATTTGTTTTTCCCCATAGTCCTTTCCTTAGCTACAAAACAGGTTTGCCACTTCTTGCAGGAAGCTAGATCGGCTGTGCAGAACATACACTTGCTGCAAACATATTCTCTTCTTTTGTTTAACTATTTTGTCTTTCTTTGGTGTATTTAAAGGAAATTATTTGTTCCATTACTCTAAGGGGACTGAAAAGTTGAACCAGTCTGTTATTTCCCAGGTTCCTTTTTACATCTGTTTGAAGAATAAGCATCTCATTTGTCCTTTTCTAGTCTGCTATGTCACCAGTCCTGTATATATTTCCAAAAATAACTGATAATGTTTCAGGATTTGTATGTACCAATTTTCCAGGCATGCCTTGGTAAGTTTCACAGGGCTCATTGATTTACAATTTACCTGAATACTTTTTATTCCTTATTTCAATTTTTTTTTAAGTTTTTATTTTGTAGTTGTACTGATTGCTGTTTTATGACAACAAATATCAACCAGGCATGAAACACTTGGCTCTCCTTGGCATCATCTGTTGAATGTTTTCCTTCTCTGATGAACCATCTCTTCCAAGTTCTTCCTCTCACATTAAGGTACCAATAACGTAATATCCTGTTGTTTACAAAATTTTCCTCATTTTCACATTCAAATGTATCAAACACATATTTCTGCAAACCACAAATCTACACATATTTTTATGAAATGTGGTATGTCCATGGATTCTCATCTGTAATTACTATTGCTTCATGTATACCTGTTTCAGATGGTTCCAAGGGGGAATTGCCTCTCTGGCATATCCGAGGTGGCTGCTGATGGGTTATGGTGCAACTTGGGGAATGGTGGGCCTTCGGGAACGGTGAGTCCTTTTGCTGTATTTAGACAATCGTTGCCTCATCCTTCTGTGTAACGTCTGTCTTGGCTAAAACCACATCCTCTGGTTGTTGCTCACGTTACAGCTAAACATGGATTTGGTGCCACTTCACTTTCCTGCCTAGGAATAATTTTTAACATCTTTCCTCAGAAATTTTTTCTTTCTGCTACTGTATGAACAATGAGCCCAGACTTTTCTCTTTGTGGATTTGCTTTCCCCATCTCTTTTCTGGGGTGTCTGTCAGACTGATGAAGCACAGTGTGTGCTCTCTCCCTTGCTGTCTGTGTGCTGCTTTCTGATGAGGAAACTGCTGCAGAGACCAGGAATGGCAGCTCCTCTCACTGGGAGACACCTGACATTTCAAACCTCCTGGCGCTTTTGGCCTTGGTCTTTACAAAGACTCATCTAGGTGTCTTGGGTTCTTTCTTGATAACCTAGTTTAGTAACACTATTAGCAATTAAAAATGTTGCTCTGTATGTTTGGAGGCTGCTACTTGAGCACACCTCAGTTCATTATATAAACCTCTGGGAAATTCAAATTCTGGATGTCAGAGAGTCAGCAGGTGAGTTTTGAAATCACATTAATGTCATCTGATATGAGAATCCTTGGCTCTAGAATGAGATTTATGAACTAAATCCAATAGTGTATAAAGCTTTCCAACTTTTAATACAGTAAGATAGACCTGGATAACATTTCTTAGCATTTATGTCCTCTGACTATATAAAACTTAGTGACCACTCCTTAAATAAAAGCAGTTTCACATTTTACACTGTGTTTGGCATGGCATTGGTTTTCTTCTTAATGCATGGAGGACTTTGTGCCAATAGTTGTGCAGTGCAAGCTGTCAACTCTGGGCAACGAACTGAGGCAGCACAATGTTACACAAAGAGGTGCAAGAGAAACAGGGAGGTGGGAAGTGAAGAGTGGGAGAAGAAGAGTTTGTCCTAGAAAATCTATTTTTTTTCTTTTTAAAGACTTATGTACAATATCCATGTCCACCAGCAGCATGGAAATAGTGAGCAAGCAAGGCAAAGTTCTACTGGGGCTGAGGAAATACTGCATTTATAGGGAAAAGAAAGCATAAGATTTTCCAATTTGCCTTTAAAGCAAGAATTTGTCTATAAACTATGAAAGGTACAGCTCACCAGATGTTTTGTAACAATTGGTTATGTATTAAAAAGTAAGCTACTGTTTTAGTCTTAGAAATAAGAAATCAAATGACTTCTGATTGTTTCTGATATGTAACAGCATCAACATATGTTTTCAATGAATAGGAAATAATGGGCTCTGCAGTTTTACAGAAATTGTTACTTTGTTGCAACTTTCAAAGACATTTGTTGCCCTGTTCATGAAATATTTGTATTTCTCCTTATGTCAAAGGCACAGTATTCAGCCTTTGTCCTGCTTTCCCCATTCAACAGGATTTACATGGGCTAAGTGAAAGGGGAATTTGTCCTCTTGTGGCTTTCCTGCTATTTTTTTCACTTGACCCAAAAGCTAAAAAGTAGCATTGAATTAAGCAAATCCTGTGAAAAGTTCTGTATAAAGAAAGCACTGCAGACCACCTACAGTGTGACACTTAGTGAGATGAAAGGATATTAACCCAGGAGCGCCTTGTGCTTTCAACAGAAATCTTGTTCCTTGTATTACAAACAAAGATAACCAACATAATTTAATTACACCCTAATAGTGGTTGAAATGTATATGTCTTTTGGCATAATGCAATTTTTGTTTAGAAAATAAAAAGTATCTGCACATAGCCTACAATTTTGCAGGAATTCCCTCCTGTGGGAAAAATGTTACCAAGGGGCTGTTGTCTTATGCATATTTGCACATACTATTTATGTTAACAAGCCTGGGATTTTTTTTCTCTTTTGAATTAAAATGAGGTTCAAGGGGTAATTTTATTCTTTTCTCCTTTATTTTAAGACTCTCAGTATCACAATGTCATGGCTACTCAGTTCCAATAATATGTTTGTGGCTTCTAGCATTCAAATGCCAATGAATTGCCAGAAAAAGAGCCATTTATATTATTTTTGCTTTTAAATTATAGAAAAAATATACATTAAAGATTAAAAAAATATCAGGAAATATTCCAGCTAAAGGCAAGAGTGAGGTTAACGGTATCCCTTTAATCTTTGCAGAGTCTCAAACATTTACTTTTACCACAGCATTAGCTCTACATGGATATATTTACATGAAACTGGAATGTATGAAAACCAGTTAAAGAATGTCACACAAATGCAATGAAATATCTCCTGGCAGCTCCTAACTAAAGTTTTTATGCTAAACCTGCTGGGCTGCACTGGGGTGTCTGAAACCAGTTTGTTGAATATTCCACTGTGCTTCCTATTTTTATGTAACAAACAATAGCTGGGTTTTTTTTTTTTCCTACTTTTTTTTTCCCTGAAGAGAGACTTAGTAAAAGCACTTTTGGCTAGGTAAATATTTACATTTTTGTACCTGAGGGATTTTGCCAGTTGAAATAAATTATAAATCAACAAAAAAATTTTCTCTGTAGAAATATTAATTTTCATACAAAGAGTTGAAAAATAATAATTGATCTGCTTTCTTTAAACAGTTTTTAAACATGTTAAAGATGGATTTATCATTGATGATCCTAATGCCAACACCAGTCACCAGTCTCACAGTAACATTGCACAGTTTTGTTTAATCGCTTGTCACAAACTTTGGACTTTGGAATTGATTTTCTCAGCCAAAGATCCCATTGTGGAAAAATCCTGTAGACTTAAGTAAGTGGTAATCACCTCTACATACTTGTAAAAATAATTCTAGAATGTTGTCATCTTTGCATAATATAAACGCTTAAAAACTATCATACCATGAATATTTCCCTATTACTACAGTTTCTGGATTTCAGGTGTTTTAAAATCTTAAAAGTTATACAAATATGTTTAGGGCTAGGAAGAAATGTTCTCTTTGGCATTTTGCTTCATAGCTACTTAAACCAAGATTAATTGTACCTGCCTGTGCTGTGTTTGCTACTGCCTCTCTCCAGGCTGTGGCTGCTGGGTCAGGTACATGGCAGAACAGGACATTTACTCAACCCAGGATTAAAAGGGGTTCCTATGCTTCCAGTAAAAGGTCATTAAATTTCTCTACTACCCCATCATGTGAAATTAATATACTGTAGGGTTTCTCTGAGTTGGGGTTCACAATTTGCTCTCAGGTATCTTTTATATCCAGATTTACATACTGTACCACATGACACTTTGGGATTTACCAAAGAGCAATGCCTTTTGATGTCTTAGCTTTCAGGAACTACATGCATTGTATTTGAAAGGGGAGGAGAGAGCAACTCAGGACTCTGTAAAAAAACTGGTTAGCAGCAGCATTTTATTTTTTTTTTTGCATAAATTTGGTTTTGCTGAGCAGTTCATACAATATGCAATATTTTGTTTATAGCCTTTGAAAATTAGCCTACACTTAGTGCAGGCAGACAACCACTTAGATTTTAGACTTTTGATGCCTTATCTCACATAAACACCTTTTTCTTGTGGTTCTTTCAAAAAATTGAATACAAAAGACACTGGGCTATGAATGGTGGAAATCCAGAGTCTGGAAAATGGTTGGCAACAGAGCTCACATTATCTCTTGTAAATTGTAGGAGCTTCAAATAAAAATTATTTCTACTTAAGAATAATTTATGAGCTGATTCTCTTTTCCAATTAGTTATTAATGGCTTGTATTAGCAGGATATTTAGACATTATTTGCTACCTGACACTAATGTTTCCAGCATTGGGCAGCTGAAAAATGATTATCCATATCAACTGATTCTCTTCTGCAGCCAGACAAGACAACCTCCTGTTGCTGTGCTGGGAGCTGCCAGTGAACTGAAGTAGGAATAGGTGTATTCCCCTACCCTGGACAGAAGGTGCATCTTGTGTCATGCCAGTGCGTCCTTCTTCACTGCAGAAGTCCAAACAGGTAGGAGCTTACACCTCTGTGGGAATTGAGCTGTAGTCTCACAAGAACATTTTTTTCCCCTGAGGACAACAGAAGATTAATTAAGGTTTTACATATAATTTTACTATGTGTTTCAGTAGATTTTTTAGTTTTCCTTTTGCATCAACATGCTAGTGTTCACCTTGTGATCTACTGTAGGCTCCAGATATTCTTCTGAGTTGCCTGAACTGCCTTTGCTCATTGGGCTCTCACATTTGAGGGATTTGCTATTGGTCCTTTATAACTCCATACCTTCTGGAACCTTGCATTCAGTTCTTTTAAGATCCCTTTATCCTATTATTTTTGAATGCTTACCCTTAACAGGCATGCAGTCTCTGTCAGCTGGAGACCATCTGCAAACTCAAACACACATGGTACTGAGTTGCCCACATCTCTCATGGTTATATCAAAGAGTACCAGACCTTGCTTTAGGATGCCTTTTGACTTTGGTAAAGCAGCACTGAAAACTACTTTCAGAGGGAAGAATTTCCAATAAAGTTTGCAACATTTTCTGATAGGTCACTCTGGCATTTTTCTAGTTTGTTTGTCATCCTCCTCTGAAGCAGCTGCAAAACCTCACCAAGTGGCACTTGCAAGGGGCAACTGCTTCTTCCCTGCCACCAGCTCTCTCACTCTTTCACAACTTATGGAATACTGGGACTAAACACAGGTAGCCACACTCTTCCAAAGCTTGGTGTTGACTCTAGCTAATGCATTGGTGGCCTCCAGCAAGAGCTGGGTAATCTTTAATTACTGAAAAGGTCCCTAGACGGGGAAATCAGGAAGGCTGATGTTGAAATCCTTCCAAATTACTAGTTTAAGTTTGTATCTGGCACCATGCTGGTGCTGTGGGCAGCCCACTACACAAACCTGCATGAATGCAGACCATTTGTATTGGTGGCTACAGCTAATTTTAGCTTGAAAAAACAAACAGCCTATCTGTGGTTTTATTCAAAAATTGTAGTGGAATTCAATTATGAATGCCTGCTCAGAGCCATTTCAATCAGAAGTTGCTGTTTTTTAGAGATACAGAAATGGAGTTGAACATTGGGTCTGTAAAAGGCAAAACCCCCAGTTTACACTTACTTGAAAGAATAACAAAGCAAAAAATCCCAGGGAGACTAGTGAGGAGATGAAGTTAAAATGAATCTTTAACAGTTTTTAACTGGTGTAATCACTTACTGCAGCTGCATTAGCTTCTTAAAGTAATAATCATACTTGTATAATTTCTTTTTTTTGTACTGTGGTGGAACACCGTATTGCAGTGTATTGTAAGTGGAGACTTCTACAATTATCTACATCTCTGTGTGCTGATAACTGCACTTTTGGGCTGAAAATTATCTGCCTGATTTCAGCCTTAAACTTTTTTAAAATTTTTTTTTAATTTTAGTTTCTATGTCATTTATATGTGAATTCTGCTTACAAGGAAGAAAAAAAGAGCCTTTTTCTGCTGTGAAAGGATTGGTCTTGTTTTCAGAATTGTCAAGTAGTCAGAAATACCAGTCAAGTCAACAGGAGCTGCAGGTGCTTAACACTTCAAATCAAGCTATTCCTTTTCTTGTCTTCATGTGTGTAACCAAAGTGACAACATTACAAGCTGGAACTTTCCTTGTAACTTGTCTCTGAGGAGGATTAGTCTGAAGGCTGGTTTTCTGACTGAATGAGATGATTGTGGTGTTGAACAATTGAATTTCACTCCCACATATTTGCTGGCACTGAGTAGGCTGCAAGGCAAGCGCAGGACCCTGAGCTGGGGGAGTGTGTGTGTGCATGTGCATGTGTGTGTGTGTTTGTGTTTGTGCATGTGTGTGTGTGTGTGTGTGTGTGCATATGTGTGTGTGTGTGTGTGTGTGTGTGTGTGTGTGTGCACCCTCCTCTTCCGAGCACTCAGGGCTGCACTTTTCCTGAGGAAAGCGTTTTGGCCAATGCCTCTTCAAACCTGCAGGTTTGGAGTAGCTGCTCTCTGTGACCGAACTGCCCATTTCACACCCCCACACCCATTTCCCTGCTGTAACACTGACCTGGGAGAGGGGATCTGCCTGTCTGGTGTTAACAACTGATGGCCCTGGTGCAGCAGTGCTTGTGGAGGGACATCAGCCAAACCTGAAGAACCTATTTCAGTGTGCTACTCTGCGTTGTCAACACTGTTATGGCCACCATCAGCACAAGCAGCTGCCCAGCAATTTGGCACATCACTAAACTCCCACATTGACCTTGTGTGTGCCCCCATCACGGTGTAGCCTTTAGACAGGCCCTTTGGCACATCCTCTTTCTTGCTCACAGCACGATGGTGCCTGCAGATCTTGCCTTGGCACTGCAGGTAGGAAGGGCTGGCCACTGCACAGATGGATCTGCTGCTGAACCAAACAAGCAGAGGGCAGAAGAGAAAAAAGCAGAGCTTAACTCAAGTGCAGTGGTTCTTGCAGTGTGTGTGAGAGCTGCAGGGCACCCAGATGCTAATGGAAGACCACAGACCACCTTGTGCTCACTCCTTCTCTGTGAACCTCCTGGGTTATCTTGATGTCATGTCTAGAAACTGGAGCACAGAGAAATTGTGTGATTTATCTGGTGTCACAGAAGATGCCTGTGGCAAAGTCAGGATCTGAATCCATCTCTCTTGATCTCAGCTGATTGTATCTCCAAAACTTTCCTCTCCCTTCAGTGTATTTGGTGTTTCCCATGCATCATCCCACATCATGGGACAAATGCTGTAGAGATGCAGTCCCCCAACTGTTGTTTATGGCTGGCTGGCCATTTTAGCCATTTGGTCTGGGAGGGGTTAAAGGAGTCTAGTGATCCTCTTTTTATTACCTCAGTTTATTTGCTTCTGTGCTTGTTCTCACAGGGAAGAAACAAAATGTTTGGAGGTGCAAGGCTATACAACTAAATCATAACACTAGGCACCTCAGTGGCATATCTTAAGGAAATGTCTCCCTGAGGTGACAAATCTTAAGGAGACATATCTTTTCTGCCTTAAGGAGATGTACTCTCAATAAATGCAACAAACCTACTCCAGCTGCATTTTTCTTAAGTGCCTGCTGTTAACAAGCAGCTTCACTGAAATGAGTGAGAATTTTTCATAAAAGCTGAGGGACAGACTGTCTTCTTTACAGTGTGATTCATACCCTGAGTCAGCCTGTGCATCTCTAAATGGCCATGGCTGACCTCCCTCATCATGCACGAGATCAGCGCAATACCTGACCTCAGAAGAGGTGAAGCCAAGTGGAGAAAAGAACAACCAGAAGCTATTTATATCAAACGAGGAAACACTGCGACGCCATATGAGGCAGCTTATATGTAAAGCCTTTCAAGTCTTCCACTCCAGGGTACTTAGATTGATGACTATGAACATGGTAAACACAAAGTGCTATTTTGTGTTCCCAGCCTGAGAAATGACAGCCCTTGTGCGATTATAAAATGTTATTGTCACTGAAAGGTCTTCTTGTTTTGCAAGTTAGTTCTTCAAAACAAACACATTGGAGAAATCTTTGGTTTGCTGCGTGGTAGGTGAGTCAATGTTATCATCAAATCTGAATAAACAACTGTTTATTTTTAGATATTAAAAATGTAGCAAAATAAAAGTATTTTGCAGACATGTTTTAGTTTATTCTCATTTTGCAATGCAATCAATTTTATTTAATATATCTTTATAATTTCTTAATTTCTGTGTGGCCTAAGATAAAAATCAGAACAAAATTTTAAGAATATTTCCAGAGTCTGGTTACCCCACAAATGTTTGAACAATGGCTTTTGGCTTCTTCATAATTTTGGGTGGTTTCACCAGTTCTTGTTCAGGTAACACTGTGAATGCACATTTGTGAGCTCCAGTTTGACTTACAGGAGTGCAAATAATTCACAGGTATCTCAGCAACAAGATTAATGAAGTTATAATAGAGCAGAGTACAGCTTCAGCCTACAGCTGAAGACTTCTGGATTTTTCCAGCAGGCTTCCAAACTAGGGGTGGCAACTATGTAGATGTTTTTATTGCCACCATTCTGCATTCCTCATGTGACTGTCAGGTGCCTTTTTCACCTTCTCAAGGCTGACAGAGAGTAATATCATCAACATTTAATCTTATTAATGTGTTAGGTGACTGCAGCATCACCTTCTTCCTCACAAAGATAAAAATAGTACTTCCTATCCCTTGGGGGAAAAATGTGTTTTTTCTTGCCACGTTTTGCAATTCCAATGTCTTTTACTGCTTTCTTTTGTTTCAGGAACTGTGAATATGCATTGCCTACTTTCCATCTTCTATTGTAGCAACTGAAGTGTCAAAGCATACTACATGAAGTGGATGAAATTTAACCCTCTTCAAAAAGTGCAAAGGAAGCAGGTTAGAGCAGGATCCTAAAATCCATGAGGACTGAGTGAAAGTATTTTAGACAGTGGGAGATTACATATAAAGGAAAGAAAAATAATTGAAAAAATAAATTACAGATATATCCTGAGTTTAGGATTGTTTTTATAAATATTCATCATCAATTATAACACTAATCAGCATATCTGAGCCCTTCTGCTGGTACAACTTGTCTGTCTGCTGCTGTAATGAAGCAGTGTTTAGAGGTGTTGATTTTTAGTGGCATCTACTTTCATACTGGGCCTTGTGTGATGGCAGGAATAAGTACATACTTATGAGAAAGAAAAGAGAGACTCAGTTTGAAATAGAAAGGGGTTTTATATTGCCTGCTCCATGCTGGAGCTAGACAAAGCACTCTAAAGAAAAACCAACTATTGGATTCTATTCTGCCTAATTCAGGTCATGCTTTGTCTTGCATCTGGAAAAGGCAGGCAATGACGAGGACATTAGAAGTGTGGGACTGAAGAATGATGAGGAAACCTTGAAAAGGACCAGCACCAATGTCTCTCCAGACACCAAATGCCAAGGACAGAGCTGAGCAGAATGTACCCAAACCTATCTGAACATGGCATAACCCTCTACCCTAGGAGCTTAACTATGGCTGTTGCTGAGCCTGCTGGTTGTGGCAGCCTTTAGAAACCCACTCTAGAATATAATAAAAAATAATAGAGAGAAGAAAACCCATTTATTGGAGATTTCAACAAGCCCCTGTTTTACCTTTGTTAATTTCATCTGAAATACCTATACATGACACCCTGATACATTTCCCATATAAACCACTTCTAAAGGTGGAAATTTTTAACTAAGTCATACACAGGATATATTCGATAGATCAGTTTCATACCACAGAAATGGCTGCCTTTAGATGACATTAAGGAATTAGATTTATTTTTTTACATTTGCATACCTAGTGAGTATAGTCTGATCGTCCTGGGGAAATGCAGCCAGTCCAGCCAAGCCCATGTGCACAGAGCAGCATCATAGCACACACACTTGCCTTTGGGTACTGACAATTCAACTTGCTGTTCACAGGACATGAACGCATCTGAACTGTCAATAAAAAACACTTCAGGTGGTAAAATTTCAGAGTCAGATCTAACATAAAAGGTACAAAGCAAATACCATTTCATCTGTGCATCAGCCACGTTGAGATCCATACAAGTAATCCCACAAAATGCTGTATTTCAGGCAGGGCCCTATGCTTAAATGGATGTTCAAGGTTTCATGACAGGAATGCAAACACCCTGCTAAGTCTTAAAGCCAGTGTATTTCTCAGGTGGTAGGACTGCAATTTAAAACCCTTATTTCTTCATTCATGACAACCTTGCTGATCTGCACATGATGGATCATTCTGAGATATGTTCCAATGAGATGCATAGGAAGAATGAACTCCTGTGGCTCTTTGAAAAACATGCAGTCAAAAGAGTTGTAGTACAATATTAGTTATCTAATATATACAGTGTGAAGAGTTCATTTCAGGAAACTTTAACAAGCACATTATACAGAAGATCCATTGTTTAAAAGTTGCTAAGAGTTTTCATGGCACAGGCAGAAGATATAGTTACAAAATGTAAATAAAGGATACTTAATAATATGGCAAAGGAACTCTGTGAATGAAATTCCTCCTGTGCAGCAGCCCATTCAGGGTTTACGACCACTCCAGTTCCTCCTAAACCCCCAGCAGAGAATTTCAGTCTTTGTGATTTCATCTGGATTTTGCTGACATGCAAAGACGTGTCCTGGATGGAATCTGGAGACCAGAGGAACGAAAAAAGACACTTCAAGTGCACAGAACAGCTTTTAAAAATGCCTTTTTCATCCACTCCCCTTGGCTAGCTTGATTGAATAGTTTAAAATTGCTTATTTTGTTAGCATGCCTAGTTGCTACTGCCTGGCCATGCACGGCTAGTTTTTTGCTGAGAAATTAAGCTTTCTGAACCAGAGAAACCAATGAAAAAACCCTCAAATCTTTGCCCTGCTGGGGCCCTTTTCAAGAGTTCACCTATTTGCTTATGTCACTTTTGTTTGTTTTGCAGTAAATTCAGTGCTGGGGTAGTCCCTTTAGCAACTTACTTGTATGTTTTGCTATTATCTGAAGTAGTACTTAGCCAAGGTCTCCTGGGGGAAGGCAAAGCACAGAACATTTTTTAATCTCATTAACAATTTCATAGGTAAAATGATTTTTAAAAGAGTGCCTTGCTTAACTGCAGGAAAAGAATATTTTTTGAACCTTAGCAAGGAATATTATTGATACTTTGCCATGTACTCTGTTGCTAAGAAAAGGAAATAATTGTAAAAGCCTAATTAACCAAGCCCTAGTCTTAACTGACTAACATGCCCTTAGTTTCTAGGAGACAAAATGAAAAGAAGTAAAAACTGAATAAGCAACTTGAGATTTTATTTACCAGCTTGTCTTACTCTTTCAGTGCTTCAAAATGGAATGAAATAAAATTGCAAACAAAAAATTCTCACTCAGGGGTAGAGATTGCTCCCCATGGCCTGGTATTTTATCACTGGGGCCGGTCAGCAAAGGTTCTGAGCTCACTCTGGCCCCAGGCTGGCAGCAGCCAGAGGTATTGCCACCACAGAGGGGGTCTCAGTTCCCTTCTCTCCCTCCTGCTCTCAAAACTGCTGTGCAAGACACTCCCTGGAGGGTGGTGAAACCCCTGAACAGCTTCCTCGAAACCTGCTCGTAAACTCAGCCCACACACAGCACAACCAAGCCACTTCCATGGGGTTCTCCACAGTGGCCAGATTTATTTGATCATATGGGTGTCATATAGGCTATTAATAGCCAGGAAAGGTGAAATACAGGAAAAATAGAGCTTGGGGTATTGCCCTTAATATGAAATTTAGTAAATATTTTGATTCTAGCAGTACTTGGGTTCAGGACTCAGAGAGTCTTTGCCAAATTACATGCGCTCCTTCTTGTCCTAGCCTTTGGGCTTTTGTTTCTTCTCCCTTTCTCAGGAGTGAATAAAAACAGAGAGAACAACCTTCCAGGAAGAAAAAAAACCTCAAGAAAATAAGTACAACTTGAGATATTCTTGTAAGGAAGCAAGACAATTCCAGGAATATAAAGTCTCTCTTGCCCTTTCTCTAGTGAGATGCCAAAGGCTGTGTCTACACGGCTCGGTGGCTGAGTTCCCTCTCTTGAGAAGAGTCCTGGCATGCCTGGTGGGATGCCTACACACATGGCCATGGCCAGGCACCCAGGCTGAGCTGGAAGCTTGTAAACGAGAGCTGAAAGGTGGCAAAGATAAAAAACAGATTCACAAACTACTTCTCAGCCACAACTTACTCTGAGATTAATGGGAGTTCATTTCAGGGCAAAGACAAACAAGCTAGCTGAAAAAACAGGAATGTGAACTTCTCCTGTCCAGGGATGGATGGGTTTCATCTTGACAGATGCCATCTAAAAGTCAGAGGTCTCTCCTAAAATAGTTGTCTTCAATCTCTGCACAAAGAACAGTGAATAGACACTTCCAGAAGGTGGTTAGTCCCATTCCATCCCACCCCATCCAAGATTTGTTACCCTAGAACAGAGCTTGTCTCCCTCTACTGTCTTTGGGGAGGGTCTAGTGACTAGGTCCCTAGCTCACTGTGTCCTCAGTCTTTTTTCACTTGTGCTTCACTGTGGGCAAGTCCAGGGGTGACTGGAAGGTGTGTTATGGCACTGCTGTGGTCCAAGGACTATGGTGAACTGTCCCTTCAGACACATGCTATGGTTTGAACATTATGTATACGTTAATCCTGCAGCGAGCTGGTGCTTGGCAGGGACTGAAAAGAGCGTATTCAGTCTACAGCTTTTAAATTGCACCAGAGCTTAGAGTTCATCTGCAAACTTACCGGAATGCTCGTACACAGAAAAAAATCATCTGACTTCATGCTCACCAGATGTACCTCAGTGGCAGGGCTGATTTTGCAAAAGTGGTTGTAAGGTCCAATTTAAAGATCAGTTTGTTTGGATTGGAAGTTGTTTAAGAATCACTTGGCTTTCAAGTCAGTGAGTATTCTGTTTTAGTAGAGATTTTCTAGATATGACTTGCATGAAAACAGGCTCAGCTGACCTTCTCTTTCAAAAATTTGTTTTCTGTATGCTCCTTTTACTAAAGGTCAGAAGTAAACTCAACACCTCAGATAATAATAATGATGTTAAAGTTACTCCAATGTACGTTTTGCATAGAAATAGCCTAAAAAGGGAACATGGATTTACAAATTGCCTCAAGATCACTTCAAGCATGGTTCAATAGCTTCTGCTGCCACACTGGTCTGTAACACCATGACATCTTCTCAATAGTGTAGGTACAACCTGCTCTGGCCAGTATACAGTGGTCAGGACACCCCAGAAGAAATGGAACTGGAGCAGCTGGAGGCTCTCTGAAGGCCACACAAGTCAAAGAGGTGGCATCCATTTACTTTAGCATTAGGTATCAAAAAGCTGCAAGTCTGGTTTAAGCCAGTGGTCTAGCCTGCTCTATAACCAGTGCAAAGATGGAGTCCCTCTGGAGTTGAGCCAGCTTAGTCATTTAGCCTGGGGAAGGATGGACCTTGTCACACATGCCTGGGCCACATATTTGGATGAGGTGCCTAACCTTTAGGAGTCTGACAGAAGTCTTCCCAACACGGTAAAAGAGAACTGATTCTGGGCCAGACACTCGGAGGTTTCACCTGCAAGTAAAAAATGTGAGTGAGTGTAATCACTGACACAAGTGGTCACCAGGATGGCAACAGGGTGCCAAGACAACTTCCAGCTGGGGAAAGCATGGTTTTCTCCTTTGAGCAGATTGTAACTTCTGTACATTACCTGAAGGGTTAAAAGCTTAAATCTTGGCAGAGA
The DNA here is from genome assembly GCF_035770615.1 of Melospiza melodia melodia. Taxonomy (NCBI): domain Eukaryota; kingdom Metazoa; phylum Chordata; class Aves; order Passeriformes; family Passerellidae; genus Melospiza; species Melospiza melodia. Next base: position 80,742,772 of record NC_086195.1, read on the forward strand.
CAAGGATAGTGGGTTTTTCATGAGGTTTAGGGATGTGGAAAGGGCAGATTACCCCATTGTCACCTTTTGCCTACTCCTTTTACCAACTGCTGACATGAAGTGGAATTTTTCTGAAGATGAGGATTAATGTAATGGCTGCTTTTATTCCTCAGTATTTTTTTGGATGAAATTTGATCACTCTTCTCCACATTCCTATTCCTCACCTGCTCTGGGAAGCAAACACAATTATTTGAAAATGAAAGCAGTCCAGGCCAAAAATGTCAGACTATATCTCACTTGAACTCTCACCAATATTTCTCTTTTTAAATGCAGTTAATTCATTTAGAGTCTGATCACTGTGAAAACCAACTAACTCTGAATTTCTTTAATATGGGATTTCTAAATACTTTAATCGCTGTATTTATTTCTAGATATGCACTGGCCAAGACAATAAGAATAACATGTAAGATGTCTCTTGTTCTGGACATACAAGGATAGCAAAATTAAAATGTTACAGTAGCGCAGCATCTTTGGGGGATTAATATCATGATGTTATTGAGGGCATTGACAGGAATCCTAATCAAGAATGGATAGGCTGATCTAAGGCCTGGATCTCATTTGTCCAGTTCTGGTCAGAGTAAGGTGGTGTCAGTGTCCTCCAATACCTGCACCCAGGTGTCCTTTGTCAGAGTGGCTTGTACAGCTTGGGAAACATTGAGAACTGTTCCTAAAAGATAGTGTATTAGAGAAGTCTTTCACAGTTCCTGCACAGGCTCGCATCTAACCTTTTATTTTAGTTTCTGTTTGCAGAACCTCTTTGGCTGTTTTTTTGCTTAAAGATGATTTTGGAAGGTATCAGTTTCCTCAAAAATGCTATTAAGGGCCAGAGCTGTAATGTAAACACCAAATAAAGATGAAGGAATGAGTTTTCCTTAATATTTTGGTCAGAGGACCTTCGCTTGAGTGGCTAGAATCAGCGGCTTTAATGTTTAAGAATAATTGTATTTCAGAAGTGTGTTGCTGAGCAAGATCTGAAATGAAGAATCCACATTTTCCCAAGCTAGAGAGTTTTATAGTTTTGAGGACTGTAATGTCTTGCTTGCAGTTGTTTCCCTTCCCATCCATTTTATTCAGAAATTCAAAGAAAAAAAAAAATCTGTGTGAAGAGCAGATGCAACTCGCTTCATTAAATGCTGAAAAGCCTCATAATATCTAAATTAAAACACATGTCTAATTCATTCCCTTTAACTGCATAAATACCCACACATTTTTAAATCACATTAAACATGTATTTTCCTAATGGTTACAATAAAAAATGCAAGAAAAATACTTAAGAACATATGATAATTCAGTGTTATCTGATTTAGCAAGTCAATTAACCAGATCAAGGCCAGATCTTATGCTTCTTTTGCTTGACTCCTGCTGAGTTGAATATGGCTTTTGCTATTCAGAGATCAAGTAACCACACTGTTAATTGTACTAGAGGTACACAAAGGGCATTAGAGGGAAACATAATCTGACAGGAAAATCAGAGGAGCCATAGGATGGAAACAACTGCCAGCCTTTACACAGGATAACAGCCTGCTATGCAAATGAGAGAGACAGCTAGGAGGAAGTTTCAGTTCTGTCCAAACATTTTATTTTTATTGTGCTGTAATAATGAGCCAGCACAAGGATGACTGTGGTTGAAAACTGAGTTAGAGTGAGGCACTAAGTCAGGCCAAGAATGCACCAAAGTACATCCCTGGAGCCAGTTCACAGCAGCAGCTGCTTGGTGTGCGCTGGAGAACTCCCAGCTTTATCTGCAATTGCAGTTAGGGATCGAAGGATCCCTTTTACCTCACATTTGTATCACTCTGCTTTTAGAGCCTGGCAGCAGCATCAGAAACACCTGAACCCTCCATTACAGGAGAGCATGAAAAGCAAAACACATATCAGGTCCAATGGCAGAAGGAATAAAGCCAGGGCTCACATTCAGTGAGGGACTCAGTTTTCTTCCTTCTTTATTGTAGAAAGTCTGCTGTTCTGCAATAAATATGAAGGGAGAGAACCTGGGGAAAGGCAGGAAGAAGAAAAATTAAAAAAAAAGTAAATTCAGTGGGGTTGAGAAAATTGCACAATAGGAAGGGGTTCTGCAGCTGAAATGTTCCCCTGGGTGCTGATTGCACGCCTACCGTGGAATTGCTTTGATAGCCACATTTACAGCAGGAGAGGAATATCTGAAAGGAGGTGATGGAGGCAGAAGAGGAGGAACTCATGGTCTTTTGACACTGGGGAGGAGATACAGCTTCATGGGAGCAGAGATATACAAATATAGTTATTGGCAAAAACCACACTTTTTAATAAAAGGATTTCGTGTAGCACTCAGACCCATGACTACTCAACTGGATGATTTTTCCCAGTATAAATATTAATTTTCACCCCTTTTCCTTGTAGGATCTTAGGCGAGCTGGTGTAACCTGTGACAAAGTTTTCTTTAAAATCTCAGTGTATTGGGCTCTGGCCAGCCTGCTCTCCCACAAGGGAACTGCCTTCACTGGTGTCAGCTGGTGGGTGTGCTGTGGAGCAGAATCCGACCTTTTGACCCTCACGTATTCCAGAAATAATTTGGGAAATGTGGAAGTTTTTCTTAGCCTTCAGCTCTGCGGTGGTTTCTAATCAAAGCCAATACATAGCAGTAACAAAAGGAAGCTGTCACATTGAGAACTCTGCAGTGAATGCAAGTGTAAATGCTCTCTATCCACAAACAGCTACTTTTTGGTGCCATTCATCTTCTGAATGCATGCTCGGATTTTACTTTGGCTCTTTTGTAGATGTTTGTTTTTGCGATTTGGACAGGTGAAACCAGCAAGTATGCAATTTGTGTAAACTAAGTGGTCTGTTAAGTGAAAAAAGCTTTAAAGTATACTGGCTCCAGCTCTGATTTCCACTCCAGCAATTCCAACACAAGGACAGGACATGTGGATGAATTCTTTATTTTGAAAGCTAGTTCCTTTAGAAGAACAGAGTGATTTTTGAAAGGTGTGGATACATATGAATTATGAGATTTCTAAAAAAGCCCCAAGAATAAAAAAACATCCCAATGACCCAAAACCTCAGAGGCAAAAAAAAAACCCCAACACAAGTAACCTGTGAGTGAACTTAAAGGCTGTTATACTACTTTTTTTAAAAGTAAGCTGACAATCTGTGTTTCAAAATGAAGACTGTTCCATGGAAGTGATCTATGGCTGAACTATTTTGCTATGTCTTAGTATTAAAAAACAACCCATCTGAAATTTTTCCCACTAGATATTCTGATGAAAACCAGACTAATGGCATAGGTCCAAAGGAATTAATGGAGATATATCAATTTGTACCTACTGCAGGTTTAACTCTTGATTTGTATTCAAGAGCTTCAGCTCTTAGGAACACAACTAAACACTGATTTTCTCTATAGTGTTACTTAGCAATGGATGCTGTAAAATACCTCTAAGCTGAGAACAAGAACAAAGAACAGGGGAGAACTGAACACAAGAATGAAGGTCTAAATGAACTTGGCATTTATCATTGGGCAACCTCTTGTAACTGAGAGCTGAACTTTGCTTGCTCCTGCATCTCTACAGCTCACGCTGTTGTGGGAAATGAGCTGTGTGGCACCATCAGTGACAGCAGCAATGGCTGTGCTGGGCAGGTCACCACTCAGGAGGAGATGCTTTGTCCTGTGGGTAGCCCATGTTGGTTCTGATGTCTTCTGGATCAAAGGCAGTGAGCTCAGCTCTAATGCAACAGATAATGGAGTGGCCTGCATATTTTTGCCCAAGAAAAACAAAAAATTATTTTAAAAGTATAGGTCAAATAAGCTAATATCATCCCACCGGATTTCTAATACATTCTAGCAATTTTAGAGATAAAAATAACATTAATTGAAGCACTACCAGCTAAAGTAAAACCAGTTCTTCCCAGTAGAGGAAAGACCTACACAGTCTTGGGGATGATACGGACAAAATGGGAAATGGGTAAAATGACAACTGCAAAAAAGAGTAAATTCATCCTGGCACCACCCACCTAATGTGCTGCTTCATACATCCACCCTTACAAGAATATATCTTTAAACCATTTATTTCTCTACCAGTGGGCCGTTAAAGTGCCCTGGAAAGAGGTAAGACATCTATTTTGTAATAATTTTACTTTACCAGCAGGTGAGGCAAATTTTGGAGAGATGAAGCACCAAATTTGATTTAGTTATCTTGACATTATGAACAAGATCTCTATTCAGAGTTTCATACTCTCCTATGTTTTAAAGGTTACTGTGAGACCTCTGTGGAAATAACCTTGGACTAGGAGCTGGATGGGCAGAAGGGAAATAAAGTCCCACTTCACAACAACGTTTCAAAGACCAAAGCAGCACTTTATCTCATGCATCTCTGACCATGTCATGACCATGGACTGGCCTAATAGGAAAAATGCTTCAAATGTTAGTAACTGAAATATGTTAAAAAAACTGCAGAAGTAGCCTAATTTCTGTATTGTGCATAAAATATCATGATTAGTTTCAAGAAGATGAGCTTGGATCTGGTGTTAATCCAGCAGGAACTTATTTTTGTCTCAAGTATGAAAAGGAAGAAATGATAAAATAGCTGTTCAAGTTAGCTTAATGCAGCCACACTTCCATTTACTAGCAGTTCAATGGTATTATGCTCATCTTTGTACATTCTTAATGTTGGCTGTTGATTTCTTTTGCTTCCTATTTTGTTGAGCTCTGTAAGGTCATCCAGAATCATTCACATGAATCTAAAATATGGCATGATATTTATTTACTGTCAGTTATTTCTTTGCCAAAATAGAAAATGGCTGTAGACTAAAAATAGATCCTTGCATTATTCCTTATGGTCTATTCAAACTCAAGAAGCTGGAGCCATTAATAGAGACAAATTAAAATGCATGTGGCTGATAAAATTTAACACATACAACAGAAGTCGAAAGATGCTCAGAGCCTGTAGTTTTTAATGAGAAAACAAACCAATAAATCACATCAAATGATTCATATAAACATGTAATAAGAGCATCTATTTACTTGTCCAAACCTTGAGAAAAGTAATTTGTTAGTTTGACCAGTGCAGTCATTGCCGAGTGCTTTTCTCTGCCTTCAGATTTTGATCTACGAACCAGATTCACTGGAAATTAATTGGATGTTGTAAACTTTTCTTTTGGATTTTGATTTCCTTTGGTCTCCCAGACTGCTTGCAAGGATATTATGATCATTAAATGTATGTCTATTTCTTTAGATATTTAAGAGAAATTCAGTTCACCTGGTGCTCCTGGTTGTTGGAAAGGAACTCCTTGCCCTCCAGGCATCAGTTCTCATGTAGTGACTGCCTGCTTTGCCACAACCAAAGCCTGGTGCAAACCCCACTGCTGAGCACAGGTGTTGCCTGTAACATGCAGATGTAGTAAACATGTCCTCTCTCTCCCATCTGACTTCAGTCCTGATGTACCACTGGAGCTTTGACAGGAATAATGAACTCCTGCTCCACCATAACAACAGACAAGGGAGAAAAACAAAGGTACAGGGCTGCTTTATTTAGGCACATATTTTAGCCAGAACTTTGTGTGCGGTGAAAGAACTGAGGGAAAAATCTCTTTGTTTCATCTGTTAGTGGCAGAAAGAACCACAGCTATAGAGAGAACTTCCTATAAATTCACCACTTCAAAATTACTTAGGGATACTTTGGGAATCACTATAAACAGATATAGAGAAGTAATTGAACAGATTTTAGAAATGAAATAATATTTGTTTAGAAAAGGGCACCTGCACTGTAGAAAAGAATGCTGAATATTTCTTAGAGGGTCTTAGGGGCTGTCTTCTCTTTCTCTTCCTTAGGAACCTCTGCTGCTAAAAATTGCCTTTCATTGGTAGCAAGTGTTAAGCAAGATGTAACACCTCTGTTTTTGGCCTCTTGAAGTTACTGCAACCGACTTGATGAGGCTGACTGAATTCCCACAAAGCACTTGCTTCTGCCCAACCCCACTGTGTTTTCCACAAGCAGCGGCACACCTGTTGTGGAAGTGGCTGTAGGATGCTATCCATGAAAATGAATCCCAAAACCTATATGGTTGAGAGGAAGGGATGGTTTAAGGATGTTGTCATGGTTCATACTGGTGGACGGATGAGGCACAGGACACCAGACTACTAGCAAAGGTGAGCTGAGCATTTGATTTTGTTATTGGGCACACTGTAGCTGTGATCTTCAAAGCTGTGATCTCCTTTACAGTGAAGATGGAGATGCCTTTTCATTACAGACAGAGAAGGCATATATTAGTTTCAGAAACTGCAAGTCAGGGATGTTAGCTAGCTGGAATTGTCTCTTAAATCTCTTTGGTGATTGTGGTACTGATGATATTTCATGAAAGATGACATATATGTCTTTAAAGTGTCAATTTTATCATGTCCATTAACATAGAAAGACTTGTATTGCTTGAGGATATGAACAGCAGCTTACCCCCACAGAAGAAATTACTGGGATCCTCTGAATTGTCCTGTTCTGAAGAATACATGAAGGACTGTGTGACAGGAGGAAGTGCAGCTGGCTCTGTTGAACTACTCCTACATATTTTTTTTTAAACTTGCCTATTTTTGTTGGATTTTATTCTTGACAATATCCCTGAAGTATTTATGACCAAAGTTCTTTGCACATGATTACTAACTCTTGAAAAGAGTCTTTTTCTCAAGAGATCATTAGATGGCTGGCATGGTTGACCACAAAGGAAAGGCAGAAATTTCATTCAGAAATCAAAGAAGAAAGACATGAAAAAGAAAGCTAAAAAGAAAGGGAAAAGGGAGTTTGAATATGCCTTATATAGGCCTATTGAGTTCACATTTTATTTGTACTGGGTAACATGAGGAACAGTACTGAACACTGCAGTAAAGCTCCAGGGAGCTTTTTAATTCCTTCCTTGCATCCCAGAATTGATTGTTTTCTGAAAACAGGTACCTCAGGACTCTGAGTAGCTTCTAGCTTTTTACCATGTCTTCCTTTGTTTTCACACTGGTGACTCTCTTATTCCCAGACCCAGAAAAGCCAGATGACTCTCGTTCCCTAATGCATGAACTGACAGCTAAACTGCTCCAAATTTTAGCCTGCATGAATAGCAGGAGCTGATTCTGTCTCCTTCCATGTATTGCTGTGTTCTTATTTACCTGTGTATGAACTGATTTTGCTGGATGAACACGATTTTAAGAAATCTTAAAATTTACAGGCTGAAGGAACAAGAGGCTCTGTCCTGGAGTCCCTTTTCTTAGTCTGTGGTTTCACTGCTCAACCTCCCAACTTCTGAACTAATTTCTTCCACAAATGTGTATCAGGCAAGACCTATTGATTTGCCCCACTGCTTTTCTATTTAAAATGAAATATTGACTTTTCACAGTAAAATGATACTTTCTTCCCCCTTTTCATGCTTAAACCAAAAAGGCATGGATATATTGCATCAAGCTTTTGGAGGTTGGGGTTAGAGAAGGGCAGTTCCTCTTGAGATCTTGTTGTATCATGTTATTTTGTACAAAAGCACAACGAGAATTTGGCCACTGCAGTAAGTCTCCCTGAGCTGGAATGAGAAGATGCTCCATAATTGCACTTCTGAGTTGCTGATGCAGAGGGAGGCTAGAAAGGATGGACTTGATGGCCTGCATGGACTTGTTCTCTTTCTTTACCTGCACTCTGACACCTGCACAAGGTTGAAGAGAAAATCTGTTAAATGACTCTATCACAACTTGAGGTAACCATGCAGTAGCAGTTGCCCTGAAAGGCATCTGTCAGAGACTCTCTGGATGTGACTATGAAAGGCCGGCGCTGTCTCCTTTACATACTGGTGGGGTGTTGAAGAACACTGGGCGCTGCTTGCTAGAGATGCAGAGTCAGGTTCTAATCGCATTTGAATCCAAGTAACTCCACTGAGTTTGTGCCGTTTATATTTGATTTACACCACCTGAAGACCTAAGAAGAGGTATGTGAGGTTACTTATTTCTATAATATAAATTCAACAAATTCAAACTCATCAGGAACAATCAATGTCCATCGTCAGCTATTCAATTTGCATTGTCAGAAATTTTTGCCTTTTTACTGGAACAGAAACCCCCAAAACCTTTGTATTAGCTGGAAACTGTAACATTAAACCCCGGATCAAATACCCAAGGCTTATGTTAGTTCTGCACAAATCTTTATAGTGGTCTCTGGTGAGTTTAACTAAAGTTAGCAAATGCTGAAGTCTATCTAGTGACTCTCTGGGCATTGTACATGACTTCTGCCTGGCAGATGGACTCTATGGAATTGAAGCAGAAGGAGAGTTTAAAAAAGGCAGCTGGGCATTAACTGGGAGGCAGTATGACATGGACTCAGCTGGTCAACAGCAGAGAAGTTTCTAGCCTAAACTTACTGTTTACTTATTTTTTTATCTTTTCCAGATTAAAGACAGAGTAGAAAATGAGTAAGCCCCCTTAATGATAGGATATATGCAGAACAAATAATGTCTCCCAAACAGTCTTCATGTGCTTCTATTTATAGCGAGCTGAGGACCTAGAAAACCATGGAGTAAATCTGTTTTTCTGAGGGCTCTCGCTGTGCTCTACACTACAACCTAATTTGTGCAATAAAAACCAAACATAAGGTGGTACTGTCTTGGCAAGCAGACTTGCTGTGTCTGCATGTCCTTTCTTTTCTGTTGCAGATCTAATGGTCATTTTACTTTCTGATATAAGTTAAGATCACCACTGTTGAGGCTTTCAAGTTATTAACAAGTAGCAAAACACATAAGGAAATTAATTTATGCTCAGTTTATGCATATAACTAAGTTATATGCAAGGAAAATTTTACAAGTAATGAATAAAATATGATGAGAGTAATTTATAAAATTAATAACTGGATTTTGTTATTTTATGAAGTGGTGATTTGAACTTGTAGGCTAAATTTTGTCCTCAGTTCTCACAGAATTAATTTTCTTCCAATTTAGGCTGGTGTAACTGAGCAGAATTTGCTCAGTATGTTTAAAATAGAGACAGAAATTACTCATAACCAAGGCACTTCTTCACTACTATTCACACTTGTTCCCTTAGCACTGTTGTTGCTGTTGTTTTTTTTCTATGGCAGCAAACAAACAAATTAACATAAATATTATTTGGTAGGTTGTTCTATTTAAAAGTGTTGAGACCATGGAGAGAAAACACATTAATGATGAAAGCTACATGAAGATCCACCTCCTGCAGACTTTGTGTCTCTGTGATTTGAGCAACCACTCTAAATTATTCTCAAGGTTTCCAGACCAATTTTGTTCAACCTTTAGTTAAAGATCACTTCTAGCAGGCAACCAGTTTTATTAATCACTTGGGTGGTCACATAAGTCAGTGTGCTCTCTACACATATGTCTTGTAATAACTCTACAGTGACCATAAAACTGCTGCACGTTTTATTATATGGTGACATATAGGCAGGAGAGAAGACGTTATAGCTGTAGGTGAAGCATATTTCTTGTAGCCTGGAGTAGTGAATGAAACTGATACTCGGGATTTAGAAAGAAAACCCCATCACTAGAGACAAAATTACAGTGTGGTGCTGCTTTTCCTTCCCACCAGTGTTTCTGCAGGGAGATCTGCAGTGCAGCCTGCAATTCCAGTCCACAAGGGCACCTATTTTTAGCCGCCCAGTGCTTGCTGGTTGCAGCACTTCACATCACACAAGCATGAGGGTCCTGGGCGACTGTGGTAAGGCCCCCCATGATCAGAAAGCTGCATTAAGAGGCTGCCACTCTTGCAGGAAAAAGAATTCTTGTTTGTGAATTTCTGGAGCAAGGATGATCCTCCAGGTGCCCCTTTGCCTTTCTGCTGCCCCCAGCGAGGATGGGGACCTGGGGGGCATCCAGGGTGGGCACAGGGGTATTGGGCTGCTGTGTTTGTCTGTACCTCGCTGCAGCCATGCCTGTCCTGGTGCTGGTACTGCTGCCTGGGGAGCAAATTGTTGGGTGCATTCAGTGCAGCTGGCCCTCGCCTGATGTCAACCTGCGTGTACTGGCTATAGATGGGTGAAGTAAAAACAGCCCCTGCTTTCCTGTTTACGCACTCAGGCTTCCTCTGAGAAGTTCTTGAATAAAAACAGCTGGGCTTGACAAAATAGCCTTTCTATTTATTGCGTTGGGAGCAGGCATAGTGATGGTGGAAAGGGGCTGGGTTGACCTAAATCGCCTGCTCGCGGCTGTGGGTGGGGTGACACCGGGTGGCTCCACAGAAGGGGGCTGCTCGTGGCCTGGTTGGTGGGCTAGGCCCTGGGTCCAGGGGCAGCCCATGCTTACCACACTCCACCACACTTAGGATTCCTTTTGTGAGAGACCAGGAAAGAGAAAAAGTTCATTTTAGTGGCTTTGTGGCATCCCAGGCTCCTTCCTTCTACCCTGATGAATTCTTTCTTCTAGTCCTTCCCAGTTAGGTTGTTAAAACTGGATTTTGGGTGTTTTCCAAGACTAGTAAAGGAGATGTATTTTCAAATATGACTAGAGAAGCATTTCTATAGATAGGAAGATGTTAGATCCTGTGTCTTAATAGTCTTTGGGGCAGTGGCTGTGACAACTGTTGTTCCTTAGTTCACTGTGAGAAACAGAACCTAAATTACTCTTAGAGACATGGACCCAGGATTACTGCAGTTGAAAGGGACCTTGGAGGTCATCCAGGCAAAACTTCTGCTCAAGTCAGGGCTAACAAGGATATGAGGAAATGGAATGAAGCTGTGTCAAGGGAAGTTCACAGTTTGAATATTAGGAAAAGGTTCTTCACACAGAGGGTGGTCAGGCACTGGAACAGGCTCCCTGGGGAAGCAGTCACAGTACCAAGACTATCACAGTACAAAGAGTGTCTGGACAGTTCTCTTTTCCAGAAGGTTTACTTTTAGGTATATACTTTTAGGTAGTTCTGAGAGAAAGAGGGGTCTGGACTGATCCTTATGGGTCCCTTCCCACTTGAGGTATTCTGTGATTCAATGATTCTAACTTACAGCTAGTCTGACTGCTAGATGTGTTTTAAATACCTCAAAGGATGGAGATGCCACCAGCATCTCTGAGCCCCTGTCCCAGTTCTGCACTACCCTCGCCAGGCCTGGTCAGATTTTCCCTTGTTACAGCCTTTTGCTGCTGCTTCTTGTCCCCTCCCGTGTTTCCTCTCTAAGTCTCCTCTACAACCTCCCACTATGTAGTTCAAGACTGCAATTACACACCTCCTTAGTCTTCTCCACATTGAAAGACTCACCTTATCAAATATCAGTTGCTCCAGCCCCCACACCTCTGCTGGAGATATTCCTAGCTGGACTAAATCTCTCTCATAAATGGGCTCAGTTAAATTACTCAGTTAATTGGGCTCAGTACTCCAGACAGAGACACAAAAGTACCCAACAGAGTCAGCAACTTCTTCCTTTTGTCTTCTTGCGACCACCTTGCTAATGCAGCCAATGCATAGTTAGTGTTTGAAAGATGCATTGATTGTTCATATTTAACTTGTTGTCCAAGACCAGCCCACACTTCCTTGCAGAGCTGCAGTCCTCAGTCTGTTCTCCTGCATCAGGTCAGCGTCAGCTCCGGCACATATCTCTGAGGAACATTGCTCTTCAACGTCATCCCTTCAAAGTGTTGACTGTTGCTCTCTCAGCCTGCCAGCCTGGAAAGTCTTTCACCCATCTTGGAACCTGCCCAGGATCCGTGTCTGCCCAGGGGGTGGTGCCATGAGGGATATGTCAACAGCACTGCTGATGTTGAGGCAAATGACACGAACCGCTTTGTTTCTCCACAAAACCAGTCCTCCTGTTGTAGAGAGCGGCTGAGTTGGCCAGGCAGTTTGTCATTGGTAAATTTATGCTGGTTTTTCCCAGTCAGCTTCTCCTCCTTCCTAAAAATTACTCCTGTGAGAATTTCTCTTTACCAGAACCAAGGTAATTCTGACTATTCTGTATTACTCCATCTCCTTGATTTTTGAGGTTATTTTTGACTGCCTGTAATATTCTTCATTTTTGGGAATTATTGATTTTAGTAGTCTGGACTAAGATGTAAATATGAGGCCTAGAACTTAAGGAATCAATCAACTATTCCTTAGAGTTATCCACATCCCCTAAAAAACCAGTGTTTCTAATTTTTAGGTGTTTGACAAGACACAATTACACATAGAAGACAGATAGCTTTCCATTTCTTTATTTACCAGAGACAGGATAGCATCATAGCAGTGGAAAAATTTGAAAATAATAATATAGGTCAAAATTACGAAGAATATATGAAAATCAGAGTACAGTTGTAATTCTGTATATCCTGAGTGAAGTGTCTATTAAAACAATTAAATGTGTTTTCAAGTGTAAGAGTTTGTACAGTGCAGCTCATTTGAAATTAAAGATTTTGAAGTAATTTTGATGGGCTTTAAACTAAAAATATGTGTGTAATTTTATAAACCAGAGTGTCTCACCAGTGAGAAAGCCCAGAACCCCAAACTCTACCATTTGAACAGGAACAATACTATTGAAAGAATAGGTCAATGTTAGTATGTATAAGCCAAGCAGCAAAGAGCAAAAAGATACTCATTCATTCACCGGAATTTAGGTGATCTGTTCAAGGAAACAAGCTTTTTGGTATATCTGGATTAAGAAAAACAGGGTAAAAAAAGTTCACCTTCCTCTTCTGTCTTAGGTTAAATTGTGAAAATATTTTTTCAGTGCTGCCAGTTTTTACAGCTTAATTTCAAATGTGTATGAGGTGGCACTGGATGTGGTGTCCCTACATTATCGGACAGCCATTCAATGAGCCAAAACTAATTGTGCAGTTCAATCAAATCAATTAAGAAGTGAGAAACATTTCTATATTTAAAAAAGTATCCTTTTAAATTTAATCTCATTGCTGGATTTCATTGTTCATTTGCTGCTGTTCCAGGCATAAGCCATTTGGCTTACACACATGTCTGGCCCACATTCCTGCAAGAGGTCTGCACTTACTACAGTGAGAGAGTCCATCAAAGAAAAAGAGAGAGATGTGAAGAGAAGATTCTTGGAAATTTGATGACTGGAAAAATGATAGTTCTTGCCAAGGATTTTTCTGAAGACTGGAAAAAACAACAGGACTGGGGACCAGCTATCTGTGGGGTAAGGGAACTTTTAGTGTTGACGTCTTCCATTCCTCAGAAAGACACAAATTCCAGCCCATTAATCTCCAGTGGGGTCAGCAAGGTCTCCTGCTGTTCATAGTGCATCGGCAGTCAAAAATATTCTCAAAACATTTCAATAGGATTTGAGAGCTCTATCCAAAACATTTTTTAAACTGTCATCTGACAAATAGTATTTTTAGCACAGCCTGATATTTATTAAAAGCTTAAGAAGCTGAACAAGGTATCATGAGTTAAGAGTTTACAAAAAGCTGAAAATCTTTTTATTAGTAACAACACTGACATTGCTACTAAATCTTACAGGGTATTTATTAGTGAAAATGATAATAACTTTATAAATCTAGACAGTGTGTGACAACAGATACTGATTTAAAGAGAAAATGACTTTGAGCTATGGTAAGAAGAGGTTTCTCAAGACCTTGGCCTCCTTGTTTCATGTATAAAATTCCACCTCTCTGCTGGTAAAGAACAGCCCTTGTCTAACTGTCACAAAAAGAAAAAAAAGAAACAGAGTCATTGCTCAGATGATTGAGACCTACAATGACAAAGATGGATGATTTCTCTTCTATGCCTGAGAGGAGGAACTAAAAGGAACTGCTGGACTCATGTTCAAATGATATGAATTAGGCTCGCTGAAATTGTCTGTAACACGGACTATTGTTGCCACTTAGATTGTTAAACTTTCAGAACAGTTTTTAAATTTCTCCCAGTAGTTGCAAGGTTTGGATACTTTCAGTGAGGTTTTCATGCACTCACAGCATTCCTGGTATTTTAGGAGTGGCAGTAGCTTCTGATGAAAGTGTGTCCATTGGCATAACTGGGCCTTGTGAGCCTCAAGTAGCACAGTGTCGTCACCAAGGTGCCCTCTGTCATTAATACCACAGTGCAGGTGACAATTAGTTTTACCCATAGGTTCTGTTAGTTTAGCAAATGTTTATTCACACTGAACCATGTTTTACTGGCAGAGAGCTCCAAATTCAGATGAATCTCAATTTTCTATTATTTTTAGCAAGTTTTGAGTAATTGTTTTCTGAGAACCACTATTATTCCTTTAAAAAGTAATATATGTAGGGCTCCAAGAGAACACAAGGTATCCTAAGACAGGAGGACAGAAGGTGCCTGCTAATCTTTTCCTGTAATTTTCTTGATCCTACAGTGCCTTGCACTGCTGAGGAAATGAGACAGTGAGCCAAAACCATCTCCCCAGGGAGTTGCCAAAAAGATGCTTTGTCCCTGAACTGTGAAGATGATTTTTTATCTCTTGCTCCTGTTTAAAAAAATTGTCTTCACAGGCTTGTTGATCCTTCTCTATTTGGTGCAATGATCACAACATGAACAAATCAACATGAACAGCAAGGGGCAGACAATGGTGTGTGATTACTCTTTGCATCATTGCAAAAATGGCATTAGCCTGTCAATTAGCTTGTCTTGCAGGGTTTGGGTGGACTCTGCAGTGCAGAAGGCAGTGATGGCCATCTGAAGACTGTTGTTTGACACAGAATCACAGATTCACACACGTACAGAATGGTTGATGTTGGGTGGGACCTCTGGAGATCACCTAGTCTGACTCCTCTGCTCAGAACAGGGTCACAAGAGGCTGTCCAGGACTGTGCCCACTTGGGTTTTGAATATTTCCAAGGATGGAGTCTCTATAGCCTTTCTGAGAAACAAGGACACTGGATGCTGCTGAGAAGAGCCTGGCTCCGTCTTCTTAACCTCCCCTCCCACTGATGAGCTCCACCAAGATTTTTCTTTCCTAGACTAAATAGTCCCAGCTCTACCATCCTCTCCTTGGTTAACAGATGCTCCTGTGCCTTAATCATCTCTGTGGTCCTTCCCTGGAGTCATTCCAGTATCTAAGGGACTCTTTTGTGCTGGGAACCCAGGCTTGGATCCAACATTCCTGCTGAGTCTCACCCATGCTGAGAGAAGGGAAAGGGTGACCTCCCTCAGACTGCTGACAACATTTTCCTAATGCAAAGCAAGATGCTGGCTTCAAGGACACACTGTTGGCTCATGTTCAGCTTGGTGCCACCAGGGTGCCTAGATATTTTTCTACAAAGCTGTTTTCCAGATTGTCAGACCCCACTTGTACTAGGGCCAGGACTTGGGATTTCTCTTTGTTGAACTTCATGAGACTCCTGTTGGTGCATTTTTCCACCCTGCAAGACCCTTCTAAATAGCATCATGTCATGCTCATCTGGTGCATCAGCCATTCCTCTCAGTTTAGTATTGTCTGAAAACATGAAGTCCATTGTGTCCCATGATCCAGGTCATAAATGACACTAAACCCTATGGGCATCAGTAGCAACCCCTGAGGTGCCCCATTAGTGACTGGCCTCCATCTGAACTTCATGCCACCGATCACAAATGTTTGAGCATGGCAGTTCAGCCAGTTTTCCACCCATCTCACTATCCACTCATCTAGCCAGTATTCCACTTTGTCAATGAAGATGTTATATAAGACATTGTTGAAACACTTGGTAAAATCAAGATTAAAAATCTTCACTGCTTTCCCCTGATCCACTAAGCCTGACATTTCATCATACTAGGTTGGTCAGACATGTTTTCTCCCCTGTAAATCCATGCTGACTACTTCTAATCACCATTTTGTCCTTCATGTTTGTAAATGGCTTCCAGAAGGATTTGATCCCTCACCTTCCCAAGGGCCAAGGTGAGGCTGGATCGGCTATGGAATCAGACCTCCTTGCCCTCCTACCTTCTTGAAGGTAGGAGTGATGTGAGCTCTCTTCAGCTGTCAGGATCTTTTGCTGCTTGTCATGATGTTTCAAGGACAATTGAGATTGACCTTCTAGTGAGATTGGCCAGGTGTCACTGCACGTGCGTGTTTTTCCTATCAAGTCTCATGTTCTTGTTTATATTTGCTAATCTGATTCTTCTCTACTGTGGATAAGTCTTCCTTGCTCAAGATTGTCCTTCTGGTCTCATGGCCTGGAATTGCTGAAGGCTGCTCTAATTGGTAAAGACCAAGGTGGAGAAATCATCAAGAACATCCAGGTCCTTTGTCGCCAGGTCTCCTGCCCCCTTCAGCAGCAGGACCACATTTTTCCTAGTTTTCCTTTAGCTGCTCATACACCTGTATAAGCCCTTTCAGTCACCATTTATGTCTCTCCTGAAGTTCAACATCTCATTTTCTTTGGCTCCCAAAACCCTGTTCCTGCACATGCAGACAGTGTCTCTGTAATCTTGAGTCACCTGCCACTGCTTCCATCTCGTGTACGCTTATGCATAGTGACAATTCACATCTCCACCCCTCCCTTCTCCTTCCCTGCTGCTTGGCAGGCAGACAGCAAGGCCACTGCCAGAATTGCTCAAAGATGTAAATGGTTTGGCTGTCATATGAGGCACTTATCTTTAGGTGACTACGCCACACTGCAGCAGCAGAAGTTGCAGCCAGCAATTGAGTTTTGAGATCTTGACTAAAATGCCTGCAGTTCCCATCAGTGACTAAGCACTGGATTTTGTTTTCATTAGCTCAAAGTCAGAATCTCAATTACTGTGTAAAGTGCTGTGCTCTTTTCCCCTGCTGATAGCTTGATATCCAGATTTAAGCCCCAAACACATTTTCAGAACTTGGCAGGTGTAATGAAGCAGTGGAGACAGCTTTAACTGTGGCAAAGATATCGAACAAAACTGTCTTGTGGAGGACAGGAAGCACATGAATATTTCAAAGGCAATACTAATGCTCTTGCTGGTCACTGTCTTTTGATACATCTTTGTTAAACTTTGAATAGCTGTGATTTTGCTGGCAGTGAAGTCTTGTCTTAATAAAGCAAGAGGAACATATGCTATATTGGCACTGTTCATGTGTTGGGGAGTCTCAGCTTTTCCTTCCATTGGTTTCTTTCAGAAGTTAATTGTCAGAACAGCAGTTGTGACATTATCCCTCTGTTACTGTGTTTCTTGACTCTGTTTTCCGTAGTAGCAAGGCCATTTCTATGAGTTTTTCCATAATGACATGCAACACCTAACCCATTTGACTCCAAAGAAGCAAACATAACATTAGACTGGTTAATACCTTCTATCACATTACTCTGTGAAAAATTGCCATTTAAATGCAGGCTAAGATGCCTCAGACACAAAATGGGTCAACCAAATATGGGCAAGTCAGTGTTGAGAAAAGAAACAGAATCACAGAACACAGAACCAGAGAATAATTTGGGTTGGAAGGACCTTTGAAACTCAACTAGTCCAACTCCCTTGCAATGAGCAGGGACACCTTCAACTAGATCAGGTATGATAAGTAGGACAGTCAAAGCACAGACTTCATCTTCATGTCTGTATCTCATGACTTGCCTGAGTACTGTGAGAACCTCGGTGGCTGTAGGTAGGGAGAGAAGAGGTGACTATCAGGTGTTCCCCATATTTTTGACCATCTGGTTGCTGGAGTGCCTTCTGGGCCAGCAAGACCTGCAGCTCCTGCTGCCACTTCAATTGCTGCCATCTAGTGTCACCTTGTGGGAGGACAAACAGCAAAGGTTCTGTCTGTTCTCATTGCGGCGAGATCAGGGAAGATGCTCTTCTTCTGCCTTCAGAATCAAGTTGACTAGCAAGTGTGATTTCAGCCATGGGACAGGCTAGCTTCACACAGCTTTTTTCTCTATTTCACCTGCTAGCTTGAGGCTAGAGCAGTTATCCAGGAACCTTGAGCTATAGAGACTCTTTTCTGCCAAAGGCTTTTGAACCCACATCAAACCATGAAAGTGCCCTCCATAGTGGCATAAGCACTTTCTCCTTCTAACCTATTTCTTGTCCTGCCATATGTAATCACCCACTTGCCATTCTAGGGATGCCACCACAGTGGCTTGGATTTGCTGTCTTGGTTACTGTCTTGGATGTGCTAGTAATTTGGATTAAAGGGAGTCTTTTTACTAATTTCCTGAGGCAGACAGGGATTCTGGTGTCCCCTCTCTCTCCTGCGGTACTCCAAAGCTGGGACAGAATCAATCTACTTCTTGAAGTATTGATAGGGCAATTGATTTGCCCAGTCTGGGTATGGAGTTACCAGCAACATGCAGGAATATATTATAATGAAAGGTTATCTGAAACAACCAGATGAGATTCTGTGTGTTCTGAAGCAGCCTGTTCATTTGATAGTATTTTTTTTTTTCCATTAGAATTTGATTTCCTAAAACTTAATTTTTCGTGAGCACAGTATCCTAACTGATGAAGAACACCCACTTACAAGGAAAATTTGAAGGGATTTTGCTAATGGATACAGAGGGGTTTTAGAGTAGAGTCATAGGTCCTCAGGCTTTGACTGGACTTTTTTAAGAACAGGGATCCTGTGTGTGCAGTAAATACATCTATATGTGTATTGTCTAGGGTATTAGCAGAACTATTCAAGTGCAAGTAAATATGGGAATGTTATGTTGAAAATCTCAGTTATTTCTAATTGATGAAAATACCCTGGTGTTTATACAAACCTACACAGTGACTCACAATGAAATGAAGTCAGCAAAATACCAGACGTTTTTACATCCAAAACAGAGACAAGTGCCATATGTTCATAAAATACTTTTCTCCTTAGTAAATGTTTATGAAGAAAATGAATGGATAATTTCCAAAAAGAGAGACTTGTGTAATACTATTTTCAGATAACAGAAGTATTTTTCATTTAAGATTTTTCCTTTTCATTTGCTTATTTTCATTGCAAATCAGATAACACAGAGAAGTGTCTACTATAGCACTTGTAGATATTACTTTATTGTGGTCTCTGACTACCAGTGCAGAAAAAGTACAGGAAAACATTTTTCCCTGCAGACCAGAAACCCCTGACTGTTACTGATTGATGGCCCAGGATCCAGTGCCCATGGTCAGACAGAATTGTACCTAGTAGGTGTTGAGCCTGGAGGAACTTGATGTCAGTGGAAGACACTTTTCACCTCAAAGCTTCATCTTGGGAGATACCAAGTTCAACAGCAGCTGAGCCTCTAAGGATATGGTAAGAGTTACTGCTTCTCCCTCAGGTAAAAGCAAATTTTGTTTTAGTCCTGACCTGATACTAAATATTCTCTTATTGAGCTTTCCTGCATTAATCAGAGATACATATTTTGTTCAGTTGCTTATGGATCTTTTAGTAATGAGGATACTAAGCTACTGATCAATGTTGAAAGTATCAGCAGATAGGCCCAAGCAGATTCTACAGGTAAGTAGCCAGTGTTTGCTTTCTTTTACAATATAAGGACAAGGAATCATTAAATGAAACTAGTAGGGGCAGTTTCAGAGCAAACAAAAGGACAAGGTTTCATTGAGAAAGAGAGTTAAGCTGTGGAATGTTGTGATGAAAAATATCATGGCTGTTAAAGGTTTACATGGGTTCAAACACAACTGAGCACATGCATTGGAGTAAAAGGTCTATCAAGAGCTGTTAAAGGGACAGACACATTCCCAGCCAAGGATTTTCAAGTCTATGCCTTGTTTTCATACTCTTCCCCTTACATCAGTTCCTGGAGCTGAGCAATAGGCTGGATTGACCTGTGGTGTGAATTCTGTCTATCTATTCTTAGTGCAGCTACATGTTTGAACTTAGTCTTCCTGCCTATAAAGACTGCAAAAAGCAGCTCTCACATTCAATTCTGAGCAATCCTCAGTAGCCTGTAGTGGATTTCAGGTAGCAGGAAAATTGCAGAATATAAAAGAATATAAGGAATGCTATATAGTGTGCAATATGAGTGCATTATGATAACCATCCTGGGAAATAAAAGAGTGATGACAAGTAGACTTTTTATTTAATCTATCTGTGAGAAGAATTATTCATTTGACTGAGTTGCAGACTTTCATAATCTGGAATAATACACTGCCTATTTTTTATTTTGCAGAAAGAAAGGCACAGAAAAAACCCACATAGATGTGTGGATTCATCTGGATTTTTTGCTAGTGTTGGGAACTAATTTTACCTGATTTCTAGATTCAAGACAAGCTATTGTAGATGATCATACTATTAACATTTTAATTTGCTTTGAGGGTACCCAACCAACCACTAAGCTTGTTTTCTTTGACTTTGCTATATTTTTGACATTTGCAACAGGATGGTTTTCCTGTGTCACTGTTCATTTGAGCCAATATAAAGCATCAGTTATTTTCTAATATTTGAATAATTATGTGTGAGGGTAAGGTTTACCACTCTTTTCTGTTGTACTGGAGAATTTGATATCCTGTGGCCTGTACACAATATCACGTCTAATATTCAGAACTCCTTGCTTAGATCATAATGGGATAGGAAGTGCCTTATGGGTTGCCCTACACAAATTGTCTGATCATTTATCATGGTCCCAGTGGTAGTTCTGGAAAACACAATCCATGTTTTGTTTGCAAACAGGTTTTCCTTAATCAGATGTGGAGGTACACAATCTACCTAGAGCTTTGTGTCCAAAACTTAAGGGACCATGTTTACAATCAGTAGATTTTTCAAGTTTTTATTTCTTTCATAAAATTGTAAGCTGAAAGTTGGTTTCTATGTTTGTGAGACACAGGAAACGAAAATGTTTATGAAGTCCCTTTTGTTAGCTAGGGCTGATGATAACGCATTTATAGGCTGGAATTCTCTCTACAGTCCAGTATCTTAATACTTTCATACAAATCCAGCATTCAACAATGCTGGCATTGGCATTTCCAGGTGTCAAACTTTATATGCTGATCCCCAGGCTTTACTGGTCAGGACCTAGGTCTGTTTTGGAGTAGTTTTTGAGGCTACTGTGTTAGCTTGTCAAGTGCAGAGATTCCTTAGCTCTTGCAAATTCTCAGAGTTGTTGCGCATCCACTGGGCTGCTGGCAGGACAGCCCAAGCAGGATGCTGGTCCTTATTGCTGGATTAAGCTCTCCATCCCAGTGACTGCTTCAGACTTCCATTCTCTGATGGTCACAATCCTCTTTGCAATCAGCCTGTAGCCTTGTTCAGTGAGCACTGGATTATTTGTACCTTGTTCAGGGAGTGAGGGCTATTCCCTCTTGATGTTTTCCTTTTGGTCTGTCTTTTTTAACGTATTTACATAAATCTTTAATTCATATACTCCCACAATGCAGAGTAGCTCAGTTTTGTAAGTTTTGAATTTCACCTTTCTAACTTATGGGTATTTCTTTCAAAATTAATTAAATGGTTTGTGGCATCCTTTTAGCATGTACACATTTTCAAAGCTTGATTTTAATAAAAGCAATTTTTTAATTGTAGTTTTTGCCACTTTTCATGCTGGTAGTTCTGTTGTTATTATCTTGTATCCATACAGTACATATTAACCTGGGACTGTATGTGTGTAGAGACCTATAATCTTTTAATCTTTTGCTGTTCTTGTAGGTTGCTCTGAATACCAAGCATTATCTTAATTTCCTATATTTGCCACCATGACTGATTCTACACACACCTTGCTGTTATTGTTGTTATTGTTGTTGTTGTTGACTCAGTGAGTAAAAGCTGCTGTTTCAGCATGTCACAGCACATGAACCACTCTTCAGTAGGTGTTTCTGCTCAGACTCCTACCCTGTGAAGAACAGAAAGTAGCCCAGGAGTATTTGCCCTGGGCAGCCAAAAGCAGCCTTCCCTTGTCCTTTGCATGCCCTGTGGCAGGGCTGCTGCTCAGCCCGTGGTGGGCTGGGTATGCTCTATTGCAGAGCCTCAGGAAAATGGGACCACTCCAAAGCAATTTCCTAAACTATCCACAGACTCATTTGTCTCCTTTCTGGTCAGAAAATTAAGTAATGTTCCACTTCAAAGGCGGCTCCTAACCTGGGCTTCATTTCAAGCACAATGGAAACAGGGCAAGCCACGCTGAGGAAGAAAACGCCTGTGCCTTTCCTGAGGTTGCACCACCCACATTTAACATGAGAGACAGAGAGCTGCTCTATCCCAAGATAAGCCCATGGTAGCCCGGTATGCGCCTACAGCTCCTCCTGCTCCATCTGCACCCACCTAAGGCTATTGATGAAGACCATGTCCAGCTCATTACAGACTGGGCCTACTTACCAGGCCCAAGGGCTGGCCTCCCTCCATCCATTTGTACTGTCTTGATATACATCAAGCTACTCAGAGTCTTGTGGTAAAAGGAAATAGATCACAAAAGAATAGAGAAAAAGAGAAGCTGTTTTCATATGGGTTTTGCAGACTCTGAATTCTCTGTGTACTAGCTGCATAGAAAGGCCACAGGCAACTAACGGGAATATGAGAAAGGAGAACAGTCCCCTGACTTTGTTTCAAATTGGTATCTGCCTTCCTGCCTTTCTTTATGGGGATATGTGGTGCTGTGGGTTGGGAAATAAACAGATTTAGCTGGAAAAAACAGATCTGCTTCTTCAGTCTCACAGCACAGCAACACTTGAATAAACACGAAATGTCCCTGGGAAGAGCCCTCCCGAAGCTACTGCCAAGTGACAGACGGGTGAGTTGAAAGGTTGCAGCGAGAGAGTCAAACAGAAGGGCACATTCATTAATGCAGAATACAAGGAGAGAGCAGGGAGAATCAGTCCTTGAGGAGGCAGAAAGAAGACTTGATACTTTCTCAACAATGAAGTACTACCACTGGGAAATATGATAGCATGCTAACAGGATGTTTTTGGGTTTTTTTTTTGTTGGATTTTGTTTTTTATCCTAGTTAGAGAAATTTCCCAGAGGCTTGGTTGAGGAGGGAATATTTGTAGCTTTGGCAGGTCTGTATATAATTATATAATATTATGATACAGCTACATAATGATACAATATTATTATATAATATTATAATACTTTCCTTGTATGTTGTACTGAGAGGAGAGGAATTTTAAAAGCCTACTACATTACTACATCCTTTCTACATGTCTTGTTCTTGGTGTAGGGATGAGGTAGGAGACACCTCACCCAGGTGTGTCGTACAGCGTCAGGTCTTTTTTGTCACAATTGTGGCTAATTACCATCATTAATTAGTAAAGTAATTTTGAGTCTTAATCTCACACTAGAAGGAAGCTGGAGGGAGGGTATGTAAAATTGAAAGTAAGTCTGGTTAATTTCAGAGAGACCTGGGGTGAAGCCAGATCCTGTGTAGCAGGTAGTGTTCTCAAAACAAGTGGGACAGCTTTCAAGGCGAGAGCTTGTGAAATAGCATGTGACTTCTTTTCACTTCTATTGCAAATTTGATATACTTCCAATCAGTGCCATACTGCAGTTCTTTGCAAAAACAAGATGTCCTTATGTTGCAGGTACAAGTCTTGCACAGCAGTTACATGCTTGGCAAAATGAAGGTACTGTAAGACTTCGTGTGTTTTAGAGATCTTGGACTGCTCCAGGTCCTGGAAAGCCCATTATTTTAAATGTAAGCAAACCCAGATGGCCTGGATATGTCACCAGTCAGCATGGGCTTTGAAGCTACTTGTTTTCTTTCTGAGTTGAGCACTACACAGCTTCCTTTCCTTCTCTGTGTACTTCATCCAGTCACTAGCCCCATCCTCTGATCTTCTTCATCAGGCGGCTTCTGAAGGAATCAAGAAGATGCAACCATTTTTCTGTTCCCATGGTGTCTGCTCAGGGTGATATTTCTCTGCTTGATGCTTTGGAGGCTTCTCCATGTTCCAATTTTTTTCAATGTTTTAAATAGGCTGAAGAGGATTTCATCACAAGTTAACAGCTGAATTCCCTGTTGACTCTTATAGGATATACCCACTCTGTCTGGAGAATACAAGGGGAGAAGGCAGAAGCTAGAACTTCCATGGTCAAGAGATGGCTTTAGTCTTGTTCAATTAATCTACACCAGCTTGTATAAATCTGTGAATTTATGACAAAGCTCTGATTTTTTGCTTCTGGAGGTTAAGCATTTGATACTTCTGAGGATACTGAATGACCAATATATGCAAATTTCTGTCATTTGCTTGCCCTTATGGTTTTTTCCCAAATATAAATCTACTCTCTAACTAAATACAGATATTCTACTAGTGTCTTGTAAAAGATATGTGTCCATGAGTTGGAAAAAAGTTGAAGAAAATTTTGCTCAGAAAGAAGAGAATTAAAAGGACACTACTTTTTTAGTAGTTCGTGGCCATATCCAGAAAGTTTTCTTTAACCCAAAAGGCATCCATGATTTCACAATGCATTATGCACATTTTGCATTACTGAAGGTAATTTTCTAATATGCAACACTGAATAAATGAAGTGGCTCGTTGAGACTGAAGATGGATGTGATCTGCAAGCACTAAAGAATCTCAGTATACCTCTGCAGATTTTACTGACCTTGTAGGGATAATTTGGAAATAGTTGGCCTCTGTAATATAGTCTTGCCCGTGCTGCTGTTTAATATAAGAAAAGATTCATAGCTACAAAAAGCTTAGGGAGTTGCACTGAGTCATGTAGAGAAGAGAACTCTCAATACAAGATGTCCTAAGCTAAAGTCTTACACAACAGACATGCAAGTGCAAGGGTGGGTTATGAGGCAAGTATTGTTGCTAGCATGAAAACATGGTATGTTGTAATAGCAGAAACTTCCAAAAAATTTCATCTCCTATCAAAAAGTAATTTTTTATGATGCAAACACTGATAAATCTTAGACAACATTAATATAAGAACTACAGACGTGCGGCCAGGAATTAGACACTCTTCCCTATGCAAATGGATCAAACCCCACAGTACTAGCATGCAGATGAGGCACAATACTGGCTTGAGAGAGAATTCCAGAGGAGTGGTATGAAATCATGCAAACTTCCAGGTCTTTGCTTATGAATCAAATATGAAAAATTTCTCATCAAGTGAAGATAGCCATTATGTTGAAAATTTTAGCAACAATTGGATTGCTTGCAATCATGGAGAGCATATAGGACTGGAAGATGATATATCATTGTACCCATTTGGGACACTCTACTTAGATACACAATATTTAAACCCTTCAGGTGTTGAGAACACTGAGAAAACTTTAGAGAAAAGTAATATGAGGCCTTGAAAACTTGAGAATGTCCAGAAAAGACATCATGTTCCTTAGCAGACATGAAAACACCATTAAAAGACACTATGTTCCCTGAAATGTTTGTTTAAAGTGTATTTTAATTTTAAACCCTCCTATCCTAGCAAAGATTTATTTACACATCTGGAATTAGGTATTTAGGCATTTTCTTAAGAAGTATGCAGCTTCTTCTCATCCTCTCTACCAGTCCTGTCATGTTTTCCATCCAGATGTAGGTGAAGAGCTTGGCTTGGACTTCTGAACTTTTTGCCACTGAGCATAGAAAACCACACAACTGCAAAATTCTCTTAGTGTCCTATTACAAAGCACTTATACGTCCATCTTGTCCCAGAACTTCTTCCTTGCAATGTTTCTGTTAAAATACCAGGAGCTTGGTCCCCTTCAAGAAGGACTGGCAATTAAAAGGCCTCATTCCACCCCAAACCCTGGTTCTGTTGTAAGGGCAAATCTTTCTAGCTGAAGAAAATTCCTTTCCTTATAGTTAGGGAGCTGACTGCCTCACTCAGATCAAAATACCAAATACTTTTCTGAACTTCCTTCATCTCCTTGTTAGGTACTTGAGTTCTAGGAACAGATTTCATAAAAAGCCTTGGAGTCCAGGGTGAATCAAACTCCAAAACTACTTGATTTCATGTCCTTTGATTCCACTGAGAAGGGTTGTGCTGGCAGGGCAGTAACCTTCTGCTTTGAGGCTGTTGGCCACAGAAGCATCCTTCAGAAGAAGGCTGGATTTAGCTGCAGAGGGACATGTGGGTATGAGTTTTGATGACAGATTGTACCTCTAAGCACATTAAGCATAACTTTAGGTGAAAACTAAGTCTCCAAGGGATATTCTTCAAACATGGCAAGAAAACAAATTTAATTTCATTTCTCTTTTTCTTCCAGGACATACGTTGCTCACAAAGGAATATTAAGAGGAAAGGAATGGCTTGGCAGAGCAACCTCTTCTGCAATGTTTAGATCAAAATTCTGGCATGATATTTGAACAGAAGTCTCTTGTGGTAATATACATGGTATGCTGCCTGGCATGCTGCTCCTCTTGGGCAAAATATTCACAAAAAGCAAAGGCCATATTTGTCTGACAACACTTCTATGAAGTATCCCATCTTAAGCAAACAGCCTTGCTAGGACCTGATCAAAAGCCTGCAGAAGTCAGTGATGGGCTTTAGCCCCTTGCAGAGACCTTGCTGCCATGCCCTCTCCAGGCTGGAAGGGTGCAGTTCCCTGCTCAGGTGTGCACCTGCTGCATCCTGGCCAGCTGCTCCACACAGAAATCCACTTACTCGTGTTTACTGCCTTGCTGTGGGACAAGCTCTAACAAGCCTTCAACACTAACTGGCTTTTCATGGCCGGAGTTCAAACATACAAAAGGAAGCATACCCCATGTATTCAGGCTCTTTCTACTCTTTAATCAACATCTTTCTTTACTCCCCTGTCTAATTTCACCCTTTTTAATTTACTGTGTAAAAAAATTACACATTTTTGCTTTCTCTAGTGTTCAGAGATAGATTTCCTCTAATTACAGCCCCCCAATATCCTACATTTTCTATGTAATTTTTTCAATGACTGTAACCATTCTTTAGCTTGGAGCTTCAGCTGTGACCCTACATGTGGACTATTCCTAATATTAAGGGTCTAGTCTTCTTTACAGTGTGACCACTTTGCTAGTAAAAAGGGGTTTAGAAGAAAGGGAAATTATACCCTGATGAAAGATTGCCAATTCTCACACTATTATTATGAGTCTCACAGTATTTTGCTTGAAGTCTTAACTCCTCAAGGCAGGTGCTTTAGTGAAGGTCTCAGTTTTCTTCCTTTTTCCCCTTTTCCTTTTCTTTTTTTATCCTTTAATTTCAAGGGAATATTTCTACCTCCTAAATTTATAAAGATAATCTTTAAAATTTCATCCTGATCTAGCAGGATCAAGAGGCAAAGAAAAACACTTCAGAAAGTTAATTGAAAACCAAAATTTTCTAACCAAGGTTATGAGATGGTCCCATTTCCAGAATAAAGGACCGATCATATCAAGAGACAGAGTAGTTTACCAAGCTTCTAAAGACAAAAAATTGTTGTGAGTTTATTGACTGTTATTAGCACATGTAACTATTTTAATATCCTTTATTTCAATCCTTCATCAAGTTCTCACGATGATGACCTTGGCTAGATCTTTGGGTTGATACCATAATAAAAATTATGTGTGGAGCTTGGTAACACCACCTATAATTAAGGTTTCCTAACATTCTGTATTTTAAGATCCTGTTTTTTGTTGCATATAATTTGCCAGATTAACTATTCAGACTGTAATTACTCAGGTGTTTGCCTGGGATAGAGGAAACCTTTTTCTGAGTAAAGTTTTATCTGAAGTTTTTCTCTGCCTCCTAGAACAGGTTGAGGAGAAAAAGGTTGTTCCAAACAGTTTGCATGGAAAAAGTTGAAAGGTATCACTGACAATTGCTGGCATTTGCCTGCTTTGCACCAGAGGCCAGGGCTTTGTCAGGAAACAGGCACTGCTTGCAGAGGTGGGCTTTGTGCTATCCCTGAGAAACTCTCTTCAGATTTGGCCGGGTTTGGAGCCCCCACAAATCTCAAGGTCACAGATGTTTGCCCGACCTTTGGTTAAAGACCTCTGCTGCTATTCTGCAGCTTCTGAAAGGGGATTTTCCTAGTACTTATCTCTTATTAGTGAGGTTTAATATCTATCTAGAATCTTCCTTGCTGTAAAGTAAGCTAAATTCTTGTACAACAGTGAGTGGACATAGAGAACAACCGATCACTTTTCAGAATATCCTCTTCAGAATAACCTTTAATGTATTGTAAGACTGTTATCATGTCCCTGTTCAGTCTTCTCATTTCTAGACTAAACAAACCCCATTCCTTCAACCTTTTCTCATAGTTCCAGTTTTCTAAACCTCTTATCATCCTCATTGCTCCCCCTCTGGCTGCCTTCCAGTATATCTGCATGGGCTTTTTTTTTTGCTGTGCACTGCCCCAAAAGGGACACAGTTGCAGTAACGTAATGTAGGGTAAGTACTGCTCCTGCATTGCGCACAGCATTCCTTCCAATATCACACAGAATTAAATTATCCTTCATTTTTTATCATTTTTTATCAGCATCATTTAAAAAATGCATATTTGATTTGCCCTGCACTGTGACCCTCCTCTTGGTGCTGTTGCCTGCTCCTTTACTTCTAGTTTTACTAGTATTTTGCTTCTCATTCCTAAGTACAGGGCAATACATTTATCTTCCCCAATTTCATTTGGTTAATTTTAGACAATGCCTCCAATTTATCAAGGTCAGTTTCAATTCTAATCCTAGCCCCCTAAAAGCTTTCAGCTCCCCCCAGCTTGACATTGTCTGCAAATTCTACACATTTTCTCTCTTTTCCATTATCCAAATCATTAACAAAAATATCAGATAGACTAAACATTACAGAACCTGGTCGGACCACACTGGAAATTCCTTCCCAGCAGAATATCAAGTAGTAAAATTACTTTCTATGCACCCTTGGTGGGTGTGTGACCTCGCATATTTACATGCTCCTGTTTTCAGTAGCAGCAAGAGTATTAAAAGCAGAGAGCAGGAGGCAAAATTCCTGGCCCAGGAATCCACCTGTCTGCTGCTGCTGGGATTGAGCAGTGAAGCCCCCCAGGAGGAGAAGTGGCAGCTCCTGTGGGTGTGTGGGGGGCAGCAAAGGAACTACAGAAGACCAGGGAGCAGAGACAACCTGTGAGAAGAAGCAGAAAGGCTGGTTTGGAACCAAGGCACCCTGAAGTGTCTGTGCAGATGCTCCAGGGATCAGGACCCAACCATCTGCCCTGGCAAGCACACCTGCTACCTGCCACAGAAGAGAACAGGTTCTGGAGGCTGCTGCTGTTAACTCAGCATCAGGGGTCAGAGGCGTGCTGGAGCTGGAGTCTCAGGCTGCTGTTGTGCATTTAAGCCTGGGAAGCTGGAGAGGTTGTTGTACAGTAAAACATGTTTAAAAATATATATACACGAATAAATCTGTGAATGTTGCAAAGACAAATATTCAGTACTCATAAACCACAGAAATGAAGGCTGCTGATGGAGATTTAATTATTCCATTTTTGGGTATACTTTGCAAAAACTTATAATATCTTGATTTTCCAGTAGCACTCAAGGCAAATGGTATCAAGGAGCAACTGTTCAAGTAATGCTACTGCTTGTCTTCATAATTCAGTGTGTTTCAACATGCTTTATTTGCCACACAGTAGGGGATCATGTAACACAGGCTGACAGTGGATTGCACTTAACTTTGCAAAATTTTTTTGAAATATTCTTATCAGGTTAAATATAATTCTGACAAAACCAAGATGATAAGGAAAAAAAAAAGGGAATCATCTGGCAAATGGTATTCAAAGACTGCAGAGTCTGTGCATTTTTATTTATAGATTAAGATGGTTCTGCTGGAAAAGGCTGGATATAGGGAAAAGAGGAAAATTTTTATGATGAATCAGTATTGATCAAACAGTAATGGAGAAATCACCATTATTGTTTGATACAGGGCATCCCTTACAGGCATTACCTGTCAGGCCAACCAGATGATGGACTTGTGAGCATTATTCAACAGTCCAGGCTCCTGGAAGACATAAAGAAATATGCAGATACTGTGCCCCAGGAGGACTAAGATTACAGATAGGCATGAAATAATAGGATTTCTAATGTTTTTTAATATGAAAACATCCCCTTTCCAGCAAGTTTTTTTTTTGTTGTTGTTTTTTTTTTTTTTTTTTTAAATCACTGTGTAAATAATCCTGAAAATTTATGCTCATCAAGAAAAAAATGTACTTTAGGAGATGTCTATTGATTATTTAATCTACTGGTCCTTCTGACACTGGAGCTTCCTCAAATTAAGAAAAACTCAAAGAATTGGGCTCCTCTGGCTCTAGAAATTGTCTTCTTTTATTCATGATGTGCAAGTTAATTGTTCATCAACCAATATCAAGAACACACCTTTGCAAGTTACAGAGACTTTTTGAGCATTATGATAAACCCGATGTCCTCTTACTAATGACATAAATCCACCTAGGCAGAGGCATGGACATTGGCATAATATCATGAGTTACAGAAACTTTGAAACAGGTCCAGTGCTTAAAAAAACTTTTGCAGTTAAGCAGGCTTTGAGATTGGATCAATTTACACTGCTTTTATGCTGTTTACTTTAGTGATACTTTTAATGGCAGTGTTACCGATGGGCATATTATGCAAAGGTACTGCTCCCCTCAGATTCATAGTAGATGTTGTCCAATTTACTGAAAGCAGGAACTGATTCTGAATAAATTTTAGGCACACAATGAAGCAGTTATCCTGAAGTTTACTGTCTGAATTCTCTCACAGGTCAATGGAAAGAGCACAAAAGCCTGCAAAATTTCCAGGCAGAGGCAGACACATTTGCCCTCTGGAAGCATTCACAAACACATACTTCTCTCCACTGACTATAAGGGAAATTTGGCATTTTCTTTTGGGGCACAGGTTACTTATACACCTTAAGCTTGGGTACAGGTTAGGGGGTGTTGTACACAGTATATATTTGGTTTCTGCTTTGCAAACAGGAGAGAGGCCCTGTGAGCTCTAACACATGCCATGCATTGGAGAAAATCTAAGGGTAGTGAGCCTTAATCTCATTTTAGCCAGGTGTTAGCCTGGGGTAACTCGCTAATGACAGTGGAGTCTTGCCAACTTTGCACCTGTGCAGTGAGAACAAAAGTAAGTCCATTAACGATGCCTTTAGAGCTGGCTGGAGAACAGCAATTCCACTTCATGATAACTTTGAACACTGCAGAATTGACATTTTTCCTATATTGGAATGAAAACAAAACCTTCCAAGCACTTTGTCAGAATGTATTTGAATGGAAAAAAGCATTTTTGGATCAAAACCCCATCACATTTCTGTCTGCACTCTCTTTGTCTTTTCCTCTGATCTTAGAAACCTCCTTCTCTCCCCCAAGTCAACATGGTCACTTTTCCATAAAGCCTGTCAGCCTCAGCAGAGAATATTGGTTTGGCAAGAAACTTCAGAAAAAGAACTTTCCAGACACAGCCATGGGTTCATTCCATGCAAATATATAACAATTAGAGAGCCGAGAACAAAAGAGTTACCAAAACAATAGATTCACTTCACTCAAATCTTTTCTTAAGGTTTTGAGAAATCTTCTGTAACTTTGTACATTGCTTCTGGTTTTGTTTTTTAATTTTCATTTCCATTGGCTTGTCCACTTGTGACTAGCAGCTGAGATTACAAGCAGTACTGCCAAAACACCACTGGAAATAACCATACTTTCTATTGTTCTGGCCAAATGGTATGTTGGTACATGTACCAACATCTGGAGGATACCAAACTACATGTTGGTACATGTAGTTGGTATCCTCCAGAGGAAAGAAGCTGGTTCCCATCAAATATCCAGCTGAGTCCAGGTTGGATCACCCAGTAGTTTTCAGTGTTGCCATCACAACCTAAAGATGACAAAGAGTGTGACCCCCTGCAGGGCAAGGAGAAATTTGAGGCTGTTTCTCAGGTTTTTTGAATGGCCATAAAGGTGACTGGTCACCTTTGCTTCTGCTTGCATCTCACATTGGGTGCTGAATAACCTTCAGACATGGTACTCTGGGTGGTTACTCCAGGTAACTCTGTTACTGAATATCAACAAATCCGTCTTGTCTTCCCTTTTGCCCAAACGAAGAGGTCAGAAAATTGTACTAGCTCTGAAAGTCTTAATTCAAGCCTCTTAAATTGCTGCTCTGTGCTTTTCATGTCAGAAGTATTTTCCCAAAGTGCACGTGTCACCTCATGTGTTACTGTTTTTAGAAACAAACAAATATTTCCTGGAGATTGCTGAATGGCAGTTATTCAAAGCACTGTACTTACCCCTGTTTGAGTCCTGCTCCAGCAGATAGAAAGGCAAGCTCTTATAGCCACCGATTAGTGCAGCTACCATGGCCCATTAAATACAGTCAAATTTTGTTATCATTCTTCCTCTTACTCTGCCTCCCTCTATTTTTTTCCACTTAAATAGATTGGACATTCAGAGCATCTCATGCATGTTGGAGGAACTTCTTGATGTTGGCAACAAGCTGATATAGTGGCAATCCCCCACGAGCAGTGCAGCAGAGAAGAAAAGAGCAGATTTTGGACTTGCCATCTTTACAGAATTTTTCTGTCAATTCAGGCAGTATCAAAAAAGCACACATTAGAGACAGCAAAATAACCAGGGATGCACTGATTCTCTGTAGGGAATACTGAGATAGCTACTAAAAATGCAAACTAACAATTATACAAAATCAAAACCTAAATTAACATTTGCGGAATGTGAGCTACAAATAGATGTTCATTGATCCTCGTTCTTACAAACCCATCAGCCCACAGGAAACTTTGTAGAGCAGGAGCCTCCTTCTTCCCCAACATGAGCCTCTGGGAGCACATGGATCCCTGTCCTTCATTGTATATATAATTTTTAGAGAACAGCAGGTTAAGCTGAGGGTCTTGGCTGTGCCTTCAAGAGGCTCAATGAGCTTAGGCCAAGTCATCCAAGAATCAGTTGGTGAAGGGTAAAGATTGGAATCAAAGCTTCATCCCTGTGGCTTAATGAGAGAAACATGCACAGCGCAAAACCTTTCCTAGGCAGGAGAGAAAAGCAGGCCTCTCAGAAACCTGCTGGATACTGTCAAAATGATTAGCTTTGATATTAGGGACTATGGCAAATTGCATTCTTGCTCCTGCATTGGGTATGTTTTCTGACCTTGACTTCTTCATATATACAAAAGAGTGGACTCTTAGTACAGATATCTGTTTCTGCTACTGAAGTGATCACACTTTTAGTCAATAGAGAGAGTGGTCAATGAGACCTTAAGGTAAAATTTGTGTATAGGTACTTAATACAGGTAGGATGACGTGTGTCCTTAAGATGCATCCATTTCTTCACATCCCAGTACAGGAACTGTGGCTTACTATCTCCCATGTAAATTCCGATGTTCTAAGCCTGAATTTAGTTTACATAAATCCCACCCAAAATAACATTCACCTAAGAAAATAAAAAGTTGTCAAACAAAAATTTGAGCAGAGCATCATGACTGAAAGATACTTCTCCCACCAGACAGTTTCTTCCTGGGAAGACAAAGAGGACGAACCATACACAAGGGTATTAATTTGCTTTGACTAACCTATAATTAGGAAGTGAACAGATGCACTACAGGTGCAAGGCAGTATAAAAGCCTGTGTGAGATCAGCATACAGTAGAGACACAGTGAAGTTGGTTTAACTAGAGAGTGGGTTGCACACAATTACATCGTTGAAAGCCTTGACACACAGAGAAACTGTTTAATGGTAATGGTGGAAAAAGAATAGTTAGAAATACAAGGCAGTGGGGAAAATGCAGTGTATTTCTAAAAAAAAGAAATCCAGACAAATCTTTGTATTATTTTAAAGGTAAATGTATGGCCTAGTGTCCTGATTTCAGCTGGGATAGAGTTAATTTTCTTCTTAGTAGCTGGCACAGTGCTATGTTTTGTATTTAGTATGAGAATAATGTTGATAACGCACTGATGTTGTAGTTCTTGCTAAGTAGTGCTTACTCTAAACCAAGGACATTTCAGTTTGCCAGAGAGCAGGTGCACAAGAAAATGGGAAGGAGCATGTCCAGGACAGCTGACTCAAACTGGCCAAAGGGCTATTCCATAGCATAGAACACCACGTTCAGTGTGTCAACAGAGGTGAATTGCCTGTGAGGGGCCAGTTGCTGCTTGGGAACAGGCTGGGGACTGGCCAGTGGGTGACAAGTAATTATGTTGAGCATTACTTGTCTTTTTGGGGTCTTATTCTCTCTGTCTGATTTTAATTGTAGTTGTTATTGTTACTATTATTTTGTTGTTGATATTGCTTTTCTTGTTTCAGTTATTAAACCGTTCTTACCACAACCTATGAGTTTTACTTCTTTTTCCAATTCTTATTCCTACTGTGGGGAGCAGGAGTGAGTGAGTGGCAGCCTGATGCTTAGTTTCTGGCTGGGATTAAACCATGATATCCAATAATTGAAAGCTGAGCCACAGAAATATTTTGTATCAATACAATCAGAGCCAACACCTTCTGTTGCTGGGATAAACTACTTGTCCAAAGCTCTTCTTGCTGGTGCACTCAAGGCATTTCCTTCTGTGACCTACACCTTTTGAATCCACTGATTCCACAGGCTGTGCCCATGCACCCTCTAACCTTGTCCCCTGAGCTGCTTGTCCACAGCCTGCCAGGGCTGCTGCTCTGCAGCTCGCTCTTTCTTGGGGTAAGGCCACCTTCTGGAAACACCTCCTGGAGACGATTGTTTTGGATCTGGTGGGTGACACTTCTGTGAAAGCTTTTCAAAGCTGTCTTTTTATGATGTCTCATGGTTCAGTCCATGTGGTTTAACTTAACCTTTCAGTCTTTAAGACTAATAATTTGAAAGATAATCCCATTATCTTTCTGATTGCCATGGTCGAGGCAGGGCGACTCTTAAGCTATTTTTGGAGCAAAGACTTTTCTTTGAAATGTTTGTTCTGAGTCAGAAGTTTATTCCAACCTTGGTTTTAAGTGACCTGTAAGTATCTGGTTAAACCCTATCAGGGCTCACAGAGCTTCTGGTCTGTGTTTCAAACTAAGCATGTGCTTAAATAATGAATTTAAATTAATGCTTCTTGTATCAGGGCTTTAGTTGATAGGGTTTTTTTTTCAATAAGCTGGTATAACATTTCTTTCTAGTTGATGTATTGATGTCAAAGTGCCAGAATAATTAGGCTGCCAGCCTCTAATTTCAGATCTTTCTCTTCCTTGCTGATCTGGGATAGAAACTACTGTCTTGATTATATATGAAGTGTTTGATCCTCCATGCATATAAATAAAAGTCAAAGTTTCCATTCAATTCTGTTGTGCAGGAGTATTTCCACAATATACTGGCAATTCCTGTGGCTTGACACTGAAGCACCAAATTAAGAAACATGCACTTTTATCTCCAAATCTGAAGACTTTTTTCATTTAAAAATACCTAAAAAGCAAGTACCATCATTTGCAGCTTAAAAAAAAAAGGAAATAATTTTTACCTTACTTTTATACACAAACATCCTGTTTTCTGCAAACTGAGCTACAGAGCTTTGGTCTAAACATGGGACAAAAATTGGCTTTTGCCTAGCCTTATGGTTTTTTATACAATGGCAATTATATACATGAAAATTGTTTTTCCTTCGGCAGTGTTTCCATCAACAATAAACATATTACATATACGCACTTTATCCTCTAATTTTTGTTCACTTACGGTCTCTAATATGATCGCCACTGATGAAGAATTATATATTTATAAAATGAAATGTGAGGGTGCACAATGAACATAGAATTATAATGTCAAATTGCTCAGATATGAAGACAGACAAATTCAAAATAGTGGTCAGAAAGTATTTGGAGATCAAGAAAATGTGAGGTGAAGGACACAATCCTAAGAAAATATTGGAACAATTTAACAAACTGTATGGCACATACTGCATTAATGAAAGCTTTTAGGTGAGGTATATTAAGAAGAAACTTGTGGTCTAATACAGGAATTATTTAATGGTCTGTGATTTTATTCAGGATATCAGTCCATTAAATGATTAGAATGGTCCCTTTTGCATTAAAATCTGTTATCTAGCAGTAACAACAGAAACATTAGTCAGGGCTTTGAAATCCTCCTAAATTTTAGAAACTACACAAAGGCACAGGATTCTTAACTATATCAGATTGCAGTCTCTTAGAGGAGCTTGGATCCACTAGTAAATTCAGTCAGAAAAAGTGTTTTGATATGGTTGAGAGCAGGGGAATAAGGAGGACAGGTGATACCTGCAGGAGGAAGATTATTTCCTGACAGCCTGCTACCCTGGCTAGGATTTCTGGGCCAGATTAAGCTAAAAATGAGCTCCAGTGTGGTGTAGTGTGAGTTTTCCCTCCATGAACAGCAATGGGATGTTTGAGTAAGAAAGACAAGATGAATTTACTTCTCTACATGTTAAATAATTAGCTGCTGCTAATTGCGCATTGTGTACCATCTTGACATGTCCACATTCAAAAAAGTGAGTCTGCAGATGCTGGAGCAAAGAGTGACAGGGCAAAGAACCTGCTGGTGAGAGACTGGAAGCCAAAGCATTTGCCAAAATAGTTGTTGTGGGATTCCCCAATGGCAATGTGCTAGCACCCTCGAAGCGGGGAAATACTGTGGAGTTTTTTGATGGAGAGGAGACAAGGGGACTCAGCTGGACACTGAGCAAAACCAAAATAAGTGGGTTTAAAATGGTCTGGTTTTCTGAAGGAAAAACTTTAGTCAAGATATTAATCTTAGCAGAGGAGTAGCTGATAGAAGCCCAAACAAAATGTTAAGATGTTTAGAGGAGCTAATAATCCTCTTACTCAGATTTTTAGATGAAAGCAGCAGAGACAGGGATAGTATTATTAGAATAAAGACCTAATCCATGCCACTCTTCTCTCATCTGCTACAAGATTTCACTCCAGGGATGCTGAGAAGAAGATAAGTTTCCATGGAAGCAAGAACAAAGGGGACTTTTCTAAGAAATAATATTTAAATCCTGAGCACTGAATTTCTGCATGACCTGGAGCTTTTGTACACCTGGTTGATGGGGAAGATTTTGAATCTAAAAAATGATTGACTTAAATTTCAGTGAGAGCTCACTGCAGGAACCTGAATATACATGGGAGCTCTGTGATGAAATTGTGTAATGTAGATACATGGAATCCAGAGATGTCTTTAATCTGAAAGGTCACTCAGTCAGAATTATCGCTTATACATATCATGGGTTAAAGTACTACAAATGACATCAAAAGACAAATTCATATATATCACATTCCCCAGAAGATGGGGGTTTGGGTAAATTGCGACATAGATAAAATAATTTGTGGCTTTAAGTATTTAACACTTGATTGGGGAACTTGCCAGAACAAAATTACTATTTCTTATTAAAGTTTTTATAAGAACAGTATAATTTTGTACAGTTCAAACTTTATCTTCTTCATGTCCACCTCTAGCTCACACAACAGCAGTCCCTGCTGGTTCCATTATCCTATGTTTCTCACACTAAGGGATTGGTGAACTCATAACAACCCAGTTCTAGTCATTCAAAACTCATTTGTGTCAGCCTCTTAATAATTACCACTGTACTGACAGACTTATTCCTGCCTAAATCAGCATATGTAAGCAGACCCAGTACTTTCTTTGCTTTGATATTATCTCACATTCTCATTTTTTTCTCCAAGGACTAATGATTACTCATGGTCACTCAGAAGCATGTACCCAGTCAGTACGGACAGTGGAGTTAAATCTTGTTAGGACTTTTACTTAGTTCCATTCTGTTTGTATTAATTTAGTCTATTTACACTTTTAATCCTCTAACTGGAAGTACAGGTAAGTAGATATTATGGAAAAATAATTTTCTTGGTGAATTCATTAATCTTTTTAATTTGACTTCTTGCTGAAGAGCTGGATCAGAAACTCTTCCGCTCAACCACTTTTGGGTTTGCTTTAAATAGAGATACTTGAATGGGCAAGAGATGCCATTCACAGCTCTCTGGATTCAGATTTACTGTGGATTGCAGTGTAGGCATAGAGGTGATGAGACTCAGCCTTTAGTGTATTACAGAGGAGGAAACATTATCTTGTGGGAGCAGTTAAAGAAGGAAGGAATTAATATTGTCAGTGCCCATTATACAAAATCCAACACAGATTCTTCTTCAATAGGCCCGTGTGTTGGTGGAAATGGAAGCAGCCTGGTGACACATCTGAAGAGTCTCTTGCCACATTTTCTGCAGAGAAGGGTGGTTGAAGGGCTGTTAGATCTGCTTTTAACAGCTCTGAGGTAAAGTTGTCTTCAGTGCAGGAGAGATCCTGCAGTCCAATTCTCTGGAGGGTAAAAAATGTGTATTTACACTGAAGTGTGAAAGTGTATTTTCTAGGTCGGAAGGAAATCAATTATATCCTCATAGATGTGACTTGGGGAAGGAAATTAATAAGATCTACGCAAGAGGCTTTTCTTTTAGGAGTCAGTAAAGGAAGTTCAGTGCCAGCCATGGAAGATGCTATTTAGAAATTGAAGCAGCCAAAACCCAGGGTGGGTAAAGTTCATGAGATCAGCATCTGCCATCTGAAAACTGTACCATGATCTTTTATCAGTTATAGCTTTGGGCAGCACAGCGGGACTTTTCTAATTCCTGTGCTCCTGAGTGATGTTCATGAAAAGAGATTTTCAGTGAATTTCAGGAAAGCTTTACTGACTATATCAAAGTGTCAGAGTCCAGATGGCACTGTCAGCTCTATGAGTCCTACTCAGCCACCTTCAGAGCTTCCCCCACCTGCCCACAACACAAGACCCTATGTCAGCCCCCCTGGCTGCCCCCATCTGGCTTTCCCCATGGAATGGTGGGACAGGCTCTGCCTCCACCCTGGGGAGCCCCCAGCTCTCACAGGCCTCAGGGAGTCCCTGGTCCCCATGGTGCCCTGAAGCAGAGGATTCTCCTTAGAATCCTGGGAGCCAACTTCTTTCATAGTAATCCATCAGCAAGGTGATGGCATAGGTAATGAGTGATTGCATTCCTTGGCCTCACATCAACGGAGACTTACATGAACCAGAGTACCTAGTCTGGATCAGAAATGATATGCTGAGACTGATCTTAATTCAAACTTGTAAATCACAGATCATAAACTATAATGAGACTTTACTGTAAGTAAGGACAAGCAGAAAATCTGTGTCCAAAACACCTTGTATACAGGGCAGACTTGGCCATCAGACACGACGATGACATAATGTTGGTCTTTATGGAGTCAGCTTTTTGCAAAAAGCCAATTTGACTGGACATTTCTTATTCTTTTTTAAAAATACATTTTATAGTAAAAGAAACTACCCTTAATTAAGACTGCTCATTGTACATGGAAGAATCTGCTGGTTTTTTGAATTTTTCAATGAAGTGTGGCAGCTGAAGTCAGGTTTTCAGACCTTTTATTTTGAGAGACATAAACGGAGCATGTTAGCTTATCTCTTACTTTTGATAACGTATCACAAGCTGAGCAGGATTTGTGAGAAACTGATGCTGAATTTCTGTGGGTATGGCCCTTCCATATGGTTGGAAACTTCTGAACATAAGGAAAATTTTTTCTCTGGCCAGAAAAGTTGAATGGAAAAATTCAATTATTGTTTGATATGGAAAAAGAAGGTGAGTCATTCTCATTTCTTCCACAATGAACAGCATGGACTTTCTGCATCCAAAGACAAAGAAGTAATTACTGCTTGCAAAAGTGGGAACAGACTGGCCAGCACTATTGGGAGGTAAAGGGCATAATGTGGTGCAGCAAATGCCCTGATGATCTTTTGACATGGTAACAAAAGTTTTTCCACTGAATAATTTCTTGAATAAGTCATATTTTGAATAAGTTTGATAACTGCACATCTTACTGTCAGTAGGAGGCAGTTTGATTGGAAAAGGATGGCAGCACTGTCACTCAGAGAGATTGCTTTCCAGCAGTTAAAGTTCATCTGTGTGCATATAGCTTAATGGATCTGAAAGTTAGTAAGAAAAACCTCATGGATCTTTTGGGATCTTATTGCCAGTTTATGATTTTTTTAGGAAAAGTAGAAAGACTCCAGGCTGCGTATGCACACAGAGGTGTATGGGCCATTTGTTCCGTACCAAAGTAGTTCTGGATCCTAAAGGCACAGGGAAAAAGAAAAGGCACTCAGGATTGCACCCAGGATGCTGTTCTTCCCCTGTTTGGATCTTGGAACATATACCCTGTGAAAAGAGGCTGAACACATACCCTCTGTTCAACCTGGAGGAGAGGCAGCTTCAGCAGGACCTGACAGCAGCTCCCAGTGCCTTTGGGAAGGTCACTGAGGGTACAGAGCTGAGCTCTTCACTGCCGTGCACAGAGGAGAAAGGGCAGATTTCTGGAACTGAAATTAGGTTAAAAGGTGGAGGGGGCAGGGGGTAGAGGCAAGGAGAGGGAGATACATCACCTTATCTTTGATCTTTGGAGGTTTACAGACAGCTGACATAGCCCTGAGCAGCCAGATCTGAATTCAATCTTGACACTGCTTTGAACAGGAGGTTGAACTGGAGACCTTCTCAAATCTCCTCCAACCTCAACAAGTCTATGTCTTCTCTGGATAATAAAAAGCAATTTAGCATAACCTCTTCAGCATTACAAAACATGATATGCTCTTTGTAAAACCTGATGTATTAGTATCATGATTATATCAATTATGATTAACTTTATCACTTATTATATGTATAAAAAAGTATATACTATTTCCTTCTTGGCTCTAGTCATCTGGCTCTTTTAAAATCATGTTTTCCCCATTGATCTTAATCCTAACATTAGCTGACTCATCTTAAAATAAATTATTTACATAATCTTTGCATGGTCTCTGCTGAGGTTTTTTTCTGCAAATAGCTTCATAATATTTGATCATTGTGTGACACTTAAGTCTTTTCTGAATGAAAATTCTGCTTTTAATAGAATCAGGCAAAGAGTTTATCATTGTGGGCCCACAAAGGACTTTGCCATGCAGAGAGTGCAGGACCTCTTAAGTAGTGTGAGATGAGAGGATCGATTTCCTTGGAAGAGCACAAACTGCAAAGGGTTTGTACTCTAGGCCATGAAAATTTAAATTTGACTCTTCAGCAAAGATGGGGAATACTTTCTGCCAAAGCAGCAACAGGATTTGCTTCCTAACACTGTCAAATATGGTCATGTCAAAAAAAAAGTCCTTTCCTCCTGAAATCTTTACTTTTGAACATTGTGTCTTTTGTTTTATGACCTTGAACTGGAAAAGAAAAAAGTGTTCTTTGATTTTGTAATTTTTTGCGTTGATGTTTTTATTTACTTACATATAATCTGCAGCAAATCAATAAATACTTATAGGGAAGACAAATAAAATGGTTCTGTGAGTTACCCACTTCTAATTCCTTTTTTTTTATACTATGATCTTTTCTTTAACCCTCATAGTGCTAATCTAGACCTCTCATTTTCCTCACATAACATCGAAGAATAACTCACGTTTCTCTTTGAGGGATACATGTATTATATCCTCCAGCATACATCAAGATATTAAAATACAGAAAATTATTCAAATTTCATTTCAGTGCCATTAAAAATATTTTTCAAGCTTATTTAAACAACTTAGACTCATGAGAGTTAGTGTTTACTTCATTTAGCCTCCCCTTCTTTAATGAGTTAGTATTGCTCCTCAGAGGACATTCATGAGTGCCTGCAGGA
The DNA here is from genome assembly GCF_035770615.1 of Melospiza melodia melodia. Lineage (NCBI taxonomy): Eukaryota > Metazoa > Chordata > Aves > Passeriformes > Passerellidae > Melospiza > Melospiza melodia. The sequence goes on from NC_086195.1 coordinate 80,784,115, forward strand.
CCTCCTGGGTGACTCAGGCCATAGGATGCGGCTGCAAGCTGTAAGTCTGGATGGGAGGTGCCTCAGGACAATCCCGTCCTTGGGGCCACCCTAATGATTCCCTGCTAGGGGATGCTCTCTGCGATTGTTATGCTGGAGTCATATTGCTGGAGAGAGAGTTTGTGCCAAATGTCCCTTCTTCCTGAGCAGGTCCCTGGCACTGGGTGGAGAGGGCAAATATCCAGGTATTTCAGTCTGGTGGTCCCTGAACTCCATAACGAGCCCTCTGCCTTCTCTCATGAGTGAGGACTTGGATTTCTGGCCCTGTGGCAGCAATAGAAGAGATCAAAAAGGGCTGTGGGGTCTGGAGAGGGCACCTTGCAGCAGTCTTGGCTGTATCTTTTAATGCTTTGCTTTGCATGCATATCACATACATGAACAAATACTTAGATGTTGGACATATTTGTTTACAAGGCATTTACTAAGTATTTTCAAGGTACCCACAATTTCCAAGAGTGCAAGAAAGAGGTACTTTGCTACATGCCCATCATGAGGAATTATTATACATTTTATTAGTTTTATTGTGAGAAAGGCCTTCTGACCAAGTACAAGATTTTAGCTAGCCAGGAATAGAGCTAAATTGTTATTTAATAGGCTCAGAACCATTCAAGTTGAAACCAGAAAGACCTTCTGGTTCTCTACCAAAGTAATAGTACCATGGTCTTTCTTGCAAAAAAAGAATTTATTTGAGAATCTCACACAAATTCCATCAAAAAAGAGAATGTCATCCCTCTAAATTCAAGAAAAACATTTCCATGTATTGAAAATGTAGCAGATTTCTTTTTTTATAGGTAAAATCAAGGTTTTGCTTTGCATTTCATTGATGGTTTAGCTAGTTCCTCTGATTTGGAGTTATCAGACCCAGAATTAAATAGGGAGAAATGTCTTTCCATAGTGAAAGCGGGACATTAACTGCAATGACTTGGTCAAATTCCAGTTGGAATAATTGCACATACTCAAGTAAAATGCTCTTTGACATTTCTGTTAAGGATAGAAATTATTTTTCACAAGTGATCTTGAACTGAGGAGTACTGATAAAAAAGGAAAAGTCTTTGCATTTTGTGTGAGAGTGAGTATTACATAGATGGGCTAAACTAATCTAGGCTATTAATGTCCCACCACGTGTAGAAAGGCTGATCGTGTGGAAACCAGTGGCAGAACTTCATTATATTTCCTAAGTGCAGGATTCCACTTATCATTCCTGTGTCTGGTTTTGTCATCAACCTCACACGGCATCTTGTGGTAGTTACTTCACTACTTCATAGAACAGTTTTATCCTCCCCTAAATTAATGCAACTTAAAAACTGACCACAATTTTAAGTACAAATAATAAGCACAGCATAAGGTCTCTCTTTTGATATAATTATTATGAGCAAGGCAATTAAAAGTCTCTTTTGTTTAAGGTTTTCCATTACAGGACTCCATTTTTCAGTTACTTGTGTCAAATGGCCTGAGCACATTTGTGTTTTCCATGGAGGGTAGGGACTTCAGCCTCAGGTCTTTTGGAAATTTCATCACAAATGGTGTGCATTTTCCTTCCTATCTGTAAAGAGGCCCCCAGATTTGGCTGAATTATGTGCTTCTTGAAACCTTAGTTCTTATTTTCTCAGCAGTGACCTGGCAGAAGCTGGCACTTAGGTTTCCGAAGACGCCATCTGCACTGGGCATCCTCTGCCCCAAGGCTGTAGGAGATGAACATAACTTTCCCTGTAATTTCTCCTCCTGTTACCATGTATGGCTATGGCACAGCATCTAATAGCAGGCTCTAATATCCTCTGCTCCTGCTGCTTTTCCTTCTGGTGCCCTAGCAATGAAGAGATGAAGGCAACCTGAGGGGAATGGGAAGGATGCAAAATCAGGGAACACAGGATGAGGGAAAATCTGCTCAGAGCGACTTACTCAGCATCACAGAAGAATTCAGCAGTATGTTCAAGCATAAAATTTGCTTTTCCTGGAATAGCATTATGGTTGCCAGATATGCTGTGTAACATGGGATTTCCTGAATAGTCTCAAATATAGTCTAATATTCCATGTCCTCTATTAAAACATAGGAGTGATAGATTTCCCTGTATATTCCAGAGCTATAGCCTTTGTAAAATCTGATAATCTGCCACTAAATTTGATCTCCATCTTCTCTGTGGGTGTTTTTGTGTTTCAGTCCTCACATTGTGTGGACTAATCAAATTCTAGGGGTTATAACAGGAGGTAACAAAACTGTTATACACATATTATACACATTCACATGTAGGATTTATGCCACTGCTAGAGTGAGATTCACTTGGCTGACCTCAGGATGGGCTGGAAATGGACTTTCAGGAAAGAGTGTTTTTGGGTATGGAAGGAAGAGAGTAAGGCAGAGAACAAGCTGAAATACCAGTTTTAGTTCTGGATCGGAAAGTGCGGAATGGTTGGGGAAAAAGGGTTTCTGCTGCTAGCTCCAGGCCCCAGTACAGGGGGCAGGTGTGATAAAGGGGTCACAGTGATGTCTCATGCTGGATAAATGGTTTTGAGACCATTAGAGTTTCCTGACACCAGGCAGATCCCTCTGAACAGCCCAGTCTGGATGGAGTAACACTATTCACAGGGATTCTGGGGAATAAACTTTGTGGTCAGGTCCATATTTGCTGACCTTCACCTTTTTTGTTGTACAGTTGATACGTTGGGATGTTTCTGACAGTCCCTGTTCCACTCTGGAACCCATCTGAGAGCGTCCCCTTGAGCTGATATTCAGTGCTAGTCAGTATGTGAACTAAAGCCACAGTGAGAGCCCTCAAGAACTGGTGAATACGAACAACCCTGAATACATCTTGGGCATGTGCTGGCACTTCACATGCCCCAAACTTTGATTTCCAGGGACAGGCAGGCTCTGTGCCTGGCAAACACAGCTGGCCTCAGGAGATCACAGTATTTGTTGATAAAGGCTGCCCTGAAGGTGCCTATATCCTCATGTATGCTTACCTCCTGCAGATGAAGCTGGAGGTTGTTGGAAAGAGCTGGATCCTCTGTTGCCTCCACTGCCTGATGTTGTGGGTCACCTTCCCCCTTGCCTGTTCCTGGTGGCAGCAATGCCTAAATACTGTAAAATTTTGTTTTAAACAGCTCAGTTGTCCCGGTCTTCCTCATCATCTTTTCCCCTGTGGCAGCACATCTCCAGGCACAGCTCCTCTGCACTGTGACTGTGGCTGCTGAAGATTGCCTGTGCTTGCTAGAGTTCCTTTCCCTATGCCCCTTTCCAGCACTCTCATTAGGAATGTGCATAATTCTGTGCTTGTAATTAGTATATGCTGTTTGAGGCCTAATTATACTGTATGTTCTGGTTTATCAAAAGCTGCTCATCTGTTGTGTGAAAAACAGTTTAGGAATCTCAGGCTGCCTTCTGCAGGAGTCCTCCTCCTTTGAAGTGGGAAGATCAGAGTCACGGCCGGGTCAGCACAGCACGAGTTCTGCCTCCGCTCAGGGTGCCGGGTGTCAGCAGCGGAGCAGGATGGGCTCGTGCTGTGCAAACGGGGCTGGAGCGCTCCACGTCCCACAGCGCAGCCCAGAGACAGCCAGAATCCCAGCTGAGCCCTGGGAGCAAGTCGTGTCAGAGCTAGCTGCCTTCCTTCCTTCTTCCTTTCCTCTCTAATTCCAGTTAAACTTTCTTCTTGCTCTTAAGCATTTTCCTTTAGTGGTGACACCAGCTACCTTCTTCTTTTTTAAGAACAGCTGATATTCACACAACCTTGGAAAAAAATACTTTGTGCATAGGCCACAGGTCAGTATTTCCAATGGAAATCATAGTGTGTGGTATCACAAGCTATTTTAAATCTAATGAGAAATGCAGGAAATCCTGCAGTGAAATGAAGCTGACCTCAGTGACCGAGACTGTCTCTCAGCATTGCACATACTGGTGCAGTGTAAAACATGTAGAAGCCTGGTCTTAAATAGAGAGGCACAAATATTTATTCTACCTAATATTTTATAGAGAATTGGGAGTAAATAGCTTTTGCAACCACCACCTCCAGTATCTACTCTTTTGAATGAAGGAATATATTTAAAAAAACAAGTTGAACCTGTGTAATAATAGAAGGAAGAAGAGATATTTTCAGCATGCATTACAGAATAAATGGAACTAAAGATAACCTGACACCTTATTTTATTGGATTCCATGTTTGAATATATAATTAAGAGTTTTGCGGGGTGGGGGTAGAATATCTGTGAGTTATCCAATGTAGCAGCAAGGATCAAAAGAAGGTGCTCTCACTCACTTGCAGGAAAGCTGGCACTTTGCAGGCATAAATGACAGTGTGTCCAGGGCAATCATCACATTGCTGGTTTTGGACAGTACCTCTTCTCTTCAACAAAATGAAGATCTCTTCTCTTTACAAATGGAGCACCTCCTCTACTCTAATTACTGTGTGATTAGCAGTACTTGGGCTATCTGGGGCAGCATACTGTGATAGTAAATGAGATCTGCCAAATGCAATGGGTCACTGACTGAGAAAAGATCTATTGGTGATGCAAGCTAACCTCATGCCACTGAGAGAGGTATTACATCAGCCTACCCTAGGAAAAGAAAAATGAGATGTGGAACTTAATCTTTTGCGTATGTTAACAACTGAAGATTGTGTCTAGAGTGTAACAGGACAGGAGTGAGTGCCATCCTGTGTCTCCCATGGAGGCACCCAACAGAAAAGGTAGACAGTGCTCTTGGATATCACAGCTCCTGCCAGCAGCAGGGTGCTGCAGAGACTTGATGCACACAGCACTTTTCACAGGACATCCAGACACACTCCATCCTGGAGACCTGACCGATGAAACACCCAAGGAGATGCATGGTGACGTCAGATAAGTGTGACATCATGCTAACAGATTGTGTTAGTGGCACTCCATGTTTGCAGGGCTTATGTGAACTCTTGTGTTTTCTAGAAAAAAGGACAAAGTTTAGCATAGTTTGTAATGAAACAGCTGCTCATGCCTACAGAAAGCTGCCTGTGTCATGTCCTGAGGATTTAAAGAGCATGTATAATATGCAAGATTAATCCATATATTTTTATATGCCTGTATATGCCTACACTTTTATAAAATATATCTTATTATGAAGTATCAGATATATGTGTAGCAGCAGAAACTATGCACATTTCCTAAGTATTCCCCAAAACATAAACCTGAAGAAAAGAAGACAAAGACTGATTCCTGAAGAAACTTGATGAATGAGAAAAAGGTTCCTGACCTGAAAGTTAGATGATGTCGTTTGTCCATTTTAAAATAGGCTTGTGAGCCTCCCTGGGCAAGGTTTCAAAATACACACCCCACTGCTTCAATTTTGTTGTTCAGTCATACTGAGCTTGCAAAACGAAATACAAAAGTGGAGTCAGAATCATGATGTAGAAGTTTTGTTCTGGAGAGAATCAGACAATCCCAGAGGATTCCTGCAATAAGTTCAGTGCCCTAAGCACACAATATGCTCAGACTTTGGGAAAACTGCCTGATAGGTTTACAGTAAGTCCTAGACTTGAAACACATATCAGGATACTTATTTTTAGTGTTAGCAACAGGCAGTATGTCCATAGCAGGATATTTTGGCGGCTGATCTGATAGATTCACTTATATAATTGAAAAAATATCTTGGTTTTTTCTACTCTTGGCTTCCTGTTGGGGAAAAAAACCCTGAAAAGATGAGGACCACGAATCATAAGGAAAATTGGAAATTTTGTGGTATGTATTATCACTTGGCTTTTTTTAACTAAATAATTTTGGGGAACCATGTTATGTTCCTGCCAGAAGATTTAAATGTTCTCTGAAGTCAGTGATTCAGCAGTGTTTCTATGAGAAAGATTGTTTTGATATTAACTCATTAGGGAGTATAAAGTCAACATGCACATTGATTTTAAAATTCTCTCTTGAAATATACAGCTGATTGTTTATTATCTTTAAATCTGCCGGGATTTGCACCTAATTTTTTTAACTCCTTAGAACTGGATTTAGAGAACTTAACAGGAAGACTTATTTAGAGATATGGTCTTTAGTCCACATTCTGCATCCTGTACAGCTTGGGTCTTGCCCAGTCTCCTGAGTCAAGGTGATTATAGGAAAGGAGACAGATCATGTTCAACTTCTCATACTCAACTTCACTAACACTACCAGAACAAACTGGGGTTAATAAAAAATCTTATTCAGCTTTATAAGGTCTAGAAATCTTCATTATCTCCTTTTTCATACCAGCTTGCTTTTTACATTCAAACCTAATCAATCTATGACAGTAAGAATGTATTCAGATAGTTTATCATAAGGAGACAAATTGCTTTCCATGTTATGGTATATGACTTTTTGATACTATGTCACTTGCAGTAAACCATCACTACAGATTATTAGTTGAGAATCAGATTTCTTCTGGAGAAGTATAACTGTGTCTCAAATTAGTCAGTTCTTGGTGTCTGTGATAGCTTAAAATAAGTGAAAATGCGTATGGGAGAATAATGATTGTGAGTTTAAGGAGAAACAAGAAGTAGGAAAGCAAAAAGTTTCCATAGAGATCAGACGCCATGTGAAGGTGAAGGATAAGAGGAATGGGGATGGTGACTATGCTGAACTGACTTGGGCAAAGGTACCTGAAAGGTCCTTCCAACTTGCTGGGTACAGTGAACAACCATGGTCCCATTCATAAACTCTAGAATTTCAACCACAATACTGCTTCCCTAGTTTGTAATTAAAATAGAATCTTTCTCATACTGAGAGATACAGCCATAGAAAGAAACACACAAAATTTTTATGCTTTATTTTTCTTATGTTTGCATGTGTCTGACTGAATAGCAAGCTGAATAATGCAGCTCTGATCTTTTTCAGGTGCCAGTTCTACTTCATACATAACATTATAACCAGAAGAAGTCATGATGCATTGGTGACGTTTTCGATGCTTTACTTTCCATCATCTGCTGTACCAAGGAACGTTCGGAGTCTGCTTCTGGCCACTGTGTGCAAAGGCTGCCTCTGTGTTTTGTCTGGTCTAAAAGGCCACACTCCTGAGTCTAAAATATGTCTCAATGCCCTGTGAAGAGCCTCTTGGCTGAGCTTCCCACCTTCTTTTGCAGCTGTGCTGTCCTGGCACACAGCTGAGTGAGTGGCTTGTGGCTGTGGCTGAGTAATCCTGAATGGACAGGAGGAGCAGTGAATTTCCTGCTGTCACCACGGGACAGCACAGGGCTCTCCAAGATGACCCTCTTCTGTGTTGGCCCCACGTTAGATTATATTCTGTTCATTTTTGAAATGTCACTACTAGAATTTTTTAAAGCTGCTTTATAAAGTGTTGTATTTAACCCCTGCTTTGTTTTAAGGTGTGTCAATGTCATACTGCTGTGTTAGGCTGGAGAACTGAGGGACCATTTTCAGTTTACTACAAGACACTGGAAATACTTTCATGTTTGTAACCACAATGAAACCCTTCTACTTCAGATATAGTCAAATATAAATTCACTGGCAAGAGGAAGCTTGCTTGTTTGACATTAAGAGTGTTTCCCCTCTGAGATAATATAAAATGCTTTGAGGTACTTTTCTGGAAACCTTGACATTTGCTTTATTCTCTATGATTTTATAGAGCTTTTGTGTGCTTCTAAAGTGAACAGAGAATTTAAAGCCATAGCTTTGTGAAAAAGTGAGGTTCAGTGGTTTGCACATTAAGTAAGAGCCAGGGGACATCAGGATAGTTTTCACAACACTCTGGAGTAAATTATCTCTATCACTGTTCCTTGTTTTCTCTTTTAGTTAGCATGACAGTAGTTATCTTTTCATTGTTCTTGCACACCCAAGCCGAGCTTGATAGCAATTGTGACTATTTTTGTGATTTTAAAAGCAGCCAGCTTTTTGATTAATTTATTTTAAAATTATGCAAACCTTCAGGTTCTGCAGGTTTAATAGCAATGAGAATTGCTGAATAAGTCTTAGTCTTGAAGGAAAGTCAAGAAAGCACTCATTACCCTTAAATTTTTCTGTGTGGACTTGACCTACAATTTTGCAAAATGAATTTCTGGTGGTTTTGTTTATTTTTCTTTTCTTACTGTGACAATAATAAAATAGCAATTCTTATGGGGCCATATTTATATTCTCTCTGATAATGGCTGGACCATGGTGACAATATTGGGAACTGAATGCCTTGGAAGACCTCACTGTGATAACACTGGTCTACTTCCAAAACTGACTCAAAAGGGTTCTAGGTTACATGGCCTGTGTATTCATAATTTCTCTGTATATTTATGAACAAACTAGCAGCTAAGGGCTGGTTTTAGGAAGAATGCATGTTAAACACACTACCAAGGACTCATTGGATATAAAATTACCCTTGCAAAAAATTGGTATCTTTTTCAGAAGAGCCAGCCAATTCGCTAAAGTGACTCCCTGTAAATAAGAATATGTTTTGCAGGTATGTCAGCTGAGTTAATTAAAAAAAACCCCAGATATTAAAAAATCTGTGGATGAAATATTAGTCATAAGAACAAACCAAAGCATCCTGCTTTGCAATGATGCAGTCTTTTTGTTTCCTTCTGTCTGGGGCTATAGAGGCTGTGCATGAAATAAGATACAGATGAGGAAGGCAGACCCTCCTCATCTTCACCATGATCAGATGACTTCCTGCATGGCCTTCAGTCTGAAGCTGCAAAAAAAATTCAGCATTAGAACTTGAGATGAGAACAGTCCAGAAAACTTCTGGATGATTTTCTGGGCAATTAGGTCCACCATCTGCTTGGGAATTGTAGCTCATCCATGTGCCATACTGCATTTACCTTGTGAGCCCCACTCCTCAGGCACACCTATGATGTTGGGAGAAGAAACTGGGACTGGGCTGTAACCTCCCCTTCCTTTCCCCAGCAAAACTCTGCAACCCTGTGGTCTCTTCTACACCCACTGCCCTGATGTCAGTTTTAGAAAACCACACCATTCCCCGCTGCTCTGTATGAGTGACCTGGGACCCCTAGAGCTGCTCACTTGCTGCATCCTCTACTTCCAATGTCTTGAGACCCTCAATACTTTGTTGTGCCACTCCCCTACCTTCTTTGCTCTCTCACCTCCTGCACATTCACGTCAGATTCTTTCCATTCCCAGATTTTATCAGGACCTGGAAAGATCCAAGTCAGGGTTAACAAGAAACTATTTCTGCGGGCAATAGGAAAATTGGTGGTCAACTACCAGCTTCAGTGCTTCAAGTGTTTGATGCAGGATAAAAACTTATGTGTTTTGAGAGTGGGAGGGCTCAGGGAATTGTATTACTTCCTCCTGCCTTGAATGTGGTTAGACTAAATCATAGGGTGCAGAGAATGAAATGCCAGCTGTGCTGCAGTACTGCTCAATGGAAACAGCATCCACAGCTGCAGTCCTTGGTTTTGGTGACAATGTGAGGAGTATTGAGACAAGCAGATTTTGACTTGTTTTTCTAAGAATAGCCCTGCCCTGCTGATGTACTCTTGGACACAGCACTATTTCCAGAGAACTGAATTTGAACAAAAAAGTCCAGTCAAAGCTAAAATGCTCTTGGATAGGTCAGATCCCAAAAGATCTGGCTATTTAAAGATTGACCTTTACAGTTTCAGATCAGAGTCTGCACTATATTTCAATGACACTTATGTAAAACTCTTTATCCTGGATCTCTGCCTTATTAGCTATACTCAGTTTTACTGTTGAAAAATTGGAATTTTGATATAAATGAAGAGGACAAAAAAGGGAAAAATAGAAGGGCTGATATGGAAGTACTCCCAGTGTCTTACTAAGGAGAGAGGAAAAAAATATATTTTGTTCACTGATAAAGAAAGTTTTGACACATGATTCTAGCCCTCTAGAAAGGACCAGCCTGGCATTAAAAAACCATACAGCTTTGCATCCCATATTATAGGTGATTTTCCCTTTCTGTCAAAGAAGGCAGCAAAGCAGCACCTCACCAAGAATGCAAAAGGGCTGCTGTCCATTTGATTCATATTTAGTGAGCTTCAGTACCACAGTTGCCCATTGTGTAATGTCTGTGGCAGAACTATTTTCAGAAATGGCTTCAGCAAACAACTTTGAGACAGGATATAGGCTGAATATCAGCCCTTCTGGATAGCATAACATTTCTGGATTGTGTAACATGCCTCTCTGAGAGAATCTCAGGAATCTCTTATATTTCAGATATCTGGGAATGTATTTAATCTTTTTTTCTTTAATTTAGGACTGAAGTTCATGTTTATTTTCAGTTTAAGTTAACTGAAATTTTATCCTGCTAGTAGGAATGACATGAATATTTATAAATAACATTAAAATCTGGAAGGCCAGAGATGGATGATTGACATTTGAAGGCCTATTTTTCCTAATGAGATGTGCATTGAAACATATGATTGAAGACTTGAGCTATTCTTCTGGACTTGCACTGACTCTAAAAGTGATGCCACTGATTTTCCCAAGATTCTTCAAGTAAAACAAGGGAAATACAGACCTTTCCCCCATTCCCAGCTGTTAATGTGCTGCTTGCAAATCTGGGGGGAGATCCAGCCATGCAGGATCTGCCATGAGGGAGGGCAGATGCAACAACCAGCGCATAGTGTACTGCCAGAAATCAGGATTAAGGGAGCTGGAAAATAGGGAGTGTTGCTGGTCTTGTAGACACTGCAGTTCTATGCTTGTCCTTTGCCCGTGCAGGAGCAAGATCAGATGGATTTTTAATTATTGAATCAAAAGTGTGTTCCTGGTGAGTATTTATCCAGTCCATCCCCTGTAGGATGTTGACATAAGCGTGGGGAGGGCACCTCATGGTTGAGATGGCACATACACACTGGTATTTACTTTTTGTGTTGGAAAAGTCAGTGCACAATTTTGTCACAAAATGTAGTAGATTTTGATTGTTGAAGACTATGTAGGGCAGAAGTTTAAACTATATTTTCAGCTCCTCCACTTTCACTACAGAGTTTTGTTCTTTTTTTTTTTCAGTGCAGTTGCACATATTAACCCATTGCTATGATCCAATGTGCACATTCACGTCAGTGCCTCTGCTTCCACTGGGTTAAGTGCGGCGCTGCTCAGCTCTGCCTCCCCATCTAGATCAATGAAGGGCAGATACAAATCTTCTGAGGGTATGAAAGATCTGCAAAATCGCTTTGTTTCAATTAACAACACCTCTTTCATTATCTGAGGCGTGGCTGATAAAATGCATGTCTGTCAGGTCTGTCTTGCTTCATGAGGGAGTCAAAACTACTTCACAAACACAATTAACAAGAAAGAACTCCTAAATTGCTCTCTCCACTCCTCATGCTCCCCTCCCTCCTTCCAAATTGGGGAATTCTTTATTTCATAACAAAACCCCTTAAAAGCTAATTTTTTGCTTGAGATTCGTTCAGACAATCCATTCATTTCCAGGCCCAGGTCATGAATTCATGCTTGCTCCTCATAGTTTGGGACAGAGGCAGCCTCCAAGGGCTGAACTTCATCTGTGCAAACACACTGCTTGAAGCTGTACAGAGGCTACTGTCAGTCTGAGAGCAATAATGTTTGTGTACACATTACAGATGAGACAGGTCATCCATGGTGCCTGCAACACAGCAGGGAGCTGAGCCCTTGCCTCTGAGTGTTACTCCTAAGCCTCCAGAAAGAAATACTCTTACTGGGTTTATTTATGCTATTTATGCTCCTTTGCGGTCTACAAAAAGTGCCTGAGTCTCTTCTGGGACCTTGCTCCCATTCTCTCCTCTGATAAATCTTGGCTTTTGGGTGTTTTTTTTTTTTCTTTTGTTGGATTAGAGCCAGAAAGCTAGGTAGCTGAACAGCCAGAGAGCTGCTTGTCAGAGTCCTCTGATTTTCCAGCAGGGATTTTGCAGGAGGCTGCTGAGGCAGTGACCTCTGAGTGCGAGGCGAGGACTGTGAATCCTGCTGGGATACTGTTGAAGGACTGGCTCCTCCTGTACTGCACAGGGAAATAGAAGCTTGGCACAAAGGTGTCTCTGCTGGTGGTAGTGAGCAACCCTGCAGCAAAGAAATTGCTCTTCCCTGCCATGGTTTTTGTGGCCAAAATAACTATCTGGTTACTACAAATCAAAGCCTGGGTACGGACCATCATATATACAGTGGAGAAAATTAAAAGATACGGGGTTTTTGGCAAAATTGAGTAAATCAAATTGTCAATACAGATGTCTTTACTGACACTATTACTCTCCCTGAAGGAGAAATATTTAAGCCCAGATTAAATGTTTTACAGACGATGATTAAACTTGCTTCACCGTGGAGGCAGACATAAGGGAACTCTTTTAGCCAGTACATCTGCTAGTTTCTTGTATTTAGACACATTTCCTTATTTTCCTTTGATAAGCTTGAATATTGTCAGAATTTTTACTCAGAAATAGGAGACCCTCATGTCAAAATTGCCAGTAGCTCAGAGAGACTGCAAGACCTTCTTTCTGTGTATGAGGCAGGCTAGGGGTAAAAACCAAACCTATGGCACCCTGGAAGGGTTCTCTAATCAGCAGCTTCTGAATCAAGCAATATCTCTGAAAAGCTATTTCTTCTTGAAGTTCAAGCACGCCTATGCAGAAATCTTGTGTTGAACATGGCAACATAGTAAGGAAAATGTTGGTTATAACAAATCTTCTGTTCCAAAAGATTCATGGAAAAATTCCTGAGCTGCTTTATATTAGGTATTAAGTCCACTCTGGTGAGAGGTGCGGCTTTACCAACAAAAGAAGTAATATCTACAAAGTGTTGTCTGTAGTCTGTTGGACTAGTGACAGTAACAATGCAAAACATTACTGGAGGTTCTGGCAAAAGAACAGGCACAATTTGTTGGCTATGCAAGTCAGGATAAGGTAAGATGAATAGAAAAGATGATCTAGTGAGTAGGTTATTGGATTGCAATGCAACAGAGCAGGGCTCAACTCCTGACTTAGCTTCAAACTGTTTTGTTACTTCAAGGAAGGTGCTGAAATCTTTCCTGTGTAACAGTTCCCCATCCTAAAAGAAGGAAAATGATAATTTCTTACATCCACAGGGATACAGGCAAGGTAAATGATAATTGCAAAGCCTTGAGATACTGGGGAAGGGAGTGGTCTAGACACAGAAATGTTCAATCCTATATCTTTCAGTTAAGGAAAGAGAATGCAAAAAGTATTTTCTAAAGACATATTGCAAGGTTATTTTCCACTCTCCCAAACGTGGCATGTAGAAACATATTTCAGTTTTTATTTCTATCCTCTATTCCTTTTCAAGTACATTCTTTCCTTCCCTTGTAGGCAGAGACATATGTGTAGCCAAGTGGATGATGTCTAAGGCATATGACATTCTGCATTTCTTCAGGTATGATTTGATGGTTTTCTGACACCGAAATAATCAGAAGTTTTATGTTTGATTTCATAGCGCAGTTTCTGAGAATTTAATATTTCACTTTGACCCTCCAGATCTTTCAAAACAGTTTATAAAATCTTCATGGTGTGGGAGGGAGTATTTCTGGAAATCTTTGTCTTTCTAGTCATTTTGTGTGAAGCTATTTTGATGGATTTGCTATCACGTTAGTCAAAGATTTTCTCTACTAAAAATTTGCACATTTGTTTTCATGTAGGAAAGCAAATAAAAATCACTAATTTCTAGAAGATAGACATTTTACTCAACAATTTTCGGAGTGTAGTTTCCTTTGAAACTCAGTTTAAAGAAATAGATGAGAGCTAAATGCAGGCAAAATAGATCCATAAAATAGCTGTATAAAGTTAGGCACTTCTGGAGCATGAATCATTTCCCATGACAGATGGCATTGCACTATAAAGGTATCTGTTGCTCATGTTTGCCTGTAGAAGAAACCTGAATAACTTATTTAAGCTAGTTACCTGGTTTTGTCTAGGCAAAGAATCCATATAATTCCCATCAATAAGTATACATTTTAAATCATTGCATGACCTTCTCCAAGTGTTTAGACATAGATTAAAATAGGCTTTCCAAAAGTCAGGCACCTAAAATGCTGAGCATTTTTGGAACTGTAGGACTTCTTACATACAGGACTTAGGTATTTTCAGGGGTAGAGGTTTGACTGTGGCTTTATTTGGGTAGTTGTGCTGCTGATGTGATCTGGCCTCAATACTGCATGTCACACAGATCTCTCTGCTACATGCCACCGTTTTGGGTAAAAAAGCCCCATGAAAAATGATCAATAGCATTTGAACTAATCTAATAGGTGAAGCTGTGTGATATTTCTGTGATTATTATTTTATTTCACAAGGACCAGTTGCCCTTTGCCTCCCCTGCCTCAATACTTGCAAAGCCTGAGAGAGGGTTCTGTGTCAACTCTGCTCGGAGGTTGTGCTGCCGCCTCCATGAAATTCAGGGTTTGTCCCTTCCATGCTGTGTGCACTGTTTAGTTGACACTGGCTAGTGGGGGTGGTTCTGCTTTACCCCTCCTAATTCCCCCAGGAATGAATGGAGATTTGAGCTGGGGAGTCCCACCAGTTTTTTGGGTTGTATTTTTTTTTTCCAGTGGAAATGGGGAGGCATTTCAGGGGCTTGCAGTATCTTGTCCCTTCCTTCCCCAGCAGCATCTTCATGCTCGTTTGGATGGTGAGCAGGTTTCAAGGCTTACACAAATCTGTCACTATCTCTCAGGGCCAGACCCCAACAAGACCTCCTAATGGTACCTTCTAAAGTCTTGAGTAGAAATTAGTCATGGGAACAAAAGGAGACTGCCCAGGATAGTGAGTTTTGCTGCTTTTAGAGATAAGATTTAAACTGATGGATGTAATGGGGCAAAAACATAGTATTCTGTTTGCCTTGTTCAATTCAGTATTTGTAAAGCTCCAGTCACCATGGCATCTAGGCATGAAAGATACCTTATGTCAGCAGGATATGCATCAAAGGAGTCCTTTTCTAATGGATAAACCTGATATCAAAGAACTGAAGAAACTGAACCAAAATTTACAGGTGTCCTTTGCTTTGATCATTAATTAAAATGTGACTTATACTCACAGTGTCCCTATTAGAGGACTTGACACAACAAAGCATCTGAGGTACCCGACTATTTCTTGTAATGCTGTGGAAGACAGGTGTTCATTCCTGGGAAAGCTTTGAAGCTAAAAATAAAATAAAACAAAATTAAAATTAAAGGATATTTCCAGGTACATAGTAATCATCTTAATACTTACATTTGAGGGGTTTGTGTGTGTGTTAAATACTGACAGAACTCCTGGATGGAAAGGAATGCAGACAATGAGGTAAAGTAAAGCCTTGTATGTCATTTGAGATCAATTGTCAGAGAATTTGTCTCAGCCATGTCATTATCAGATTAATAGTTGAGTTCCAATTTAAGCTGGAGTTATTTGGATAACAGGAATCAAAAGGAAAGTTTTTTGCAAACAATTTGCCTTAGAGCAAAATAAAAGTGTCAGAGATAGGATTTTTTGTGATTTTCACCGCACCCCTTGAAATTCTATGCAGACTAGATTGCTTCATAGGCAGACCATGAAAGCCAACCCCAGCACCCTGGGTTATTCCAGCCTGGAGGTGTAAAATGGATCAGGGCATTTCATTTCCCCAGCAGTTAGCCCAGACACAAGAAATCCAGTCTATCGGTGCTAATGGGCTTTATGGCAGCCAAATATGTTGATGATCCAAAATAGCTAGATTAGGTTATAGATTTGAAGATCATAGAATATTCTGAGTTGCAAGGGACCTGCAAGGACCGTTGAAGTCTAACTCCTCATATCTTCTTACAACAGGTCATTTGGCAAGTCAGCATTCCTGCAGTTTTTCTCTGCTTTGCTCTCCATAGCAAATTAAAAAAAAATCTTCCAGCTTGGACATTTTCTTTTGTCTTTTTTTCACTTTGCTTTCCATCTCTTCTTATTCCTCTCTTATCCATATTTCAAAGGCTCACAACTTAGAATTTATCTCTCATGTTAAATGGCATTAAACATTCCTGGAGTTGAATCAGCTTTTACAGACATGGAGTGGAAAGTGCCAGAAGAATCCCGCCACCCAACTCAAATAGTTAACAACTTCCTAAGCACTAAACATGTTTTATCTTCCCCTCTCATGCTAGGAATCTATGAGTTTCACTAGCATTTCATAAATGCATCCTACTATGTGGGTGGTTGTTGTACCATCTGATCTTTATAATGCATTGGGGCGCAGGGATCCAAAATGCAGACATTTCATTTGCAAGACATTGGATCTTTGAGATGCGTCACATTGTGCTGTAACCCTGAGGTGGTAGTAGTTACCTGTAAGTGCAGTGTGGCTTTCAGTGCCATGATCAAGTATTCATCTTTGGTGACCATTCAAATTCATGGTTTTCCAGAGTGAGCAAGGTTTCAGAAAAGATGATCCTCCACCTGTCAGTCCCTCCATAATCTATAGGTAATGTGGATATTAACAACTTGTTAGACCCTCTCATCTTCCAGTGTAGAATACCTGAATAATTTTTGCAGCTCTGGAGAGATGCTTTTGACTCTGTACTGTAGTGGGTACAGCGGCAACGTGGGAGAAGACAGCACCATATCAAGTCCAGTTTGTTTCAGTTTAGACAAGAACCTCTTGGATTTTATTGATTCCATTCAGTGAGACTTGTGTCCCCATTTGGTTTAAATCTTGCTGTAACAAATGCCATCTGAAAATCTGGTCCTCTCAAAGTGTACCATGTAACAATTAAATTAAGGATTTAAAGACCGACCTTAGAGTTTTGCTCTATTTAATTAGTTTTACAACTTTAGGTTCGCCAGGCTGATTAGTGAAATTTAGGACTTCGATGAAACATCCTGTACTGAAAAAGATGACAATCTATGAGCAGGCTCAGTAAAAGACCAGCAAAGGAAATTGCAGGTGTTTCTGGCAAGCTTTCTGTAAAGGGGGGACACTAGGAAGTCCTTTGTCACTATGAGTGACATCTCTCTCGTTTCACACTCTTTAGTAAAGCCCACATCAAAGCCACACAGGTGGAGCATTTTTCCTGGAGAGCTGACAGCCCCATTATTTTTCAGAGACTTCTTCATCAGGGTTCAGTTTCTGGTTTAGCAGAATAAGTGACGCCTAGAATATGAAGACATTCTTCCCACCCCCAACACCTTTTTCTTTCTTGATGTAAAAGGACACAACTGTTTACAATACTTTTAATATCAACTGCCAGTTTTTAATTCATTCTTGCCCTTGATGTTGTACCTACAGGTAGATGGCTAATTGGTGGATGTATATATTAATTCTAGAATACAATAAAAAATATGTTTAAAAAGGACTACTGACATTTCTAGCTGTAGCATATTTTCACCAGATGTGTTATACCCATTCACAGATACTGTGTTCTCACTCCATTTTTAGTCACCAGCTTAACTTATTCTTTGTCAGTAAGCACCCTTGAGGAATATTTCTGTGTAATACAAAAAGCTTGCAAGTATACTTAAAATAATCAATTAGTTGGATGAATGGCACAAAGACTGAATCAACAGTCATCCAGAACATCAGACTACTGCAGAGAAAATGTTTTATCCTTTCCAGAAAGAGTCTGCTTGATTTCTATTATCATTAACATCTGCACTCTTCAATGCTGATCACATGTCTTTAAAGAAATGTAAATCAACTCCATATTCCTAGACACTAAGTTCTAAAGATGGACTGTAAAATTTTACCCTTTCCAGCAGAGTTGCAGTATCACCCTGTTTACTAATGACCTAAGAGTCTGGTATTTGAAGAAAGGGAAAACATAGACAGTATCCATCTCCCCTTACTCACCCCAAGACTTGTAAAGAGAAGACAGCATGTTTACACAGCTATTGCTGATGTGACATTGTTTCATGCCTTTTAGTTTCTACTTTATTTTGGTGATCTTCATGGAAGAGGATTTGCAAGGGAAAAAATTCTTAGAAGAAATAATTTTGATATTACATCGTAAGGAAAATAGAATCCTACAATTGAAAGAAGCTAAATAAAAGAAAATCATTGAATGTCAAGGACAGATGCAGCCTTAGTTATCAGGTGGAAAACCGAGGGACAAAAATCCCTCTCCTCCAGTAATATTTGGCTGCAATGTACGTGAACTTCTGTGACTGGCTGTTACAGCTGTGGCTTATTTCACTGTTGACTGTTCTGTGAAATATTGATTATTCTGAAGGTCTGTGTTAGTAAATTTCCAAGAACTCATTAACCAATAAAGATATGTGTTTCATTCTGGAATCATCACTGTATCTTTGTGTGTGTTACTGATGACTTGATCTGACTTGGCAAGCACTGAGAGAAAGGCTGAGTGTAACTTACACATTCCTCTTCCAAGAACTGCAAGAGAAGGAAACTCTGAACAAGAAAGCTGAGAAAGAAAATGTCATGTCTGATTGAGAGAAAAGACATCCCTAAAATTGCAGATTTGGCCAGGGAAATAATTTGAGATGGATTTCTTATTTAATGAGGAGTTTAATAAATGGCCTTTATTTAGATATGGTAAATTCATTGATAAGGGCCAAGACTTGTTGGAAGAATTAAAAAAAAAAAAACAAAAGTGAGGGGTTTAGGTGAAATTCAGTCTTGAACTGAACACCTGTCACACAGGATCTGCCTGTACAGGAGCAGCAGAGAAGATTCATACGCCATAAAAGCAGCAAATGAGAGTATGTGACTTTTTCTGCATGACTGCTACAGGCATGACTGTCACAGGCATTGTGAAATCTTCAGTAATTCAAAGCTCTGCTTAAGTGTGTTTGCACCATCCAGAGCTAGTGTGGTATGACAACTAAAACCACATTAAAGTGAAATTAAAAGAATCCTGAAGTATCATCCAGAGGCCTTTAAGCTTGGGTATGAACAGCAAGGATCGGATCATACACTTATATATAGATTTTTGCCTATATATTTCATTTAAGCAGTTTATTGTTTTTCAGACAATTGTGATTCTGTGATTACATTTCATAAGAAAATGTGGCTATAGTGCCCTGTGTCCTTCCTATCACTCTCTCAATAACCATTTTGAAACAACCTTAATATATCAATCCAAAGTGTAATATCTGGATCCTTGGTGATCAAAGAGTAGATCTTTGGATGTTTATGATATTTTAAGTATATTTTTCCTTATTATTTCATAAATTTCTGGGAAAAAATACTTGCTTTTATAACTGTCACAGGATTATTTGCCCAACACTTCTGGCATTTTTCTTCTGGAGATATATATGTTGAATAGAATGAGATTGATAAAATTAACACTGTTGTAAGAAACAGGCTTTTTTCCCCAGAATTTCCCTTGTGTAATGACCAAGCAAAATTCAGTTTCATCAAAAGGTAAAATGAAAAAGTTATAGATAAATTATTTGACTTCCAAAAATTACTAATTCTTCACAAATCAAGGGCCAATATCTTTTCAGACCTTTCTTGGCAAGCCTAAGCATCTGATTTCTATACAGGAGTAACTGGATGAGATTCTATGGTTTGAATTAAAGAGGTAGACTAGATAATCAAATGTTTTCATTTTAACTTCTGCATCTCTGAGATGGGGGTAAGTCATGTGAGTCGGGCTACTTCTGCATAAACATATTTAACCATAACATTGTGGAGTTTTATGGTGCTAGGCCTTCTCTGAGGAACTCTTGCATTATTCCACTGCTCTGCAAAGCCAAAGTACTACTTTCCAGATACTCAGCTCAGCCGAGATGCTGGGAAGTTTGCAGCTGATTTTGATAATAGCTGTTATGGACTTTTTTGTATCGTTTGTAAACTGCGAAGCATAATAGCTCCTGAAAGCAGTTAAGATTGTGGTAACTGAGAATATGAACATGTTCTTGGATTACTGCTGTGCTTCTCCAGTTTGAAGTTGTCTGTCAAAGGCTGCAGAGAACATGAAAATGTGATCAACCAGAACCATAAACAACAATCCTTGCCCAACAACCACATGGAAAAATAGCCAACCGGAGTCTGGATTACCACAACTGTCAACAAGATTTCCATTCAGAAATCCTCTCTTTGGCTTGTCTTTCAATACTTTTGCTAATGGAAAGAATGCTCTTAAAGAAGGCAAACTCCTTTATGTAGTTGCTTTTGATCACAAATCAAATAGAGTTTCAACCAGAGAAAATGAATAAACATCTGTAGGAATTTGCAAACAATTAGAGCATGATTTTCTGCCTCTCCGTCTTTCTGCCTATTTTAAAATAAGTATACATGGACATGCATAACTTTTTAAAATTTGTATAATATTCAAATATTATCCAGTGACATTTTGCAGTTGCGGAATTTATCAATCTGTGTTGCAAATTTTCTACAGAGATTCAAAACTATGCAGCCAGACTGTGTTGCTTCGTTCTGACATGTCAAATGGGATGTTGAGTTTTCTTATAACATCTCTTGCAGGAGAAACTGCTGCAGTAGCAAGAGTTGCAGGAAGAGGTGAGGAAATGTATCTGGTTTTTAGGAGCTCTATTTGGGGTATTTGCAGACAGGATTACCAAGTGTTTCCTCAACACAAGGCTTTAGAGATTCCACTTTAGAGATACTGCAATGAAAGCCCTTGAATTTTATTCAGTATAGTAAATGATACTGAAGCTTCAGTTGCTGAGATGCTGGCTTTGAACTTCCAAAGTGACATTTGTGGCAGTTGAACAAGAGAGATAGATTCGTATTCACAATTCCAGTGTTTGACTGGTGCTTGTTGATTTGGTGAAGAGCAAGAAATAAAGCTATAAAGTAAGAAAAGAAACCTGCATGCATAAAACACATAAAAGCCTATTCCAAAATGGAGAGTGTTATTGATTATCTAGTTCAAAGCACGGGTGCTTTTGTTAATGACGAGTTATGACAGCTGGAACATACCTCTTTTATTTAGTGGGTAAAGTGAATCACTGACTCTCTCATTACCTTGGTCTGTCTATAAATTCAAAGATGTGAAACAATGCTGCTATGGTTAGTGCTCTGACTGTGGCCTGATAAATCCTGTGTTGTCTATCTTTTATAGTTGTTTGTACATAGAAAAATTGCTGTGAAATAAGTCACCTCCATTTATGTGCAACATAACACTCTTGGTTTTATATAACAGCTGCTGTTTGAAAAATACTGGTATGTGGACAACAAGGCTCATAACCTGCAATGGATATGTGAGGCTGTCTGGCAGTTTTCATTCACTGACCCAGCATTAAACTAGTGACAGTTTCTACAATGGATTTTTTCAGTTCTGGAAATACAGTTTTAAAAATGGACCAGGTTCTGCAATTTTTCTCTGTGAGGAGCATGCACTTGCATGCTAATAATCTGGATCAAGGATATAAATCTGATAAACTTGTTCTGCAGTAGCTTCAGGAATGATTTTAAATTACTCATCCTAGTAGTGACACTAGAAATGGCCTTCTCTGCACTGATTTTAAATAATGATCTCCCCTGATGCTCAGTGCCTAGCCTACCCACAGAAACATCAGTCATTTGGAGTCTGCTGCAATTTTCAGTCCACTAAAATTGTGATGAAAGACTTCCTTTTCTTCAAGGATCTCTTTGCCAGGAGCAAATAGCTATGGCAGGCAGATAACAGGAAAAATACCTCCCAAGAGCAAATTGAAGTTTTATTTAATGTTCCCTAGGATAAACACTGCATTAAATCCTAAGTATGAGAAAATTTCTCCAAACAGTTGTTAAGACAGAGACAGAGATACATAGCAGTCACTTTTGCCACATCACCCCGAATGCAAAAAAGCCCCTAGAGAAATACATCCTTCCATTTCCTTGTCACCCACAAATTCCTGTGTAGGTCATACATTTCTAATGTTAGCCTATCTCTAGACACTTTGAGTTCATTTTCTATAAGGTAACCTGTGGTTTTTCTTGGGAGTCGTGAGTTTTGCTGAACTATTGCCAGAATGCACATTGATACCAGGTGCCTACTCTGGCAGAATCCAGTATCACACCTACAGATAAAGTGTAAAATTACATGTGTCATGCCCAAGCACCACAAATTACTCTGACCTTCATCTCAAATAACATGATAACTCCTGCTTTGAGACTTCAGACAATGCAACTTTGGCAAAAGGCAAGTTTTTCATAGCCAAGAACATCAAACCTCATGTCTTTTACAGCACCAAAGGGGTTGACTTTTAAAGAAAATGTATTGCCAAATTAAATCTACCTTTGGCCTATAATATAAAGCATACTATCCTGGGCAAGCAGAGTGATAAACAGTTTTTGACTGGTTTGGAGGGAACCACAATGGGCTGCAGTGCTGACTGCTGGAGCCTCAGATATGAAGGTGATGCAGATAAAAGCACATCAGCATTCATGATGAGAGAAACAGATGGTCAGGAATGACAGCCATCTCCTCTGAGATTTCTGACTCCTGCTAAAGTGTCTGAGATGTCCATGCTTCATGCTTATTGCTTGAAGGCTGTTGAGAATTTGAGAAAAGCAGAGGTCATGGCTGGTGGCATGGCACTGGCACTGGGAAGGAGGGTGAGGACTATTGGGACCCTGAAGGCTGCTACTGCTGTCCCAAAACCACTGACACTGTGTGGGCTGGTGAGAGCTTCCTTCGGGTATTCCCAGATTAACCATTCACATTCAGACAGTTATAAAACAATTTTTTTACTTGAATTACACACCTTAGTTTCTCTGTTCACTAACAGATTTTGAATTTTGAATCCTTCAAATCCATGGCTGATCTAATTAACCTCAAACAAAAAATAGCAATTAAAATTTGAATTTGAAAGTGAGACCTGATTAAGCAGATTTTAATTTTTTCTTGGAGGATCAGGTCAAAAGTACCCCACCCCTTCTTCTGCTTACAGTGAAGTGAATGGTCCCAAAGGACTACAGTTGTCAATAGTCTTCAAAAACATGACTGCAATGTTTCCTCAATAACTTTTGCATGAGGAGGTTCTTAAGGCTGTAGAGAACAATGTCTTTTTTCATAGAGAAATGCAGGAATTTGAAGTGAGGGATGGATTAGACTGCAGAGAACTGTCAGCAGGGATCAGATGAAAATTTACATGTTATTAAGATCAAAAGAGTAATTTCCTAAAGTTTTTTTTTTTTTAAATCCATTTTCAGGCAAAGACAATAAGATTATTCAGGACATTGTACTTCAACTAGTTTAGCGGGATAATAGCCTTAAATCTGGGGTTTTAAAAAAATGTATGGACTAAATAGTAATTATTATTTATAGACATAATAGTTATATGTCACCTTCTATCTTAGTCTCAGTTTTATTTTAAATTTTTTAGCCTTTTTGCATTTGCTAAAAAAAAGGGTAGGGAAAATATTGGCAATTCTAAAATAAGTGACTGCTTAGCATATCATTGCTAATATGGAACTGGCCTGGTTAATGACGTTCATCTTTAAGGACAAAGATAATCATCTTTATAGCTTGCAAATTCCTTATTAGCGTGCAGATAGTGTTACTATAAATTCAAGCTGCATATCATAAGCCACACATTTTTAGCTGTTAGATTTCATTCTCTGAATATTTAGTAAGATGATGAAGGGATGAATGGCGACTCCCCAGCTGGACACAATTCCAGCTTAAGCAAGATGATAAACTTCTAATATGAAGATGGAACCTATGGATTCTGGCCAGAACAAAATAGCATTTCTCCAGTGGAATGCCAGTTCAAACTCTATTCTGGAAAGAAATTATTCTAACAAGGTTCCTCGCCCTTTTAGGGGCTCCTGGGAAAAAAAAATAATGGAGAAGCCAAGTGTGTGGTCTTTTGAAATTTCAGATAATTTGTAAAAAAGACAGCACAGGCAGCTTTTAGGAAAAGAAACAGAAAAAATTGCTGCAAGTTGACAAGAAATATTTGCTGCCCCTAAGCTCTTATAACAGCACCCATGACCCTGCAAATAGAATTATTTTTTTCCAGTAATATGTCTAAAATAATGGTCTTTATACTGTTGTGCAGATTTTTGAAGTGATTTCACATATTTTTAAGAAAAAAAAAACCAAACATAGGAATAATTAATTAATTCTGTTGGGATACATAGGTCTCGATGTTTACATATTGAGATTTTTAAAAATTTCTTACATTTTCAAGGTCTTTACCCTTGAAAGAACTGAACAATTTACCTTCTGTTTTTTCACTTAGCTCATATAATGGCATTCATGTCTTGGGGAGGGCTTTTGGTAGATAGGTCCTCACATGCAGCAATTCTACCTTAAGGCTAAGTGGTTTCAGTCACTGTTTTTTCTGAAAGTGTGGCAATAACATGGGGGTACAGCAGGATTTTGTGTGATTGCACTCCACAGAAATCTATGGAAATGCAAAACTTTTCAAAACACTGGGTGTGATCCTAGAGTCTGTATGTCTTTTAAATCTTTGTATTTAACATTCTGAGAAACAACCATATCTCACTGTAGGCTCAGGCTGAGTTTCATGCCAGATCCAGGCCCTTTGTGTTCGTTACACAACTGTCCTGCAACCTTTCCCAGCCCATGAAGTCAGAGGTCTTTTTATGCATCCAGAGGTCTTTTTATGCATCCAGAAAGGGATGCGTTTGTCTCTCTGCTGACTCCATTGGCAGCCCGGTGTACTTGCACTCCTAACTCATGCACCTTAGCTTGTTCTCTATAGCCAAGGGGGGCTGAATTCTGGCCCCAGCACCTATTTCCAATTAGTCTCCAATTGTAGGCATTTATCTTCTTTTGATACTGTGTTATATACTGAGCTTCTCAGGCATGTGAGCCTGACAGAAGAATAAAGCAGGAACCTAAGGAGCATTTAGTTCAAAGGAACTCAGAGGGTTTGCAAAACATTGCTCGAAGTAGGATGATTTAATTCCATGAATTACTGGTAATTTGAAAAAATTTCCCCACAGAGATCAGTGGGAAGACTCTGAGATAGCTTTTAGCCACATGAAAGGACCTGCTTTTCAGATGGGTTACTTTGGGAGGAAATTCAGAATATTCAGCAATTTGCATTTGAGATACTACTAAAATTGATGGCCTTCTTTGAAAGTTTTGCTTTTGAAAGACCTCTAAATTAACATGGTTGATAGCCTGCCTTCTTACCGTGCACTACACTTGAGTGCCTGGAGCTGCAGGACATGCCCAATGAAGGAAAAATGAAGGAAATAGAGTTGTTACAGATGAATTGTTTTATATGAATGTAAACACCACATTCTCCTTTTAAAGCAATTTTATCCCCTTAGATGCCATTATTTACTGTGGGTCCAATTGTTTTCATTCAAGATGAAAACTTAACTTGCTTCTGTACATCCAATTAAAACACTTTAAAATGGTTTCCCAGAGAAGCTCTTATGCAGTGATTGCCACAGAACCTCTTTCCTCGGGAAATGGGAAATTGAAAACCTCTAGCACTTCATTTTGGAATAGAGTTTGGTTAGTGGAGCTGGGTTGGGTTATTCTTGGTCTAAAAAGACCTCAGGAAGATCCAGAGCTGGCAGACCCCCTGCTTGTGACTTGTGTGAAGGGCACAGTGGCTTCATACCCAAAGGCCTGTTGGGAAAAATACACTTTTCTAGTTCTCTGGAGAAAGATGGCCTGCACACTGCATGCTCTAGATGGAAGTATGAAGCAGTTCATGATGCAGTATTTTGGCAAAAATTTCCAAGTTTACAAGAAACCCACAAGAAAAATCATGCATCCTTTCATTTATGGAAATGTTTTTGTTTCATGGAAGTCCTGGAGAAAACCCCAGCATGCTGTATGATAATCCACATTCACTTGCAAAATCTACATATTCTCCACAAGACTGAGGCATGAATAATTCTAGAGAACAGCTCCTGGAAACTATCACCTATAGTAGTAATGTTTTAAGACTTGTGGGGACACATTCAATTAAGGCTTCATGTAGTTTCCATACCAAAGAAATCCCCACAAAACAGAATATGTAATAGTGGAGAAAATGTTTCCAGCCTACACTAACTTGTAGAATGGTTCCTTCACACTGCTTTAGAGATGTAAAGGGACTTTAAAATTTTTAAATGATCTGTTAATGGAGGACATAGAGGACATTAGCACAAATGAAAATCAGCTTTATGAATATTAGGGAGTTAAACTCTTGATTGGATTACTTGGCTTCAGAAATTCAAAGAAAAGTTATGAATCAAATTCTGACTTTGAAACTTATTATTAACCCTTTTCAGCTTTGCTTTTTATTTCATCCTTTCTTCTTAGCTATGACTTGAGATTTTCTGTTCTGTGACTCAGCTTCAGATGAAGGGAAGGGAGAATGAATAGTTTTATTTCAGGCAATGTCATGGCCTAGTTGTTGGATACCTGCCAAGACCTATGATGTGGGTTCAGGCTGTGGATTTCAATCCACTCATTGCATGAAAGAGCACTTGAAGTTCTTGACCAAGAGGTTGATACTCCATTTTTTTGATACCAAATTCGGTGCTGTCTTGATGAGCCAAAGCAGTCTAATCAATCAGTCTCCTGTGGAGGCTTATGTGTGATTTCTTTGCTCACATCTGAAATATCAGGAATTTTGAGCTATGGTTCCCATCTATCTGGTCAGGAGAAGGACTTCTGAACTTGCTTGAGAATTCAGGTTCTCTGAGAGGTGCAATGATATTGCATCTCAGGATAGACAAAGCTCCTATGACTGAAGAAATTCTCAAGGCAGGACTGAGGTGAGAAGTCAAGGTGCACCAAGAGTAGGGATTTGAGGCAGGAATGAAACATAGGGAGTTAAGAAAGACCTCAGCAGTTAGTGAAAACTAATTTGGGAAGTGCCAGAGCACTTAGACTGAGTTTAAGTATTGTCATGAAGGTTGGACTTTTTACAGTAATCCTGCAAATCTCTCCTCCAGATTTGTGTTGAGTGTACAAGTTGGCTCTTTTTTGGAAACAGGATTCTCCCTCATCCCTAAAGCCTAGTTAAGACTCTGGACACAAGTCTCTGGATGCAACAGATACCTCCACTAAATCCTTCAGTACATCTATAAATTTATTATTCAGTTACAAAGAGATAAATAGGATCTCTGAGGCTAAGGACTTGATATCTGGGTTCAGTGAAGTTGCCCATTTCTAAGCATCAGAGGAAACTTCCAGTAGGAAATTTCTGAGTCCTGAGGGAGAAAAAAAATGTCTGAAAGACTCCCTGAAAATCTTCTGGGGAAAGAAAGAATTTTGCCATTCAGCAAGCACAGAAACCAATTTTTGTGGTTCTCATAAAAGTTTGAAAATTCACAGAGCTATGAGGGCACAGTTAGGGAATATATGCAGGGCTCATGGATAGAGCAAAACAAATAGATATAATGGCATAAAGAAAATTACGACTTATGTCATACAGCCTTGGAATAGAGAAGTCGATGAACATTAATTCTGCCAAAATACAGATGGAAGCAGGAGCAGGTGCCAGTGTCAGAGTCTGGGAACTGTGTTACTCATTTGCCTATGAGAAAGAGAAAGGCATGCATGATCCAAGCAGAAGGAAGGAGTTTCTACTTACAGTCAGGTGTAATGTCCTATTTATCCTGGCATGAATAGCAATATATTCCTGGTCTTTCTAGCCTTAAATATGCACTTAGGTTGGGTTGTAATGTTACATTTCTAAGTCAATGGTCAATTATATTGAATGACAAGTAGTGCTGGCATATTGGAATGTGCTATTAGTGTTAATACCAAAAAACATGGAATAATTTGCTGTCTGACTACCACACCAGTGGTACCTCACTGGAGCTGAGATTCCTCTGCAGCTTGTGATGCAGACCATGGTGAAGAAGCTGTGCCCCTGCAACCCACGGAGGGCCACAGCAATGCAGAGATCCACCTGCAGTCCGTGGAGATGCTCATGCTGGAGCAGGTGGATGCCTGGTGGAGGCTGTGTTCCTGTGGACCAGTGGAGAGAGGGCTCCTTGCTTCCAGAATGGAGCAACCTGTTCTTGCTCCCCATGGAAGAGTGACCCACACTGTAGCACTTTGCAAAGAACTGCTGTTCATGAAATGGAGCCACACTAGAGAAGTTCATGGAGAACTGTCTCCTGTGGGAGGGACCCCATGGTGCAGCAGGGGAACAACTCCTCTCCCTGAGCAGTGGGAGAAGCCTCGAGTGATAAACTGACCATAACCCCCATTCCCTGCCTCCTTGTGCCGCTGGGATAGAAGGAAGAGCTTGGAAGGAGGGAGAGTTTGGGGGATGGTGTTTTAAGGGTTTTATTTTACTTTTCATTATCCTGCTCTGATTTTGTTAGCAATAAATTTACTTCATATCTCTAAGTTAAGCCTGTTTAGCCCCTGACGGTATTTGATGAGTGATCTATCCAGATCCTTATCTCAACCCATGAACACTTTGTTTTCTCTTCTCTGTCCAGCTACAGAGGAGAGTGAGTGAGTGGCTTTGGTGCGTGCCTGACATCTGGTCAGGGTCAATCCACTACAGAGCTGCTGCTGCTTTCACTTTTCTACATTTGCCAAAAAGTCATGTTAATTCATTTCAGGCATAATTTCACTTAATCATTTTATGACAGTTTGACTTCTCAATCTAGTAGGCATCCCATCTAGAGCTTGCCCGTGCAGAATGCGAACTATTAACACCTACTTCAAATAATTTCTAGAATCAAGAGGTAGAACAGCACTGAAACCTTGTCATTGGCTGTATAAGTTCTGCAGAAGAAGAAGTGATTCGTAAGGAGATAAAACAGCTGCTGGAGAGACTGCTTAGGTGCTGAGGTGGAAACTACCGCTTTGGAAGTAGCTTTTATCCATTCTGTGCCTGTGGTGCAGCTAACAGGTCTGAAGGGATTGACCCACCTGTTCACTCCTCTGCAAATACATGTAAATACTGGCATCAGCTATGGAACGTATGTTTCTCCCACGCAGGGGTGAAGTCCTTTGTGGACTTCAACTCACTTAGTGGTAAACAATATGGGTTGAGTAGGGAGATGCCAGAGGAGCATCTTCCTACAAAATGGCTTGGAAGAGTGCTCTCTACTAAAGAACATTGGTCTGAATCTCCATGAGGAAGGTCTGGAAGTTCATCTGGGCTTTCATCTAAATCCTCAGGGAGGCCAGTAGGCAAAAGAGACAGTCTTCTCAGAAACATGAAAATAAGTCTTCTAAACTTCATTTATCTTGGGTTGAATGAGTGAAGATTGGTTTTTGGTGGTGGTTTTTAGTGTTTTTGTCGTTGTTTTGGTATATTTATGTTTTTTCTTCAATAATAAAATGTTATTTGTTATAACTTATTTTGAATGTATCTAAGGGGCTTTTCCCTCCCTTTAGCAGCCAAATGAACAATCTCTCCCAGCCAGTTATTTACACGGGACACTCCTACAATCATGATTTATTCATAGCAGGCATTTGAAGTAGTTTAAAAAACAGAGAACAGAAGATTAAGGAAAAAGTCATCCTTACTGTAGTTGATGAAACCAAGGTAGTTAATTCCCAGTTAAAGCCTAACACAGATCTACAAGTGCATGATGACCTAGGAAGCTTGTAAGACTTTATCTGACAGACTGGAAGTGGTCAGTGCTGAAGGATGCTCAGAGAGAAGGTCCGTCCCCACAGGGAGCCACAGCTGCAAAAATCCAGGAAAAAGAAAGAAGTGAATTACTTATAAAAAAGAAAGCAGGAACAAAACCATCACCACCAAGAATGTATTTTGTTATAAAAGAACTGCCATCATCCAGGCCCTGTCTATCATCCTTAGACAACATACAGTGGTAACAAAAAACAATGCTGATGTGTTTTTCACTTCACTTCTCAGTCTCAGACACCCAGTGTAAAATATTAAATTATGATGGTTTGTTTGATTCCAGGAAAGTCTTTGTACTGAATTAAAAATGCAGTAAAGACTAATTGGAGTTGATATATCTCCTGCTAGATTAATTTTGAATCAAATATTATATTATATTGATATAATGTTCGTGATCAAGATGTTCTCTAAACTGAAAGTGTTTCCAAGGAAATAATTACAGCTTGGAGGAAAGAACAAAAGATTGAAGGTGTAGAGGATTAAAATGATGTAAAAATAACAGTATATTTTTCTTTTACTTCATAGAAGCTACAGAAGAACAAGCAAAAAATGATATAAAAATAACAGTATATTTTTCTTTTGCTTTATAGAAGCTACAGAAGAACAAGCAAAAGGACTTGCCTAAGTAATTGAGGAACCATTGAAAATATTTTCAAGGATCCTATAATCATGAGATATGGCTGGAAGAAAATTCAATTCAAGGAAGTGGTATAATGGAATGCATCTTGCCTTATGTTAGAGAAAGGTATACATTTCTTAATATTTTCATAAATGAGAAAAAGGTCCTGGGCAGCACAAGCTCACAACCAGCATGATCAGCACAGGCTCTCATTTTGAGCTTTGTCAGGAGGAATCTTCTTTGAATGTGAAGACAAAGTTTCTTGTGGCCCTGAGAGGGTGTAATCAACAGTGTTTATGGGTGGGGTTTTTTCATTGTTTTAACCAATGAACTGTTCTTTATGAACCCATTTTTCTTGGCATGGACCAGAACTGTTAGCAATTGATTTCTGAGAGGCTTCATGAGAGCTCTGCTACCTGTGGGACTTCTGCCAGGTGTACCAAAGGGATTGTGATAGCCTTCTTTTCTGTCCAAACACACTGGCTGCCTCCTTCCTCTCATGTGTCCACGTGCATTCACAAATTTGATTTTCTCAAGCTCAGACCAGGGAACCTATAGACACAAAACAACAGAACGATGACTTATTTTAGACAGTGTCACTGTGTGCCTGTGCCTTCAAATATTTTGATTTCCTATGTGAAAATGTAAGATTTTATGAACATGTGAGTATAAATATCTTCTTACACACGGACAAAGCCAGATCTCATGTCAGAAAGTCAGCTCTTTTGTTTTTCTTGGCATGGAGGAGGGCACAGAGATGTGTCAGCTGCTTGCTATAGAGCTGGAGGGGGGAGATATGTGTGGGTCAGAGTAAAAGAGAAGTGACCCCTAGCAAAGTCTGAAGGAAGATGGCAAGGACTGTGAGAATGGCCCTTTATCAAAAAGGATGACAGGAATCTGAGGGCACCTGGCTGGCACCTGGAAGCCAGAGGCACATGGCTTCTGCTGTGTCTTTATGGCAAAATGCAGTGGGACTCAGGCCTATTTTCAGCATACAGGAAAGCCCCCAAATTGAGAACTTGTATTCGTGTTTTTAAAAAGAAAAATAAGGAAACGAAAAGAGTAGCCTCAGTATTAGGTTCCCAGTCAGATTATTCTGCTGCTAACCTACAGCAATGGACATGCCAAGTTTCTCTAACCCTTTGCTGTTGGTATGGAAACTCTTTGCTCTTAAAAACATATTGTCTCCTGTTTTTTCCAGTGGGTACCTTAAAGGTACATTTAACCTGATAGGATTTTCACCACCTTCACGGGGAGCAATTCCACAATATACTCAATGCAAGCTGACAATATATTTATTTGCAGTGTGTGAGAGATGCCTATGTTTGACCACAACTCATGCTGCTGCTTAATGTTTGGCCAACAATGGTAACAATTTTGGCTATGTCCCAAAACTGGGACATGTTCCCAACCCAAACCAATCAAAAAAGAAAAGGTACATATCCCACAATTATTTTTCAGAGTCCTTCAGTCTCATCATTATTGAAACAATGAGTAAAATAGTAATGGATCATGAGCATATTAATACCTGTTAAACAATGTGTCAGTTTCAGAAAGATGCTTACCTGCAACTAGGTAATCAGGTGTTATCTAAGAAGCTGTAGGAGTTTAAAAAGTAGATAAAGAACTTCAAAACTTATGGAAGCATTGAATATTCACTTGTTTTCCAATTTTTTGCTAGAATAATCTGTTTTGCAGCCATGCAAACCAACTGATAATTAGCAACCTTGAACAAAATGTCCCCATTCATAAATCAAAATTATTCACCACAAATATTAATTGCAAATTTAGCCCTTTTTTCCCCCCTTGTTCATGAATATATTTTCCATGCATAAATATTCATTGACTAGTTTATGAAAACAGACTTTAGTCTGTGGGTTGCTTGTAGGATGCTATTATATCTGTGTAGTTTCTACTTGTGCATCACAATTAGTCAATAATTCACACAGGTATCATCTTTTCTCCCTAGAAATGAGATTGTTTGCTTTAAAAACAAAATAATATGGAAAAAAGTATAGGGCTAATTGCAGTGTTGGCATAATTTACAGGAACAAATCACATGCACTAAAATTTGAGTAAAGTATGAAGATTCATGATTATCATGACAAATACCCACAGCTGTGTGGGGATTTATAAGCATGGCATATTATAAAAGCACAAATAGCAGGAAACTCTGCTTATTTTTTCTATTCACAAAAGTATTCTTGAATCACAGCATTATTGTAAATGCCCTTTCTCACAATGATAAAATTTCCTGTTTTAATCTCTGAGCATCAATTGTAACTGTTTGTCAGCTTCCAAAAATTGTTAGACAAGATAATATCCAATCTTTATGTTCACTTGAATAGATACTGCAGTCTGTCCTTTCCCCGTCCTCCTCCCAGAGCACCTCTTTTACTGAGGAAAATGAGACAAGCTGCTCTTTCAATTTTTGTTGCTGAGAGCCATTCCCCCATCAGCTCTGCACCTTTTAACCCCCGTGATGTGATGTTGATGGAGCTGCCACTTAAAAACAAATTTTGTCTAGCCATCAGGGAGCTTCCTGCGGTGATGGAGATGACAGAGCCTTTTTCAGGAGGTTGCTTTTGAATCTGCCGTTGGGGGGGGAAACCCTTGTTGTCTGATATCTAACAGCATTTGGGTTCAAATGTGAAACCCCTGGGCTCATTCTGGATTCCTCATGTATAGGAGGCGCAGCCACCAGAGTGCTTGGGAGGGAGCAAAATCAAGGGAAGGGAAGTCTTGCTTGGCATGAAGCCTTATTAACCCAGTCTCGTGGAACAAACAAGCAAACAAAAAGCCCTGTCCAAAACAAGCCCCACTGAGTAACCCACTGTTTGCACTCAGAGTTCAGAATATCTCCTGGCTCTGAATGCAGTGATTTGAAGTAAGAAACTACAGGAATGCCCTTGGATAATGACGCTTTCTTTAATATACTAATTATTCTTACTAGACTTGCTATTATATGAGACTTAACGCTGCTCATTTAACAATACTCTTTTTCTAGCACAATGGCCCTCTGAACAGGTGGAGGGGATTTTATCCAGCACATCTTTGGTTGTTAGCCAGCACATTTTTGCTCTTCCAGACGTTAAAATATTTACATATTAGTAATAAGAAATAACATCTTTCATTTTATATAAAATTTGTAAAATGGCACACTAACAGCTTTCCATATACTCATTTCCAGCAAAAAATTAGTACAGAAAAACACACCTCTACCTTGCATTTACTGCCCCTATCTAATACCAACATTTTAATGTTAACTCTTTGTCCCTGGGAGTCGATTTTTCCCAGCACAGCACCTAAGTGCAAAATGCATTAGCGCAAATGTCTGAACTCCAAACCCATCTGGCATTAGGAGCTATAAAATATTGCCATACTTGTCTACAGTGGATTTTAACAGACTTTCTGGACAATATCATTTAAAAAACATTGTTGTGCAATGGAATTAATTAGCACAAGTAACATGTACAACATAAATTTTTATTGTTTCTTATATGCCATAAAATTTCCAAGACAGAAGCATCTGGTAAAACCATACCGTCTGACTGGGCATGGCATTAGGAAGGCCTAGATGGGAGCAGATGGAAAGTCTGAGGATGAAATAAGAACAGATGGGAAGTCTGAAGGTGAAATTTGAACTTAGGTATTTCAAAGTTCACATGGCTGAACATAAAGTCCCATTAAACGTGCTCCGATGAAGAGTTAAACCGACAGGCTCCACTGTGCCTTCCCTCCTTTGGTATTTCCAGTGTCACTTAGCTGTCAGTAATGTTTGTGGCAGCAGTTAAAAAAGCACTTTCCTTAACTCTGCCTGCTCATTTCAAACCCACGTTTTTGTCATCCACTCTGTACCTGGGATTTTACGAAGGTGTCAGCGCTATAAACATGGCAAAGCATTTTCAGGTTTCATACAGGGCTCTCCCCTGTAATTTCCCTCACCTTCGTTTAGGCAATTAGGCAGGCACAGAAAGCTATGCTGGAAGGGAGGCAGCAGCATGCAGCCAATGTCGAGGGAAGGACAGACCCACAGGGCTACAGAGGATAACAGTGAGCCCCACCCAAGGTTGGTATCACCGACAAAAAGCCCAGATCCTGCTAGCACACCTCCATGCACTGTGCAGTTCGCTCATTTTAATTGGTACAGCTTCTTGGAAATACTTTCCCTCGTACTGTTTTTCCAGCAGAACAGGTCTGTTGCAGTTTTAACAGAGAAATATCATCCAAAATTGTGGGAATAAATATGATTGCTACCTATACTTAGAGGTAAATCCACAGAGGAGAGAAAAACTCTGGACCCATTCCTTGATGCTTGTTGGAGTTTTTTTTTTTTTGCATCTTGTTGGATATCCAATGAAGGATTTTTGTTTTAGAGTGAATTTACCTCAATTCAATGGGGTTTTATGAAGAATGAATTTGTGCAAAGTCCTTTGCATAGATGATATTAGCAAATGTGGTGAGCTGGAGAACAAAGACCTGGTATTCCTACTAAACCATCATACTTTGTATGACATTGTTACTTTTAAAACCTGTGAATCCCTGATACGTGATTGTCAGCAGAGATAATTTTTTCCAGCTCCCACAGACATACCAAATTCTCAGTTTACAGCCCCACATCGGTTGTAAAACACAAATACTGTACCTGGCTCTTGTTCTAAAGCCAAAGCAGAGAGAGATACTTTTCAAGTTTAAATAAATTACTCTTTTCAGATGTTGAAAAAGGCATGGCAATTTACCACTGATTTTGAAGTTTTGCTGTAATTTTTAACAATTGCCATAGCAGGGTATATGTGTTCTAGGACTTGATGGCTCATTTGGAAAGTGCAAAGAATGGACCCCTTTTACAGTTGATCAAGTTCTCAGGTCACTTCTCTCATGCATGTGGCCAGCTGGGTATTTGGGAAGGGCCCTCAATGCCAAGCCAGCTGGGGCACCTAAGTCAAATTTGTGGTAGGTTTCCAAAGCCTAGGAATTATGTTTTTCTTCAGGCTAACTAAGCCCTCTGCCATCATTGTCACATCAGTCACTCTGTTGCCATGTAACGTCACCTGGGTCTTGAGGATCATCGTATTCTGAAATTCTGGAAAGCTTTTGGGTAACGGTCTGAAAAATGACAGGCTCTCACGTGTTCCTACTGTACTTGAGGAAGTGCATTTCCTGTGATTAATGGCCTCTCTTTGTGCTCTGCACAATGCTTTTTAAGATTTTTCTTTCCCTGCTGTAAGCCAAACCAAAGAATGTTTCCAGTTTCTCAGGCTCTATTTACCTTCTCTCTCATTAATGGAGGCTCTCTCTCCTTGCTTTCTGATGATTGTGCACATACTTAAAGCCTTCTGACTATTTTCAGCTGCTACTGGTGTGTTCCAAAAATCTGACACAGCGGAACGCATCACCTCGCTGCCGGCAGCAGCAGGCACTTCCCTTGGACTTCTGCCTGCTGCATTTGCAGTCTGGTGGGGAACCAGGTAGAGCTGTGACTCCAAGGGTTTTGTAGGGACTCATTGAGCTTGACACATGCGCCTTGCTTCCTGACACCATCCCTCTAGCTGCTTCAGAGTTTCAAAGGCTACAGGAGCCTGGCGGAGTGAAGGCAGGGGAGAGAAGGAAGCTTGTGTGTCCTGGGCTGGACAAACATGCAACAGACTGGGCAGATGATGTAGCCCTTTAGCTGTACGCCATGGATCCCCAGAGTAATGTGCTGTAAGTCCTAGCCTAATTCTCAGCTTTTCAGCACTATCCAGTCTACCAGATTGTAATCATTTTTTTGTTTTGTTTTACTCTAACTTTTCCCTGATGACAACGCAACATATTTTTAGTAGAATTCAAGTGTAAGGCAGTAAGGTTATACTACCTCATAAACACAGCACTCTGTTTTCATGGAAACTGGCATGGGTGGTTCATAAAATATTGTAAACAGTTTGTTTTGTAGTGAAACAGCCCAGTAAATTGTCTTTATTTTCAGGTTGTACTTGCAGCTCCACTGAGTTCTTTTATGCGATGCTTGCAAGCCATGACTGTGGAAGGTCAGCAGTCCCTTGTTTTCTCGCTAAAGTGAAAAAAAATATTGCCCACCACCTGTGTATCTCTTTTACTGCTGTGGAGTAAAGAGATGCAGCATCTCATTCCAGGTAGGATCAATGGGTACGTTGCCCTGCTCAGACTGTGGCACAGTACCACAGCAGCAGCAGGTGCCACAGACAGGGTGAGGGGTGGTGTGGAGAGGTGCTGCTGCTGTGGACACCCCTCCTGTGAATCCATGCATCTCTGTGACTACTTTCCAAGGCTCCATGGGTGTAATTCACTTACTTGCATGAGAAGTTCTCAATCCAGACACATAAATGTGGGCTTCAGGGCGTTTGAAAGGCAATGGAATAAAATAGATACATAAGAATGCAATTACACTGAAAAAAATGACCTCTACCTCTTTCCTTGGACAGTTTAGGGGCTATGGCAGAAGACACACAGCTTGTTAAAAATCCAAGTAAACCACACTATTATGTCTCTCCTGCTTATTTTTCTCTGTTTCAGCTTTCAATTCCTTTCTGAACTCTCTGGAGTTATCTATGGCTCATTTCTTTGCACTCAGTAACTATTTAGGGTCGTGAAAGAGCTCAGATAAAAGTTCTGCTGCCACAGTTCGTGAAGGCAGAACTTTGACCACAGCATATTCATTTATCCACTGACAATTACTGTCAGAAGCATTGTCTTTGTTGTTATCCAGGTTTTCAGTTCTGTTTTTCTCTTTTAGTATGGTGACCGATTTGATAAATAATTTACAGAAACGACTGGCACTTTGTTCACAGTGAATTTCCTGTCGTGTTGCTATACTATTTTTTAAATTCTTTAGCCTTATGAATGTAAGTGCTGAAATAACATGGTGCCTTTCCCACTGTGTTTGCTCAGGGACTCCAAGCACAGATGAGCTGTGTGCAGTAAGACTGGCCAGGTATAGATAAGCCTTTGTGTTGGCAGTCTTGGTACTCCACTTTCCCAAGATTTCTCAAAGCACAAAGTGGGCAAGAGACAGACACAGAATATCCAAATGGATTTCTTGAGGTCCTTCTCATCCCCTTCCTTGTAACCATTTTTCTCTCCTGTGCTTCAGAGTTTCTGGTGTCATGTCTACCTTTATCCACTTTCAACACCAGGTACTTGGTGTGCTGTAGCAGTGTGACATGATTTTAAACAATGCGATGTGAGTGCTGCGTCTCCACAGAGAATGCATGTTTCATGTGAATATTATTTCCAAATACTATCATGTAGTAATCAAAATATAACATAACGTAGTTTTATATATTTTTACTGACATATTAGAATTGTGATAATTAAAAATAATTGATTTGAAATGCTTTGGAATTCATATTGTTATGTGTGCAACAGGCCGAGTACTTATTAATAAAATGGCTGTTCTTAGCAAAACTGCACAAACCCAGGATCTCTACTGTTCAGGAGAAAGGAGCTTTTAAAGCAGTAGCAGTCAAATCTGTAATGAAGAGGGAAAGGTGAGTGTTGGAGTGCTGATGGCAGGCAGCTGGTCGGTTCTCTGGAAGATAACCAGTGAGCTCTGACATTTCTCTAAGTAACATCGCAAGAATTGATCCAAGAACTATTTGGAAAACTCCTGTGGCATGATTACACTAAAGTTGAACTCTTTTTTCCTGTTTTGACTATTTTAAAAATTTCAATGTTGCCATTATATTTTCTGTGAGATAGATCTCTTACATACGCTAGCTTGGCCCATTTTGGCTATTTTTTTTTCATGGTCAACTTAGATTTTCAGACCTCCTTTTTGTTCTTTCCTGACACAATCTGGATTTGAGAATTGGCAATACATACTGTTAATGTCCATTTAATGTAGCTCTGTCTGACTTGTCTTCACAGGTGTTTTCACAGGGGCAGTTGTTGGGAAGAAAAAAACCAAAGCCAGTAAAGTATAGTGCAAGTTTACTGAGCAGATGTGCCATCTCAAGGGGAGGAAATGTTTCCTTTTGTTTTTTGCATGTAGTTTTTAATGGCAACCTCAGATACTAAATGTGTTTCTTTTAAGTTTCAAATGTCCAAATAAGTTTTATCAATTGCTGGTGAAAAGAATTGGGTAGGATAGGGTATTTTAAAGAAATTTTAAAATTAGGGTATTTAATTAGGGTATGAAAGAAATTTTAAAAAAACTCAAGACCATTGCTGCACACTGGTTCCATGAAGCCATAGAACAGTCTCTTGGGTAAGCCTTTGGAGTGAAGACACTGCTTTCTCCTATAGAACAAATACACTGAAGCAAAATGTTTGGATATTGCCTGGCTGAATATTTTATGCATTAGCCTGCTTGTGTTTGTGAGATTAAGGACTAGAAGGAACAGCTAGAAATCTAGCCTGATCTCCTGTTTATTTCAACCAGTTAGCCATTGCTTGAACCATATCTGTTCCTTGACCAAAGACAAATGATTTTCAGTTTAAAATATAAGGACAGCTGTGCTTGAAGACATGGAAATTTCAGTCAGAACAGTGCCTACTCTCTTACCAGGGAGTCTTAGGAACAGAGGACAGAGACAGCAAAACTAAAGTCTGATCCCTATTCTGTGATAACTTTCCAAATAACAGCAATGTGCAGCGAGGTCAAAGCAACATCTTTTAGTAGAAGCTGGGAGATTTATTCTTCTGCTCTGTTCTAAAGAATATTTTCTTTCAGTAGATCCTAGTTTATTGAAAAAATATGTTGCTTTAAATAAATGTCCTCTGCCCATTCTGTTATATTATTGCATTAATCTGTAGGTGAGCACCAAATTTGTTCTTATTGCTTCTAATTAATATAATAACATTGGCCAGTAAAAGACATAATAACAATCCTTAAACAATCCCACTAGTAACACAGTCTTTCACCAAGTGCTCAAGATCTGTTATTTGGTCATTTCTTAGATCCATTAAATAAGTGCCCCAGAGAATAAACAATGCTATTTTTAATCAGAATACCATGTTTTATTGCTTTGAATGACTAACAATATTCCCAAATGAATCACTTTTAAAAATAACCTTTGCCATCTGAATTTATAGTCTGAAAGACTATGATGTGTTTAGGTTTTTGTTTGTTTTACAGCAGCTACTGAATTGACATCAGTTAATTCTGTAGCACATACTACCAAAAGGTATCTATCATTACTTTCCCTGAATATGACATTAAACTAGCCAAGCTGTAGTTATCCAGATCTCTGCTTGTCTGCTTTTTTTTTTTTCAAACTAAGTATCTTCCTAGGTATCTTTGATGTGCTATAATCATCAGAAGGTTCATTAAAATTACCACCACAGGGACAAATATCACTGTAGAAAGTTATATAAGCACAGTTTCTTTAAAATATTTCTCTATCAGTTAATGTAGCTCAGAGTTTCCTTTAGATTTTTGGAAGTAGCCATTCTGAAACATCACATTTACTGTATTCTTGGGGCTATCCTTTGTTTGGGTATGTTGAATGCAATGAGGTCATGATCATTGGTTCCTAGGCAACGACCAACTTCTACTCCAGTGATTTATTCATCTTTATCCATCATATGAAGTCCAAGGCAGAGTAACCTTCTGTGTCAGAAACTTATGCTCCATAACTTTTAGAAAGCCTATGACATTTCATTAGTGTGAGACTTTGAGCACATCTTCCAAATGGAAGCTGCTCCCTGTAACATCCATATATTTCTCATTAATTTTTGTATTGCAGACATTAATTTTTTTTCAGGTAAATAAGCTAATATTAATCTGTCTACTTTGAAACACTTTGTGGATTCTATATTTAGTGAGATGCATACATTTGCAAGTATGAACCCTATAAATGGAGAGAGAAGAAAAATTTTGTGGGGTATTTTGCATTTTTATAGTACCTTCATCTTACCATCCTAAATGGACTCTAAAAAATGAATTAATGCACTATTGCTAGAAATTTATGCCAGTCACTGCAGTTTCTTTTCTCAGTAAAGTATTGAGCCTGATAAAGTGTTATTAGCTTGATTTCTTTTAAGTAGGGAAATGAAAGGGCAAAGTGGTTACATTCAGCATTTGAAACGTGGGCATCTCATCCATATTTAGGCACCTTTGTGTCCTGATTTTCAGAGTTGCTGAGTGCCAGCATGATCCCATTAGATTAACTTATCAAGGTCATGCAAAAATCCTGTACCAGGAATAGTCTTGAATCCGTGCCCTGTATGTTAATGATTTGTAAATCCAAAATTAAGATATCAACTCCTTTATGGATAAGGCAAAAAAACCCAGAGATTTTCATAAAAAGAAGAAATGGGCCACATCCTCTCACTTCCAGTTTCATCAGATTAAAACAATTTCTTCTCCATCAGTTGTAATGAGCTCACAGCCATGTTACGCTGTTCTGAAGTTCCCCAAACTAGCATTAGTCAAAGCACAGAATATTTGCTTTAAACAAGCTCTTTGAGGCTCCTGCCTCTTCTCTTGATGGATTTCTTCATCTGTGGCTGCTCACCCTCCTCCCAGAGCAGGCAGGGATTGCTGTAGCCTGGTCCCTCTGGTGAATGGTTATACAGGGCCCACAGGCAGCTGTTTGGCCTGGTGGCCTGAGACAGATTTCAGGGCAGCAGTGTGAAGATGGAGAATAAATGCAGATTTCTGTAGCAGAGAGTGGAGAAAAGGAATGGCAGGAGGCAAAGAAGAATGGTAGCAAGTTAATTGTTCATCCCTAGATGAAGAGTCCTATGACTCAGCCCCAAGGAGACTGTTATCTCATAGCTGTATGCCATAGAGGTTTTACTTTATAGGGCTGGAGAGTAATGGGAATAGAGGCATTAAGCCTTAACCACCAGCTGGGCAGGGAATTCAGATGCTGCCAGAGCAGGATTGTTGAAATGAAAAAGTTATGTTTAGAATGAGTTCACTGGAACATGACCCTGTCTGCACAGGATTTCTTTCTTTCTTTCCTTTGCTATTAATTTTTGGTAAGTGGCAGGCAAGTTCTGGGACAGATTCCTGGTACGAAAGAAAAGAGAAGCAGAATGAAATAAAAATTTTGGAAGAGCAATTAACCAGGAAACAGGACTTAAAGAATGGCATTATTGCCTGTCATTTACCTCCTCCCTTGCTTTACTCCTCACCTTTATCAGAGTGCAGGGACTGAGGAAAGAAAGACTGATGGGAGCAAGGGACAAACATTGTCTTTACAAGTATTGAGTAGTCTGGCTCAGTATATCCTGTCTGGTGCAGGGTCTTAACTGCTTACCTTTCTTTCACCATCACCTTTAATTAAGCTCCCTTAAGGGTCATCATGATCATGGGAGCTTGGCTTCTCTGTTCTCGTTCTCCACTCTTTTTTATACTGAACTGACACGCTAGCCAGATTTTCCAAAGCGTGCAACTCCCTTTTGTATCAGATTTTCCACCAGATGAAATTCTGGGTAAGAAAAAGGGTGAATGTGATTTTGATATCTTTTTTCTTTTTTTTTTTTTTTTTTTTTTTTTTTTTTTTTTTTTTTTTTTTATGTTGAAGAATTTTATGTTATGCCCATTCCTGCTTTGATAATAAAGGAGTGGGGATTGTTCTTTTGTTTTAAAGCCTGCTAGGTGAGAATTTCCCCCTGTGGCTCCCACAGCTCCACTTCCAGGACAGCAGATTGATTTAGTGGAGAGCTGTTCTCCTGGTGATGTAAGGAGGTGTGCAGCACTCGTGGCATCCTCTTCTCCCCAGAGGAGCCCCCCATAGCCCCATGTCCTGTGGAGCACACCCCTCTGCAGTCCCAGGCAGGACATGTTGACGCATTAGCTCTCAAGGAATAGATGTCCCAGGCTGGACTTCCAGCCCACAGTAAACACAGAGGGTTTTTTTGCCTTATAGAGTAGCTGATGAAGAGTTTGGCAGAGGATGCAAAGACAGCCCTGGACAGTAAGCAATTTCATGGGAGGCCTTTACCCTGGTGTTATGGCCACCCTAGAACATCTGCAGCAAAGGGTGCTGTGCTGAAATACAGTGCACAAAACCTTTGTCACAGCTGCAAAAGTAAACTAGACTCTGGTGAGATTTTGCCTCATTCTGATCTTTTCACACTTGGGGATTTTTGTGAAAGTGAAAAAACATGTTTTCCATAGCTTGCAACACAGGGAGCAGGGGCCCATTGCCAAAATACAGTCTGCTCAGAACATTTCAGATGCTCTAAAGTAGCTAAGCCACCCACACAGAGCTGGTAGAAGGGACTTAGGATCCATGGGAGATCCACACCTGTCTCAAGCCAGAGCTGAAGGTCATGCCAGATACTCTGCAGCATCTGAAATGGCATGAGAAGCCTGTGCTGAGGCAGTTTAATGCTTCCCTGGGAGTTCACAGTAGCTGGAGATTGCAGGATCCAGCTGGGTTAGCATGACAAGCACTGTCATTCACATGTTTTGTTTTGCACGTGTGTGTGTGCCAAAAACCAGTAGGAGAGGTGCAGAAATGACCTTTAGTGACACCCACCTGGCCCTTCCCAGCTTTGACTTGCACACCAATTTTACTCTTCAATATGTCCAAATTTGTCTTTTATGGAGAAACTAAGATTTTCCAGATGAGTATTACTAGAGATTACCTATGAGAAGTCATAATTAGCTGCAGCAACTGCATTCCCTCTGGTGTTGGAAGCGGGTAATCCCAAGGTGCTCTGGGCTGGCTGCTGCATGGAGCCTATTTTAAGGCTTTTCTATGATGGGGGAAGGTGTGAGCTCAGGTGAGGGGGATGAAAGATTGCTGCAGTCACTGGACAATTGCCCTGCACAGGCTGATGAGTCGAAGCATCCCGTCTACCTTATTGGCCTTTCCTGCTCCCTCTCTCCCTACACAATCTAATGGACTGAAAAAAACCCCAAAAAACCCAAGCAGAGAAGTGAAACTGATAACTGGCCATAAATGTGGGACACCTGGAAATTTCCTGGATCTTCCACTGCTGAATTTTGCTGATTTATGAGACTAAAAGTCTCATAAATCAGCAAAATGGAAGAGTTTTCAAGGTTTTGTGTATTTACTAGAGCAAAGATTCAAATTTTTGGAGGTTCATTAAATGCTAAACAGTTTGCAAAAGTGAAAGGAAAATATTACAAAAATACTCAAAAAAAAAAAAACGCTCAAAAAGGATACCACTAGCAGGGAAAATGTTTACTTACTTTCTCTGTAAACAAGTTAGAAAGCTTATTTATTGACATGAAAACAGTTTATAACTGATGAGGCTGGAATAGAACTTGAGCTCAAGACTTTATTCAACATTAAGTTTTGCTTCCAAATTCCCTGAGACTACAGCAGGGTCCTAAGAAGAAATAATATTAGGAACAGAAAGAAAGCAAGAATGATTTTGCAGCCCTTGTTGTTTGTCTAGGTTCCACACTTATCCTCCCAAAACATTCATACAGAAAGAAAATAAGAAGGAAAGGGAGAAAAAAAAAGTTAATTTCTTTTGACATCTTCTTAAAAAAAGACAATCTAGGTGCAAGTGACATGGCTCAGGCCTGCTAATTACAACTGCTTTCTGAGGCAAAACATATAGAAAAGACAGATACTGAATTCTCTGTTTCCATCAGCTTGAGACCTCTGCACTTTCCCAGGTCTTTCCAGCTTGGGTTCTGTACAGTAGGAAAGCTTCCTGCCAAAAACTTTATCTGAGTTGACATATTCCCATGAAAAAACTCCAGTGTTGGTCCATAAACACTTTCTCAAGAAGTAAATAAATAACATTCCACACTAGCTCTGCTCTGTGTGGGTCCTTGCTAAATATCAGACCAGATAGGCAAATAATTTTGATGGCATTTTCTGACACAGGAGCTGTCCTAGAAAAAAGACTCCATTGTGCCCTCAAGTAGAGCTACTGGAGAGGAGATTGTCAAACTCCTATACCATACCAGAGCAAGTAATCCTCACAGAAAGAAAACACATCTTTTTCTGCTGCTGGTGAACTCATCCCATAAGGCAGCATGGTTTATGATAGCCCTTGGTCTTTTTATCTTGACTGGTAGTTTGCAGATCCTTTAATTATGCACAAGTAGCACATTTTTTTTTTGTGAGATCTGTGAGCTGCAGGGCTGGCTACAGCAAGATGTTAGCCTCAGTTTTTATGAGCCTTTTTGAAAGCAATTTCAAAGTTAGCTAAATAGCTCACAAACACCCACTGTTTCATGCAGGTGAGACAACCACTAGTTCATATCTGGAGCTCTTTGTTTTTCTCAGGAAAGAAAGATTTTCCCCCTTTTCCAGGCCTGTTTTGCCCAGGCAGGAGAGGACTGCTAGTTTTCCTTATTGTCAGTTTGCTTTTCTGGCAGGGTGGAGAAAGGATGAGTACTGGATAAAGATAATTTCAGGGAAGATATTGTACCAAAACTTACTCGTAGAAACATCTTTTGCATGTATTATGATCCCTATGTTGTATATAGCAGAACACACACAAAAAGTGTTGTAATTCACCGCTTGCTATGTTTTT
Organism: Melospiza melodia melodia; assembly: GCF_035770615.1. Classification (NCBI taxonomy): domain Eukaryota; kingdom Metazoa; phylum Chordata; class Aves; order Passeriformes; family Passerellidae; genus Melospiza; species Melospiza melodia. The sequence goes on from NC_086195.1 coordinate 80,828,557, forward strand.
GAAAACATTAATTTCTGCCACGTTAAAGCATCTTGAATTTTACATGGCAGGAATCTCCACCATGCACTGTACTATTCAATTCATTAAGAAATGGTAGCAAAAGAAGGGAGAATAGCAGAAGGATGATACGAAATAATCTGAGATGAAGGTGTTGTAAAAACACAAATGAGCAATATGATTAATTCCTATTAAGAAAAACAGTCATCAGATAAATATCACCCAAAATCTAGTAAGCAAATTGAAGATAAATACTTAGAAAGAAATTCAGCAAAAGAAATGACAACCAAATACATTACTTTTCAAAGCAGTCAGAAGGTTTCTAGCACTTGCCTGCTTTTGGATTATGATCTAGAATATTGCCTGAGTTGCTTCAATTAGAAACCTGAGATGCTATGGTGATGCATGCAATAAAATGCCATTTCTAACTGTGTATTCTAAACCCAACTGTGTTAATGAAAGAAAATTAAGGGTTTGTCAGGCAGAAAGCCTGTGCTGGCCTGTAGAGGTTCGTGTCCCCCAGCTGTTAGTCAGGGTCCTTCATTTCAGATGTGGTAACAGGGTGAGATCCATTGCTGCACTGCGTCGAAAAACAAGGTCAGTTGATGGTGACTCACATGAACCCACGTTACTGTGCTTCACAATGGGGCAACAGCACAAGCACAGTGAGCTACTGTGTCTCAGCTGACAGTCTGGAGCAGCCAGCTGGATTGTGCCTCTCGTATCGTGTCGCAGCCTGGGAGGCGAAGTCACAGCATGATTTATCTCTGTAAACTCCACACAGTATCCTTCTAGGCACATAATCTGCAAAGACATGTCTCCAGATCAGAGAGTCATGAGAAAAGAGCCACATAATAAAAGGAATGGTTTATTTTTGGATAGAGCAAATATCAACAGTATGAAAATTATAGCTAGGGAAAGATACACATGTGAATATTTAAAGGACACAAATATTAATGAACAAGTAGACTGTTTTTCACAGTGCAGATAGACACTGGTAGGAGTGGATCAGGGCTGCATCCTGGAAAGGAGTTTTTATTTCTTGATTATTGCATAATTTCCAAGCACACAGCTCCCAGTCAATGATAGAGACCCAGCTGTGCTCCATGTGATCCCACATGTGGCCTGTGGCAAGTAACTCAGGTTTTTGCTTCTCTGACTCAGAACTTATTTATTTCATGGGGGGCTGTTATGAAACTCAATTAACACTTGCAAAGCTTTTGGATGGCAGTTACAGCAAAGTGTGAGCTGTTATATAATGGGATGAAATTAAGGACAGTGCAGTCTGATTATCAAGGAAAAGAAATCCCAACAATGTAATCTGTTAGATTGGGGAATAATGCCATAGGGGAAAAAGTGGATGACTCATTTCTTGAGTCAATTAATTCTGGGCTGGATGTGGCACCAGCAAATATAATGTAGGGCACAACCCTCTAGTAGGAGAGATATAGTACACATGACCTTATTTCTGTGATCTTGTGCTTGGCTGTACAACCAGCTAAGATTATATGAGCTCATATAAACTTTACATCATTTCTCATGTGTTTCTCATGTGTTTAAGGACTCTCAAAACATTGTTGTGGTCTGTGCTCAATTGATGAATACTTAATATACTAAAGCACTGGAGATCATTAGCATTCCTGAGGTTGTCTGGCATGCTTTGTTTATGCAGTGTAGAAATGGGAAATATTTCTTCCAGCCTTTATGAGATATTGGCAGTGTCACCTCTTATAACCATCAGCCTACCAATTATTTGACGAAATATGCTGATTATTGAAATTGCACTGTTAATAAGCATCAGTGCCAGAATATTATTAGGACCTAGAGACTGTGCCACATGGAGGACACAGACCATGTAGTAGGTGCTGTGCAAGGGGTTGGTTCTCCCCTCACTTCCCTAAATCACAGGATTTGTGGACTTACCTGTCCTTGTTAGCTTCCATATCCTTTATGACTGGTTATAAATACAAATTTTTATTTCCCCTTGAAACACCTTATTTATCTACCTCTGCCCTTGCTAGAAACTGAGGATCAATTGCTAGGTTTTAAGAGGATTGCAGAGAAGGGCGAAAATTGAACTCTTTTTTTAGGAGGCAACTCACAAGCCTATGCTCCAGTCACATCCAACCTCCCTTGATTAAGTTTCTGTGTTAGTAGCCTGCTTCTATTCCTTAAACAATATTCCTTGTTTAAGCCATGAAAGACAACAGGCACTCCTTGAGCATGATTTAGATTTTCAGCATCTCTGTGAAAGGATTTTATCTTCTCTGAACAAAAACCCTGTCTGAAACACATCATTTGCTGATATACCAAAGTGTACTTTGAGCTGGACTATGTCCATGTACAGATATTTGGGAAAACAATCTCTGAAGACATAGCCTGGCAGATGCGCTTGAAGAAGTAATCCAGTCACTAAGTTTGAGTGACCCTGACATGCATTTGCCATCTTCTGCTCAGCTCCAGAATATCTGAGTCCATGGCAGCAATACACAATGCAAATTAATTAATCTGATGCCCGTTGTGCTTGACCAGGTATATCAATATAATTGAAACCTTCTGGGCGGGTATATTAATGTCCATTGGTACATCTACTACCCTGTTCCCTAATAATTTACAGATGTTTAGTGTGGTACCATCACAACGTAACAGGATCTGTTCCTGTTGCAGACACCAACTCACTTGCCCTAGGTTGTTGTCCCAGCTGCATTTGCAAAGTGGCTTATCTCCTTATTTCCTGCTTGAGGGGATGCACCATAGGGAGGGATGATCCTCACCATTGATTGAAAAGCACTTTCTGGTCCCCCTGCACATAGTGGTTCCCCAGGGCACATCACAGCCAGTCCAAGGCCACTGACCAGCCAGACCCCTGATGTGGCCAGCCCCAGGCCCGCCTGCAGCAACCAGCCAGGCACGACAATGCTGCTGCTGCTGCTGCATCTTTGCTGGGGTGATCTCGTGGTGATGTGATGACATTAAGTTGAACAAACAAAGCAGTGGCTAATTGACTCATCAGTAAACATTCAGCTAAACAGAATTAAATGGAGAGAAAACTCAGTGAAATGATTTAATAGTAGGCTCCTGGTGACAGGGTTTTATTAATTATATCTTTATGCATCCAAGGAGGTACAAAATGAGAGACTGGAAAATATTCAAAAGGTTGTTGGAAAGAACCATCCAAGTTTCAGGAGAGGTTGGTGTTTTCTGCTTGGCTTTTTTTCTCCAAAAGGTAGCACAAATTTCTTTGAATGAGAATTTTTCATGTTTTTTCATTAATAAGCTGAAAAAAAACCAAAAAACGAACTTTCTGTAACAAGCAGGATGGCAGAAACACATACTGTACACACTCCCCCCGTTAACATAAATCACCATTTCTAAGCTATCCAAAATGAAAGCCAATCTTCATGCGAATTAACCAAATTTTAATAGGTAGTTTTCAACTTCTAGTCAGTATTTCAGGGAAAAGAAGGCTACAAACCCCATAATTTTATTCAAGATGGGACATCTTTTCAATCTTAGCTCTACACAGAGGTGGAAATTTCGCTTAAAAGTCGACCTCTTCTTGAGGCTGTTTGAGTATAGCACTCCTCACACAAAATTTCTGAAGGTATTTTGTGATGGCCCTATGAATGTAATTATTACAGAACATGTCTTAATGAACCATTTCCATCCTGTGATAAGCCTTAGAAACATTATTACTGTGATGTGTCTCTTAACCACAACTTTGTTAAAATAAATATTAAAATTCAGAATTAAAATTTCCAATTGTAAGGGACCTGTATCAGTTTAAAAGTGGTAAGTCTCCCTTTTGACAGCCTCAGCTGCTACTTCCATTTTCATGTTCCCAACAACAGCCTACCAGTTTTATGAGCAGCTGTGTTAGCACCACCCATTTTTCAATGGCATTTGTTGTGAGAGATCTCAGCTTCCCGCAGCAGTGCAGGCCTGCAGTGATCACACACCTCTCAGGACAGATACAGAGGTGTTCCTTCTAAACTGGCTGTTGCAACACTGAGCAGCACCTACTCATGCTCCTGGTTATTTCTGCCAGACTCATTCCTGTCCACTAGCTGGAATATAGCTGCAGCCCCATCCAAAATTTAACTTCTTCCTGCTGGGAAGCAGTGTACAATTACACCATTTGCAGAATACTTTCCTCTTGACACCTGCCTACATGCAGAGGACCAAGGAGTTCCACTGGCCTCTGTTTGCGGAAGAATGAACCCAAGAACAATTTTACCCTCTCTCAGCATAGCTTTAACAGTCCTCCATGTGTAACATGTTCACCTATGGCAGAGTTCTTTGATTTTAGTTCCCTTCTTCTTTCACATCCAGGCCCCTGTTCTACTTTGGTGGCTCTTTTTCCACATCTCCAAGTTCATCTCTCTCTCATTTCCAACTGCAGTGGTTACAATGCATGAATCAGCTAGCCTCCTCTCCTTACATTTGTTTTGTCCTTCCTGCTGCCTCCTCCTGATCTCCCACAACTCCCAGTCAAAGCACAATGAAGCTTAGAAAATCCTGTGCACTGCTCTGACCTGAACCCCCTCTCCCCTGAACCTCTGTATTTGCCGGGGCTTCTTCAGCTTCTGTGTTAACAAGTTTCTTGCTGGGGGATCCTTTCAGTCTGCCATTACCTGAGAGAACTTTCTCTTCATTACTCACAAAGAATGCCTCGTGATAATCCCATATCCTTTGCATAGTCAACCAGGCAATTTTTGCAAATAAAAAAAATGGTTCTGGCAAAATTGTGTTTCTTTTCTCATGGTGGGGGGGACATTTTATGTTTACATCCCTTTCTGGCAAGGACCTGTAGTCCTAGAATCTAGATTAGATGTAGAATCTAGATTAAATGTACCAAGATGTTTATGGGATTATTATGCAGGAGTAGCAGATATAATATATGGAGGATAAACTTCCAATTGTGGTGATGCACAATACGTGGGTTAATTCCTTAATCTTTGCAAGAAAATAGTTGCTCCTTCTTAGAGGTCCACACAATTAACATCACTGTGTAAACCTTCACAATAATTACTTGCATTACTTTAGGCAGAAGAGTAACCTTATTCCTTTAAATCTTGATTAAAATTAATTACCAATTATAAAATGTTCATAATGTTTTTGTTTGGAGCACCTTCTGATGGGTCTGTAGCAAGCCAAATGAGATCCTTCAGGTATGTTAAAAACACAGCAGTCCAAATGACTCAGAAATCTGCAGTGTATGAGGAGCCTGTGACTTCTAAATCACTGGTTAAGCTCAGGGGGTACTGAAGATCTTTTGTGGAAAAGACAGTGCTGCTGCTCCGTCTGCTGTTGAATGCCATAAATACTCACAAATTTTGATTACTATTACTTACACCAGTAATGAGCACTGACTTCTGCTTTTCCCTTTCTTGCCATTGTTACTACATGCTCCCAAATAGCACATTTATTTTATCAGTCTGATGGTTTCTATGTGTGATCCAGGATTTATGGAAGTTAGCAGGAAATACTTTTCACTCTGCTTTCTCAGGAAGGAACGATCTCAGTTTAGATGAGTTTGGTAAGCTTGCTTGGTATAGAGCAAATGATGCTCTAATTGATACCCTCAGCAGGAAAGGGTGATAGTGAATAGATTTAAAAGGTTAAAATGACCTTGACTAAGGTGACTGAAATGTCAGGATGTCCTAGGAAACAGAGTAGCCTCAAACCTTGGTGCTTAGGTTACTGCCATTCTGTGTATGAATAGGAAATACTTAATTCCTTACATTCCTTCAAGAACGTCACCACTTTAAGAAGACACATACATGAAAATACCAGGGCCTTTCCATGAATAGGTGAGGAAACTTGATGAACAGACTATAATTTTAAGCTCTTTTACTGAAGAAATAAATTAGGAGTTTGGTGATTCATAGATTTCTAAACTGGATTGGAAAAATGTATTGGTTTTACAAATTATTTCAGCTGACAGCTACTGAAAAAATAGCTTAGTTTGTCTTACACTAGAAAGTTCAGTTGCTTTAGCTGATTGCTAGGTTGTGAAGGACAACAGGCAGGTTAATCAGAACATACAGGCACAGTAGGGATAAACATTGTGCTAAATTTAGCAAGGCATTCTCCTAGATTGCATGAGCAGCAGTAGGTGTAACTGCTCTCTATATTAGGATCCACCATCACAATGAATTTACAGGACTCCCAAGGGCAGTTGATTCAATTGATGATGCCATGGCTAAATGCCAGTTTTTCTATTGCCAGGTAACCCCAATTTTCTGTTTTTCTTAGTGAATAACCACAAAATGATAGTAAAAAAAAAACCCACATAAGATAAAAACACATACATACATACATAGTTGTATTTGTCAAAAATGGATTGGGGAGGAGAAAAAAAACCAGTCTGAAGACCATGGAAATGACGGTGATTCTGTCAAGAATTTGTTTTGCATTTGCCTAGTTTTACACAGGGTTGTATTGAATAATGAAAGACTATAAATGCCTTATTCAGAAATGCAGGACTAAAGACTAGGTAGGTCTGTATCCTTAAATACAAATGCACAAATAAAATAACAGTGGAAAATTGCTTCTGACCTTTAAATTGACACACAGGGAATTACATTGGTGGGAGTTAATGGTCTTTAACATTATTAACTGTCTTATTAACTGATTGAAGAGCTTACTGGCAAACTGACTAGTTGTGCAATTAAGTGTACAGAGAAAAAGAAATCCATCAGCCATTATTCCTTCTAGTAAGAAAAAGAGGGTAGTACTTTCTTTTCCAAATTGGGAAAATGTTTAAGGTAGGAAGGATACGGAAGGATAACATTCTATAACAAAGTTTAGGTTTATATCCCCCTGGAAGTGTTTGCATGAGATCTGTAATGACTTCTTCCAGATTTGTCTCAGGGTGAAGAAGAAGAGGCTTGAGATGCTGGATCCACACTGAAATTACTTCAAATGCAGTGTCTTGCCATATGTCCCTATCAAGTGTCTTTAAGAGAAAGATTTCCTTCAAGACCACAAGGTGAGACTCTAAGTGGTGGTGTTACCCCATTTACAGTAACAGCTTTATAATAAATGGATTATGCTGTCAATTCTTCCATTTCTGGGTAACAGTTGTGACTTCATATGTTCCAGATCCATTAAACTTTATGCTGGCATTACCATTTCCATCTTTCTTTTAACCTCGATTTACAGTCCACTTAGCTCTGTTTACTGACTTAGGATTACATGGTCAAGGCAGACCAAATTCAAATTTTTAATCAGAATTAACAGTGTGGTGTCACGTACTGTGCTTCTTTGCTATGGGTTAATGTGAAAAATCTCGACCACTGCTAATTTTTGTTCAAAGTATAAAATGTTAGCTCATGACATTAAAAGACATTCTGACTGGCGTTGGAAGCACTGAATGTCAATTATCCTGAATAAATAAAATAACAATTTCAGACAGGAAAAAAAAAGACTTTGGAAAATTCTGAATTTGAATGACCTTGGATAATTTGAAAAATAGCTGACATTAATCATCATTAATCCTTCATTTTCAGCATTTGTCAAAGATGAGTTCATCTAGTCACTAAATTGTTTTCTTAGAAAACACTTTCGCAACTGTCTTATCAAGGCCCATATTCAAAGAAACATAAACAATGCAAGTCTTGAGAATCTGTATTTTGAGGCTGATTTGTGTTTTGTCTGCTAAACAACTGCCACTGAAAACTTAAGAAGAGAGGGGCAGTCATTGCATAGGTAATGTGTATGTTTTGGAGTGTAAGGCAAGTTTCAATCTTCCATCTGCCATTCATTGATTCCTCACTTTAACTTCTGGGAAGCTGAAACAGAGCTTCTGTCTCTGTCCCTTCCTGTGACACACATTATGTTCCTTTCATAGCAACTTTCTCTGTGTTTTCCAGCCTGTAATTGAAGGCTCAGATCAGTTATTAGGGTGAAATTCTTTAATGTGAGTGAGGGTGGTGAGGCACTGGAACAGGTTGCCCAGGATGACAGTGGACTCCCTACCCTGGAAGTGTTCAAGGCCAGGTTAGATGAGGCTTTGAGCGACCTGGTCTAGTGGAAGGGGTCCCTGCCCATGGCAGGGGGCTTTGAGCTAAATGATGATGAAGGTTCCTTCCAAGCCGAACTTGTATGATTCCATCCGAAGGTCCTTTCATGGCCACACTCTGTGAGGGTACATTCTGCCCATAAAGAAAGTAAAGCTTCCCTGAAAGTTTTTACATGCAGAGTTGTTGTCCTCTGCATGTGACTCAGCACAAGGAATTGCATCAATTTAAAATCAGTTTGTAGGAAGAAATGCTTGGTGGTTTTTACCTTTTCACACAGATCTAAAATGGCTACTCCCATTTTGCTGAATCTTAGAATAAATAGAAGGTATAATTTTTCAAATTAATACATCCTACAAAAGCACTAGTCAAACTATGGAGAAGAGCAGACCAGAATACGGGCTTTTGTCTGGTGTTTTGACTGTCACTCAGCATAACGTTTGATTAATAATTTTGCTTTTGTCAGTCTCTATTTCTTGGGTTTGAAGAGAGAAATGCGTGTGTGTGACAGATATTCATCATATATTTTTAAATTTACAGCAGGTTTATTTGAATAAACCAAACACTGTGAGTTTGCAGTTTGCCTTTGTGGAATCAAGAGAAAATATGGTGTTGTACTCTGACAGAGCAATTTGTTACCTGTGGAAATTTGCAGCGTGAATTAGTTAGTGTACGGAAAATCTTAAAGATGTCTTTTTAATACGGGTATAAAGCCTGTGATAGTACAAACATTATGAGAAGATGGTACTGATTTAAAGCTTTCTAGCTAAAGATAGGAAAGTTTTAGCTTTGTTTTGAGATGAAATATGAAATCTAAAGCTCACTTGAGACCGCAGACTTTTAAATACTTAGAATCAGTCAGCTGAGGAATTAACTTATTCTCAATAGGAGTTAACATAAGCTATTTCAAAGCTCAGTGTTTACGTAGGTCACAAAAGTTGAAAACAGCTGGAGACACACTTCATGCACTATTGCTATCTATGTAAATAATGGAATTTTGTAAGTGCAATGTACAGTAAATAGCCCACTGAAGGGAAAATACAAGTTACATGAATAGCAGTAACTTGTTAACTGGAGTGGGTTAACTCTTATTGGGATAAGGCTGAGAGGCTTATTAATTAATGACCAAGATTTAGACCAGGTGCGTGAGATTTCTTTTAGCTGCGGTTTATACTGGAGTGTAACAAGTGCTGATTAAAAAAATACTACTTACTGTAGAAGTTAACTTCTACAGGGTGCCAGATATGCATTTAGGGCCCTATTCTTCAAGCTGCTCAGTGTTCCCTGCGAGGCAGCAATCAACTAGGAGGAATATTGGACCCCTTCTTGAAGGTCTGACTGAGTGGTGAGGGCTCTCAGCCTTTGATCTTTTTTAGTTCACAAGAAGCCAGAGGCACAAAGTGCTATAAAAGCTTACTAGACTCAATTTTGTAGTATTACTTATGCACAGAATTTGGGGTTTTATGGTTTGGTTTTCTTGTAAAACTGTTTGGGACTAATGGTACTTCCCACCTGACATATTGTCTAACCCTCTGGACTCTCATAACATTTGTCAAGCAACTGAAAGAGTTTTCTATTTCCAAATGCCCTGAGTTTCAGAAGTGGCTGCTTACTTTCTCATGTCCATTCAAAGTTGGGCCACTGCTAAACCACTCTGGAAAGCCTATAATCTCTCAGACCCAGTACTACAAAAACAAGATTATGATCAATCAGAGATTGTTTCCTCTGCTGAGTTGGCATTACACAGTCAGAGGAATTGGGAGAAATTGTTAGAGTCCTCACCCTTTTTCATCATTCCTAGTCATTATTTCATCCTTCCTAGAACATAGCTCTTGTTCTGTCACCTGAATGTCTGTATCCTTTTTATAGAGCTCAAGCAGAAGTTTTTTGGGGCAGTGGATGTTAAACTTTGAGTGATTTAAGGGAAAATTTTTCCTTTTCTGGATGTTCTGCAGGCAAAGCCTCCTGACAGAGAAGTCTGTATAAATAAATTAGAAATAGCAAATATCTGGTCCCTTCAAAAACGTAATCCAGAAAAATTATATGGATCCCTCAGGAGGGAGCTGGAAATTTTTTACTTACAAGTAGTTCCAGGATATTTTTAGTCACCACAACTTGAGACTTCTTTTCATTTGATTGCTAGGGAAAAAGAATAGAGGCTCATATGCAGTCAAGGTCATGCTTTGGGCCAAAAAAGCAGCAGAAGATAAGTATACATACCTCACTGGAGCATCTCATCTCCTCTCTGTAATAGCTGCATGAGATTTCCAGGCAGGAAACAATCCATTTCACTGAAGCCTGAGCCACAGGCCTGGAAACTTGCTTCCTATACTGCCGCCAACACTCACTTGTCTTCTCTGCCCACGGTGTGTGTCCATGCCTTGGGGCTGCTGAGAAGGCTACTGCACTGTCAAAGCTGCCACCTGACTGCACTCTGAAAAGGTAGACAATTCTGTGTTGCAGGTAAGGCAGGCTTTTTGTAAACAAAGGGGGAAAAAATAATCCTCTTGACAAAACTGACTTGTGCCTAATTTCTAAGTTAATGATAGAAAGGGTCTCCAAAAGGAAGTGTCTGATGTCATGTAAAGAAAATGGCCAAAGTAAAAAGGCATTTGAAAGCCTCCATGGAAAGATCTGACCTGCCTGAATATGGCATCTGAGCTTAGCATCTAATTTGTGTATTTTCTAAGTTGAGTGCATTATTAAAAGCACTCAAGGTGCACTTAAGGTATCTTTCTTGGTTCAAGTTAGAACACTCAGACCTAAAAGATGGCTGATAAGTCATGCAGATACTGATAAAAAAATTAAAAACTAATTTTGATTCATTGTCTCAATATCATGTTTTCATCTCTGTTCCTTACAGAGTTATATGATTACTGCCTTCAGTCAGCGAGGGTCAAAATCTTACATATGGAAACAGGGAACCATTTCATGAGTTTTGCTCTTTTGTTCAAGTCATCTTCAGTGTGGATGCATATGATCAGTAATCTCAAAGAGCTACAGCTGAAGTAGCAAGTATCCCTTTCACTCAGCTGATCAGGGCATTGATTATGCAAATTAATTTCCCCCTATAACCTCTACAGCACCCACATTTTCAAATTGCCAAGAGGCAAAACAAAAGCATATGGTCTCCTGATTTCCTAAAATGTACTATAAAGAACAGAGATCCATTAAATACACCAAATGCCTCAAAACATCTCAGTGGTGTGTTCCTTCTGAGTCTGTTTAGCACTCACATTGGTGTGTAATACTGTAGGGCTTACTGCAGATTAGAATGAGGAAATGTGTTGCCAGTTTGAAAAGAGTTTTAACAATTAAAAAAGTGCCAATCAAAGCAAAAAGATGAAACATTACACAGCTATTAAGAATATTATTCAGTCCTTTTCAATGATTGCCAATTTAGATAGTTCTCTTGTTAAATCATTCTTTTTAGCTATTGTACTGAATGCCAGTTTTCAAGAACAAGACAGTCCACAAGCTTAGCTCATTAATGAAGACACAACCTGGTAGGTAATTTTATAATTAAAATGGGTATTTTGAACACTGTGCTGACTTTTGCTACATATCCAACTCTCAGTTGAGTAAGAGGCTTTATGCAAAAGAATTTTAAAGCTAAATTGCAAGAGAAGAGATTGAAAGGGAGGCATGGTTGAGCATTTTGACATTTTTGAGCAGAACAGCGTTAAAATGTTCTGTTTATTAACACAGTAGAGAAAGGTTAATGTTAGAATCACTTAGGATGGTAGTTCCTTCTGCAAAGCATCTGCATAAATTAGAAAAAGCTGCCAGATTTCCATCTGTTAGCAATACAACTTCAGTCACAAAGACAACTGTCGTGACAACCACACTGAGTTAGTCTTTCAAATAAAACCTGTTAAAAGCTACTGCCCTCCAGCCTCCACCCACTGCAGTTAACAGCATTAAATAGCACTCTAACTGGTATTTATTTTCTTAGGCATTCCTCACTTGTGCAGCTGCTGGCACACTGGCCTTTGATTTTAAATAACCTCAACAGGATAAGAGTTTACAGTCTCTGAAGGTCATGATGTATGTGAAGTGCTTGTCTGAAAGAAACATCCAACCTGAACTTTCTCAGGCTGATGTTACTGGATTCTGTACACTTGTCTCTCACCTATTTTGCATGGTCTCACTTCTGGGAACTGTGATGGTTCAGATTATTTCTTCCAGATGATGGGAAACCACAAAGAGGCTGTTCTGGTCAACAGGTCTAGGTTTAAAGGTGGTAGGAATCACCTTTAGGACCTTTCTACCCTCCCCATCCAAGCTCCTCCTGCAGTTTTTGATGAACTTGGGTGGCACAGCAAGTTCAGGCTAGTTTCAGCTCATCCATGAAATCTGTGCTGACAACAATATCAAAGCTATTAGAAAATTCATTTGTGGAAGGTCTCTCATTCAACAGTCTATTTTTACTCAGGCATTTCAGCATCTCAGGGTAGCATATAAAACACTTACTGACCTTTGCAGGAGAAGGCTTAAGGTTTCTAAAGCTCTCATCAAAACATGGATATACAAATGAAAATACTTTCTTGTAAGAGTAGAATTATTGTTGTGCTGTTTTGGAACTGTTGCCCTCATGTGGACTGGCCTGCTCTCAGTGACAAACCATTGGTGGGGCCAGGGATGCTGGAACCCTTCCCTCATCCATGGAGGGGATGTCTGTCCATCTGCCAAGGCAGTGCCTTGTTCCCAATGCAGTTTTCTCTATCACTGGTTATCCCTGATACACGTACAGCATACTGACACTGGCTACACAGCTAGCATAGAGGAAGGGAGTAAAAATGATACTCAAATATTTGTAACTTGTGGTTTAAATCCAGAGAAGAAATTCCTTGCTGGGGGCTGAAAGGAACTGTTCAGGAGCTGCTAATGAGTGTAATAATGTTGTCTCCTGGATGTTTAAAAGTTGCCATTAAAAAGGTCCTTCACATGAACAATGCAGAATACAAACCAAAAATGTAAAGCAGTGGTGGTTTTAGTTGTCAATGTCAGCAGAACTTCCATAAATAATATTTCAATTTTGTGATTAACTTTACATTTAGTTGTGTATATCCTTATGGAAGGAGAAAATTGTCACTTCCAAGATTTCTTCCTCTGGGCTTCATCATATGCTTTATTTTGCAGTGGAAGTAATCCTGATATTTTAGCATGATCACATATGAGCCAAAGGGCATTAAACACCTAAATATCAGATGTCACTTATTTTTAATTAAAAGAACCTTTTCTAAAGGAAAAAAGAGCAAAGCTCCCTGCATCTTGTGGTTAGGTCACCTGAAAAGATTGAGATATAGAGTTTCTGATATCCTTCAGCAGAGAATACAAAGACAGTTCTCGTGTCTGCTGGAAAGCATTGTGATGGGGCTGTGCAGTAGCTCTTTGTGAATTTGACTTATCTTGTCTGACAAGTACTTACTACCTGAGCACCATATGGAACATTGTGTTGGGCTCAGTGTGCATCCTTTCAGGTTCCTATTTGGATGACTTCTGATTTCATGTCATTTGTCATTTAAAATGAACTCAGCTTCCTTGTCTTGTTCTTGTTCTCCACTACTTTTTTTTTTTTTTTTTTTTTTTTTTCATTAGGATTTGCATGGGGGAGGAACAACAACTCAGCTCAGGGCAGGGAGGGTACTCCTGGGAAGAAGTGGGATGGAAGGGGAGGTTATCTACACTGCTGCACTCTGTGAGTGCTCAGAATTGCATGTGGGTGAGCCATGTGCTGGTGGTGGAACGCTGCCAGGCAGAGGTATGAGAAGCACCCAGCTCCGACCTTCCCTGCAAACTCAGTGCAGAGGCCAGGCAAGGTTTTATTGACACTATGAGGCACAACAAACCTGCTCAATGGAAAGAGATGATGCAGTTTAACAGTGGGGTGCTAGGACACAGTAACAGGAATATCCTGGGTCCAAAACTAACATCACTGCCCTCTGGCTGGCTCAGGTGTGCTGAAAGTCAGTCAATAATGACACAGCACCTTCAAAGCACTTACAGTGTCAACCAATTAAAATTCCTTCCCTAGCACTTTTATTCATGTTTGTTAAGGGTTAGATTGGGCTTTTAACTTCAAGCAAGGAGCTGTGGGAGGCTGGCTGGAGTAATGCTCCTTCCAGCACATCCCTCTCGTGTGGGAGGCATGATGATAATCAGCTGCAGCTCCCTCCAGGACACAGCCTGCACAGGGGCAGGGAAGGTGATGCAGCAGCAGCCGTGCAGCAGCTGGGATGGCAGGCAGCCCCCATGCCAGGGTCCCTTCTTGTGGGGCTGGGGATTGCCTTCCTGCAATGCCTGTTGCATCCTTATCTGCCTGCGCCCAGGGTTATCCTGGAGCCAGGCAGAGTGTGAGGGTGGGGGAACAAGTTTTGGCTGGAGAGACATCATGTCCGAGGAATGGGGAGCAGACTGAATCCTTAGCCTCTAGCTCCTCTCTCCATACTCAGTTAGCTGGCGTTTACCAGCCCAGAGGAAGGTCATTCACTGGCAAAAAGCATTTGCTGCTGGGGTGCTTCTCCTGCATGACTGGAGGCTTCTGCAAAGGCTCCTATAGCATCCTCAGTGGCAACTCTGTGATCTACTGCTTCAAACTTAGCCACAACAACATCCTGTGGCACTAAAAATAATCTCTGCAGTTTCCTCAATTGCTGCCAGAGGTGACAGCAAAGTTTGGGCTGCCTAATGCAATTGCACTATCTACTGATGCAGTAACAGTTAATGTCACCACCCTCTAACAACATTAGCCTGATCTGTAAACAGATAAAACAGAGGCTGCTGGTGATGTAACTTTGTTGATCATAAGATTAGAGATCCTTCTGGTCTTTGTTTGAGCCCTTTAAGGAAAATCACAGAGATTAAATAGAGAATTTCCAGTGATTTTATTATTAGTGTGTAATATGTTTACTTAGTCCTGATTAAACAAGATAACTTGGTTAAAAAAAAACAAAAAACAAAACAAAACCAAAAAACCCCACATGCTTTCACCAGCTCTGGAAGGGATAATCAAACTGGGGAAACTTTCCAGCACCCTTCAGTTACACAGCAAATGTGACTATACAAGTGCAGCAGCCAGCTGAAAAGGATTATGATTCTGGAATAGAATTCATGTGCTTTTGAGTGTAAGTCCTGAATTCTCCCTGCAGTTCAACAGGAGACTGTGCAAGAGGCTCTTAGTGCAGGGAGCGCTTAACAGCAGGGATGTGATTTTACTGTGTGATGGGAGGGGGGATATTCCCTTGGATGAGGATCCAAAACATACCAGGTAGTCACTTTCTGCTTCAAGAAAACATTTCACATTAGAATAAATGTTCAAACATGGGAAACTGAATATAATTATTTACATTAAATTCACATGCTTTTTTCCTGATTTTTTTTCTCCTTACTGGAGGTGTGTGTATGTTCCAAAGCCAAGCCCTGAAGGCCCCTTTCTGTCCAAACTCCCCAAGAGTGTTTAAGCAGGGACTTTGTGGCTCACAAGTAACTTTTTCTTCCTGGTAGCTCATTTTCCAGAGAGGTCAGGTAATAATGATATAATTTGCTACTTTGGGCTGCATCTTTTAAAGTCACAGCCCAAAGTAAAGATTATCTTATTTTCAGTGATGTACTCGGCAGAAAAGAACAAAATTTCAAAGATTTCTGTGAAGTTTAGTTTCAATTTTCAAGGTGTTTTTTTAAAGAATATTGCCATGTTCTCAGAAAAAAAAAAAAACAAAAAAACAAACAAACCAAAAAACAACAAACCCAATGGATCTAGTCAAAAACACAGGTCTAAAGCAAATTGTCAAGCAGCCTCATTGCTGGGACAGTCCAGAGTCAAAGAAAACACAGTTGCTGATATCTCTCAACTGTAGATGCCAGGCCCTTCACACTGCTTTAGTGCCTTGGAATAGTGTCAATATCCACCTCTGAGCAAGAGGCTGCTGCCTGCATCCCCAGAGAGTGCAAGGAGGGCAGCTGTGCTGCGTATCCAGCATTTCATTGAGGACAGTGTAAGGCTTATAGAGTTTGCTTCTGATGAATTAGTTAGAGTACAGGGAGCAGGAGCTGGTGTACTATGGAGCAAAATTTGTGCTGATTGTGTTTGAAAGCTGGAATAGAGGCTCTTGTCCTGCAGGACTGGCATATCCACTCAACCCCCAGGCCAAGTCCATGGCCACAAAAACATCAAAGTTCTGAGATGCACAAAAAATCATTATGAAAGGAAGTTTTTTCTTGTGTCTTTGCTTTTGAAAAAGGGGTTGTCTCAGCTAGTGCTGCCTTCTCTTTATGTCTATCTCTGTATATTGACCTGTCCTGGTTTGGTATCTCTGCACAAGGGCTCAAAAATAAATGTAAGGTGATCAGTGACACCTTGGTAGGTGTGACTTCGTGTAGACTGCAATAGAAAACTGGACCCATGACCCTTGTTGTATGTTGCACATCTCCACTGTTTTAGAAGAAGGACATTATGAAATCTCCTTTTGTGACCTCAGTGGAGGAATCTCCCTTAGAATATTGCATGAAAACATTTCTTCATGGGATGCAAAGGTATCCCATCCCATCCCATCCCATCCCATCCCATCCCATCCCATCCCATCCCATCCCATCCCATCCCATCCCATCCCATCCCATCCCATCCCATGTCTGGCTCTGCTGGTGCAAGCAGCTTCTGACTGAAGTGGAGCAAGCAAAGATGTTCCCTCCACTGACTTAGGAAGAGCTTTATACCTGTCCTTCTTGTAATGGTGGTGATATCTGTTAAGTTCTCTGCTTGTTATGAGGTAGTTTGCAGAAGACCTGTGTTGTAGATCCCTTTATGTTGCAGGAATAAAAGAAGATCAACACTAAGATCAGACTCAGAGAAGTCTGAGTTTGATCTCAGTATCGGTCTTTCGCTACCATCTCTGACATGATGAATACAAAGCTATATATACAAATTGTACCCTCGGTTATGGTTAGCAATGTGCATGCTGAATATGACTTGATTCTGTTCTGTAGGGGTTTAAAACTAAGCTTTGCCTGCTGGGAAAAAGAAGGTCTCCCACCCTGCCTTAGAAAAGCCCAAAGGGTGGGCTGCTCTGTGGCAGCTGCCAGTTCCTGGACTCGCCTCATTATACTACAGGCACAAGGATGCTTATCTCATCTCAAGGATGTTCTGAGGGGTAAGACTGAGGCTGTCCCAATGGGCTCCAGAGACACTTTGTGCTTTCTAGCCTGGGAATCTGCCCTTACATTTGTCTAAACTGTGAAGGGATCCTATGGATTAATAATTCCAGATGGCAATGCTATGATACTGAGCAAAACCCAGCTGTTTCAGTCCAAAAACCATCAGTCATCCTAAGTGCACTGATCTGCTTTGCATGTTTTGTCAGTCTTCAAAGCATTTCAAAGAATCTTAAACAATTTTTTAAAAGAAATTTTAATGTAGATTTTCTTCTCCCCCAATAATAAAGCCAAAATGTCTTTTTTAACTTTTCATAATTCTACAAGCTTCTTCTTTGTTTAAGAATTATATATTTTATAGTTTTCTATTTCCATTTGTTTTTTTTTCTTTGACAAAATTAGTTCTAATATAAAAAACTGTTCAAAGGATTTTTTTATGACAACAAAAATTTAGAGGAAAAAATAGCTACAATTATTGTGCAGTTTCCTATAAAAGTTTTTCCTTAAGCTAAATTTTTTTTAGCTTCAAGTTCCTCTGCAATGTGAATTGCTTCTGCACTGAATACTACTTTTCAGCAGAAAAATGTTCTTCCCATGCCTTATTTCCCAGCAATATCCTGAAGGGGAAAGCAAAGAAATTTTTTCTCTGTACTGCTGGTATTGGAGTTGGCAGTCAAGCCCACATTCATAGCAGGCAAACTGTCATTTGTTCCCTTTAGAACATATCAACTGTAAATGTTTATAAAGTGAAACACAGTGTATAATTCAGATATAAGTGGAATAGAATAAGCAAAAGAAGAATTGTCTGGCAAAGTATTTGGCCAGTGTAAACTTAGAAACTATGAAAGTTTGCTTACGACCTCAGCAGAAAGGTGGAAAGGTAACATGCATCTCACTTGATTCTACGCATGACTCATTCCCTAAAACTCTTTTAATCAAGATCTTTAAGGTCCCTAATTGAGGGCCTTAGTGCAAGAACCTTAATCAAGTGTTCATTACACTTGAAGGGAAATTGTTTCAGTAGGCAGTTATCTTCTGGAAATGCTAGTCTCTCCCCATCCAAGATCATTACTTTAGACCAAATACTTGGATTTCTGATGAGTAAATTTGGGAATAGACAAGTACTGAAACCTCATAAGAAACCTGAAGGAGACAAAAATGTAAGTAGAAGAGAATATTAAAAGTTAGAAAGATCAAAGATTTTTCTTCCAAACTGTGCTGTATATTTCCTGAAGGCTCAGCACTGTTTGTAAATCCTAAATGCCCAGCTTGAGGTTGTGGCTGCTCCACATGAGGGAAGATTAAATTTAATAAATGTTTTCCAGTGCAAAAAATAAAAAAAGATTGGAGATTTTGTACAGGGTATTGTACAAGGAAAGTGCTAGGGTTTTGGGCTCTGTTGATATTAAGCCTTGCTTATCTGATAATGAAAATGGCAGCTGGAAAAATTCTAGTCTATTATTGTGCTCACAGTGGATTGGTTCTACAATAACCCTGTCATATCCAGGACCACTGTTAAGAACCTTTACTTTAGGAAGGTCATATGTCAGGAATCAGTGAACACTAGCCGCAACAACACATGGCTTCTTTTTTTCTCTTTTCCCTCTCTGATTTTTAAAAAAATTAATATAGAAGAGGATTACAAAATATAATTTCAGGCACCCTTCCCCTCAGTCATTAAATGAACTAATGCCATGTGAGCGTGCACACACACACACACAAACAAACACACCCACACAAACAAACAAACAAACAAACACAGACACACACACAGGTTAGAGACTGGAAGCTGAACGTCCTGGGACACAAGGGCATTATTCTGCTTTTTTGGGCAGCTGTCTATAAGTGCTGTCTCTGGACTTTGGCGCTTTGACTGTTCTCAGAACAGCTTCTTCTTCTGTGATGCAAGCTTATCTGGATCTCCAGCTGGAGCCTGTATTTGTAGCTCCTCAGTGCCTGGGTGGTCAAGCGTCACGTCTGCCAGCTCATGAGGACTGTGAGCAGCATTTTGGAGGCTTGCAAAGTGCAGCTCTGGGGTCCTTTGCCCAGTTCAGCTGCACGCTTACATAACTCCAAAACCAGAAAGCACAACACGTGATCTGCAAAGAGCTGCTTGCATTCTCTGTGCCTTGGAAGTCCCTAGACACAAATTGTGGTATTCTGCGGGAGCCAGAAATGCACAGAGACTGATGTGACAACGCACTACCATGGGCATGTAGCTGTATGAACCTAACCTCTGTCATTTGAACCCAGCTCTGTAAACTGAAATGGCCACCTTCCTGATTTCACTGATTCATCTGCCTTTGCAAAACAGACACATTTACACCTGCTTCTAACACTGTGTTGGGTATTTTGATAAGGTATTTGGCATAGAAGAAAAGGTATTAAGGGCTCTGTGTAACTTTGTTAGAATGCTGCATCAATTCCCCTGTGAATATGACTTTTTATCTTCAAAGAATTTTACAAACATTTCTCCACCAGCAGCAATGTAGTTCTAATCACTCTAGCAGATGTTGTTTTGCTGGCTGTGATACCTTGTCCCTGTATCCAGTAACCTGTGCAGCCAGAAACAGTGGTGCAAGAGCAGAGCCTCCTGATTTAACTTTGATGGATGTTACTAAAACTGAAGACAATGTAGGAAGAAATGTATCTGTGTTTTGGGAAAAGAAGTATTGTTCAAACCCCAAGTTCTAAGCTAGAAGATGAGTAGTGGCCTGAAGGAATGAGGGAAGCTATGTTAACGAGGCACTAAAGTAAACAGGCGTGTTTGTAAATAAATACACAGAAGTGTGATGATGAGTTAGAGCCTCTAAAGTGATGCAATGGATAAATATTTTTTGTTAGAAAATATTAAGCTTTATGTTGAAAATTAAGTGGCAGAATCCAGAGAGAAATTAAAGCTATTGGGTTAATTTCTAATATTTTCCAAAACATTTTACAACGGAAACAATTTCTCCTCTCAGAATCTGGCCCTATTTACCAGTTTGTAAACTGGCATTACAAAAGTTGGTGAAATAAAACCAAGTGATTAGCTTGATTTAAGAAAGGACTAAGTCTCCTTAGCAAGCTTTTGCTATGATAAATACCAGCATAATGCACTAAAACACATCCCCATGGGCTTTCTACTCACACGGAGAAACATTTTTATGCGCAAATGCACAATCACACATCGCTACCAAAACAAAGTCCTTGGTGAAATACATTCCCTAAGGTGACCTGAACGTGTTTAAATAGTATTTTGAACCACAGAAATGCTTACTTGAAGTAATATTTCCTTTGTAATTTGTGTCAGTGCTATCACTAAAACAAGAGGGAAAACAGGAATGAGTTACTGCACTATAATTTCTTCCCCATAGTCCTATTTGCCAAGGCTGCATGTAGTATATGCTGTAAATTCTAATTTGTGATTATAGGCCTAGGGAAAAAAATCTCCCCAAAAGCATATGACAGGAATATTTAGTAACTCCAGTTAACTTCCTTAAACAATCATACCTAATAGCTTGCACATGAGGAAGAAAACTTGTATGAGAATAGATTTCTAAATGATACTTCAAACTGAGGTGTGTGCATGAGTGTTGATACATTTTTCTCTAAAATAATAATGGTGATAATAAATCACCACAGAGTGCTGGGCTGCACTGTCTGCTCCAAGCTGAGCTCTGGCCTGGACCTACCAATCCCAAGGAGCAGGTTGGAGGATGTGCTACAACCCAGCACAGCTGGCTGCCCCTGGGGAGGTGGTTGGCTGCTTCAGCCTTTCCAGAGCCTCTCCCATTGCATCTCTTGGTGGGACAGGGACTGAGCTCTCTGGGCTGTGCTGGAATCCTAAGCCATCCCAACCCTTCCATACAGCTTCTTACTGCAGGCAGCATCCCATGTCATCTTCTGTGGAAAAGGCTTTTTCATCAGGTTCATGCCCTGGGAGCCTTGCCCTGCCTCTGGGATGCCTCTGCAGTCCCGTTGCCCATTCCTGCATCCTCTCAAAGCCCAGGTGTGAGTGCAAGCAGAATCCTTTAGATATCCTCCACCCTTTAAATCCTCTTTATTAACCGGGCATGGACAGAGAGAGGCTTCCCTTCAGCAGGCGCACAGCCCCATGCCCTGTTCCTGGCACGTGTGTGTATGTGCCCTAGCGAGGTCCTCACACTGGCCTCCCAGGAGGGCTTCGCTGCACAGCCTGGGCAGCTGCCAGGGCAGGGGACATCACTGCCACTCCCTCCTGCTCCCTCTGTCCCACACGGCTGTGCTGGGAATTTCAGAGCAGAATGAGCCCATTCTTCCTGTCCTCTTACCATGGTCTGTGCTTTGTCCTGTTAATGTCAGTGGGGCCAAACAGACCAATTCTGACCTTGGTCAAGCAGATATCGAAGAACTGAGAACAGAGCACGTTGCTGTTGACCATCATTCACATTTGACCATCATTCATTCATTCATTCATTCATTCATTCATTCATTCATTCATTCATTCATTCATTCATTCATTCATTCATTCATATCTAGGTTAAAACCCACAAAAATCCTTATCTAGATGCAATAAAGACAATCACTAAATGATAAAGTTCATAAAATTGAGTTACAGTTACAATACTGGAGAATATCCATGTACTTTCTCATAAAAATAAGCCACTACATGCATTCTAGAATAGTTGTCATGTTGTTACTTTTTCCCTTCACAAAAATCTCACATCCTCAGGATAAAAGAGAGAAAAATTGAGGTAACTCCAATAATGCCGATTGTTCTTATGACTTCCAAATAAAGTTCATGGGTTTTTAAATTGACAGGGTTTTGAAAGGTCATGCTTTCTGCAGAAGGCTATGATATATGCATAGTTTTCTTTCTCTGTGATCTGGGACAGCACATTCAAGCCTGCTTTCCAAGAAAATTATTGTTCAGATGCCCTTCACAGCAGTGTCTCTGGCAATATTGAATCCTTTTCCCTGAGAGCTAATTTAATTTTACTTTCATTGTCTCCACTGGAATTGGAAATCTCTTATAAATGAGATGTGAATCTAGACACGTGAAAGAGTGAAAAAGGAATGTCTGTGGAGGAGCTTCCTCTGGACCCTCTGTGATATTGTGCTTTAAAATAATATAATCAAATTTGCAAGCAAAATAAAGCTCACAGTAAAGTCCAGTGCACTTTGGACTTCAGTTGAAAGCCAGCCCTGAACTGAAGAAAGACATCTAGGTAAAAGGACATCTAGGTAAAAGCTAAATCCCCAAACTGAATAATCATTGCATTCACAGGAGAGAAGACAAGAAAATGACTGAAGCTCACCTAGGAAGTCAGAAAAAGTTTAGCTGTCATTTTAGGTGCTGAAAGTTGAACATCTTACTTACGTCAAATAGGACACAGTTTACAAAATAAATATGCATGTAGAGTTTTAAAAGACAAAAGAGAAAAATACCAAAAGAGATGTAAGGATTTAAAAGCATTCCTACTTTGAGATGTATAAATTTATTCTTCTTTACTGAAGTTTTCAAATGGCTCAGTCCCGGGGTCAAACAGATATAAGGTCTTTGAATTTTTTCTTTAGTAAATCAGAGAGAGAAAAAAATCAGTCTGGGACTTGATCAAGGCCTCCAGCCTTGTAGGCAAGTGCACTAACCACTAAGTTCTGGTAGTTGGTAAGTGGATTCTTCTATCACTTATTTTGACCAGAAATATGTTCTTGGCTTTCAGATAGTTTTCTTCTTTTGTCTGTATGCTCTGGCATATGGTTAGATTCAAGCAGCATAAAAATTATTAACAAATGTAAGATATTTTCAATTTTACTGCAAGTAAGACAAGGCATTTAAGCAAGTTGCCTTATTTCACCTTTAGTGTCCTTCAAAATCCAAACCAAATATGATCTTTTCTCCAGTTCAGCTGATAAAAGACAATGTCTTGCATCATGCAGGCCAGACTCTGCTACATTCAATCACTACTGGGACAATATGATGAAAAGTAGATTTGTTATATCTGTTAAAGGCCAAAAATATTTAATGAAAAATTCCTAAACAGAATTTTAGCTGAAATCATTGCTGGAACAAAGGTAAAAAGAGAGTCTATTGGAAGATCTTGAGGTCATAGATCAAGACTGTGTGATAGATAGTGCAATATCTAAGAGGACTATGGAAGAAAAGAGAGTCTTAAAGAAGTTATAAGATTGTTCTAGTACAATAAAAGATGGATTAAAAAAAATGAAAATAGAAGAAAGAAGAGACACTTTGGAATAGAGGAAGAAGATGAAGTAAAAGCAGTAAACAACTGTTTCTAGGTGATATGAGAGCCTGCTACTTTTCTGATAGAGTTCAATTTTATGCAGACAGGAGAATATATAACAGCCTCTGAAAAACTAAGTGCAATGTTCTCACCTTGAATAGTTCAAAGTCACGAGTAGCTTGATGTACCTAGCAGCGGAACTCGCGATTCCTGCGTTTCGGATCTTCCTATGTTGGTTGGTACTGGTGCATCGAAACAATCAGCATACAAAAATGATTAACAAAGCTGAAACCATTAAGAATTCTTCTCACTCCTGGCCATCAGGCGATGGAAGTTCTCCCTCTGAAACTGAAACCTCCAGATCAGGCTTTAGAAGATTGTGTTTTGTAGCACATGGATTCAAAAAGGTTTGCAGGGAAGTGTGTAGGAATAGTATTCCATACTAATAATGTCTGTGGTTAAGATGGAAGGTGGATAGATCACAATAAGATACAAAGGTTAATTTGAGGGTGAATATTTCAGCTTATGCATATCAAAGCATTGATGCATGAGTCACTGGCACAGAATGAATAATTTTTTGCATCAGAGTAATACAATGTTCTTGCTTACTGCTTTTTGAATCTATGAATAATGCCAAATGAAATGATTCTTTTTTATATCAGTCATTTTCTGTGTTTGTTGCATAACAAAGATACTGATTCTTACAGAATATATAGATGGGTGTCCTCAATATGCCAAATATGAGGGAGAGGGAGAAAGAGAGAGAGAGAGTAGGAGAAAGAAAAGAAGAAAAGAAAAGAAAAGAAAGAAAGAAAGAAAGAAAGAAAGAAAGAAAGAAAGAAAGAAAGAAAGAAAGAAAGAAAGAAAGAAAGAAAGAAAGAAAGAAAGAAAGAAAGAAAGAAAGAAAGAAAGAAAGAAAGGTGAAAAAGAGAGAAATGAAAGAACAAAAGAAGGAAAAAAATTACCCCCTCCACCAAGACAGTATTATTAGACTGCTTTCTGATAAAACTGTGCATAGAATCAGCATAAAGCTTTTTTTTTTTATACACATTTTTTGGAACTGGTGTCTGAGAGGTCACTGGCCAGGTGTTTAACTATTCTTGCTTAGAATAGAAGCCCATTATTCATTTTTATGTTAATAGTAACTGGAAGATGAGGAGTGGTAAAAATACATTCAGTTCTTAAATTAACACCTTATGACAACTTGAATTAAAACACAATGTGAGTGTATTACATTTCACTCTGAATCCACATGGTTGGCTACAGCAGGTATTGGACCAGCAGGAATCACTACTTGTCATATTTGTGGTAACTCTCAAATTAGCTATGACATGGAACAGCCTTTTGATCTTGACCATGTTCTACTAATTATTTAATCTTTGACAACATAGAAACATGTTTCAACACATAACCTAAGAAAGAGCACAGTATAGGTTTTCTTCCAAAGCCTACAAAAGCCAAGAAAGCAACCTCACACTTCTTTTAAATCCCTGGTTTCGCTCTCTCTTCATTAAAACTGGATATAAGCCATAACTTCAAATGAAAATGGACACAAAGTTTTCCTCTCAGGGTAGAATTCATTGCATCCAATTTCAGGTATCTATGAGAAAGGTGTTTAACCCTGATTTTTCTTCTTTATTCTGCCTATAGTCAATGGGAAGAAATGAACAATTTTAGATAATTTTAGACATTTACCTTAAAATAAAGCAAATAGTGATGTAGAGTTGCCTTTTTTTTGGTCCACTGGCTTGGGAGAACAGCTTGGATGTAAGAACATCTGGTAAGAGAAATCTCACCTAAGGTATCTAAGAAAGACCAGATGTATCACACCTCAGAAAAGCCTAATTCTTTCCATGGACTAAGAGCATGCTTGGGGTTAAATGAGATGAATTCCAGCCTTGTTGTCTTCTATAAATTTGGCAGAATTTGTGTCTGGGTCTGGCCAGAGAACAATGGTTACATTTTACTTACAAGCAAAGTAGAAACACTCTTTGAAATTCTGGAATTTGTGAGAATCTTACCCAGAACAGTAGGCTTCTGCCTAAAGCATCTGCTGAAGAACCTTTGGGGCAAAGCCAAGCTCTTGTCTGGTTTGATTCACAGTGAAGAATCAAAGCTACTTAGTGTAGGTGAATGCCCTAACAAATGGGTTTGTGTCTGCTTTTGGTCCTGCTTCAGTTCATATCATTGGATCAAGAAGAAAAGACCTGAATCAAGGCTGAGTAGTCGTCTGCATTGGCCTCTTATGGAAAAATATTTGCTCACTACAGTATCAGGTGATGTCTCACTTCTTGTCTAATTAAGTACAGAAAATATCTTTTCAGACATTTTCTAAAACAGAGACAGTGTCACAAAGTTATTGGGTCTTGAGGACTGGCACTTTCTAATGAAAAAGCATGAGAAGGGATACATACACAAAGTGCAAAACAAGAAAATGTTTATTGGATATCAGGAAATAAATTTCACTATATGGGTTGTCTAACAGTGGTGCAAATTGCCTAGAGATGTTGTGAAAACGCCATCCCCGAAGACAGTCAGAAAAAATCCATGAGCAACCTCATGTTACAGTATTAAACATCAAACATCCCTCTAAGGTCTCTCAAATCCATTTTATGAAGAAGGTCTTTAAAGGAGATGTTAAAAACCTAGTTTTTGGTATTAGGTGTTACCATTCTGGTGAGATCTTGGTTGGTGAATACATATGTGATAGAACCATATCTACTCATTAAAATGATGTTTATATCACAGTTGGATGAACCAGGGGAAAGGCAGATAAGGAATTAATGTACATTTCTTAAAAGTATCTGCTTGTCATTCTCATTTTTAGAAATAATCTCTTACAGAAATGAACTTGCTTTTTGCCATCCTCTAATGTATTAATCCAAAATTTTTCTGTATTTATTATTTACAATTATTACATAAATTTTGCAATTTCCCAAGAACTAAAAGAGTTGTATGATATTAACTCACATTTTATAGATAAAAGAGAAGGAAAAAGTCTCCAAATTTGGAAACAAAATGAGTTTTATTTGATGTGAGCAGTTCTGGTAATGCAAGGTGATTTGACCACAACATAATAGAAAGATATTGTGCAAGATGAGTTTCAACCAATTTTTCTCAGAATTCTGGTCCTGAAGATCCTGCAGAACAAAGTGCAACCCTGAGAGATGAGAAAGAGCTGCAGTGTAGAAATCAAATTAATTTTGACTCAGAAGGCTTAAGGCAATAGAGAGCAATACATGCTAAAGGTTTGTGTAGTGCACTTATCGTTTGTTTTTCATTTTCTGTTTCCTTTGAGACACCCACATGAAAGTTGCACAGCTGGTTCCTCTTGCTGTTATTTACTGCAGTTGCACATTGAACAATTTGCTATTTCCCGTGACATCTTTCAAATATCTCAAGCATAATTTTCTATGCTATTCCAGAAAAAAAATATCCTCTTTTATATGTAAAGTACTCAAGAATTTATCTTTTGAAAGAAAGCATTTAGGGGGAAGTTCATGTTTGGTTATTCTAGCAAACCATTTTATTTTTTTCCCCTTTCTAATCAGGGAATCAAAAAGAGTATCTGACAAAAGAGTCATTGAATTACTTGAAGACTGTGGTAAAATATAAGCATTTTGCTGCCATGTTGTCGAGAGTGACTTAAACCCTAGAATCAATACAAATTGCACATTTATTTGACACTTTGTTATTTGCTCCCTACCCCATTTATCCTATGAATCCAATGGAGACTCTTTCACCAGGATAGAATTCTGAAAGGAAAAGAGAATATTAGAATATTTGAGAAGAATTTTCTTCTTCTCAAAGAAGAGAAAAGATTCAACTGTATTAGGAATTCCTCCAAATAGCCACATCATGTCTGTGAGGATATGCATTAAATTACTCTATAGAAAACAAATGGAAACAGAGGCCTCTCTGCATCCTTCTGCATGTGCTCAGCATGCTGACAAAGTCCTTATGTGAAAACCAGCAAGGACCTATAAAAGAATCAAGAACTTTGAATCTAAGGCACTGAGAAAAAAAAAAACTGGCTTCATGAAGCTTTCTTATTCCTTCTGAATCAATTTAGAGGCTATGAAAGGTGCTGAGCTGACAGATAAAATTCCTCTCCTAATACACAAAACAGGTGCAGTAAATGGTGGTTTTTGAGCTTTCTCCACTGTACTGGGGCACTTCAGCCTTGGTGGAGGGGGACCACCTTCGGGCAGAGAGGAGAGTTCATCTTCCAAGCCTGTGCATTTTTTCCCCTCTGTGTCAGCTGCCAACAAAGACACCAATTAGTGCATAGTCCCACCATTTGTAGCAAATGAAAGCAGAGACAACAGAATAAAGGGAGAGATGTGTTTGCTCCTGGAATTCTGTGTTGACATTTATTTTGGTTTTAGCAAGGCCTACAATCGTTTGCATTATTTTAAGGAAAAAAAAAATCACCCAGTCTCATTACCATTGGCTATGATGATGAGGGAAATGGGCTGGAAAAATCCTGGATCTTTGCTGTGCCTTATTCTGGAATTACAAAGAGTAGGGCAAATTCTTTACTGCTGTGCCATTCAGCTATTATGTTTAACAATCTAATTAGAAAGGCTATGTTGCTT
Organism: Melospiza melodia melodia; assembly: GCF_035770615.1. Classification (NCBI taxonomy): domain Eukaryota; kingdom Metazoa; phylum Chordata; class Aves; order Passeriformes; family Passerellidae; genus Melospiza; species Melospiza melodia. The sequence continues at coordinate 80,856,532 of NC_086195.1, forward strand.
TTCCCCATTATAAAAGCAAAGACAACGCACACAAGCAAAACCAATTAGACAGCTGTAGTTTACAGAGCTGGCTTGCCTCGAGGCTCCTTTCTAATGAACCCCCAGTAGATGGTTCCTATCCAGAAGCAGGACAGAAGGAACACAGTGACAGTGTGCTATCTTTCCTGTAATCAGGCACTAATGTCTGCTCTGGTCCACAGAGCTGACACTCGACCATTTCTTTCTGCAGCCATGGTGGCCACCAGCGCCAGTGCTGTGACACTAACCTGGCTGATAAGGCATGTCCCTCACACGGCTCAAAGTCATGCTAGCAGGTGGCAGTAAATCTAAAATGTTCCCCTCAGTTTTATGATTGCTGCTTTCTGCTCACTTGTTCTAACTGAAAGCAGGCACAAAGCTGCACAATAACCTGCATGCTTGCCATGCTTTTATTTTTCAGCATGTATGGCTCAAATTAAGGCAGACTGTATTGAGTAGATTGCTCACTCCAAGTTAGTCATCTGTTTAGTGTTTCCACAAAGCAGTTGTGGTTGTTCACAAGTCTATTAATTAAAAAGAAAATGATTAAGGAAACTACTCAGTGGGTTGATGAACCATTCAACCACTTCAAAACTGAGTAAAACATTAAAACAACCCCCCCCCCCCCCCCACATTCCTTTTCTTGAATAGTCTGATAACAGGTATTTGTTTGAACTGAACTTTATAGGGCTTGTGAAAACACAAGCTCTTGTCATCACTGCATTTAAATGAATTTTATGTACAAGAAACTGAGTAGCACTGTCTGAGCTAGAATAGATGGGATGGTGTCAGCATTCCCATTAAAAATACCCATGTATTCACTGGGTTATGAGTCAGTTATACAAAATCAGTCCAGGACAAAATTTTGCATTTTTGACAGTAATACTCGGGTCAGAGAAACCAAGTATGGGGCTTGCAGAGAAGTCTGTATAAATTAATTTATATTAAAAATTAAAAGTACATGCACAGCTACATATTAATATGTTGTTTCAGCTGTAAAGTAGCATTGCTATTACTACTGCTATTATTTATCACCACGAATATAATTTTCTCACTCATGTTGTTTTGAATTTCTCTGCTTGGGAGAAATAAGTGTAGAAATTGTTCCCATCCACTATTTTCACCCAGTGTTTATCTCCTCTGCCCTTGTTTCAGTAGAGTGCATAGGGGTGCAGGGTGTATAAACAAGACGAGAAAAAGGAAAAATAGGAATATAAGGGATTAAAGAATACAAATCTGAATTCTTCTGGTATTCATAAAATCTTAAAGAAGACATTGAAAGTTAAAACTAAGCAAAGAGGAGTTTGAAATATGTTTTAGTCACAACAATACTGTCAAAAACTTGACTTTTTAGGTCCATTTTTGTATATGTAACATGCATTCATTTTACATTTTTACATACTACAAAAATTCCATATTTTACAAAGAGGCAGAAAAAATTTTCTGACTAGCTGTCATTGACAGAATACTTTCAAAATGAAATAATGAAAAACTTGAGTAAAAAAGCCTGAGGTGGGGGAAGAATGGCAAAAATAGCAACTAAAATGGTGCAAACTTTTGTCTGTCATGCTCTCAGTTGCATCTTCAGTTATTTCTTTTTAAAGAAGTTACTTCCAAGGATGGTCAATGGAGTAAATATCTAGTTATAAACTTTATTAAATTCCTGCCACACTGGTAGAGGTAGCTTAAAGTAACCCTGTGCATGAAGGCAAACACAAAAGAAGGGGTTACCTAGGCTACTGTATATTTACAAGTACTTGCCAATAATATCTCCAAATGTAGCTCAAAACCCAACCAAACAAAATAGATAATGAATGCTTGTAAGGATTAGGAAAAGTGCCAAAGATAGCAGATCAAGGAATTATTCTTCATGGGAAAAAAAATGTAGGATCAGATTTCTAGAACTAAAGCTAGTATGAATTCTTTATACTGAGGCAATTTAATTCTCCAAAGAAAGAAAGAGCTTTGGTGGCTGGGTGAGATGGAAAGTCAGCTTTTAAAGACTTATGTTTGTAATGGTCAGCTATTGTTTGGAGTAAAACTAGGTCAATTATTGTTGGTTCAAAAAGAGGTAAAAATTATGTCTGGATTAATTCCAAAACTTTTTTCCTCCCCATTTTGTACTACGCAAATAATACAAAAGATGTATTTTCCCACTGACTGGCAGTCCACTGCCGTATGTCTTCTCAAACCATGATAGTGGCATCTCCCTGTTGCCAGCCCTAGATTAAAGGAGTGCACTGCAGCTGATTTTTAAGTATAACTTCTATATATAGTGGACAGGATATCTCTCTGGAGAAAGAAGTCTATGAGTTCCTTATCTCACAAATGGTGTGCTCAGGTTCCAAGACCCCCAAACCAGAATGGGGATCAGAATTTGTGCTGAGACTGCAAAGCTAAGCCAAGGTCAGAAGATATAGGGAAAAGGAGCATCTTTTTAATGACCTGCTTCGAAGCATGCTTTTTAGAGTGTCCTGTCTACTGATTTGTTCTTTTCATGGGTTTTGTTATTTTGGAACCATGAACATATTGATATATCATCTGGATTATCTTGCTCTTTAATAAAACTTTATCTATCTCTGAAGATTGTTTTGCATCTTTGTGCAGAACAACAAATTTGGAAGTGCTGGGCAAAACTCACAGTAAAATCAGGAAAGCAATAAATCCCTGCAAGTATGCAATCATGTTTAAATATCCTTCACATGTGGCTAAGGATCAAATTGTGACCCCATCCTGTGCTTATACAGAAAGGTTTAGCACATATCCACAGCCACTTTGAGGTAGACCTTCGTTGGAGAGGAGTGTAAGTGTAGAGGGATCCTTGACTAAGTCAGACTGGAGAACCATTTTGTCTGTTGCTCAATCTGATACAAGCAGAAATAGATGCTATAAAGAATGACAGAAGAACCCTGCAGGAGGTGGAGGCAGAATAATCTGCCTCCACAGAGATCTCCTGATCCTACTCACTAATTGTGAGAGACTAGTTTAAGCCCTGAAGCACTAGGTTTAATATCTCTTCCAAAAGTTTTATTTTCTTTAATTATGATAACTCTGGATATCCATGATATTGATATAATATCCAATCTCTTGATGAATCTGGTAAAGCTTTTGGTCTCAACAACTTCCTTTGGCAAGGAGTTCCACAATTTAATTACACGTAATATAAAAAGGTATTTCCTTTTATCAGTTTTGACTTGCCCACCTTTTAATTTCAATGAATGCCTTGTTGTTTTTCCTTCCAGAGCCAGAGTGGAAGCCCCTGATTTGCTTTCCCTGTGCTGTTTTATATGACAACATTTTTCCATTTTGCCTCTCATTCCTTCTTGTATGAGGGGAAAATCCTCTGTCTTTTCAATTTCTCTTCACAAGACCACTTTTCCACTTCTGATATTTTTCTGTGATCTCTCACCACTTTTATCATATTGCTTTATGGAACACAGTGCCTGGTGCTGCTAGAAGTATCTGAAGTATGCTCTGTCCTTCATATATGCAAAGGCATTATGATGCTTTCTGTGCTGTTTCCACCTTCTCCTTCATGCTTCTGCAGCACCTGAATGCTGTTAGATTTTTTGGGGGGGGACCATGAGCTCTTAGTGTACTGTCTGCAATGGTACCTACATTTCCCCGCTGAACCGAGCCATTATCCAGACTTTGATTGTAAGATTGATTTCACTTTTATCCTCTGATGCATTTTACTTCACATGTATCAGTGATTCTTGCAGCTAATTTAGAGCTATCTGTTCCTGACTGACTGAGGTGATTTTGGATGGGGTCCAGTCACCATAAGTAAGGTGCTTAACCTGAGGATGAGTTGTAGCCCTTAGTGAGACGGCTCTGCCTACATGTATGTGAATGCAGTTTTCCTTCTTCAGCTCATGAAGAGAGGAAAATGATGTAAATGCCTCTGAAACAAGGACCCGTAAGAAAGACAGCCCTGCCCCATGCTTAAATTTAGTTGTTAACTAGGATTCTGCCTTTCTGTATATCTTGGTGTGTTATTATTTGCTCTCCATTACTATTCTCCCATACATATGAAAAGCAAATGTTAGACCAAGATTTGGCTTCACCTACAGCCTTGGGCTTTTAAAGAAAAAAAAAGGTAGAAATCTCTGAGCAGAAACCTTTGAATTATAAAGAAATCCACAGCTATTCAATAGACATTTTTTTTCCCCCTACACTATGTAGGGACTCTAGAGACAGAGATGGGTTGCATGCTGCCCCAGAGAGCAGTGGGAGGAAGTCTGGATTTTCTTCACTCTGTGCTTGTCATAGAACACTTCATAGTGCGCCCTGCAAGGGTGAGAAACAAGGGATGATAATCTGCCACTGGCCAGGAGAGTTTATTCTCTGGTAGCCTCTGCTGTTGGAAGTTAAGATCACAGCCCCATTTGTCTTATTTGTTCTATAACTCCAAAGAAGTTTCCAAGCACAAGGAACTCAGTCTAATGAAGCCAAGAAGAAGGAATAAGCAGGGCAAGAAAATGAGATTATTAAGGCAGAAGGAAGATAAGAAGAGTTAAAAGGGATATGTTTACAAAGTGACAGAAAGTGCTCACTTTTGGTGGATCGTCGTTGATTTTTTTCAGGAAAGGACACAAGAACCATCTTACTGAGCTGAATGCGTATCAATATAAGCAGACCCTGCTTGTTCTTTAACCATCTACCTACCTGTTGTACTTTCTGATAATTTTTTATAATTAAAGCTTTTTATTGTATAGGAAGTTGCTAAACAAAGCACCAGCTTACTGTTACCGTTGCCTTAAATATAATTAGTTATTTCATCTATATTTTTTTATTTTGATCCTAAGGATTTATTCTCAAACATTTTTTCCCTAAAGCCTCACATAGGTTAACAGAACTGTAAAGCCACAGTAAAAAACATCCATGCCTTGGAACATATAAATACCAGCTGGTGATGTGGAAATGTCTTGGGTGGCCTAAGATGTGGCCAACTGTGATTTTGGGGTTGTCTGCAAAAATCTGGGAAGTTATGATGAACCTGTTTCTGGACAGATCTGCTGGGACTGCCTTTTCATGTTCTTTATGCCACTGGCACATGAATATCAGCATCTGTAATTGGAACCATTACAAAACATTTTGAGTGAAATTCTGAACCATAACCTTTGGAAGCAGATGGCTTTCATCATGTTCACCATGTCATATTGCAGTAGTGGGTATGCCTGCCTATGCTGAATTAAAACAATATACTAAATTAGAAAAGATTGTTTACTCATTTACTGGTTTAGTAATAATCAGGAAAATGATGAAGAGGAAAGTAAATATATCACTGTTGAAAATATATTTGAATATGGTAACTAGAGAACACTTTCATAATTTTTTAAAGATATGTCACCTCTAGTTTACTTCCAATTGTATCACTTCACTTGACTTTTGAAAATGTAGGTGCTGTCTTCCATTTTATACACACACATGCCCAGGCAGACAGGTTGTTGCTTTAAAATGTCAGCTCCATGAAACATCACTTGAAAAATCCTAGTGAATTTAACTAAGTTGGGGAAATTTGTGCAAAAATATAAGGTCAAAAGAGCCCTATGTGACAGATCCTTGTTTGCCTGCCTCAGAATGCTTCAAAGGACTTACTTATTTGCTTACCACCAAGGCTAAGAATATGTGTCAAAACTGCTTAAGATAGGGATCAGTTTTACTAAATATGATCTCAGACCTTCCAAGGTGTTTAGGTCTGGGAACACTTACAGTACATCTGTTATTATTTTGGTTCAGCAGAGTTATTGCTTTAATCAGCAACATTTCAAGAGACCTGGTATAAAAAAAGTAGAAAGACTAACTTGTTTTCCATGTTTACATTTCTGCCATTATGTAACTTTCTTTATCATGGCTAAAGATACATGAGTTGTGGCAAAGCAGCCCCAGAGGGCAGAGAAGAGTCAGTAAGTCCTTGTAAATGAGCTTGTGGAACTTTTAAAAGCATTCAAATTGTTTTGGGTTATGTGCATAGTTAACAGGCATGATTTGAAGCCGTGTCATGTATTCTTCCCATAAACTTAGCGTGTTTTTCTTAAAATTGATTAGGAAGAGAAGGCTGATGCCCCCCTCATGGACCTCTGTATGCTGATGATTAATTCCCATGCATTTCTCATGCCAATAATTCATCAGAAAATAACTAACCTCACATTTATTCACCAGAACCTGTGTCAGAACAAGGGTTACTTTTCCCTACTCATTTCATCCAATGGATGTTTTGAATGGCTTTGTAATTTAGTAGGCTTGTTCTGTTTTGTTTTTTAGGGTTTGTTTTTTTTTCCTCTACAGTAGATTAGGGAGATTTAAATTATCTAATTTATTCTTTGAAAATATTCACTTCAATGGATCTGGAAAACATTCAATGTAGAAACTTCTGTGAGCAATTGGGAGTAAATCCCCCAATTGTTCTTCATTTCCATAACTTCTTCTGGAACATCTAGCCACTTTGCTGCTTTTTCCTGGTGGTGGCTTCTGGGCTATGTGCAAGGGGATTCCATAGAAAATCTGAAAGTGACTTGCTTCTATTAAGTGAAGAGTTGTAGCTTAAAATGTTTAAAATGAATATTCTATTTCTCTGTCTTTTCTCATAATTTATATTACATGACTCTGGAGTTCATAGTCTTGAACAACTAAATCTTCTAGGAAAATATTTTCCGTACTCCACTCTGGCTCACATCTTCCAAGTTCCTCAAATTTCCCACTTCTTCCCATACAAGCCTAAAATTGAGGAACTTCCCTCATAATTTATTGTCTGGAACTGAAACTATTCAATCTTATTCAGATTCAAAAACTTGTGCAGAGATCAAAAATGGGATGAAAGTTTTCCGAACCTCAAAAATGTAACGTGCAGTACTATAAGACCATTGCTATCTTGTAACTCAGTGAAAAAGCTTAAGAGGTCTAGAGGTCTTAGGATGCTTGTACCCACTTGGATATTTTTGGAATTAGAAAGCAGTTAGATCCAGAGCATGCTGAAACCCCTTTTTTTTTTTTTTTTTTTTTTTTTTTTTTTCCCCGGGAAAGAAGTAACTGGACACCATTCTGAATCTAAATAGCAAAATATCCAGTACAGTAGCAGATAGCACAAGCTGCAGAACTTTGCAGAACTTTGCTACAGTATGTGATAGTCAAAAACTGGGTGTCTGGGAATTAGGAATGAGATGATTGGAAGGATCTTCTGCATTACAATGTGTTTCTGAAGACTAAGGTCATAGTTTCATTTTTTAAGGTACTTGCCTGAATTATGTTTCTGATTCATTAGGACAGGAACATTATTAGTGAAGAAGGGGAAAGGTATAAAGTAAAAGGAAGGAGTTTGAAAAGATTAAGAAAGGAAAAAGAGACATGAGAAAATCTATGAATAGCAGATTTCAGATGTTTCTAACAGGAAGGAAAAAGTCGGAGATTCTAAAGCATTTTATAAAGGGGGAAACACAACAGCTATATTTATTTATAGATTAAAATGTCAGAGATGTTAGCAAAAAGGCAAAAAAAATAGTTGTTTTTATTATATATCAAAGAAAACAGGAGACTTTATCTGTAGATGCTGTTTTTGCTTTAATTACTGACAAAAATGTTAAACTACAGAAAATGAATTTAAACATTTTGAAATATCTATTTAAAGAGAGAATTCTTAACTATTAATACTGATTTTTCATATGTTTTCATATGTTCATATGTAAAAACAAAAATTTCAGAGGAATGGATGAAAATTTATTATTGTATCAGGTATTTCTAAATGTGCTGATCTGACATTGATCCCAAGAGTAAGTAGAATTGAATTCTAGAAAGGAAAACCTCTAGCATATGTCAAGCACAATGAGTTTATAACTAGTATAATACTTCTACGAAAAAGTATTATAAGATACTTTTGTTTTAAAATGAATTTGTTTTGATGCCACATAGCATTTCAATGGAAAAAATGAGAAAAGATAAAACAATTCATTAAGTTAACACATTTCAAAATGTAATTGGAAGCAGGCAAATCATTATTAGTGTATGTGTTTATCTGTGCAGAGCCCCTAGAGGTAAGTCATTGACCTTCTTTCATTTCAAAATTCATACTGGTAGCTTGAATGAAGATCTAAAACCACTCCTGAAAAAAACCCTACACAAGAAAGAGACAGAAGACACCTGTAAAGATTAGGAGAGGGTTAAGTAATGGTGCTGACATTGGGGATGGTGACATTGGTGCTGACATTGGTGCTGCACTGGGGATGGGGTTTGTCTTACATCCCATGTCAGTAGCTGTAACATCAGGCGTGTAATCTGCGCCGATTGTACAGCTCTGTGGAGTCAAAGGAGGAGAGTTATTGGCACCTCAAGGAGACAATCCATCCCCTGTCATTATCTATAAAAGATGTGAGGAAGTGTCCTCAGGAACTGTGGACTTGTTGTCAGGACCCTGCGACTTTCTGATGGCTCTCACAGGAAGCTATGTGGCTAAAAGGATGGGACTTTGGGGTGGTTGAAGGTAGGACTTTACCCTGACACAGGCTTATCTGTATCACTTAACCAAGCACAGGTAGTGACACGGCCTTCAACATGAACAGCTGTAATGTTCTATATCCAAAGCCATAGAATAATAGCCATTATAGAAGAGAATCCACAGTATTTTTCAGATAAGGGACTCTGGAAGACTTGAGGGTTATGGTCATGTAAGTAAATGAAGCCATGATCAAAACAGCCTATGCTAATATTTGTAGAATCAGGGAAAGGGTCTGGAGGGGAAAACTTTTTTCTTCTACAGCTGCTCTGATGTGACTGATGTTGGGATGTAGAACTCTCTTCTTGTCTCTAGTCTTCAAGAATAATGTTGAATAATTGGGGAAGCAAAAGCTGCAAGAAAGATAAGAGGATTATAGAACAATCCAAGAAGTGCAACCTCTTCAGGTTACTGGATATAGCCTGTTGTGATGGCTTGCTCATAGTCACTTTTGTACCCAAATTGTGAAAAACAGATCTTACGACAGCATTTCAGGCTAACATCCACACAGTATGAATCAGGTGGTAAAAAAGTGAACCATAAAGAGCTCATTTTAACATTCCCACAGAAAACAATCATTCCTACGAATGGTATGGAAACAAAGCAGTGTGAAAATTACGTGCCTTTACATGGGAGCATGTTCATGAATTTTTTTCCTGTCACAAAGAATCGACATGTTGATTAATTTCTCTCACCCCTAAAACTGTGAATGGGGAGTTTGGAGTGAATGTACTTCATTTCCAGTGCTTGATTGCTGCTGTGATTATCACTGTAAATAGAGTGTGTTCTTAAAAGAGAAACTTAAATATGAATTTCAATATGTTAAAGATTCCTAACTAATCAGTCAATCATCATGAAGGCTCAGAGTCGCAGAAAAAGAGTTTCATCCATTCTGGTATTCATGGAATGACCTTTTCTAAGCAATAGATTCTAACTCCAATACAAGAATGAGAAATGAAGTCAGTAATAAAAATGGTAAGGCATATGCCATCTGTTAAGGAGAAAATCAGGGTGGATGAAAACAGAAGCATTTTGTAACCATAATATCTCCAAGCTGTAAGCAAACCTGGACTTTCTTGTTTGTTCATGAACAATAACACATTTTATTCCCCTTGCCATAGCGACTTCAGTATTTTCTAAGGCTTTTTGGCCTCCAGTGGTCAACTTAGTGTATGCTAAGCTCCAGAGCATCTTGTTAGATAAAATGATCTGGGATTACTTATCCTTTTAAAAGAACATTATTATTATTATTATTATTATTATTATTATTATTATTATTATTATTATTATTATTATTATTATTATTATTATTATTATTATTATTATTGTTAGTAGTAGTAGTAGTAGTAGTAGTAGTAGTAGTAGTAGTAGTAGTAGTAGTAGTAGTGTAGTAATAGTAATATTATGTCATCTCCAATTCAATTTACCCACTCTTAGTAAAAACAGACCAAAGAGTGACAAAGACCAATATTTATAGTGTTCATGTGACTAGCTGGTTCATTGGGAAGGTTTTGTGATGTGATGACAGTTATGTAAAAGGTTCCCTTTATTCCTTTATGCCACTGTTGAATTCAGGATTGTTTTTCTACCACATGCAATCCTATCTAGCTTTTTTACTTATTTATCAAGATGCATCAGTGAGTCGTGGGGATGCTTTTGGTTTCTAAAAGAGAGGAGTTCAAGGGGACCGTCTGAGGTCACCAGATGATTATGACATGTTAGTTCTGGTCGTTGTTTGTCTTATTCTCTAAGAGTGTCATGAAAAACTAAACTTTTTTTCAATATTATGCACTTCAATCGTTCATCTCCTTGGTACAATGGACATAAGACTGCAAGTTTCATCAGAGCTGGAAAGAATTTCTTATGTCCTCAGTCTTCAGTCTACAAACTACATGTGTGAACTCGTCACTACTATGTGGGAATAGATGTCAAAATATTATTAAGATTTGCCTGTGAGTGTATGAAAATTGTTAAGAGTCTGCCAGGCTGAGTAAGAAATCCTGCTGGAAAAGGAATTTTTTTTCTTTGGGCAATAGGGCAAAGGTTGATCAATCCTTGATTGCATTAGTTCTCCTGATGAATTACGCACGCAGCCAGAAGACTCTTTTAAGAAAAATACATGCCAAAAATAAGCATAAAAGGTGAAAGAGACAGGAAGGGCCCGAGGATCTGGTGAAGAGAGTGAGGAAGGCTGGAAAAAGAGGTTATGGGTCTAGAAAAGAGATGGCACAGCTAGGAACTTAATTTCTTCCTGCCAATTCCTAGTTGCTGTCATAGCACTTTTGTGCTACTGACAGGAGGGATAATTTAAAGCAAACAACTTATGCTGGAAGATCAGATCAGCACGTCACTAGTTTGGGAGTGGCACATTGCAAATTTGGCCTGAAACTCCCTTTTCACATTTCCTGTGTTGTGTAATATGCTTTGTAGTCCTAGCCAAAGATCTAGGGTGCTACATGTATACCATCAAGAAACCATACTGATTCGTATCAGGATTCAGACATATTTGATATATATATATATATATGTTCTCTATAAATGAGTCAATCATATACTTCCTTTTAGTTGTGCAATGTTGCTCTCACAGCTTGCTCCCAATTCTATGCACATTTGTAACACGTTTGCTAGCAGCTATATTGAACACGCTGTTTGAAAGGCACAGTGTAAGAGCAGCAAGATTCTTGACTGGAATTAAGGTTTTGGTAGTGAAAGTGCAGATGAGAAGGTGGTAAATACAGGAGAGTGGCACTCAATGTATCTTCTCAGATTTTATTTTCGTTGCAGTGATGTCAAGGCCAGGTGTGCTCTTTATTTTTAGCACAAATAGAGGGATACTTCTGAGGTTTCTGATGTTAGCTTTTTACTATATTACACATATAATCTCCCGTTCCTTATTTTCTAGTTGGAACAGTTATACATACTACAAAGGTAAAGAAGAAAACCCCTGTAAGATCAAAGGCTGCTGCAGAGAGATTCTCCAAGAGATCTTTCTCATCACTGCAGTCTCTATGAGCTACTAAACTGCCATGAAGCTATTGCTAATTTGACTTCCCCTACACAAACCAGCCAAGCCAGCCTTTGAAAATTTTAAGCAGGTCTTGAATAGGTTCAAGACCTTGCAATAATTCAGCTGAAAGCAATAGGTTAATTAATCTTATTTAAAAAACAGTGAAACAGAAGTTAATTAAAATGTAAAGAATAGTCTGTATTGTTACTGACAACTTTAGAAAAAAGAATCTTAGAAATTCTTTGTGTAATGTTTTTTACCTGACTGCCCTCAGAGGAGAGAGAGATTTTGCAGCAGATCACATTACCCAGCTAGCCTTTCTTTCACTTTTAAATGAAATATATTCTTTGCTCCTTCCAGTGCAGTGCAGCTGGACGAACTGGAGCTAGTCAAAAGCTGTCAGAACCCCGTTTACCGGGGAGGTACCTGCTACCGGGAGGCTGCTAGGCATGAAACACTGAGCAGAGTGGCTGCAGCCCCTGAAGCAACAGGAACGTGGTGTGTCTGAGAGCACTGGGAAGAGAGAAACAGATGACCTGGAAAGTCAGAAGGCAGAAAAAAATGTCAGTCAGAGAGAGAGAAATGATTAACAGCTCATCCCGTTTATGCCAAGGACAGAGGGTTCTCTCAAGCATTCTTGTGCAGTGCTGGCTGTCAGCTGAAACATGCTGAGGAACAGGAGCAATTCGGTATGAGCCTGGTCCAGAAATAGCTAAACTGAGCAAAAGAGGTTCTGGAGGTTAGGATTGGGCCCTCATTAAAGGGGCTTTGTACTTTTGTGTTTTTCAGGGTTGATCTTGTTATTCCTGTTCTTCATCTAAAAAAAAAGAAAAAGGAAAAAAAAAAGCCAAATAGGTGTGGCAAAAAAAAGAAAAATCTGGAATTTTTTATAAGCCTGAGGGGGAAAAAGAATCTTGCCAAGTTATCTTCCTACCTCACCATTGAACTATTGCATAAATATGTGTCTTCTAATTTAGTATAAGCTCCAAATATCAATGAATGCAACAAAAGGGAAATTTAAGCGAACAAACATACAGTAGAGAAAATAACATATGACCAGTCATGAGATTGACAATAGATTTTATATTTGGCTCCTTCCTTTGTGGTAGCTGAGTAAGCCAACTCAGATTAGCAGGGTATGTTACGTCTATTACCTGAAATGGTTTTCTGGCCCACATCAAAAGCTGTGAGGGAAAAACTGCAAGTGACTCTTGTTGTTCTTGTAGAAAAGTGGGGTTTTCAGTAAAGACATAAATGGATTCATGGAAAGGTTTAATTCCCCAGTGTCTTACTAATGATGATGTTTTGAAACTGCGAGTAAGAAATCAGCCTTGGGGACTTTCTACAGCAAAAACAGGTCATTATATGCAAGAAAGGGTATGTTCTCATAGACTATTTTTTGTCTGCTACACATGTTGACATCACTAGTTTGTTTACATTCTATGGCTTCAAGGTACACGAGAAAATTAATTAGTCATAATAAGGAAATATTGTCATCAAAGCACTAACATCACTTTTCAAATTAATATACTGCACAGTAATGAATAGAGAAATTCAGTGACTTAAACTAAACTGTAGTTCCCCTGACTGAGTCCCTGGCTATGTGGTTGCAAATGACATTTTGATCTCAGTATAACCTATAACAACCAACAAAGTGTTAGTGGCCCAACTATAATTCAGAGAGTGAGACAACAGGCATGAAAACCCACTCACTCCTGGACCTTGAGGGACTATAGTAAGCAGAGCTATTGTGTAAGTAAACACTAAAACACTGCCAGCTTCCTGCCAATCCTGTAAAACCCAAATCATGATTCAGTCCTGCTACACTTGTAGCCCTTTTGTTTGCATTCCTTGAGAAATTGCAGTGACCAATTGTTAACCCAGGTCCCAGGAAGAGGCTTTATTTGGACATGAAGGTAAGGAAACAAGGTTTCTTGTCCAGATGGCTTTGGCCCTAGTGTCCCAGGCTGACATCCAGTCATGGTTTGGACTTGGGACATCGCAGGTGCCAAGATTGGTGGGAGAAAGCAGAACAGAGCTCAGCCTGACCACCTAAGGCTATGTGACCATGCAGCACAAACTACAGCTACAAGAGAAGGTGATGCAGGTTTGCAAATGGTGCTTCCTGTAAATTACCTTAAGCCTGACGTCTTTTGCAAAAAAGGTCAGTGAAGGAGAAAAAGTGCAAATATTTGAGATTTAAACACGTGGGGTCTAAAGGTTTTGCAGAGCTTGTTTTAAAGTAAAAGAACATTTTTTCTATTCACTGCGGTGAAGATAAAAAAATTCATGTGTATGATGTATCCTAGAATAGATTTTATGTGCATGGTCAGGCTAAACTCAGAGAAAACAATGAGACAAAAAATGGTTTCTATTGACTGGTATTTTAACTCCTCCAATCCTCCCAGAATGATTTTCTTCAAGTGAATTCATAAAGTTCCCCTTCATCCCAGGTCTCCAGAAATGCTAGTAATGATGGCAGCCACATGTGTGAATTCTTCTGCTAAGGGAGTCAGACTTTAACCCTGGTTCTGCTGATAACTGACCAGGGAAAGTAGGTAAAACCGTATATGTACACCAATATTATAATTCTCTCCATACATAAGTGTAATGTGTACTGTTCAAAAGGGCTTTTGACACCTATAATAGGTGATGTGACAGAGTGTGCCCTCAACAAATTCACAAATGGTACCAAACTGGGGAGAGTAGGGTTGCTCTCCTCAGAGGAATCTTGACATGTTGGACAAATAAAGATGACAAGAACATCATGAGTTCACCAAAAGAAACACTAAGACTGGTTGAATGACTTGGAACATTTGAGATGCCATTTGGAGTGTTGTGTCTGAGTTCTCCAGGACAAGAAAGGCTTCAGCTAAGTGGAGAGAATTCACTGGACGTCACATCAATGGGAGGAGTCTGCAGAAAAGGCAGAGTTTGTGGCTGTGGGAAAAGTGTTTGTTCAGCCTTCAGAAGAGAAGACAAAAGGGAGGTGTCCCTGCTGTCTTCAATTACACGTAGACATGTAGCTGGGGTTTTCTTGGAGTTGCACAGTGAGACAATGAGGCACAACAGACATGAGTTACAATACAGAGAAATTCCTGTCGGATATTAACAAAATGTCACCATGATGGTGGTCAAATATGTTGCTCTGTCTGTGGACACTCTTGTTTTTGGCAATGTTCAGGACTCAACTGGACAGCTCCGCAATCTGATCTATTTAACCCTATTTAGAGAAAGGACCTGGATCAGACATCCTCTGGGTGTGTCTTTCAATCTAAATTTTTTTTTGTGATATACGATTCTGTGATTGTTACACAGCATTACACCGATTAGTTAGAATGGAATTAAGATGGGGAAGTCACTCATGGAACACAAAAATTAAAGACTTGTGGCAAATAACTTATACTCAATAGAGCTACACTAAGCTCATTTCTATGTATATCAGTTTACAAAAGCAACCTTTAATAATAATCCTAGTGATAATGTCATTTACACAAGATATAGTGTATGCCTACTCTTGTTTTAATTCTGGGTAAACTCCTGTGATTAGCTAGAAAACTGAAATAATATTTGGTAAAGAGAAGCACAGCCCAGCTTTCTTGGAGGAGCTCACTGATCACTGTAAAACAAGACTTTCTTAATCTTGACTGTCAAAATTTATTTTTCCATAACAATTTGATTATCATTTCCGCAGGTAAGTATGTGTTTGGTAAACTTCACTTTCAGTGAAATCTGTACCACTGTTTGTGATAGCAAATTAAAAAACTCTTGCAAGTACATATTCTTTTAGAAAGAACATGCTGTTTGTATTTGCACACGTAGCTTAGCACTACAGTGTTCAGGACATGAGCAGTACCTTTGCTGTGTTCCGAGTGATAACCTGACTAAACAGAGAAAAGAGGAGTGAATGGAAAACTATAAAATATCAGCAAGCTATATGATTTTTTTTGTCTTCAGCTGATCTGACAACAACCAGTGAGCAATCCTGGATGAGTGAGCTACGTTACTGTAATTTCTATAGGTACTAAAGAGAATGAAAATTATTTATGCAAATCATTTCTATGGTGTTGACTTGTGATCAAATGTAAATAGTAAAGCTGCTGGGCAAAGGCTTTGACTTTAGATCATATACCTGATTCAGATTATTCCAACCTTTTAAATGGGCTTTTATTCTCATGTATAGATGCTTTCCTGTAAGACTTCTGGCTCTAGTCCCGAAAGAATCAGAAATGAGACACATGAAAGAAAGTAATGTTCTGAACACTCCAAAGTATCAGATGAAGACTAGTTTCAGAGGAGATGAATTAAAAGACAGATGAATTTTTCACATAAGGATGATCAGGACACCAGATGGAGATAGCACTTTTCTTGGGTGAATCTAAAGGAATGCTTCCTAAATGTAGATTGCATATTGAATATAGCACCAAGCCCTGAGTAGGATGTGTAATGTATATGTAAAAGGAATGCAATATATCTTGGAACTATAAGGCCAAGACACAGTCACTCAATGATTCAATCATGTGCAAAGCCCTAAGTTAAAACCAAACAATTGGGAAGCATTAATATGTCTGGCACAGCAGTTGTTAACATGCAGGTTGAGAGCCAGACTAGGATTTCTTGGTTGCAGATACACAAGTTTTTCCTCTGCTTCTCTATTCTTGCCTTTATTCCAGTTCTTGTCCTGTCATTGCCAAAAGTATTGCCTGTCTATTCTGCCATCCCTTTTCATAAAACAGCCATGTGAAGGAGGACTCCTGTTTTTCGAGGTTCTTTGTTGATTTTTATGACTTGTCAATTCTGCTTCACATAGAAAATGTGCATATCCTCGTTAAACACTAGACTTTTTGTGCACTTCTCTTCTACTGTTGTCAGATTCAAATCTCGATGAGTGTTTCAAGACATTTTTATATCTGGCTGGTTTTATTTGCCTATGTGCAAAAAACTCATTGTGGTCCAGCCCAAATTTGAATCTGAGGAAACAATTTAGTCATAGGCAGTCTCGCAGAGCACCTGACAAGAAAATCTGGAAGCTGGAAAAGAGATGATAAAGAGAAGTTTGAAACAGGACATTGAAAACCACTGAGTTGAGAGAAGTTTTATGATTGGAGATTTACTTAGCAATTAAGCTGGCAGAGCAGGGTGAACTTGGAGAAGAAGGGCCCTTGATTTTAAGAAACTCCATACCAGCTCAGATAGTAATTGAAGAGTGAGATGGAGGCAAAGGGTGGATGTAGATGCCCATTTTGCCGCCTCTGTGTGGTGTTTCTCCATGAAAGAATACTTGGTATCTGGTACTCCTCGAAGTTTATGTGTCTGCTCCATATGTCTGCAGATATAAAGCACTTCCTGAGCTTTGAGGTCATGGCATGGATAGGACATAAAGATGCCACTTCACTGAGAAGGTGACAATCAAAGATCAGACAAGCAGAGAGGTCCAAGTATCAGGCTGAAGACAGCACATTACCCCGCTTTAGTAAGTCCAATACTCTAAGTGTTCAGCATAGAAAGCCTAGCCTCCATGCCTGAATGGTACTTAGGGACTGAGGCAGGGGAATGTGAGAATGATAAAAAACCCAAAACAGTCTATTAGAGTTGGGTGTATATGGAGTCAAATTTGCACTGTCATATCTCAAAATTGCCAGTGTGATACGATCAGGAGCCACAATGATAGGTAAGTGTACGTGAAAGTGCTGGAGTCCTATCAGTCATGTTTCTAAGGACATAAAATACCTGCCTGAAAGGCCATCAAATTTTATTTGGAATGAAAGACAGATAAGGGAAGATCCACTTCTGCACTTGTCAGTGCAATGAAGGACACATGGGCACCACACACACAAAGAGAAAGTGGGGAACAAAACACACTAGTGGAAACAGAAGACAAGGTGTCTATAAGGAGGTGATGATAAAGAAGGGGGCATTGTGATGCCCCCTTACCTTCTCAATTACCTGAATTAGTAGGGACACTAAAAAGATACTAAGGAATAGATGGTGTTTTCATTTTGACTTATTACTAGGAAATTTGTCAATGGGTAAATGTTGACAGCTAAGAGGTAGTATAGATGTAGTGATTGAGGAAACTCAGTGCTTACCCTTCCCAAAAGAAATTAGGGTGGTTGCAAGCAGAGGATGTCAGGACTCTGATGAAGGAAAGGAGGCAAAGAAGAGTGAGAGTTGTGGTTAAGCTCACAGTAGCTGCCTCTGGACAGAAAAAAAGTTCCCCAAAGAGGTGTGATTCAGCTTCTAGGGAAAGTCCTGAGAAAAGACTGTAAATTTTCCTTCAGGCTATAGCTTTGGGTTAGCCAGCTGCTGTGTGATGGAACCTGATCTGGCCAGGGAACAATGTGCAGCAGTTGGAAATGAGAAGCAATTGTGTGAAAAGGGTGTGTGGTTCTCAATTCAGACAGGGATACCACAGTGCCAGGATGCTCTGAAGATTAAAGCATTTCTTTTGCAGCCACCCAAGTGAGACAGAAATAGGGATATGATCTAACCTTTTCCTCCAGGATACCTGTATGGCAGAATGACCTGAAAAGAGACTTATGCTATGCATTTGGGAATGGACCTGTACACATTCCTAAAGCTGAAATTCTTATTGCCAGGGTATGTGAACCTCTTGGTATGTATCCGGTTAAGGACTTCCCTGCTATTTTCATAGTGAATAAAGCAAAATGAATTATAAGGATACTAAGAGTTAAATCACATTAAAATCTGAATTCACATGCCTTGCTCAAACTCCTCCTGCAGCTTTAACTTTCATGAGCTAGCTGTCTATCCCATGCCAGTCAGACACTTTCCAGCATGAGTCACTATGGTTTCCAAATTTTTCTTTCCCAAATAAAAATGAAAAATTCCAAATGTCTTACAGTTTTTTTCTATAGAAAAAAGGAACAGACCATCAAGTGCATATAGTCGAAGAATTGTTTTCTAGTTCCTTTTACATCCCTAGTCTAGACAAGAGGTACTATGATGAATCTTGCCTCCACTGCCAATACCAACAGCACTTAGTGGTCTTGTTACCTCACGTCTGGCCAATTCCCAAGGACAGTCATAGCTAATGAGTAGCCCTTTCAATGGCCATTCCAGCAATTCACTTGGGCTACCCTTTCAAACAGCATGGAGAATTCTTGAGAGAGAAGGTCTTTTGTACTGGGCAATGTTTCACATGCTGCGTTTAAACGAGAAGGGCAGTCAGGTTGTAAAGATTTATATAAATGAGAGCATTGTGCACTGGAAAGGAGATTGGTATGTTTGATCTCAGCTGTTATTGATTTACCTTTTCCACATGATAACATTCATTAGGCAGGGTAAGTAAAGGCTGGGGTGTTCCATTTCAATTATCTGTGGTTAAAATACAGACATTACACAGGGTGGAGTGTCAGTCTAGTTTCAGTGGGCTGAAGTGTGAAAACATTTTCCTACCAAGTCATTACATAGGATGACATGACTTTTTTGAATCCTTTCCTGTCACCTCCCCATGCACCCCACCCCTTTTTATGTTTTTATGTCTTTTTCATTGTTTTGAATATTTGTGTTCCTGGTCAAGGGAGCTATTCTGCTGCTTGAATTTTCCTGATAGCTTCACTGCTGCTGTTGCTCTCTTGTCATTTGTGAAGCACAACAGTGCTGGTTGAGACACTGCTCTCCCTGCCTGACACCTGGCTCATACTGGTGTCCCAAAAGGTTCATAGATTTATTCAAGCAACCTTCTGTACCTAGGAAGTTACTCTGCTGTGAGAAGAGTTTGGACTAGGGGATCTCCAGGGATGCCTTCCCACCTTAGTCCTCAGACTGCAAAGGAGCCAATCTCCTCTCCTTCCCCACAGTGTAGCTACAGTATATGGCTGTTGCACCATGTTGCTCTAGAGAACTAAGTACTTTCAAAATAGAATTATCTTATTTTAAAGGAAAAATAAGAGTAGCAACAAAACCAAACCAAAACAAAACAAAAGATAAAATATAGTATCACCTCAGGAGTAATTTATTTCTCACTATTGGCTTCAGAGGAGCCTACAGTGACTTGCTCAGGCTTAGATATGTAAATGGATATTTCCACGGCTGAGTGAGATTGATACTGCCCCAAATATTTTGATTTTTCAATTGAATAAATGGATGTCTCTCCAAAGATTCCATTCAATAATGTTTTTAAGACATTAAGAAGTTCCAATAACAAAACTCAAGCACCTCACATTAGATGTAACTGTTTAAAACACGTTTTCTTTTTACTTCTGTCTTTTCTAAAATTCCAGAATCCTTAATTTGCTTGCACATACCTGCAGGCGTATTTGTGAAAAGACAACATTAACTTTAGCTTCCTTTATATTAAGACATGTTGAGTGTCCACAGCTCCTGTTAATGTGTGTTGAAGACATGAATAGAACTTCAATAGAACATGGTTTCACCAACTTCAAAAAAGTATTTGAATACTTGAAAATGTTGACCATTTATGTCCATCATATATCCAAATTACTTCGATATCATGGAGATGACTTCAGCTGTTGACATCAGCTTAAAAACTTGAATAGAAATGCATTTTATTGAACCTGCGGAAAACAAGCCGTGTGTGCGGCATGATGTAGCTGGCCTATGAAAGTGGTAAAATAATAGAGGATTGTAAAATATTACAAGCAATGACTTATACTTTGACTTGCACTTGGAGCTGCAGGTACTGAAAGCGCAACATTTTCTTGATTATTTTGCCAGACAGAGAAATGAAAAAGCCTATAATAAGGATTTGCAGTAATAAAAACTCCCAATCTCATCTGAATCTACTTTATAAAAAAAGCCACATGCTTTCCTTGTCTGGAGATGAGGCAGGAGCTCACAGAAATTCCATGCCAGGCTCCTTTTCTTATGCATTTTCTCTGGTAACCTCTTTTCTCCTTGAACTCGTCCCTATGGTAGAGAACTGGTGGCACCAAATTCTTCCTCAGTTGTGCTTCTAATTCATTAGGCAGAGCCATGCAACAACAACCTGTCTATTACAAAAAAAATTAAATGATGTGCACAGGCATGGAGGGGATATTCCAAATATCTTTCCAGTGAGCAAGCTTACAGCACCCCACATGGTTCAAAAGGCTTTTGGGCATGGAGAGGCACTCTCCAGGTCATATCAGGCAATAGAATCCAGACATTTCTGGGTCAGGTATATGCAGCCACTGTCTAAGCCAGAGGTTTTATTTAATAGACATAAAATGGATGACTGCTGCAACTCTGGGCACATTATGGTTATGTTGACTATTGTGCACCTGATTTCTGGTGAAAATTTTTTGACTTTTATGAATCTTATTTCTTTATGGCATTTTCTGCTTGATTGAGGTTCTCATGGCCAGAAATGTCTTCGCGGGAGAATACTACAAATGCAAATAGCATAGCCTCTTTAAAGGTCTATGGGGACTGATCTTTGAAAAATATGATGTATTCTGGAAGATATTTTTTATAAAAAGCATAGGAGAAAGGTAATGGTATGATTTTTAATATTTACCATGTAGTGGAAACAACACCATGTTGAAACAATATAATACCATCATAAAAAATGTCCAACTGATGAAGAAAATTAGGTTTTATTGGAAGAAATGGCTAAAGTAAAAGTCATTTAATTGATAAGGACAGACATTTATTGCAGATGGTAAGGGTTTTGCTTGAGGAACCTACACTATTAGGAGAAATAATTAAATATTTAATACTTTTATTGGTGATGCATGGCACATGCATTCTTTGGCACTGTTGGTGAGCAGATTTGAGCAGGGCTGGACTTGTACAGGTCTTGAAGTTTTTCCTTAGAAATCTTAGCTCTGTGTTTGTGTCTGAGCTTGGGTGCTACAGCTTTTTGGGGAGAACATCAAGGAGAAAATTTTGCAATCCTGTTGTCAATGAAGATTTTTTTGACCTTGGTACCAAAAAAGCAGGACAAGCCTGGGATGGTGAAGACCTGGAGACATGTCCCTACTCCACCCCAGTGAGGTAAGACAGTTTTCCAATGCCTTGGACTGGCAGATTGGAAAGATGACTTGTGCTTTTGTGTTTTTGTTTTCCAAAAGGGCCAATCCTTTGCCAGCCTTGTCCTTGTCCTTTAGACCTCTGGTGTGTTTAACTCACCTACTGAATTGTTTTCATCTGTGCTGGGCAAGGTTTTTGCCATGTGGCTTGCAAATGACTGTATGGTACCTACAGGTTCACAGCCAGATGAGTCTCCTGCACTCAGCTGCTCTGTGAGGTGAAAAAGCTTTAGTGGGCCTGATGCTTTGTCTGCAGTGTAGGGGGGAGTCAGGGAGCATTATTTTTTGGCTGGGGAGTTATTTATTTTTGTTGAGCCTCTGTCTCATATGTTTTGCAATTGCCTTGCTGGCCTTTCTCCCCCTTTTCCAGTGTGTACTTCAGTGGAAGTGTTGGCACATCCTGAAAATGTGACGGTGCTTATTACTCATGAGCATATTGTCTCACTTTTGATTGAGTGTCAGCACTTCTTTGATCATGTTCTTTCTGCCTGAATTAATTAGAGCAGGAGTGACACACTCCTCCATGGGCCTTGGCTGGCCTTTAGCTCTGTATCTTTGCAAGGAGGTTTATCATGCAATTGAACCTGCATTAAGTCATGAGGAACTGTGAAAATGCAGTGGGAGATGATCAGGATCTTACTGCTCCTGTGAGCAAAGCCGTTCCTATCAGGCCACATCAGGGATGAATTTGTGCCTGGTTTACTTAAAGCATGTCCTAGTTTTGCCCCTTTGGGCCATGCAAAAGGAAAATTTTTCATATTTCTTCTCTGTTCCATGCTGAACTGGCTACTGGTTTTGTTTCTGAGTGTTTTGCTTGCTCTATCCTGATTTTCTCTTGCTCTGTGTTTATTTTTACTGTCCAGCAAAGCCCAAGCTCCAGCAGTTATCCTGATGTGTGGAACAAGATTTCAGGCTTGTGCTATGCCTCATTCCTTCCTTTAACATGGAGTATAAAGTCACAGGGAGAAGCAGAAGAAAAAAGACTGGACGGGACCAGGTCTTTCCCTATCTACAGTCATTTTTATCGGCTCCCATTTCTTTTTCCCTCGTCAGGAACTTCCAGTATAGGTTTAAGAACAGCTGTGATGTATTCTTGAGGACTTTATATTGGATCGGAGAAAATGACCTGTTTTGAAAAGCTGTCAATGTAAATTACTCGTCATTAGCATTGGTGTATGTTGAATTAGGTTCAGACAGTAAACTTGTATATATGTCTAGTATCAATTTATTAAACAGTGGGTTCCTGAACATGGCTTTTTGGTGGATTTTTTAACATAAGCAACTGGGTTTGAAGTGTTTTCTTTCCCCTGAAATTTTTGTTTTTCTTCTTTATCATGTGTTTTCTGTAATTTCGTGGTTTGAAGAATTTTACAAATCAAATCAAGCCTTTCCTTGTTTCAGATTTGTCTAGTGTGAAGAAAAAACCATGTGTGTATGAATATACTGGTGCACATCTGTCCATAGGCAGATTGGTGGGTGAAGCAAGTGTTGTGATCCTTTGGGTCTGTCACTGGTACATAAAAGTAGACAATATCCTTTTGTTTCCAGATTCAGGCAAGCTTGCTTCTTCTCATTGCGTGGTTCTTCTGAATTGGGAAAATCCAGGAAAGGGTTTCACATGTCCTAGTCATCCAATACTTCTAGAAAAATACTTATTTTTGTTTTAGGTTTTTTTTTTTTTTTTTTTTTTTTTTGGTAGTAATAAAGTCAGGCAGTGGTAAAAAAAAGGCAGTCATATACCTAATTCATGATCAAAAATAATACAAAAAAATGCTAGCCAAAGTCAACACCAGAGTAAATCTGGTGAAGAAAACTTTTAATTCTGCTCTGGGTAAAATATTTTGATGAGTCCATTTCTCTAATCTTTTCCTTAATTAATTTTTTAAAGATTTTTTAATTTATTTTTTTTCAGCTATAGAAGGTTAGTATCAAATTACTGCAGAATGGAGACATTCCTGACTCCAGACATTCTTTTCTGTCCCACATCTCTATCATCTCTAACTTCATGTCACAATCACAGAAACATTGCCAGAACCTGACTTCTCTTTCCTCTGCATATCTGCAAATACCTGTTCATGCCTTAGTCAGTTTGGATCTCATCTCTCCAGGTGCTTGCTACTGTGCTCTTCCTAAGTCTCTCTTTCTAATCATCCTCTGCAGTGAAGCAAGTTGGACAATGGGAAGAAAACAAGAAAGAAGAAATAAACTCTGGACTTATGTGTTGTATAAATCGATGAAACTTCTAGTGACCCTGTTGTTGTCACTAGAATGATGTTGATTTTGCACTAGTCTAGAATGTCTGTCCTGGAATAAGCTATAGTTCTTCTTTGTTACATGGAAACCTTTCCTATTTGCTATTAGCAAATATTTTTTCAAATTTTTGATTGTATCTATTCAGTGACTGATGACTATCACTATGTATTCACCTACAAATAAGCATAGTACCATATGGAAAGAAATAATATCTCATGCTTATTATTCCTAAATTGTTTGTTTTCTCCTGCTTGAAGAGTTTTAGTCATGACCCAGAGCTAGCTGACTAATAACTATCATAAATAACTAATAGCTAGTATTCTGTGGGTATGAAAATAGATTTGCATAAATTATGGAACAATTAATGGTAAATTCTCACAATTAAGTAGATGCTTGCCAGTGATTCACTGACAGAAAAAAACAGCTGATGCCTTCAGAAAAACCAATGACTGTTTTTTTCCAGTTCTCTCAGAGAAAGCGTGACTGCTAAAAAAGGGTTTAGCTTTCTTCTAGAACAGCTGCCTGTGCCACTATCCAGCTCTTCTATTTCAAATATCTTTCCTTTTTTGTTTGGTTTTGTTTTGTTGATCCCTCTATTCAGGCATTCCACTTACATCTATCCTCTCCCCAGCTCCTCTTCGAGTTACTCAGTCTGAGGTTTTTTGAAGCAGTGATGTCTTGGAATTTTAATGAGGAGATGGATAGCATTGACATTTGCCCCATGCCAACTATCAATAGAATACCTGAGGTATGAAGGCACCTCTGGAGATCGTCTAGTCCAAACCATTTGTTCAGAGCAGAGTCAACTGAAATATATATTTGGATGTATTTCCGTTTCTGGAGCTGGAGTGTGTTGTGGTCTTTCTGCACCAGTTTGACTGTAGAAAAACCTTTTAATGGTCAGCAAGCCTGTGTGTTTATGTGCAGCACCACAGGTGGCCATGCAGACATGAGCAGGGACTGAAGGTGTTAGACAGCCACTTGTGTTGCTAGGCCCTGAGTCTCCTCCTGCCTTTCTGAATGCTCTTCCATAATAACCAGTATGCATCCACTCCACAAAAATATCATGTGCATATTAGGAAATGTTCATTGGCTGCATGCATTTCACCAATACATTTAGGAATGCACACAGTATAGTGATATTCCAGGAGCAGCCTTTTTAAGAGAGTCAACTTCGACTCTATTTTTGAAACTGCAATTCAATGCAAAGTTAATTGCTGGCCCAGCTGATACCACTTATTTATCTCACTTCCTGAATTAAAGGCACAAACAAGTAATAGGATTCTAAGTGTCATTATTTGCACGTGAGCTTGAATAACGATGCAAAATATAGAAAGTAGAAGAAAAGGTTCATACTACTGTGTTTTCCTACATACTGTGTATTGGATAATTTCAGCTGCCTTTGGCTGTGTTACTTCTGGATCCTCTGGAGAGTATGATACTAAGCAAGAACATTAAAAACAAAGCATATGCTAGGAAAAATAAGTAAAACAAAACGAAAGCCCCAATGTTATTTTTATTTCATAACACCACTAAAGAGAAAAGAGTACTAAAGCAGAATAATCTGGAAATCTGCCTAGACTGGCAGGTTTAGCAGACAATATATTTCATACTTCATTAATGCTAAATGAACAAATCTCAAATCTTGATAAAAATTATGCGTTTTTCTAGGAATTCTCTTAAAAGGCTGGCCTTGAAAGCTGGTGGAATATGGTAACATCACTGGATAGCCTTAATAAGCATAATTTTTTTTCTTAGACTAAGATGGATGTATGTACAAATTGTATCTAGATTTGAGAGTACAGCCCTTTTTCCATTACTTTTTCATTTAATAGATAGAGAAAGAACATATTGCGCTCTTGCTCCTGGAGATCATTTCACTGTGTCACTGATATTTAGGATCACTTGCTCAATTTATTTTTAAGAATTGTCAATTGTCTTTGTGTTGCATTACTGCACCACTCTGTGTTATCCTGTATTAGGGAAGAAGAAGTGTGCTTTCTGTTCAAATGAGCTTTCTTTATGAGGAATATTGTGTACAGAGGTCACTGAACTGGTTGTATCTTTGGCTTGTAAGAAGAGGAAATGACAATGAGAGTCAAGTCTGCTTTCCATTCCCACCATCCTCTTCAGTAGCCATTGGCTGTAAACTGATAAAATAGATTAATTTCCACCTTGGCTGTTACTTTAAGTTTCTTTTCCTGCTTCAAGTTAAAGTTGCTCAAAAAGTTATATCAAGGATGTCTTGGTGTCCGCCTAATGAAGATAAAATATTATGCAGCCTTTTCATTAAGTAGGTCTACTGTGATCTAAGTTTGGACAAATTGTTTTATCTGTGAAGCTTTGAAAGTGTGATTAAAAATGAGTGACTATTGCTATCCTTGAGAAAACCAAAGTTAGAGCCTCTGAGAAACCCCATTTCCATGATCAACACAAACATCTCTGAGGGCTCCATACACATCAAGTGTGGGCCAGGCTAAAACTGCAGCATCTGTGTGGGGCTGCCCCTGGGACAAATTATTATGTTCTCCAGGGGACAAGAAGCTAAACACAGAACCTGCCCTGTCTTGTCCTCTCAACGCTCTCCTGGCTGTAGCTCCAAAACTTAGAGAGAGCAGCAAATATGGTTGTTTAAGGGACAGCCTGGCTGGAACAGTGACAAGAGGTGAGTTGGGACCAGGGGAAAAGAACTCAAAAGCAGAGAAGATGACATGGGGAACAGGGAAGACTGGGACAGGTTGAGGAGAGGATAAGGGTTGGATCAGGCTGGGTAGATGATGGTCTGAGGCACAGGACAAAGAACTTGAAACAAGGAAGGACCGCTCTTTCAAGGTCAGGTGCCTTGAAAATATGTACCATCCTGTTTAAAGGGAAGGCTCAGTGCTCTCGTTCATGCACTTGTCTGGGCCGTAAGCATGATGTTCATGATGCCTCCTCCAGGTTATTGATTAAACAGTACAGATCCTGGGATTGCTCCCTGCATTGCTTCACTTCTGCTGGTCTCCAAGTTGAATGCATCCCACTAATCACCAGATGCTGCACCCAATCATTAAACCATGTTTTTTAAAAAAAGTTTTGTCATCCATTACAAGTCTCAGCTGCATTTGAGGTTTAGCTTTCCTGGCACCATCAAGTTCTTTGTTTTCTTGCTGGATTGGAAATATTTTTATGACAGTTATATCTGAATTTTGTACACCTCCTTTAAAGAGTATTGTGCCTCCTATTTAGTCTTTCAGTATCTACAGCAACTGCAGTAGTCATCGTGACAGAAATGTAAAAGAATTAAAAAGCACATGGTAATTGTATATTCTTTAATGTAAATGTAATTTCAAAGTGGGATCACATAGCTCAAAATCAATCTAGGTAACATATACAATCAGTTGATTTCAGGTTTAACAAATACTTTTTTTTTTTCCTGGAGGAGAAATGGTTTAATTTTAGCTTGAATTTATTATACAGCCTCTTCAAATTTGAAACCAGCAATTTCCTGAGCTCTCATCTGCTCTGTCTCTGATCATAGGGCACACACCTGCAGATCTTCTAGTCACAGTTTCTGTAACCTATTTTCTTCTGTTTTTAGTAACACATACATAAAACACAGAACTAAAGATTCCCACTCTTATGCCTGGGAAAAAAGGAAGAAATGCTACATCCGGAATTATGATCAAACTTTTTTTCCACTGGACAGAAAAAGCATTGAAAGAAGATCTTGAAGATCTGGAAGATCATAATTTCTATGAGCATTAGAAATGTTACTTCAGCATTCTTATTAAAATAGTCCCTATTTGGGGATTTCTGTCTTCATATCTGACCTCCTCTCAAATCTTCATGTGTTAAATCTCACAGCAGCCCTTTCAAATAATTATGCACTTGCTATCCTCATTTCACAATCAGTGAACTGCAGTTTGAACTGTTTTGAACTACTTAATTTTATCCTGAAGGTGGATTTTGACACCTTGATTGGGAAAAGCTCCCCAGCCTGATTACCTTTGGTAGTGACCCAGTGCCCTCTGCGCCACAAAGCTCCTCCATAGGAACTGTGGGTGCTGTCACTTGCTCTCTTCATTCTCATTTCATTCAGAAATGAGGGCAGCAGTGTAGCAGGTGGGTGCCTGACCTAAGCTTCAGTCTTTTTTTCTAGCAAACCTCTTCCTTCTGGGCAGTTACCTGTTTAGCAAAGTCAACCCCTTTTGCTGCAATTTGTATTTGTTTGCTCCAAATGAAGTAAAGAGGGCAGAGGTACTTGCTGGAGCACTGGGGCTCCCAAAGTCCCATGTGCATAGCCAGAGTTCTCCTGCTAAGGACACAGCCAAGCTTGGAGGTGCAATGAAAACTGCCCAAGCACTGAGTGCTTGCTGTTTTGAATGCTGCATGTCCAGCAGCTCTGATAATCTTGAACTAACTCCCATCAACCTAAGGGAGATGAGGAGAAAAATTCCTAGAATGGAAATCACAGGGGAAGGACGAGAGAAGTTTTGGACGCCCCATCCATGGAAGTCTACAGGGCCAGGCGAGATCGGACTTTGAGCATCTAGTCTAGCAAAAGGTGCCTCAGCCCAAGAAAGGGATGTTGGAGCTAGATGACCTCCAAGGTTCCTTCCAATCCAAACCATTCTAAGAATCTGTGGCAATACAGGGCATGTGAAATATCCTGGTAAATCAAAAAACTGATCTATACACAAGTGTGTGCATACACCCATGCACATGTAAAAGTTCGTACTATACCTAGTGATATTATGAATATGTAAATATACCAGTAGCATACCGAAATGCCTGCTGATTTTATTTGATATCTCTATATTGATTCAGTTTGAATAATTGGACCATTTTTATGATTTTATGTCACAGCAAAAAGGAGTTCAACAGCTGATTTTGTGTTTATTCATAACAGTGTCTAAATACAGATTACTTTTATCTCTTCTTTTTCTGAAAACATGGAGTTAAGCTATTTGAATCCTGGATTTTCAAGCTTAGGAAAGTGACCTTATAATAGTCAGAAACACTTTGTCCATCACTTTATTTGGAACTGTTTCTTTGACTAGAATTGGGGAACACGACAATTAAAATAGCTTATGATGACTAGCTTATTGCTATTTACTTAGTAATCAGATGAATTCTTCAATTTCTGCTTTAAAAGCCCCTTTTCAAAGAAGAAACTTTGCATCCTTTTAAAAAAAACCAACAACTTTGTATTTGCTCAAAAATCAGTCAGTGAGCTAATATTTTCTAGTGCCAATCCTTTTCTGTATTTTTGCCTAGCTAGCTTCATTTTCACAGCTTTTATGTTCTCTGCTTCTCTTGCCAGACTTTGAGAGTTGTGAGCTGTTTTTTTTTTTGTTTATTTTGCTTTGATAGCCTTGATGCTCAAATTCAAGATTTCCAGACACTCCTTGCTCACTGCCAAAGGGTTAAAGAGGAGCATTGGCTTGTTTGGTAGGTTTTTCCATGCTTTTATGGCTCTGCGAAAGGCAACATCCAAAGCAGTAAAAACAAAAGGCACTGAAATGCAGATTTACTATGTTTTTTCCACCTTCGTCATTATATGAGATTTGCCTCTACACCCATTTTACTGTGGGAGTAGCACAATGAATACTGCTCTTTAAAAGGAATCTCTCACTGGCCAATATGATGATGATAATCATGAACATTTAGTGTGATTCTCTCTTCTTGTTAATATGTGGTCTCTTCTTTAAAGAAAGGTACAACTTTTGGGCACCACAAAATTTTGCAATCTGTTCTATTTTTTTCAGAGTTTTTACTTTTTTTTTTTCTCATGATGTTATGATTTCTGAATTCTCTTCCTATTAGATAGTATTCATGGGCCATTTTCATACATACCTGACTGATGCCCATTCTATTCTATGGACTTTCTGGTAGCAGGTGCCAAGGGTTATCAGGTGGAGAGGATGAGAGGTGAGAGGATGAAAGAGGATGACAAACTTACAGTGTATTGGCATGTTTATTTACAGTGCCATATTCCATCAAAACTAACATTTATAACTCAGCTCCCTCATAGCATTTGCAAGCATGGTATAAAAGGCCAAGAATAAACGTGTCAGCTTGAGATAGAAGCCCATGGCAGCATCTGAGACAGATTGTCTTCTCATCTTCAGGTTGAAAATTAAAATTTCCTAATGTGGTTAAACTTACCTACTGCTGCATTTGCAGATGGGGGAAAAAACCAGACAAATGTGAATTTACTGGGTATTGGATTTTGAAATGAAACCAAGTACCTTTCCTGTCAGTAGAAAAATAATCCTCAGTTGAAATGATACATCTTTCTCATTGCATTCTCAGTCTGATACAAGATAGCTGCTTCTGAACAGGGATATATATTTTGTACGCATCAAGGAGAAGGGAGAACATTTTATTGAGTTTATGAAACTGTCTGACTATTGACAAAGCCAAAACCCATGATCATTTGGTCTCTTTAATTCCCTTTTTCTCTCCGAAAAGGAATGGCGCTTGGTTTTTTTTCTTAATTGTATCTATCTCACTGAAACTCTCACAGTTTCTCCAGTAAAGAAACAAACCTAATGCCAGGAATAATTTTTCAGTGTCTCCAGCAGGTTTGAATGCCATGCTGTCAACATGCAAGAGATCAGGGAAGTGACTGCCTAGTAAGATGAAAAGAAGTAACAGAAGCAGCTGGGCTAGTAATTATCTCTCTAACTAGAGCACACTGCAAACTGAACTAGCTTCTGGTGCAATTAGGTCTCCTCATGCTAAGTATTGCTGAACGGAATTCCTCTGGAATGGCACTTTTTAGGATTACATGCTACTTTAAGACCTTGTCTTTGTGCTTCCCCGCCTGCCTGAGATGGCCACAATGCACTGCCACTCTGGCCCCAGGCAGGCAGGCAGCGCCGAGACATCGTCATCCCTGCACTACAATGACCAGAACAAGTGTCTGGGCACTACTGAAAATAGTAACGAGCCTACAGCTTTGCTTTTAAGGAGCTGGGTGGGAGCAGTGATACATTAACAGATGTTTCATCATATTCACATATTTTCCGTATGACAGATCCTCCGACAAGCAGCTGTCGAGTAAGAGAGGGAGAACAATGTTAGCTTCTATGCCTTGGATTGGTTTCTTATCTTCTCAGCTCAGGCATACTTGTGTTTCAAACCCCATTAATTCTAAAATTGACTCTCCCACAGCATTTTAAATGAGTACCTATGCAGTTCAAATGTGATTATTATTAAGCTGCAGCAGAATTTATGTTCAGCTTTCAGACATAACCTCCAGAAAAGGTTATAGGCTTTTTCTCTTCTTACTCTCAGTCCCACTGTGGCTTTGCATCTGAGTAAGGGGTGAAGAATTTGGCCTCATCATAATAGTTTCTTCAAAATAATGCCTTCCAAAAATACCTATTGCCTACATCATCTCAGTCTCCAGTGGCCATAAATCAATGCAGCTTGAAAGCACTGACTTGGACAGAGATATGTGATTATTATGCCAGTCAAGAAGCTGGTCTACATATATGTAAATCAAAGTCAATGTTGGTTCTCCTAATTATTGACATATTGATGTTCATGGTATCAATCAAGTAGTTACCTTCTGGGGGTGACAACAAATTATGTCTCTGCTCTCAGAATTCAATTCAAGAAAATAAGATTTTAATCTACATTACTTTGTTCTTTTGTTTGAATCTCAAGATTCAGAATTAAACTGATTTAATATTTGTAAAAATTACCCAAGGTAGTAATTTTTCATTCTTATGAGGCCCCTCTGATTTGTCAAAATTAATGGCATATGGTAATCCTTTCAATTTTCATCCCTCTTTGGGAAATGACTATTTAATGTCATCTTATTATTGTTCTCTAGTAACTTTTAGTTAAATCAGTGATGGTTACATCTGTTGAGAGAATTCTGCTAATGTTCTGCTCACTTCTTATAAGGCAAATTTCCCCAGTCCATTAACTCTGAGCAGGAACTAAATGACACACGTCCCAGCTGCTATGACCTTTTCTGAGCACTTTCATCGTACGTCCTTTTAAAGTACACTTGACCACATTGTACCTATCTTTCCTTCTTTCTGTACCCTGTTGTATTCTGAATTCTCCCATCAGGAGTGACTGGTGATGCTGTGAGCATCAGTTCTGGAGTAATAGACTACCAGATGTTTGCATAGTAAATTGCCTTATAGTACTAATATTAGAAAAACTGCAGTGTAAAGAGCAGTACAAATATTCCCACTCCAGGCTAACAGGTGCTGCTTAGAAGTTGCTTATTTGATCACAGATCCAGCTGAGCTGTTGGTTCAGTAGGGATGACATGTTTAATGCAGAGGGTGCTTAGAAGCACACTTAGAACACTGAAGTCTCAAAGCTGACATCTTTCAAGTATGTTTTAGTGTGATGACTATAACAATTAGAGTGTGACAAGGAAGTGATGAGAACTTAGGAGTATTTAGTGCTATTTTGATTTTAAAAAATAATTATTTTATTTTTTTATACTTAATATTTATGGAGGCATTAAATAACCACCAGTTATTAAGAGGCTTCACAGATAGGAGAATGGACCTAACCTGAAAGAGAGAATCAGTATGATAATGAAATTTTTTTCATAGTATGATAGAACAAGATGAGCTGGAAGGAGTTCACCAGGATTGCAAAGTCCAGCTCCTGGCTCTACACAGGACAATCACAAGAGTCACACCAAGTGCCTGAGAGCACTGTCCAAATGCTTTTTGAACTCTGTCAGGCTTGGTGCTCTGACCACCTCCATCAGGACCCTGCTCCAGTGCCCAACCACCCCTTTTCCTAATATCCAACCTAAACCACCCCGACTCAGCTTCAGGCCATTTCCTCAGGACCTGTCACGAGTCATCAGAGTGAGGAGTTCATTGTCTGCCCCTCCGCTTGCCCTTGTAAGAATGTTGTAACTGCAATGAGGTCCCCCCTCAGTTTCATCTTCTCCAGACTGAATACACCAAGTGACTTCAGCCACTCCTCATACAGCTTCCCCTCCAGACCCTTCACCTCCTTGGGACACTCTCCAATAGTTTATTGTCTTTCTTACATTGTTGCACTGCCCCCAGCCCTGGAGGTGAGGCTGCCCCAGCCCAGAGCAGAGCAGGACAATCCCCTCCCTTGCCCAGCTGGCCGTGCTGTGCCCGATGCCCCCAGGACAGGGCTGGCCCTCCTGGCTGCCAGGGCACTGCTGGCTCATACTCAGCATTAGTTTGGAACTAACATTTGTACAAGGTATTTGGCTTTCTTGGATCAGTACTGTGTTATCAAAAAGAAATTAAGATTTAGGTAGAGGGACCATGGCAAGATTTAAGGAGGTAAAATGCCTACCAGTGATTTCCTCCTGCATGTTGTGATGCTGGTGCTGTGAAATGGCTCTTGATCCTTTACTGGGAAGCTAATAATTTGAAGATCATAACAAATATCAAATGATACTATTGGGAACAAATAAAAAGAAGAAAATAAATTCATGTGTTTCAGTGGTTTTCCTTCACGGCATTCCTTGGAGGAGGCACTTTGGAGAACATGAGGGTTTCAACTCTTTCTGCAATCTTTTAATGAATAAGAAAACAGAAAAAGATTGAGTGTATTTCCAGCTTTTGTAGTTTTCTAAACTATGTGACACTTGCATTAGAGAAGCCATATAAAAGACTGGGAGCTTTTTAGTTTTGTTGCTAACTTAACCTGAGGGTGATGCCAGAAGACCAGCATGTTTTAACCCCTTAGCCATTTTAATACAGGAATCTATCATTTCTGCATTAGGAAAGACTTGTGTTTTCATCATTAGAGCTATGCTGCAAATGAACTAAGTATGCAATTGCTAAGAAATAGTCAAACCTTTGAAAAACAGACCACTTCAGCATGTTGTTTTGCTCCAATTCACTGTAAGAACACCTAGAGGAACAAGAAAGTTAATTTGACAATGCCAAAAGGACCCATCAAACAATAATCATGTGCTTTCAGAAGAAAAAGATTAAAATTAGAGAACTATTGCTAGTTTTAGCTTGAGGTAGCTTGATTTTACAGTACTTAACTTTTATTTCTTTAAAGACTGGCAGAAGGTCAATCCTTGCATATGAATGGTTTTCATGATGGAGATTAAACTCTGTAAAAAGATTTATTATGCAGGATTATAAGATCCCCTTCATGATGGGGAATTTACTGCCAGTGCAGCTGATAGAAACTCTAAGTGGAAAAAGCTTTTCTTTTCCTCTGTAGATTCTGACCAAGGTGTTAGGCTCAATGCTGCTGTCTTTGCTAAAGTAAAACTCCTCTGGAGGAGCACATATTGAGTCTAAGAGGTTTTACATGTGTGAAGACTTAGCAGTTTTCTGGTTTATCTTATCATGTAAGACCACTTTTCATTAACTGGGAACAGAAAGTGACCTTAGGTAAGATTTTAGTGTCAAACATTCCACTTGGTGCACTTTATTTAGTGTGTGTGAGTTTTAAAGTGTTCCGATCACTGCTTTGAAGCTCCTTTGTCACTGTCGTTATAACAGAAAATGTTGTAACGAGTTTATACAAAAAAGTACAAATACAAAGCACAAAACTTTACTGAGTATTCCCGTCTTAGTTTGGGATGGTACTTCATCATGAGCTTAACTAGGATCACAGATACACATACTTTATTGAGTAGGACCAAGTAAAAAGCCATTCACTGCCATCAAGTTTTACCTGCGTGAAGGACTCTCTATTGGTGGTGGGTCATAAACTCTGTTTCATGGACAATAGAAAGCTGAGTGCTGCTTGCTTAATGTAATCAATCTGCATAAACACATCAACTTAAACTGATTATTGGCATGAAAAGAACAGAAGGTTCAGGGAAATTGTTTTTACTCCTATTCCTTTATCCTTATATTTCTTCTGATGAGCATCTGAGCTGAAACCCCAAACATTGTTGCCATCCAGTCCTTGAATTTCCCCGCAAGATAGAAATCTCTCTGTGGGAACATCTGTGGTCAAAATCTACTTCATCTCCACTCCAAGAGATTATTTCTCCTTCTTCAAAGCCACATTTTTCTCCCCAGTCTCTTCCTCAGCAATGAAACCAGATATTTCAGCATTTGGCACAGTTGAGGGGCAGAGGAGGGTGGAAATTCCACATGTTAAGGAAAAGGGTGGGAACAGTCATAATTTCCTTTTGGGGTATTTTTTTTTCTTGTTATGTTTATGAAATCAAGAAACCTATAATCTTATTAAATAACAGTAGAAATTTTCAAAGCAGCAGCACTACCTAAACATGCAATTGTTAGCATACTGACATAAAAATAAATAAAATAAGAGTTTAGAACAAGTCTGGTAAGTTAAAGAGCTCATTCTGCTTGGTCAGTGCATATTTTACATTAAAACCATATTTTTGAATGAATGATGTTATTTGCACTAGATTCTGAAATGCTTAAGAATGCCTGTGGCATAGTTTTAGATAATCAGGCCAACTGAATACCTTGGATTTCTTCATTCCTTACCACCCATTCTGGAGCTTCAAGCTGGCTG
Organism: Melospiza melodia melodia; assembly: GCF_035770615.1. Taxonomy (NCBI): domain Eukaryota; kingdom Metazoa; phylum Chordata; class Aves; order Passeriformes; family Passerellidae; genus Melospiza; species Melospiza melodia. Next base: position 80,891,765 of record NC_086195.1, read on the forward strand.
AGTTTGTACTGATCACTACATCCCTGAAAGGCATCTGGCCTCGATTGCCCTGCACTCATCATGGCAACTTCTGACACTCTGTACAGTACTGTTAAACAGAATTATTAAACCCTTGATTTTTAAAATTTCTGAATCTGCACTTCCTTTCCCACAATTATCTCTGTGAAGCATTTCAGATCATATTGGTAAAAGATATTTAAATTTGCACTTTTGGTATTTGCAGACTCACTTTGCCACATGAATATAGTATGGCTGGTTGAACATGTTGTTAAATGAATGAATGTTCCACCAATAAACACCTTTGTTCAGCCACCACCTCTTCAAGCAGAAGGAGAGGCTATAATTTTGCCTTTCAGGACAGAGACAAGCACCTTTAAAGCAGAACAAATGTAAAGCCACGTTTTAAGCTAACTATGGTGTTGACTGAGGAGCTTCCTCTTCAATGGATGCAAATCACATTCACAGATTAAAGTAATTTTCTGTGGCCTAAAGGGAACTTTCTGGATTCAGTCATTAAATTTTTGTTTAAGCATTTCTGCATGTGGAAGAGACCTTTTTTGCTCAAAAAATGTAAATTTTTAACACAGTCCTTAAGAAACCCATCTCATTATGTCTGGGCTTTTTATTTTGGCTGCAGACAAGCAATGTGATGATATGAACTTTAAAAATGCAGAGATCAGCAGAAATTATTTCACTGTATAACACCTAGAAAAATTCTCAGAGTAAGCATTTGGAAGCCTCAGATCAACAACATTTTTATTTGCATCCTAGCCCTGCCATTTGAAGTGTAGAGGGAAACAATTTCGACTCTGTCAGTGATGAACCAAGCAATCCACCTTCCAACATGCGAAGTGTTATAGTTTATGAAACCTTGTCAGATGTTGCCTACATTTCAGCACTTTACAAGCTACCACCTCAACCTGGAATAAATTAGCAGGAAATTGCTGTTTACCAGGTGTTAAAAATGTTTCAGTTAATAGCTGTGTTAATACACAGTGGTTGTGACAGAAGAAATTAGGTTATCTTTTGTCTATCATTTTCTACGCTGCCTTCAGCAGAAATAACTTAGAAATATCTACAAACTAAACACATCACCTTATAAATACTATTTTAAAAACATTAACTTGTTTAAAAATATGAATGCTTACTTATCTGTTAGAAGGAAAAGAAAAACCCTCTTGAATTCTATTTGATTTAGGAAAAAAAATGGAACAGATTTTTTAACTAAATGCTAATTACTAACATTAGTTAAAAATGTATTATTTCCTTAGGATATCCCATTCACCTAATTTTGAGAACTAATTAAACATTTTGCAGATACATACCCAGCCTGTTTGTTTTTTTCTATCATATTGACAAGAAGTTCATCAACAGGAAACCTACCTTGTAGATAGATGATGCATCCTTGCAGTTGAATACACTTTAATGTTCTTTTATTCTTCTGAGAACATTTTTCTGGGACTTTGGAGTATGTAAAAATAGTACTGTTTTAGAAACATCACACAGGAGAAAAAGCAGTGCCCCAGATAGACACTTTTCCATGCACAGGCACTGCTGCATGAAGTCCTATTGATCCAATAAAACACATTTTCTCCTTAAATTCTCTCCAGCTACTTTGCAGATTTGTCACAGGCCAGTAAAAGCACCTGGTCAACTGAATTTTGCCCTTTTGCTACATTCTTTGTGCCCTTGTGAACTTGTCCATATTTCTCATTGGTGACTGACATTGTCTTTCTTGCATGTGTTTTCTCTTTCCCATTGGAAAGAGAAAGACATGGACTTTGGCATTAGCAAAGGAGTAGAGTGTTTTTCCTTGTTTTCTTGGAAATTGCTGATGGGGGAATATCAAATGCTCTGCTATCAAATGCTCTCATCCAGTTTTGATGCTGGATTGCATGTGAAATAACTCCAGAAGTCAGAGAGACACAGAATGGGTAAGAGCTGAATCAACCCCAAATGTCTACAGCAGTCATACAGCTTATATAGTGCACATATAAAAAATGTCTGTGCTTCAAGAGAAATTAGGAAATTTTTGTACTTGAAAGGCCTATAAACTATAATCATTTCTTTACCATATCAGAATCTTTCTGCCTAATTGGATTAGGATCAACTTAATTAAAAGATGCCTGAATCATTTAAGTTTTCTGTGATACAAAGTGAGCTAAAACAAAAACACCAAAGATAATATTCATGGTTTGCATTAAGAGTTCACATCTGCAGTTAAATTGAAACAGATGCTTTTCAATACAAGCCATTGTTTTTTACTTGAATGTGACAATATGTTTTGATGTTTTCTCCTTAATTATAAAATCATGTAATGAAGTCCCTTTAGAATGCGTGTGGCAAATTGCCAAAGCCTCTGTTTTTCTAAAAGGTTTTGGTAAAATTTCTCCTGATACCTTAGTTAAGATTGTTCATCACAATCAGATGATTACCCTTTTGGATTACCGAAGGTCCATTTGGGTATTCTGGGGAGCTCTCAGCAGGACTGGAAACATGACAATGCATCTCTTAGGTATCCCTAAGGCTGGGCAGGACCAGGCTTTCCTGAACATAAAGGCTCATGGTGGAACATCAAAAAATCTCCTGTTAAGTATGTCTTCATTATTTCCAGTGATCAGTATGAAAGTATTTGGTGTTGTGCTAGATCAATTGAAATCAAGTAATAAGGAGAACATCTCATGAACCTTCTGAACCTGGTGACTGGGCAGGTGTCTGAAATCACAAAAGATTTCATCACCCAACAGAAAGTGTGAGTGACTAGGAAAAATAGCCATGTCTGCTTAATTATTATAAGTCAGTTTGTGGTGTTTGGTAGCAGTGATGAAGATATGAAAACTAGAAATGGAAAACTGCAAGAAACTTGAAGTTCCCTGACAATAGATATAACAATAACAATTGTAAAAAACTGTTGCTAAAAGTGATATTTCATTCCTTCAGTATAAATGTGAAGTACATGTTACTATGATGGGTAGAGTGAAGAAATAAATAGATCTGAAATCCTGTCCAAAGACCTAAATCCTTATCAGCTTTCAGAGATTTGTCCTTGAAATAGAAAACAAACATTTGTTGAAGAAGCGTGGGTTAATTAAATTTTGAGGAAACCGGATGCAATTTTCATAATTCTGGAGCTCAGCTAGGAGCTTCAGGTAGCATATGAGAGAGAAGCCCTCTGAATTACACAGGATTGTACTCTGAGGCTGGGTTGATTAACATGAAATCAGCTACAAAGCCAAGGATACAGACAGGTCATACAGTATTCCTGGCTTTGGGCAGACAAAGAACTTCTACCGCAGCATAATGATGTTATCCATTTTGGTTTTTCCCTTCTAAAACTCTGAGGGCTTTTGACTGCTGATGAGAAGTGATCTGATGTTTTCATGAGCCACCTATGATGACCTCAATACCCTTCTTTTTCATTGTAATAGTTATTACTTTTTAGATATGCCTCACTTTATATTTTCTAGACTAAATTTCACCTACTATTTGTTGCTTGCTGAGTCAGATATTTTCCCCAATTATCCACAGCCTTTGTTCTTAATTATCCTGAATAATTTAGAAAACTCAATGAACTTTTCTCTGATAAAGTGACTGCTTATCTACTTCTGGATCACCTTAAATCTAGGGCTTTTCTTTCCCATGCTTTTTGCAATCCACCTTCTCTGAATCCTGCATGAAAGAGTTAAGCATGAGATGATCAAGCAGCTGCAAAAAGGTTAATAATCTGAATGAACTCTTGAGTGTTGGGAGAATATCATCTGTGGTGAATATTTAAAATTCTTCACTCTTATTTCCTGCAGGTCATCTTTTACTACATCTACTATGTGTTAGTATTATACATCCTTATGAAAGTTTGCTGGGAAAAACTCTTTTGTTGTATTTGAAATGGCTACTTTTTCTGTTTTCAGTATCGTCATTCAGACTTGAATGCATATTTTTATAAAAGTCTCTATTATTCTGCTCCCAGAGAGATGGCTTTTAAAAAATTCACCTGATTTTTATTCACAGACATGCTAATGACATCTCAGCATCAAATTTGTCAAAGAACCACATGAAAAATCCTAGATTACTGCCACACAAGGTATTGCTCAAGTGGTTCTTACACCAAATTAATGCTGAGTTTCTGCATGGGTGAGAATTAAAAACAGCTGAAAGTGGCCCCATAGTATTTTTTTTTTCCAGGGCAGTGATCCTATTTGAGATGAGAATGAGGACTGAAAAGGCAGGGTGGCTCCCTGCCAGTGGCTGGGCAGGAGGTATGCAATAGGAGCTTGGACCTATTGGCAGAGCTGTTGAACAGGTGAGAGAAGCTTGGAGCAGGTGGATGGGAGAGAGGGACAAGGTGCCAATGTCAGTCCTGGGGGCAAACTGAGCTGGAAGCCTTTGAAATTGTTCTTGTCATGAAGTGGGAGCAGCATGGGTCCTTCTTACTCTTATTTAAAATGAAATTGTTTGCCCAGACCAAAAACCAGCCTGATCACAGCAATCTTTATCACTTTGCAGTGCCTTGCACATCACACACAGCCATTTCACAAATGAACAGACTTCTCCTGAATGGCACTCATGCAAACCCACCACATCCTGGAGGTCAAATGGGGCCCTTCCTTCCTCAAGCACCATCACCACTGGTGAGGTTGAGGTTTGGTAAAGCATCAGAGTTAACCCCTGTGCTCCCTGCACACTTGCATTGAGAGCCCCAGTGCCTGCTTGGCCTAGGAGTAAAAGCAGCAGACATCACTGCTCTGACTCAGAGTTGTGTTGCCTGCGGACTAACCAGGCAGATGCTTTCCAGGGAATGATTTTGAATTCACTTCCAGACTGAAGTCAGGCTGTGGGGCCCATCCCTTTGATCTCTCCCATATCCTCAGAGCCCAGAGTGAATCAGGACCTGACATGGACCTCTGTGTTGGTGGCAGTGGGGGGACAAGGCTTCACAGTCCCAGAGGGCCTTTCTGTCCCCACAGCAAGCAGAATTATCTCATCTGCTGCAATATGTCCCTGGGATGCAGTAAAGCTTAGTTCTAACTTCATCTGCTGATGATTTTACTGGCCCACCCAGAGTAGATACTCCATCCCAACTGTCTTCCCATTTAGCACAAACCTGCACTAGGCCTTCTTTTCAAGATTGTTTAGCAAATGGACAAATCAATATTTGTAAGCCATTCTGAAGATGGGAAATGGACCTTCCACCTGACAAGTTTCTGCTTTTCCTGACTTGTTTCTGTACCACATGCTTTTCACTACTCTGATATTCCTCTGCCATGCCACATTTTCCCCTGTATAACAGCGGTAGATTTTTGGGTTTCTGCTCTTGAATTTGCCATTGATGTCTTGTGATCTTGGATGTAACTGTTCTGCACTTTGTCAGTGTGTATAGTGGTTATAAAAAGCATCTAGCCAGCTAACAGGAATTGTGAAATGGAGGGACCTGGTGAAAACCTCAGCTTGTTTTTATGGGCTCATGTGAAAGGCAGATAAAAACATTCCAAGTAAACAAAGTTTTACTGCTGTTATTGTTTAGTTTGATATTTACTGTTTAACATGATGAAAAAATATTGTGATATGACAGAGGACAGCTCTAGCAAAGGAAAACCTCCCTTGGTCCTTTAGGTCTCACATACCAGATAATTAGCATACAGAACACTTGATGTGTCTGGCAGAAGAAAAAAGAGAAAGAGAGGGAAAACGTGCATTCTGCAACTCTGTTTTCACCAGGCACTGGCCAATAAATTATGTCTAGACTTTGTCCCTCAACCACTATGCAGAAGGTCTGGACTGAACCACCTATAATAAATTAATTGTGGTGAGAAAAAAAATCACAGTGGGAAAAGAAGCAGGGTCTTCGTTTCAGCTTCCCATATAACTCCTCTGCCAATAAACAGCTTTACTATGATAGCTCAGCCAACAGGCACTCTTTTGAGAACTTGTACTGAAGCCCAGACTTTCTTACAATATCACAGTTCACTGACTTGCCAAATAGTTTCTGGGTAGATAGCACATCTGTATCTGGATCCATCCCAGTATTTTCTTATACAGCTAGACTCCATCTGAAGTATTTTACATAAAACCCTCTGTAACCTCTTCTTGTTTTGAGCTTTGAAATCAGAAGAATGATGAAATATTTAATTATCTGTGTGTCCTGCCAAGGCTCTTTCATTACATACCTATAGCAGTCTGTGTGCAAGAGGAGGAAAAAAAAGACATTTTCTGAAAACAGGACTGTGTCTGGGAGGTCTGTTTCTGGAAAAACGGTCAGCTCCAGCTCTCCGTTGAGGTGTTGCAATCTTGTGCCTTCTGCACAGGAGGGGAGACAAAAGATGTGGCACACCTCAGCTGAGCTGCAAGTGGGCTGGGCAGGAGGCAGCTCCCAAGCAGCCCATGCATGGCATAGAAACTGATAAATAAAGGGCCCACAATTTTTAGAGTCTGTCAATTTGCACCTGCCAAATATATGCCCACATACTTGTGGCCACGAAATGAGTTCTATGTGTGAACCTCAACATATGCCACTTCTGTTCTGTGATTTATATTCCCAGCAAGGTAGTCAATGAGGCAAACATGCTCAGGTTTCAGCAGTGAAGTGCAGACGCAGATTTTCTGACTAAAACTTGCTCTTTTACAAATGCATCCCATTGCACAGCTTTATTTCAGTAAGATGAGAGAGTCTGGGTTAGAAGCAGGAGAAAATAAAATATACAGCAGCTACTTTATAACCCATTCAGGGTTTATGTGACTCTTTGCTTTTACAATGTTATTGCATTCACTCTTATCTTAAAACATCATTCTTGTTCTGTGAGTCCAATCTGCTGCTGTGGCATGTGGGATGGTGGACCAGGTTGCCATTCTGCAACAAGACTTTGTGACACAGAGTCTGTTTAAGGGAAGTTTCACTATTAGCTCTTTAGTAGTAGACAAAAAGGTGGTAGCTGAAGGAAATTAAAATAAAACAGTGGATTTTCCACCTGTCTGACTTACCTAGAGCCCTTCAGTCACACCAAGCTTGTTAGGCTAGCAGGCTGAAACTGAGATGTGCCAAAGATTTTCTGCTGCTCCGTTGTTTCTCCCAAGCAATAGCTCACTCTCTCTGGAAGAACTCTTATGAAATGTTGCTAGCATCCTTTGTTCTTCTGTCCTTGGATGGCTGCAGGTCCTTGATTGCTCTCAGACTGAGCCAGAGATGGAACCATCATCAAAGCTATCAGTTCTGGCTAAACCTCCTAAAGATTTGTAAGTATTAGAGTTTTATCCAGGCTGATGCTTGGTGAGTTAGGCCAGTGTAGTCATACAAAAAACATCTCTGTAAACAGGCTAGCACACAACATTAGTAGATTGTTGCATGACAGTGCCAAGTCTATTATAAATAGCCTTTCAAAATAGCATTAGAGTCTATAAGATGTTAAGAGGTTGCCTATTTAGTCATTCATAAGCCAGCGAATAACAAAGTTGAGTCATGGTGATCGAACATAAAACCTTTAGCATGCTATTTGATGCATCATGTCTTCAATGGGACTTAAACTACCATTAGCATACTATTTCTCAAATAATACCCTCCTACTTCCCCTGTCACCATGATTATTCCCATGTGCAGAATTTTGTAGGGCTTTTCATCATTACATGTTAATTTTTTCCTCTGAATTTAAATTTTTCTAATTTAGATTTTTTTCTTTATGAACATTCACACACTTCCAGAATTTTTATAATGGTACCTTAAAGCTCTTTCTCAGACTAAATTATATACATCTCTCTATAAGCAATATGTGAAATAGGTTTTTTGATTTTTATTTAAGAGTTAATCCTGTTGAAGTTCATAGCACTTATGAAGTTGAGGTTAATGATTTGGAATTATGTTCTCAGGAACCAAACTGTCTCAGAAAGTCAAGGGGATTGCACTGCTGATTTCCCAGATCCATTGAAAATTCATGCATATACATTACATATTTTTAAATAGTGATTTTGGGTTTATGATATGAGTTATCATTACTTAAATATTTTATCATAAGTGGAAAGGAAAGTGACTTAAACGCCTTTGGGAATAAAAACCCTGGATGGGACAGGCTCCTGTACTATAGAAAGGTATAGTTCAGCAGCGGCCAGGCTGATGCTGCAGTATGTGAATATACTACAGAGAGATCACAGAGTTCTTCTCAGTAGAGCTTCTCATGAGCAATTCTCTCACCAGGGGATTTGAGGGTGACAGTGTTTGGTGGACCACGGGTGAATTGAAGGCCTAAGAGAAAACCTTTAAGCTGCCAGTCTCTGTGTAGGATGGCTGGAACACAAAAGGCACCGGGAACTGATGTGATCAGAGCTGCCTTGAGCAACTCTACAAGTGTACAGTAAGGAAAGACTTGGTGGGAGTCTCCATAATGTCCTGTAGACCCAGGTCATTCCATTGTTGCCATTTATTTTGTCCTTTCAATCAAACAGTGCATGGGGTGGCTATAGGCTCACCTCTTCAGATAAACAGGATACTTTGGGAGGAATAATAATGGGAAAGACAGGGAAAATTGATCAGGAAATAACAGGAGAAAAAAAAACTCCTAGGAGAAGAAAACCTGAAAGAAAACACGTGGACACTGCCAGGTACTGAGTAAAATGTTAGGTGATCAGAGGAGTACTTTTCAGATGTCTAGCAAAGGCTTGGACAAACTTACACCTGGCTTCTGTGGTACTTTGAATGTATTGTAACCTTCTGTGTATAAACATATGAAGCACAGGATGATGTGGGATCTGAGAAGCCCTGGGAAATTCCTGAATTACTCTCACATTTAACGTGTCGCAGAAATGAGGAAGAGTCAATTTACATTGAAAGGTTGGAATAGAATATTCCAACATTTTCATGTCTACTTTAACTGTTTATTTTCATTCCCCTTCCCACTTCCCCAAAGCTTTGTTATTTCATTTTTTCATCCAAATCTGCAACACAAGTGTGTGTGAATACTGGCATGTTCTTTTGAACTTCCTGGGTTTGCTTTTTTATCAGAACCTCTTGAAGAGGAGAATAAAGAAATAATTTGGGATACTCTGTGTACCAGTGTGTCAGCAGGTACAATGAGAAACCCAAATGGAGCTGTGGACATAGAAAAACATATGAAATAAATCAGTGCAAGTCAAGAGGATTCGCCCACCCATCTTTTCTTTGCTGGAATGAATCGTGTCTAAGTTTCCACTAGATCATCCTTTGATTGTCAGGATTGATTAAATATTTTCTGCTTTCAACTCTGAGGAGATGCTTTTAAAAAATTTTTAATATTTTATCGGAGAACTATGTATGCTGGCCCCCATTAGCAATGAAATTTGTCCAATGAGATTTGGATTTGACTGAAAGCATAGACTTTGCCTTTCTTAAGTTACTCTTTTCTTGAGTACCAAATAGATGAGTGATTAGTGGCAGAAGGACCCCAGAAACAAAACAATCCCCCAAATGATACCTCCAGCGAGGTCACCAAATTTGAACGGATGTAATACTGTATGTTTATGTCCCATGTGAATTCTTTGACTGTTATTACCCATTTAATTGCATCTGAGTTAGGATTTTAAACAACTTTTCATAAACTAGTCAATGGGTTTTTCAAATGCCCATTTTTAAAAAGCTGTTCAGGTTATGCAAAAGCCTGTGGGTGACTGGATGCAGTATTTGCATTGCACACACAAATAAACTTATCCCTTCTTGGGTGTCTTCAGGTACCTGAAAATGAAGAGGGCACTTGAGGACGGAGACACTTCCTGTTTTGGCCTTCCAAAAGCCATAGCTGCCCCATTCCTGCCAGGTTTTTCCTGTCTCGCCTGTGCATTCTCAGGATCTCCCTTTGGCCCAGTAGTTCATTATTCCTTAAAGGCCACATCCAAGCTTTTTGGCAAATGCCATTCACTCCCAGCTATCTAGTACAAATTTCTTAGACTGACTTATTTTAAAGCCTCCCACTAACTTCACCTGTTTGTGAAGGACAGAAATTTTCTACCAGCAGCAATTTTTCATATGTTAATTTTGGGAGCTGCTATTTTAGTGGGAAAATCTTTGCTTTACTATCACATGGCCACTCTACAACCTCAAGCTAGTTGGCATACTAGCTACTCACTATTGAGACAACTACTTAATTTCTGGATGGCCATCATCCCCAGTCAGTTCAGATTTTAAGGAACTAGTCAGTTTAAAGCAGGGAACTGTTATCCTTGAATGACCCATGAGAGGTTGAAGTATCTCAGTAGGGAGAAAAGAAACAGCAAAAATAAGAGACATAACAGATATGTTGCTGATCCAGGTACTATACTCAACTTTGAAATGGAAATGAAGAAGAGTTGAGAAAAGAAAAAATTGTGTTTTATTTAGATAACATGTTAAAAAGGGCTGAGGAATCTGAGAGCATTTGGAAAGGAATGAAAGGACTTTTTAGCAGAGCTAGAACAGCTCATTTTAATGAATTAAAGATTTGGGTTAAATTGTAACAGACATAACAAATAGTTAGGGCATTAAATAATCATCACCTGGCCTGTTAACAGATTTAGAACCTTCTGACCTTGGAGAAGTCAAGTTAATCTAATTTGTTGTAGTTTGTTTTTCTTTTAAATCAATAATCAACTTTTCCGCTTTTGAAATTACACATTTAAATAAAGTACTGAAAACTATTAATTACCCTTTGAAGAGACGGATGGATAAAATCCCCTTTTTACAGTTCAAATCTGCAATCATTTTCTTTCATGATTCCTTCAACATGTCTCAGTGCTTGCTGAAACTGAACGATTTGGAAGACTCTTTGTGTACCAGAAAGGTGGTGTTTTCTTGGATTTATGTAATCACAGGTTTTCAACTGCTTTAATGCCATTAACTAACATTTCCAAGTGTTTGGTGTGTGGAAAGATCAATGGCTTTATTAATCTAAACTTATTACTCCCCTCACCCTTCCCTAGTTCAAATCTGGTTTCTGTTTAAAGCTCTCCATAACCTCAGCCTTATTCTAGGTTAAATGTTATATTAATCAAGCTGTGGATAAAGGCCACATATATGACTGAAGCTGTGTTTATTAGCTTTAGTGAAGCCTTTGATTTGGTCACACATTCTTTGCTCTTAACAAAGCCTCAGAATAATACAATATGGGATTTATGTCAATCCCTAAATTGGTTATCATCATATTTAAGAAATAATAGAAAACAAACTATGTTCACTGTAGTGGCATATGAGCTGATTTTAAACTCTCTGGTGCAGGTGTTATCTATGGTATTCTTCTTCTAGTGCTCTGATTGTTTTCTTTGGAAATGTCGTATTTATTACGTGTGGATAAATAGAATATCTGCTTTTGCAAAGAACTTTTTTTTAAAATCCTCCCTTTAATCATAAAGTAGACTTTATTTGTACTTTCCAGCTTATGCAAGATGTATTCTGAGGAGAGGAAAATGGGAGAGGTTCAAGTAGTTAATTGCTTCATGGTGTTATGAAAAGCTGTTTTGAGGTTGTGTGCAGCTCCAGCCCTCCTGTGGCTAGCAGGATTTCCAACTGCAGGGCTGTCCTGTGGAAGACATTACTGGCTTGATTCTGCTCTTTGATGTGCTGGGTACAATCCCCACCCAGGATTAAGCAGATGGTGTAAATTCAGCCTGGGCCTCTAAAGGAGAAGGCCACCCTTCCAGGTACCAGTCAGAACAGAGGGCATAAGTGACACCAACATGCAGAAAGTGAGAATACTTGTATCCTAAGAGCATTCTGCCTGTCCATACCTGCTCTTGGGCTGGTAGAGTAGGGAGTAGAGAGGAAACAAATATTTTACCCTCTTTTAGTGCATCAGCATGACTGACTATTGTGCTCATTTATACACCAACAGCGTAACAGCTGTGTTAAAAACCATTTTTATATCTGTAAAGAATGTGGTCACCAGAGCTCAGAGCAGGGCTGTGCCCCACACAGAGACAGTGGGTAAAAAGGTTAGCCTTCATCCCCATCATGGACAAATTAATATTGTGCCTGGAGGGCAAATTTCAGGACTTTGTTGTGACTTGGTCTCCATGTCCATTTTCTACTTACATGGACAATAATTTCTCAAAATGCAGGGAGACCGAAAGGTTAACATAATTCGCCCTTTGAACAGTCAGTTCTTGCAATGTACATCCACTTATGTGGTCTCTGAGGCAGTGACTTGGTCCATGATAACAAGCACACCTGATTTAGAATATAGTATTCTAAATTACTGAAGCCTTTTTTAAAATTTTTCCTTCTCCTGCCAAGACTCATTGGCTGGGTGATAAAGGTGGAAAAAAAAATACAGTTGTAAACAGAGTGCAGTTTTTAACAGAAGGAGATTTAACATCTGAAAGTGGTGCTGAGAGATGTGATGCAGTCATTGGCACAGGGACACTTCATGCCTCAGCACCAGTTGGCACACGGAATGATTCTGTGATAAAAGTAAAAATGCTTTCTTCAACCTCTGGTAGAATTCCTTCATTATGAGCTCTTGGTCTATCTTGGAGATGTGGACTGGTTTATGCTGGAGGCTGGGAATACTGGAAATAAATCTTTCCTCCCTTTAGAATGGGTGCTTTGCTGGATTCTTGAGTCTGGTTTTCCTGTTATATTGTTACTATTACCTAAATCTTAAGTCTGTGTAAGGTTATTGTTTCCAGTGATGTCTGCTGTAGTTATCTAGATCACTTTGACCACTGGCATCTGCTTTGATGCATTATATGCACTTTTTAACTTTCAAGCAAATTACTTTCTTAAAAGCAAGGGAGAGAATTTTTCAGATCACCAGTTTTCAAATATTTTCTGAGAAGCAAGTCTGTATCAGGGTTGAACACAGGTCATCTCTGCAAAATGAAATAACTTCCATGCTGCCACCATATTTGATCAAGCTCCAGAAATGCCCAGGACAAAAAAGTCATTTCAGATGGCCTCACAGAACTGCAGTGTGACATTCCAATGTCAGTGCCTTAAGGAGGAGTTATTAATGCCACCAATGACCATAAGATGTAGTGGTTCCTGCTAAGCACCTTCAAGACATTGTTTTACCTGGGTGAATGGCATAAGAAATTAACAAAATCATGGTGTGAGTATTACAAAAATACTTGCACTAGAGAAAAAGGCACAGAAAACAAGTGCAGATTTGAGAGGTATCCTGGAGATCTGAGAAGTCCCACCTGAAAACCTTTGCTTTTAGCAAAGTAGAATGGGGCTGCTATAAAAATGACAGGAATAGAGTTAACAGGAGTGAAAACTGGATTTTCTAAATTTTAACTTCTTTGCAAGGCTGTTCATATATATCTTTATGGCATGATTTCTGAAGTATTCTGGAGGAGCTTTGTGTAAAGTTTGTAAAGTCACTTGCAGGTAGAAACATCAAAACATTTAAGTGCTAAAATATCCCTTCCCTCTTCTCTCTCTGTCCATCATATTCAGTGGAATGAGAGCAGCAGGAGCAGGTCAGAGTTAAGGTTGGCTGCCAAATTTCAAAGCTTTCAAAACCTCTTTATTTCATAACGGCAACATTGTAATAACACTGCTTTAAATTAGCTGATGTGTATTTACTAACTTAATCTTAGTACAATGCAGAGGTTTAAGGGTCGGGGACTATTGCACAGCTTTGATCTCTATAAACCCCTATTAGCAAAGGTACTGATACAATTATCTGCAGGGTCACTCTACATACTTACAGGCTAGCAGTCCAATCAACAAATCAAACTACCTCATTTATCATCATGGGATCTGTTTCTAATTAGTTCACTCAAGTTAATGGTTTCTTAAAACTGCCTTTTTTGAGTTTTTTTTTCCAGAAACACATAAACCACTTGAAATAACTTCTCAACATTGGCTAAACATATTATTTGTTTTCTGGCATATTTCCAGTTGTATGAGTTACACAAAATTCATTTACTTCATGAAATTTCTTTGCTCTCAGAGATGGAAGGCACAGAACAATGTTGGGCTGATGGCAGGGTCTGATAAAAACCTTTTTAACGCATTCAGTACGTTCTCCTGGCTCATGGAGTCTGACATTTACAGTTTTGAAAGAAGTCTAAATACAGCTAGTTTTATCTCCTTCCAAGAAAGCATAATCATGAGATTCTCTGAATGACTGGTACTCTGTGAACAAAGGTCAAATTAGACTTAAAAGTACAGGTGTGGATTAAAACTACTAGTGTGGATTGGAGCAAAAGGAAATGTCAATAGTTTTGCATGCCAGTCATAAATTCCTGGTATTAATTAAAGTGTAATAAAATTTTTAATTTGATCAAAGCATGTAGCACCTATTGTAAGCCTACTGTTTCGCCAGGGAGATTTATACCCTCTGCTTTCTTCTCAGTGCATCTAGTAACTGCATCTGCTTATTGGTAGATTTGCTATTAGAAATACAACTCTTCTGATGATCTGTGGGCCAGGATTTACTGTTATTAGGCTTGACCTGGTTTGATTCCCTGTCAAAGAAAACCCTTCAGCCTCAAGCATTTCAGAAACTGCTCTGACCAGCGTGCCAGGAGGAGTGAAGTGGAATTTAACCAGATTGATATATTGGTGTGGAGGGAGATTACACATGGACATAAGACAGGGTTTAGAATCCTGCTTTACTTTTGCCCAAGTCAAGTGAAGCCCAAGTTTCAGCTATCATCAGCTCAGCATGACCTCTTTGCTTCCAGGTGACATGCTAGCTTTTTTCTGGAAATTTTTCAGCAAGATTTGAAAGGGAAGGCAATCTCTGAAACAAAATAATGGTTAGCACTGGCAGACATCTGCACATTGAGTGTGGCAGGGAAAGATATGCAGGCACAATCTGTGCCTCCAGATTTTCTGTGTAAAATTTTAGTGTCCCAGCTTAAATAATAAGACATCTGTGTGGCAAATGCTTATCATGGAACTTCCCATAACTTTTATAGGGAAAGATATAGGCAAAGATAGAACAAGAAAAAGCCAGGAATGGAGGAAAGAAATAATTTGGAGAAGGTGAAAAAGGTTAAAAAATAGCAACTAAGGAAAAGAGAGAGGAAAAACAGTGTTTTGTCTCTTCCAAGTGTTGGTGACTCAGACACTGAGACTAATTCCTGCCCATGGATGTCTGAGCCTCGCAAGGAGCAAAATTTCCCAGTCTCACATGTTTCCTGTTAGATCATCAGAAGGTAGAAAAAAAAGAAAAAAAAAAAAAAAAAAAAAAAGGAGAGACCCTTCTCCCCTATTTTCTCCAGATCTGGAAAATAGTAATTCCCTATGAGTGCCCCTCTCTCCCCAGGGACATGTATATTGTTAACAGAAATGAGGACTCAGAAACAAACTTCTGTGATAGGAGCAGTGCTCACATCCTGTTGTTCCCTGTTTGGCCATCAAAGCTGGCTTTCATATATATTTTTTTTTTCCCACTGTATGGAGAAGTTCCTATTAACCTAATAATTGCTCCCAAGCTCAAGAAAATCTCTCACTTTTTTGACACCTTCTTTGCAGCACTTCTTTGTTTCCATGGAGAAATTTTGTGCTAAGATGGGTTTTGTTAGCAGTTGACACTTCTAATTATAGCTTAGTGGAAATTCCTTAAACTGAAATAAAAGTTGCTTTAGCCACATTTTCATATTACATCCAGTCTTTCCCTTCTGGAAGCACCTGGTATACCTGCTATGTGTTGGTGCTGTGCTGCTTTAGATAGTGACTCATTTATAATGAGCTACACTGAAAGTAGATGAGATTACGATACATTCCTTTATATTCAAAATGGGTTTATTCCCTGAATTCTTTGCTTTTTTTGCCTTCGTGGAAACTACTTGCCAAATTGGGAAATGTATGTGTTCTTTTAGGAAAGCCAAGGAATAACCACAGTGTGACATCTCTCACTACATGCTAAAGTCATTGAAGGTAGATCAATTTTATCCCAGTAGTAATGGATATGATTTTTTCAACCGAGTAAAAGGATATTGTTGTAATGATGACAAATGTGGGTGACTTCTGATTTTTTTTTCCACTTGTAGTTTTGCTAGTTGTTTCCTTGGTGTTTGCTTGTAGCCTGATGTGGATATGTTAAGGGCTCTCAAGGAGTTTGTTCAACTGTTTAAACTGTTAAATGCTTCATGATCCTTTGGTTCCATTGTGAGTCATAAGGCTCTTACAGTCACTACTAAAGAGTACTGTAGAATAAATATTATGTCATATTGGCATATACCAGATCTTTTGAACCCTGCCAATATTGAAGTTTTGTCTGACCCACTGCTTGATGAGCAAGGCTCATGCAGATGTTCTCATTCATACCTGCATACTGAAGTTTCAAGATTATACTAAACATCAATTCTAACTTTTTAAATAATAAATAGGCATATTTTTAGCTTTTACCTGCAGTAAGGTGGCAGATACCTGCAAATCAGAAAAGAAAATACAATTTCAGTACTCAAATACCAAAGCTACATGTGGTGTGTGAAAAACAAATGCCATGATATGCACTGAGCATGTCTCAGAGTTTGCATAAGAAAATGCTAGCATGAATTTCATTGGGTGAATAATAAGTTCTTTACAGTCTATCCAAGACCATCATGATGAAGACTTACAGAAATGTGTAACATTTTTATTTTACATTTTTTATCCTTCTTTGGAGTGGAAGAAGTTCTAGTATCATGAGGACAGGCAGAAAAATAAATATCTTTCAGTAGGTAACTGGAATTGTTTAATTTATCACCTTTAAGAAGTGGGGAGGAAAATACATAATTATCTGAAAAATATTTGAATTACATATACATCTTAAATGAGTTTGGAGAAATAGTAAGTTCATATCCTGGAACTAGAACCATCTCTATTTTTCACAGTATTTGGGTTTTCCTTGAAGGATGTAGAACTCCTATTTGCACTGTCTTGGAAACTGTTTTTGTGGTTTTGAATCTTTACATAGAGACAGTTTTGAATCACATGTTGTAGCATATGTTTAGCCCAGCTGTTCTCTCTGTATTTATATGGTTCCATCCCTATAAATCTCTGAGTGGATCAAAAGTTAAAACAAAATTACTCTTGCAGTACCCATGGCTGGGGAAGCATTTGGTGTTCACCATTAATTTTGTGGGTAAATTAGAGATAAGGGTTATGAAGTATTTAGTCTCAAATCAAGCAAAATGTCTCTGACTGCTTGAAACTGGTTCCTCTGCTGAGTCCCAACCAAGGGCATCTTCTTCACTACACCTTTTTCCAGGAAGCAGAGAATATGTATATTTTTTGAAATTACATGTATGGGCAGTCCTCATGTGGCACTGATGTCTTCGAAGATTAAAGAAAATGCAGCTAAAATTCTCAGTGCTGTGCAGCTGTATTCTGTGCAGCCCTGGGAAGGATGAGTAGTTCCAGAAAAGGAGGCTGAAAGCAATTATCTCTGCATTTTTTTTCTGTCTTTAACACTGTTAGTATCCCAGCGAGCCACCTCTACTTATATACTTTTCCCTAACCCACAATAGTTTCTAGATCTAAAGTTTAACACAAAGACCAGATCCAGCAGATATTTTTGCCTTTTTTATACACTGTGCTATTTTAAATGGGGAAAAAGTAAAGAAGGAACTGTTTTGATCAAAGCATTTTTCTCTGACATAGCAAGGCATAAAAATGTATCCTCACAAATACCTCAGCTTTCAAATGCAAGAAGGCATTCTCACATTTATACCATAGAAGGTGCTACCGGGATATTCCAGATTCCCTTCATTCCCAAGAGATCTGCTAATCTCAGAAAAATAAGGGAGGCACTTTGCTTGGCCCAAGATTTCACAATACTGTGATGCACTTGGGGAGTTTCAGGAGCAGCACCCAGGCACAGGGCTACAGGCTGCTCTTGCACCTGAGTGTACCACCAGCTGGACTGAGAGGAAGATCCCAGGCTGGAAGAATTAGCACAAAACCACTTCTTAACAGCCACAAACTTTAAACAGCTTCCCCCACCCCATCATCCACTTGAATTTAATATTGGTATTAAGATATATGGAATAATCTTGTTTTACACACTCTGCAGATAGACAAAGCAGATGTCACCCAGGCAGTGTAATGGGAGAACTTCTCACCCATGGCATGTTGGGCAGAGACAGAGGGAGAATTGCGTGCGCTCCCCCTGACTCTGGCTAGTGGGAGTTGCCAGCCCAAAACATAACTTTTTATCAGAAAATGAAACTCCAAAAAACTTAGCTGGTGGAGTTTTTACAATGCCTTACACAATCCAGCTTGCACTTCCCCTCCAAGATAAGCAATCAGTCAAGCCTTGGAGAAGTGGGGTGGTATTCAGGACAAGGGGGCTGTCCCAGCTGGGCATCCTGTCTCACTGGGTGAGTGCAAGATTGTTATTTTATATCCTCGGGCAGTCCACTGGGGTAAAAGCTGCCTGAAAAGACAAGTTTTGAGATGTACTGATGTACTACTTTGAAGTGGAGTGTGTTACACTGCCTTATCAAATATTTGAAACACATGGTCTAGAACTCAGTTCCTTGACAAATGCTTGAACTACAGTGAAGATGTCTTGAAGATGTTTCTCTGATTAAAACATTATTTTCAGAAATTCAACCTGCAAATACCAAGTCATATCAGAGAAATGTATAGCAAATAATGTAAATAATTGAAAGATATACAGTCAAGGTATATGGATGACTGGAATATCTGCTCCAGGGAGGGAGTTTCAGGAACAAGGGGTTGTTGTCCTCTCTCCAGGAATGAATATTATTGTTTGAGCACTTTTTGAACACTCTTGGAGCTATATTAATAGACAGTAATGATATTATTATCAGTAAAGTCTTAGAGAGTATTCTCCCATTCCTCCTACCTGCTAAGGTAGTCACCATCTGAACTGTGTCTGGAATGTCACAGGAGGACCTCCCAGAGCCATAGGGGTTCTAGCCATGTTCCCTAAAGGAAAGGCTGTAGGACTGTGCTGGAACAGCACAAATGATAGAAAGGCTTCAGGAGGTGACAGCTCTAATGCACCACCTGATGACCAACTGCAGTGACCAGCGTGGCTGAATATCTTTGGATGGGACAGAATGATCTGAATATCTGAATGATCTGACATGCACTTGATTTGGAGGGACGGAAAACACTTTATAGTGAATGAAAAATCTCCGTCGTTTAGGTCATTGGTGTTTTACCTCAGAAGTTCCCTCTTAGACTCATCGATATGGAGTATAGATCCTCATAGGGAGGACCCTCCTCACATGTACCATCTCCAGGCCACCAATGCCTCAAATTTATTTGGACATCATCAGTGTGGAGATGGAAGCATACTGTCCCAGTGGTAGCAGCAGTGTCTTCTAGCTTTCTGTCAGGCCCTGGGCTCATGTAGGCAGAGATGTTCCTTGAGGTTTTCCAGGTCTTTGGTCAGGGATGCAGCTGCTAAGAAGAGGCTTTTCCTTTTGACAGAAAGTAAAAAAGCAACCTGAAAAAACTTGACTTCTCTTTTGGAAGTAGCACTTACAGCATGAGTTGTTCACATTTACAAGCCTGACATGCATCTGTACATCTTTGTAGCACAACTTGTCCTCCAGTTACTCAAGTGAATTTTCCTGAGCATTTATACCCACGAGACTCCCACTCAAATATTTGTGTGCCGAGCTAGTCCAAACAGTCAGGACATGAGCAGTGTGATTCACTTTCATATGTAAGAAAACAGTTCTTGAACAAAAGGATTACTGTACACAGCAACTCTGGAAAGAGGTTCCATAGGAGTACAAAGTCTCCTTCCTGACTTCTGTGCTAAGGAAGGTAATGTTATGGCAAGACTGTGCTCTTTTCCTCTGCAAGATTAGCAACTGTTGAGTATAACAAACATGAAGCACAAAAAACCCCCAGGAATTCCAGTAACCACTCTGAGCCAGATTTTAGCGGGTTACATCCAATAGATCAACATACCTTTCTTTCTTATGTTAATGAAATATCAGTCAATAACTTGTGTAGAACAAATCCTCTTATATGTATAAGAATGTAGCTGTAAGTCACCAGAGTAGCCCAGAGCTCTAAAGCAAGAGATCTTCAGCGAGGATAAGTAAGTCAGCTTAGCTGCACTGCAACATTTCCAGTAGACATCAAATGAAAATCTGGCTGTACAGCTGAGAATCGTGTTAATGCCCCAGTGCTGCAGTTTTCTAAGCTGTTTCTTTTCTGTTATGTGGTGACTCTCATTACCTCTATGCAGTTCTTGCCTCACAAATTCAGCTTGTGTGGTTTCCAGTTTGGACCTAGATCTGTGAGGCCTGAAGGAGGGACATTCCTCAGGGACTGGGATAATACTGCCTTCTTTAGTATGAACAGTCTTAGTATTTATTTTGAACTTCATTTTCTGGTGGTTTTGAAATTACAATAACCGCTGTATTCTTTAAGCAGTGTTAAAAAGTCAAAAGTGTTTAATTTCCAAGGATTTACTCTTTCTGAAAACCGAACAAGAAAATGCACTGTGCATGGCAAAGGGAACAGAGTGAATAAAGCAAAAAACCCACACACCATTAAAATATCAACAGTGACTCATGAGGCTTACAAATTGCTACCTACAGATTCCAGGTGTCTGAAATAAATTATTTAAACTCAGCATAAACCAAACATTTTGATAGAGGTCAAATTCTTTATTTCACTCCTAACAGTGGTGTTTGATAAATGCAAATACAAGAAATCAGATTTTATAGGCTATTGTTATAGCAAAATTATTATTTAGTATTCTGTTTTGTCTTTTAAGCCATGTCTAAGTTATGAAGAAGGTTTTCTTACCTGATTTCTAAGAAAACAATATGCTGAAATGTAATCTAGTCCCAAGAAACACAACAAGATTGTTAGATAGCTAAATCCAGTGTATCTGCAAACCTATTTGGAAATGTCGTTTGCAAAACAGACTCAAATGAATCTACTATCTGCTGTCAATCACTAATAGTTTTTCTACAGGTAACTGAGTTATCACAATAGCCTAAATAAAGATGCTCTTCCCCGGAGCAGATGATCAATTGGGCACCTGATCATCACTCCAAAGGTGTACCATAGCTGAAACAAACATGCATAGTTTTGCATAGTTTTGGAAATCACATAAAATTTGAGTATAGAATATTTATAGCTAGGTAAAAAATAAAAAGGGCTATATACATTCAGTCTCAATTTCTCTGTCACTTTCAATATTTTGTCACTTCGGATTTTGGTAAAAGTTTTCCAAAATTTCTCTTCCATATCATGGTCACTGAAAGTTCTTTCAGTTTCTCTGAAAGTTTTTTCTCATATTTTTCTGCTTCATCTCCTCTGTCTTTATGAACCACAGAGGTTTTCCAAGTCTCTCATATTTTTCTTTTAATACCTGCTTGTTTTGTGCTTCTTTTTGGAAAAAGAGTGAGAGGTAACTGTCTCTGTTTAAAATTTGGCTCATGCAAATGCCAAGTGTAATAGTGCTCCATTATATCTGACTGGGAATGATATGACAGGACTCTACCATATATTCCCTACATGAAATTACGACTTGGTAAATGGTATTCGAATGACCATTCAGCCTTCATGTAGCAGATTTCCTGTACCCTGAGAAGTACAGAGGTGTAATATGTTAATCATAACAGCTAGAACTCATAAGCATACTGGGAAAATTTTTCCAGATGGTACCTGTTGGAATTTAGGATTAGTAGTCCAAGAACAGGAGAGAAGGGAACAGGAGGCCATTGCTATGAAAAGCTGAGGTTACTCAGGTGTGGCCACTCTTTATGAATGTATTGTGGGTTTCTATGCAAGACAATGCACATAAAAAGGTAAAACTGAGGATGGAATAAGAAGCAATTTTGCTGGTACACAAATGTGCTCTGCACACTCTGAACATAGCAAAGAGATGCCCCTTCCTTGCCAGCGTCAGTACTCTGATCTTTCACTAGTGACTGTGTATATCTTTGGAAGAATTTGGGAAATCAGAGGAGGTGAAGGAGCTGCTGGTATTTAATTGAACTAATTTATCAAAAAATTACTCGGTATGTCTGCTCTGTGTATATGTGTGAATCTATGTTACTCTGTGATTGTCATTCTTGTGATTGATGATGATACATGTACTGCTGTAAAATGGAAATCTAGGTTTTAGAAAAACTGGGACGGCACTGTACATCTAAATATAGATGAGGAGTAGCTGGGCAAGTTGTTAGGTTTATCCTGCATGTAGTGGAGGTGATGGGAGACAGCCTTCTGTGCTGAGCAGGAAGGTCTCACTTCCTGAGGCACCAAGATTAGGAACTTGCCATGTGTGTTCAGGGAACAGCCTAGAGGACATGGAGAGTTTGGAAGGGAAATTAAACTCTTCAAAAGCTGACATCTTTGACAGAGCAACTGGGGAGAATGGGAACATGCCATCAGACCTGTGAAGCTCTACAGGGCCCTGAATGCAAAAAGGAGAAACTGAAACTTAAAAGGAGTGATAAAGGGAAATTACTGAATTTGCAATTAAGGGGGAAGTACATGAAAAGTCTAAGAGTCATTCCACTTCAGACAAGTGAAGGGCTCTCAGATGAGCAATAAGTCTGTAATGAGCAACTTTTTAAGATGCCACCCTTAAGGGAAAAGTTCTTAATACCCTTGCCAGTTCATTCTCTTCAAGGTAGATTTCAATTTGTAAGTTGCTGAGCATTCCACATGGCACATCGCAGCTCTGTTTCTTATTTAACTTCTGCCTAGAAGTGGCCACAAGTCTTTAATCTGGTATGTGTGGATATAATTCTTTCCTTATTTGGCTATCTGTTCTTCAAATGCTGTTAATTTCAGTGGGAATCCTTCCTTAGCTAGTTTAGAAAGAAGATTCAAATCCTAAGTGGCTTCAGATCAGCACCAAAATCTGTGCCAATAGGCCAAGGTCATGCGATGATCACAAAGCAACCCTCAGAATTACAGCAGATACCTACCCTGATGACATACAGAGGAAAAAAAAATAGAAAATGCTATTTGTTATTTGTGTTTGCTTCAAATTATGCAAGAGTAACATTATGCTGTTCTTTCACATCACTGCACTCCACCTTCAACTCCTTTTTCCACTTGAACTGAAAGCCTTCCTAAAGGATGAGACTGGAGTTTACAAGAGACTGCTAGATGCCAGTCCTGCAAATATCTTTGCACATGGTTAGCTTCATGCACAGGGGTGGTCTTGCTGATGTCAAGTGCAGCACATGCCTTAGTGTTTAGAAGACTCAGCCTTACATCTGACATCCAAGTAAACAGACAATCATCTTAAATTCTCTGGGAATTTCTGATCAAAAAGGATGTTTTATTAAAAACAAATCTAAATTCAGCATAAAAAGAGCTTTTAAATCAAAATTATATTCATGGCTTTAAACCTTTAATTAATGAAATCCATTGTCATACATTGAAGCTTAAAAGTTCACCTGTATTTTAATATCTATATGCTACTTTATAAATTACGAAAGGTCAAATACATCAGCATTAAACAGAATTTACTCTATTGATACACCAGTTAAGCATCAGTCACTCACCTTCATTTTAATTAAACTGATTATCTTGTATTCCACGATTTGCTGGTAAAAATTTATTGGTGTATTGATAAATTCTGCATTGTTATGACACCCACAAGTAACAATTTGAAAGACAGTCTATTATACTTGCACAGTCTATTATGCTTGCAAAGTCTGTTCCATCCAGTGATCTGAAGCCACTCAGCAAAACTCACACAAAGATTCTTAAGCCAGAGGAGCATTATTGGCTGCCTGAAGGGGGACGGGGACCGACAGGGGCTGCTGCACCATGTGCTCAAGGATCAAGTTCTGCAAATCTAAAGAGCATTGTTTGGTTTCAAGCTTCTTTGGTGAGGCAGGAATCCAAGAGGACCCTGAGCAGTAACAGATCCTTCCACTTAAAGACAGACAGAACAGTGGCTATTTTGTGGTCTCAGGTGTCCTCAGGCCTGGGAAGGGGCACAGTACCAGTAGCCTGTGCTTCAAAGGTATGACAGGCTGAACAAATGGCTAGGTGACATTCTTTGAAGGTAACAGTTTAGTTGATAAACTAAGACATCACTCTACTTTTTCCTATTTATAAATTTTCAGTAAACTAACTGACTTTTCCAAATCTTTAAATACCACAGTTGCATTTTTTTTTCTGTGGGCTAATGGAAAAATGGCTTCTCTGAATATTCACTATGGTTTGATTACTGCTTGTGCCACATGGTTGGCCAGCTTAATGGTGTGGTCTTTCTGTTTCCTGATTGCACACTTCAAGCTTTATGAGCAGGAATAATCTTGTTTCTTCTTTGTGAGTTATTCATGAACACACAAAATTGCTCAATGAACATACGGAGTTTAAAAATATAACTATTTAAGTGGCTTTTGAGATTCTTCATGATATTGTTATGCTTGAAAATATTTATTTGGTCCAGTGCCTTTGCATCCAAGGGTTACCAGAAAATAAAGTCTTTCATCTTCTAGATTGCTGGGATGAATGAGTTTGCACATACCTGTAAAGAAGGTTTTGTTCAGGAGACTCAGATCTAGTTTAGTGGATGTTGCATTTTACCAGACTTAAACCATCAGTTTCCACCAGTGTGACTCAGTTTCAAATAACTTCCGTTTTTGGTTTTGCCAAATAACAAAAAACCCCCAAAAAACAAAAAACAAAACAAAAAACAAAACAAAAAACAAACAAACAAAAAGACCCCCACAAAAAATGAAAAAAAAAAAACAGAAACCTCACAAAAAAACCACCAGCTCAGAAGAGACTCAGTAGCCACCTGAGAGAACATATAATATTCTTTGAACTAAAAATAGATTTTTCCTTCTATCTTACTGTAGAATGAAAGTGTATATATACCAAAGGCATCTGATATGCTTCAGCAGAAAAGATGTCTTACTTATCAGCCATGAAGTTTCAAAACACTTTCAGAGATATTTTAAGAGCAATAGGCAATAATTTATATATTTTTTTCATAATATATGCTAAGATTACCCTCTAACTTATGCAGTGGATGGAATATTGGACACATGACCTTGACTTTGAAAATCTACAGCTTTCTTCCCCTTTAACTGGAAAACCACCTTCATTCAGTCAAAGAAATATGTAATCACATTATCTTGTTTGACACGCCAAGCAAGAGCCCCTCTGGGAATGGTATCAGTGTCTAAGAGGCAGCACCAACACATATGCAGTGCCCTAAGAGAGTCCAGTCAAATTTAGAAGGGAATAAGGGAGGTCAAATATCCCATCCATCTGCCTTGCATCTTAAATCTTTACCATAAAGCCAGTGATCTGTGAAAACCATTTTTCACAGTTAGAAAACTCACCCATTCACATCTCTTGAAGGCTTGAGGAATGACTTCTAAACCTGAGATTACACTTAGCTAATGCACCTTGCTCTGTATTATAGCCTTGAGAGAAAATCACAGAAACGTCTGAGTTGGACAGATCCTCTCTTCACAGAATGGGCTGTACAGGGATCAAGTCCATGACCTTGGCATTATTAGTGCCATCCTCTAATTCATGGGCCAATTCATGACTGCAGCATATCAACAGTTTTCTGGAACCTTAAAATTAGTCCTTTTCCAAGAGGATTTACATGATGAAAACTCTATTTGACTATCTACATTAAAATTAGATTAAATGTAACTAGCACAACTTGAGGTGAAAATAAAACCCTTATGAACAAGTTTTAGGAAATCCTAGATCACAAAAGCTGGATAATTGACTAAGGAAAAAATGGTGATTTTTGTATCCATATTCTAGATGCTAAAATGGTGTAATGAATGTGTGCAAAAAATCATAGCTGTCTTTTATGGCACTAATTAATGTGATCCTGAGTACTGATGACCAGTGTGGCCTCATTTTGACAAGGGGCATTCAGGGTAAGAGCGAAGGTTATGCCTGAAAATGTTACAGAAGCCTTTGCTCATATTACCGGGAAAACCAAATCTGAGTCAATGCAAGTAGCCTGTGAAAACACCTTGACTCTTTCTGTGGCTACCTTGCTCTAGGTCAGGCTGTCAGAACTGGTAGCATGGCTCCTAAAATCTCTTTTTGATTTCCAGAATAGCTGTCTCTAAGCATAATCCATGTTCAATTACTTAAAATGAAAAAGAAATGCATTTGCAACTTTTACTTAGTTTTCAGGAGTCCCGAAGTATACTTCTTTTAAACAACTCTAGAAAAATAGCTCCAACTGTAGCTCCAACTTCTGCACACACCCTTGCACCCTGTATCCCAGATGATTCAAATCTGCCAGTCTTGTCATGCCCTTATCTCCTTTGCTTGCTGCTCACCCCTGACCTGCTCCAGCTCATGTTCAGACCTTGCAGTGGTGAGCTCTGTTCCCACACGCCCAGGCAGTAGAGATGGCTTTGCTCCATCCTGGCAGATATGCCATGAGGAAGACAAAGACACTTCCCCAGCAGTGCCCCTGTCTGCTTGAGAGGTGACCTGTGATCAGTCCCACAAGATGAGGCCATACAGTGTGGTGCTCACTTTCCTGCTAACAAGAAGGACAAAAGAGGCAAGCTGTTTGTTTGGGCTGCCAACCTGGTCCCCAGGAGTCCAGCACAACACTGGTGTTGCTGTGGGGATTTAGCAGTCTTCAAGGTGGTCTTCGCCTCACTGTCTTTATTTTGGCTTTAGACTGTAAGTGGGTAGAGACTTACATGCCCACTTTATCTTCTTTTGAGTACTCCCTCATGCATGAATTACCATGGTACTTGTCCAAGCCTCCTTTTCCCATACCAGACCTCAGCACTATGTAACTCCAGGCCTTAGCAGCAGCAGCAGTGAGGGCGCAGGTGTCGAGCTATGTTAAGAACTGGCAAAGCAGCTTCTTCTCACGTTTGAGCTCAAGGTTACAGTTTAGAGGGTTTGAGCTCTGCAGATTTGCAGGGAAACTTATTGTTAAGGTGATCTACACTTAAAGAAAACCACAAATCCTTTTCCTCTTTCTCCTAGTACATCTCCGTTGCACGATTTATCAGTGCAGAAAGCCATGACGCCCTCAGTGTTGTTGCCACCAGGCAGCGAGTAAGAGTCACCCACCTCCGGCACTTCAGGAGCTTCTGGCCTCATGGCTACTAATGCTGAAAAACACAGTTTGCCCTTTGGTGCATTTGCCTCACCCATGCTAGGGGTATTTGAAAAATGACTCCTGCTCTGACAAGTGGTGACAGCAGCTGAGTGGGGCATATGGGGCTGGGCCTGTGGGGCCTTGTGGCGCTGGCTGGGCGCCTGCACGGCCACCATCTGCCCACCACACAGGAGGGATGTGGAACCAATCACCACGGGGGAACCTGCTGCCAAATGTACTTTATTTCTGCTCTGAAAAGGGTGATGTGCCTTCCCACAACTGGCAAAGGGCCTTGCCACAGCTGCTCGCTGGCAGGACGTGGTCCTGTGGGGATGCCATGTGGCAGCCCCAAGCGCCATCCTGGTCTGTGCAGGGGAGAAGGAGGTCCCTTTTACATGCAGTGTTTAGCGGGGCTTGCCAGTGGGAATGAGGGAAGGCCCAGGGCAGATGTGGAGGTGGTTGGCAGAGTAAACCTTGGGAGGAAATGCTCTGGCTCTATGTATGTGAGGATGCTGCCTGCTGAGAGAAGAGTGGGATACAGCAGGGTGCCCAGGGATGTGAGGAGCATCTCTGTGGTAGCATGGACACAGCACTGTGGGGACACACAGATTCTCCTAGCAAGCCCCTACGGGCTCTTTCTTTCCACAGTGGAACTGAGTCACCTTCCTTTCTTTTTATGATCTGATTAGGCCTGTGAAATACAGGAGGAAACAAAAATGAGATGAATAAAGTGTGAAAAAAGAGGAATTATAACAGCTAAAGATTGCCACTAATTGGAAATATTTAAAAGTCCTGGTTAAACAGCTGATGTTTTGATGTAGGCCTTGGGAACAGTACACATATATCACAAAGGTTCTTCTCTGCGCAGTTGTGTCTCCCCATATCTCTTGCAGTAAATAGCAGAGGCTAAAATGAAAAATCCCTTTTCAGTGTTCTTCAAAACTCTTCAATCTCTGCAGAAATCATTCTGAAGCATCAAGTAATGAGTGCTGTCAAATGCTGAGCTGCTCTTCCTTGATCTGGTGGCAAATCACTCACTTTGCTGGCAGGTTCAGAACTGCCTCAGTTCAAAACAGCCTCACAGATCTGATGGTGCCTCAGCCAAAGGCCACATTCTGCCTTTGCTGTCGCTGCTGTAGAACTGGTGAAATGTTTGCTAAAGACTTCTCCTGAATATTTACAGGGTAATCAGGTGAGACAGGCTTTCTTGCCATAAATCTTCTTATGATCCTGCTTGGAGTAATATTTTCAAGGTGTTTCTGTTCAAATAGTAACAGAACAGTACACATCCAATGTAACAGGAAAGGAGAGCAAGACAGACATGGTGTAAAGAAGTCTAAAATATTTAATGCTTGGTTCTGCCTAACTTTAATGAGAAGACATGACCTCAGGTAAAATAAAGGAAGAGAACATGCTAAAGAGTAGATAGATGTAGTCCAACTGTCAAGACCTGATAAACATCCTGTGCAATTCATTTGTGAGTCTTCATCATAATAGAAGAAGATGCAAATATCTTTCTTCTGAAAAAATCGGGAAGTAATAATCAATCCCTTATAGGAGCTCCTGGAAATGTTCTGAATTAATTTGTTAAATAAACCATAAATAAATTGCAGGAGGGTCCTAAATCATTAAAATAGCCCACCTAAGCTTGAAAAAATACACTGTGTCACTGTGTTAATTCCTTCTCTGAGAGCATTTGATTCAGAGAATAAGAGAAAAACAGTATATGGGATGTCTCCCTGATTTAGACAGACTTATCCCACACAGGTCTCCTCCAAAGCTGAGGACATAAACCTAGAGTAGTCAACCTAAGCTGATTGAACACCTGTTTGAAATACTCCTTTCAAAAACTTCAGAGACTTTCAAAGGCATAAGTAGTTTGCTGGTTAGGTGTGGCTCCAAGTCTAGTCTTACAGGAGTGGGAGGTAGAGAGTATTTCTTGCTAAAGTCTTGGCTTTCAGTGTAAAAAACAACCTGATACATTTGTTGAAGACATTATGAGCAGTTTGTAGTACATGATCAGAGTTTAAAGTGACCTTAATAAATTAGATGGATGATCCTGAATCAGTGAGATGAAACGCAAAAGGCCATGGAGCAGCCATACAATAGAAATGGAGAATAGATGTCATCTATATGTGAGTGAGTCAGAAATGTGAAGGTGTTGCAGAAACGGAAAATCTTATTCTGGGAAGCACTATCAGGCTGCTGTGAGGAAGGTACAAGATGCAGCCTTTCTGCCCAGTGAGGCTTAGGTGGGTACTTGGGATCTGTCCTAGCAGCCAAGACAATGAAAACTAGAGCAATGACATTTTGGGAATGTCTTAGGCAAATTGAAAAGAACCTGGAAGAGTTCAACAGGAAGAGCAGAAGGTATGGTCTGTCAGGCTGAGGAAAATTTGGCATCAGTCTTTTAATAAGGCTATATATTCATCTTTATGACTGTTTGGAGCATTTGGTGAATGCTGCTTGGTTTAAAGTAATGCACATTCAGATTTCCCTTTTTCAGGCATCAAATTTCCAAGAATGTAAAGGATAAAAACCATATGACATTAGTTACCAGAATTCGGGAAATGAAGTTTTTTATTTGGGTTTTTGTTTGTTATTGTGTTTTGGTTTTTTGTTTAGTTGGGGATTTTGTGGGGCTTTTTGTTTGTTTTGTTTGTTTGGGGTTTTTCTTTGTTTTGGGACTTGGTTTCTTTTGTTTGTTTCTTTGTTGGTTTATGTTTTTTACTCAGACATCCATTGAGGAAAAAACATCCAAACTGCTGAGTGAAAGCCAACCTTTTTCCACAGTGCACCGCTTTCCATTCATAAATTCATTGCCTTCCTGCTTTTCTGTCTGATAATGACAACTGATGTTTAGTAAATCAAAATGAAACTATGACATTGTGTCTAAAATTTAATCACAAAGAAATGTGAAACATTAATGATTTGGAGCTTCTAATAAAATCTCAGAAACATCAAAGGTATTTAAATTAATTTCAGACATTTTGAATCTGTGAAATTTGGATGGGCTTAATTTTTCTTTCCCTAAATTGATTTGTAATGAGAATTGCTAAATTTCAAGTGTGCCTGATTTAGTCTCTGTTCTCTTTTGGAAGTCTTACCATATTTTGAATTGATTTAATACATCTTTCTTTGGAAGTGCACACTTACAGAAACATCACAGTTGAAAAGAGTAAATAAATTTGGGGAACCCTTTAGAAGTCAGCAGTTGCATGTCATAGAATTTAACATAATGCCCTAGCTAATATGCAATGCAAGTCAGAATTGCTTTCTGGAAATATAAATGTCCAATAAAGCAATTATTGGATACTTGAACTAGTGACACTTATCTTGCCCATGGTAAAACACTGCTGTGGCTAGAGTCTTTACCTGAATAGCATATTTTCATTTCTCATTTCTTATTCTGAATTTAAAAAAATTTAATTGTGAGCTTGGTTTGTAAACTGTCTATTCAATCTTCATTCTCAATTGTCAGCATGTAGACATTATTCCTTCTGACTGTCCATAAAAATATTTCACCTTTTGCAAACTGCTCTGAGAAAAGAAGACCAAAACTGAAAATATGAACAGAAGTGCTGTCTGCTGAGTGAATTTATGTTACACTTTTCCTAGGTCATCTCTTTCTAGACATGTCTGACAGGGAAAAGCTGCATTCAGCAATGCAGCTGAAGACAAGACATGTCTGCCCCATGATGTGGCAATTCAGGATCAGTACATGATCTGCTATGAGAAAAAAATAGAAAATTTTTTAGAACTCTTTTTATAAAAATAATTCAAAGTATACTTCGTGTTTTTGATCTGTTCTGCGTGATGAAATCTAGAGACTAGATTTTGGGAGAATAAGTGTGGGAGATTTCAGTGCAATAAAGACTCCTTTTGTGTTTCTTGCAAGCCTTCCCTTGTAATAACTAACATATAAGCTGAACAGCTTTGATCCAGATAAGCATCTCTATTGAAGTCCAAAGATGTGTTTTTGACTGGGGAGATGAGAGTAGAAAAAAAAGCAGGCCATTCAAAAATAGTGGCATTAATCAAAGCTATTTGAAAAAGCCAAATGCAAAAATTTCCTTGGTGACTCTTAGGCATGAATAATTGTGTTTATATGTATATAGGTCTATACTTATACATACATACCCCTACTTTAGTAGTGGTCACGTTAGTAGATCTTCAAAGCTTAGTACAAAGCTTAGTCAATTATCACAGATTTTCTATGATAAAAACTGTATTTCTCTTCCTGAATGAGTATCTAGAAGGAAGGAAATCAGGAAGGAAAAGTGGAAGGAGGAATGCCAGGAAAAATGGAAAGTAGAAAGTGTTCAAGCTTCTTCATTGCACAGCTTCACCTCTACAGTTTCTGGTTCCTCTCCTGAGCAATGGCAAGGGAACGACAAAATGGAGGGAAATAAAAGGTGAAAATATAGTCAACTGTTATGTTATCACATTCCAGAAGTGCTCAGGGGCAAATAGGAAATGGGCTACATCCGGATCATGTGTAACTATATAAGATAGGGAATGTTTCCATAAGGAAACAGTGGTTTCCAAGCTAATGGAAGTGAAGTATTTTTGAACCTCCTGCACGGAGGTAAACTGGCACATCTCAGCTGAAAGCAGTGGGGATCTGGCCCACATTCTCTATTATTCTTTAGAATTTATAGTATGCTAATAAAATAAATGATCTGACAGCCATATCATGTTTTGGACATGTGGGACAGGGAAAAGTTCATTCATTTTCCTTTGTATCCAATACTGGTGGTGAGCAGTTACCCAGTCTCAAAAATGTAATTTATATCTCCAAAAGATGTAGATATGTATTTTACTTGCATTTTTATGGCAACTGTGGATAATATGATAGCATGAATAATTGGCCTTTGCATTTGGATTTAACTATAGAAACTCTAAATACCTGTAAACTGAAGAAAACGAGTAGTTCTGGGAGCATAGAGCCAAGACAACCTGATGTCCTGGGTTATTATGTCAGAGAGACAGCACCCATCCTACCACATGTGGAGAGACTATGTTTATAGGCTGAGCTACACAGCATGATGTTACTCCTATTCCCACATCCAGATGACACACTGCATGGACCAGTCAGTTGCTCCACATCCTTGCCCAGAAAGTGAGCCAGAGTGTGAGAGGTGGGTGAGAAATTCACCAAGTCCCACAACAGGATGGGCAAGTTTCAGTACCACAGCTTGAACAGGTTTGGTCCAGCAGGAGGATCTGGGTATGACTGTGGAAACTTGCCTAGAGACTTTAATATGCTTAAAATACAAATGCAAGGAAAAATAATTTTTGTTCTAGTCCCCAAGATTTGCATTACATGAAGGTCAGTACTACATCAGAAAAATGGAGAGAAAATTTCAAACTTGCTCTAGTTCTGGAAGTGTCTGTATCTCTGAAGAAACAAATGGAGAGAATCTAAGAATTAGTCTATTTTTTAAGAATAGATCTAGAGGTGTATTTTAGCCAGGAAATTACAGTTCTTATATGACTTCAGGTACATTGTAGATAATATCTAATCAGAAGTAATTCTCTAGGAAAATTCTGCGCTTCAGAGAGATGCCTGGAGATGGGCAGCTCCAAAGCACCATTTTCCAATTGTACTCCTCTGGTTTGCAGAAATAACCTGCTTGAAATACTGGTTTCTGTCTAGTTCAGGCAATTGCTGAAAACCCTGAAGATATGGATTTGAAGAATTTGAAAAATCTGCATTTGAAGAATCGCTGTCACTGATAATATCATTCTGCCTAAAACTTACATAGGAGCTTACAGTACAAATGAGATTATATAATTTCTTTTGGTAATGTTTCAGATAACATTTGATCCTCAGAAGAAGAGAAACACTGTGTTCTATGCACAGTCTAGGCTACACAATCTTCCCAGTGGAAGTGCAGAGAAAGCTTCAAAAAGCAAGGTCTGTTGTGCAACTACTTTAAAAAAAAAAATTTGGCTTGAAAAGTGTCTTGAATATGGCAAAATCCTTCATCTGAAGTGGGTCGCTGAAAGAGCCATCAGACCAGATGGAATTCTGGATCTGTTTGTTGGATGCTGGTGAAGATGGTTATCTAGATCAGCTAACAAACACAGGCTGTGTATTGCAGTAGAATTATGTTTAAATTGCAAAGCAGTTTAACACACAGGTACTGTGACTTTAACAGAGATTTTTATCCACATTCCACTAAGTGACACCTGGGAAGTAACAGTGCCTGGCATTTGAAGATTAGGTGAAGACACAGGTGCATTAACGTCTTTAAACTGAAATTAATAATAATGATATTCTGCCCCAGCAGTTTACTGCTAGGTTGAAGGAAAAGTGCAACAAGAATTCTTAAAAAAATTCATCAAAAAACCCTGATAATATTTTATAACTGAAGTGGAAATTCCAATGAAAAATGTGAAAAAACGTGCAGAAAAATAATGTGAAACAAAAGTGAAAAGGATATAAGGTACTTCTATGAAAAAAAAAGAGAATTCTGAGAATAGGAATAGGAATAAAATGGAAATTAACAACCTGGGGAAAAAAACAAGCTGCAGTACTTTTGGTAAAGGAATTCCTATCATCCCAGGATATAAAAAACATGGCTTAAGAGGGTCTCTCTGATAGTCTCCACACAAGAACTGTTTTCATTGGGAACTTTCATTTTGGCAACAACAGTCTGTTGAAAGTACAAGGATTTGCCTTGGGAGTCCACAGGCTCCTCTTCCTGACAGATTGACAGCTCCAAAGAGGAGGATGGGATTGTGTTTATAATGGGACATAGCGGAATGCAGCTCGATCCAAAAATGTTATGGATTTACATACATTTAATATCCACATTCCATTAAGTGACATCTAAAACCCAGGGAGAAACCTTACTTAAAAAGAAAAGAGACACTGGATGATTCAGAGACTTAGTAATGGAATACAGAGCCATTCACCTCTAGGTCAACCGTCTGAGTTCAGCTCGAGTTATTATTGACCAAACATTTATACTAACTGCAGACTGTGTGAAATATCAATGGCTTTATGGCTCTGCTAGATATATTATTTGTTCATGTCTGAGGTGTCCATATGGCAAAAATCACCTCAGACTCCCTTTATAGTCAGGGAAAACCAGGTACTTTTAAGGCATAAATCATCTGGAAGATGTCTTCTTTAGGATGAGATTAATTGCACCCTAGAAGTATCTATTTCTCTCTGTTGACTACAAAAAGAGCACCGGGTGACTTGCTTCTATGTAGATGTTTATACTGCAGGAGTCTAAATTTGGATAAGATGAATACCATACTAAGTGATTCCTCTCTAGTCACCCAGAGGGCTGCGGTAGGTCTACAACTGAGCGTGGGTATCATAGATCCGCAGGCAGAGAAATGCTAGCTCACATCTGCCCTTGGCCACCTGAATTTCACCTTTATTGTCTCAGTGTCCTCTGGCAAATAATCAGCAGCCTTTCTTGCTCCTTATGGGAGAGAAGAACCAACCTAGGAAAAGGTGCATCTTGATATTGCCCTAACAATGCCCTTTTCCCTAGTACCTGTCAGCAAAATTTGTGGGTGGTCTCCTGAAAGGCAGTAGGCTGGGACATGTGTCTTTCCCTGTGCTTAAGAACCTGTGTATAGTCAGGGGTTCTCTGATGCCCTACCAAATTTTCCTGCCTGGCAAATGTCAAAATGTGTTAAGTTGGCACTTCCAGTTTTAATCTGTGAATGGGTAAATTACTTCCTCTTGAATCTTTTTTGCAAGCCTTTGTTGAGTGACTGAAATAAGAGCAGATTGTGCAAGCCTCTGCCAAGAGATTTAATAATATTAGTACTAAATAACAACATTAGCTTCATTCTCAAGGAAGTGCTTGCAGTTAAGACAGGCAGGTTACGACAGCATGCAGAACATGACGTGTGAATTAGTCATCCTTCTCTGCTCCTGAAACATTGGCTCTGTTGCAGGTGATAATGAAGCCACAGGAAAATCTTCTGAAGGTAAGGTGTATGTTTATTTGTTTTAGAATCTTTGATGGTATATTGACTGCTATATGATCCATTCTGGGTTGTGAGATGTTGAACACAGCCTGTTTCTGAAAGTCCTGGTTCATGCCTGGCATATGCTTTCTTCAGTAATACCATGATGTCTTGCCTTTTACATAGCAAAGTCTTTGTCCTCTTCTTTTTGCATCAGCTGGCATGTACAGAAAACTGGACAAACAGCTTTTGGCATGTGCTCAATCATAAAGCAACTTTTAGTAAGATTGCTACAAAAAGGCTGATAAAGTGTGTCTTTGTGTTGGATGGAAAATGACTTCTAGGTGTAAACTCAGACACCCCCACAGTTCTGAACTATTTTGTCCCTCCTATTAATAATTTAAGCTGTTTGTGGTGCATTGAAGCATATGCAGCTTCTCAAGTATCTTTGACAATTATGGTAGATCTTTGTATTCTAGAGCAGAGATCCTGTTTATGTTAACAGCATTGCTTGCTTGCTGTAAGATCTTTCTGTTCTGCCACATTCATCTTTCACCTCTGTCTTAAAGCCTATAAGCATGAGTTGAAATGATGGAAGCAAGCACCCCTTTACCCAGTTAAATTGATATTATTTGCTAGTTACAGATATCTGTCTCTTCCTCCATCTCAAGAAAATCCAAGAATGCTTTTGTAGGCAGGGCAACATGGTTAGAGCTGTAGAGACCATACCTAGCAGTCTTCTAACCAAAACCTTTGGACATGTTTCTGTCCTACTTGTTGGAAGTTAATGTGAATCACACAATAAGGCCAGAAGAAGTCAGATGAAGATGTACATGAAAATAACAAATTTGGCTACATTCACAGGTACAACTCTTGCTCTTTTGACTTTGTTGCTTGAACAGCCCTTGGGTCTTCCCTCACCTACTGTGGCCTCAGTGCAGCTGTCATGGCATGGCTCCGCTCAGGCTGCTTGACACTGCACTTGAGGACATTGTTCAAATCTGGAGCAAATTCAGTGACTATTTCTGTGTTACCTGGATTCCAGTTTGCTGTAGATAAGGCTAGTGCTCATTATGTGCTGTTGTAGTGTGGATTTTGATTTAACTAAATAGCTGGAGTCCGTGCTGTGTTAAGTTCAGCCTTACAGCTATGCTACAGCAATACTGGAATATTGTGACTGTCTATTGCACACATACAACAAAATGTCTTCTACATCATATTTCAAATTAAGTGACACTATATTATCTTGTCTTAGGCTTTTCATAATGGGGATGCTTGTTACTTAAGGTTAGCTGATAAAACTGCTGTCTCTAGTTTAAACTGCCATAGGTAGAGATGCAAAGGATGTTTTGGGCTATCAGTTCCTGGATATACCTATAGGGACAGCATTTAGAGTACATGGAAGAGGTCATACTTTGACTATGGTGTGAGTTTAGACAACCAGTCTAAGCTAAAGCCTTAACTTCAAGGTGGCTAATGTAGTTTGGATGACTCCATATATAAGCTCTAATGAGGCAAGTCTTCCAGTAAACTGAAGAAGAATATAAGCTCTCAACAGTCTCTTGAGCAGACCAACAATAAACATGGTGAGCAAAATAGATGCAGAACAAATACATCTTATGAGTCAAGCTAAATGTTTTCCTTTTCCAATAAAAACAAAATGATGAGGCAGTGAAGCTATATTTGGTGGTGATTTTAGTAAAACATCTGTCAGGCTTTCTCATAGCAAATGTTATACACTGCTAAAAGTTTTATGAAAAGATCTTCACTAAAGTTACTGATAAACAGAAATGCTTTGTATTGTAAAGGAGTCTGTGGATTCAGAAAGAGGAGCAAAGAACCCATTAGGAATGGTGAGAAATGAGATTCAGTTTAAGTAGGCTCTGAGTGTATCTCAACACAAGCTGTTGTATTTTGACACTTATATTTCTTTTTCAAGTGATTTTCTGAAACTGATTTTCTAGTTTCTTTTCTACACCCCGTTCCAGCCCAACTCCTGACCAGTACCTATTTTTTAAAAATAAGTACAATTCTATTATATCAGACAGATAGGTGTTGGGTCCCTCTATCAGAGCTCCTGTGTCCTGCATCCTGTAGGAATAGATCTAATCAAAACAGATTTCTGGATTGGAAGGCATTTCTAAAGGAGTGAAATGATCAGGAGGATGAAGGGAATGAGTGCTGAGACAGAATGGGAATTTTATTCTGCAACTTGTTTTCCAGCAAGACTGAAACCCATTGCAGTTAATGAGATCAAACAGATGTTTGTAAATACTTTCTGTGAAACCTTGAAAAAATTTCAAATTATTAAGAATGATCATAAGAAAAATGAAGCCTAATTTTAGTATCTGTACTTCAGTTTACACTCTTCTTCCTTTTTTCTAGTAGTGTAGGTTTTTTTTTCTTTTTTTTTTCCTTATGATTGCTCCTTTATTGATTTCCCTTAGCTTTACTAGCGTGGCAAATCTGAGTCTTCTGGTCCAAATGACCTATATCCATTTACCATCAATACTGTTCCAACTCCAGGCTTCCTGACACCATTTTAATGTGAATTCCAGACATTAGCACAGCATTGCAACATTGATCTGACTGATGCATATTAATACACAATGTGAACACACACAGATGTTGACCAATCTTTTCTTTAAACCCTCAAATATTTTTCATGTCAAGATAAAATATTGAAATGTAAAGTGTATTTTCCAGAAGAGCGGGTACATTTAGTAAAATCACCATTTATTAAAAAAAAAAAAAAATCCTGTTTGGGAAAGTAGTTAGGCACATACTTCAGTTATGTTGACTGAAATTTAAAGTCATACCACCACATGTCTAGTGGAGCTCCTTCTTGCTAAATTCCTACCCACCTGAAACAGTTAATTCCAGTACACTGAGCCTCTGTGGTCTTTAACATTTTTGCCTCAGTGCACAGCTATGTTCTCTGCCTCCCAAAGTGTTGTTTGTGGCAATTTGAGACTTTTTTTTTTCCACTTTGTTTTAGTTTTTCTTTCTCTCCCTCCTATGAATGACACAAAATCATTCCTTTATCAGCATTGTCTTTTTGACTAACAGCAGTGTTGTCAAAGTAATCATTTGGCTTTACCTGACATGGTGGACCTACATAACAAGCACATTCAACAAATAGTGGATCTCATACAGCGCTGTTAAAAGACACAATGTCTTTATAATGGCAACTAGAACTCGCAAGTTGTAGGTGTTCCTATAATCACCTATTTTTTAATAAGTCCTATAATCAATATTCATCTGGAGTAATACCAGTTCAGATGTACCAACTGTAGGTGTATTTCATGTCTATATTACACTGTAACTTTAATGGGACATCAACTATACAATAGGAATGTATTCAAGAAGTGCCTTATATATACAATTGTTAGATCCCCTCTGGACTGAGCAACGTTTCACAGATCAGATCTTGTATCCTTTTTTCACAGATATGTGAAAATCTATCTGGTCACACTGGTGGGTGTCAGAGGTTTTGTGGAAATATGGGGAGGAGGATAGCAAGTATGGAGACTTTGGAGCTTTGGGTATTATTGTTTGTTCCAGTGGACCACACTGGTCTTACAAGTAGTATAAGAATGGAATTACTATTTACAGTGAAACACTTACTGACGGAATTTCGACTCAGAAAATTAAACCTAACTTAATCAGTGCCTCTGGCACTTCCAGAACAATATTCATAGAATCATAGAATGGTCTGGGTTGGCAGGAACCCTCAAAGGTCATCTAATCCACTGAGAAGGGACATCTGCTATTAGGTCAGGCTGCTTAGAATCCCATCCAGCCTTTTGTAAAAGTTCTTCAAGGGATGTTCCTCTATATGATTAAGAATTCATTTTGTTTCCCTGCATGAAGCATGATCTTTTGTCACACTTCATCAGCATAGCAATTCTGGTTAGAAAGTAAATAAGAGATAGAACAGTACATAGCCAGAAAAAGTTAGAATTTCCTCAGTATATGACTACTTGTGGCTACATATTTTGCCAACAGCTCCACAGAAAAAAATTCAATTTTCTTTTAATGATAGAGCAGTTGTATTCAACATTTTCAGCATACAGCCATTGGTTTCCTTTTTCATTGCTGGTTGCTCCTACTGAGGAGGTAGGTTACTATACAGAGCTACCTGTGTGGTCTCTCGACGTACTAAGCACTATTTTTTTCATGCTTTGCTGATGAAAAGTCTTTCAACATTTCTGATAATTTGAGGAAATGTTCTCCCTTATACTTTGTGCACTTAAATAAGACCTCCATTTTATTTTACTTTTTTCTATCAAGTTGATTGCACAAGTTCTCCAAGCCGAGCTTTTTATCTTCAGTTTCCATCTCTTGTTTATAGTGTCTGATACTGTACTTAATAAAATTCTGACATAGTCCTAAACATTTAATTGTGCAATAGTTCTAGGGAAGAACTGTAGAGGTGGCCTGATTTAGTTTTGAACTGCTTCTTCCAGAGGCCTGTGTGTTATGTATACCTAGGTGTATATATAAACCATACTTTGCATGTTTTCTGCTTGGAACTGGGGAACAACTCCTCAAGAGCTGTTGGAAGAAGGTAATAATGGCATAAAATTGTGTTAAAACCATGGACTGCTGTTGCATCAAGATTCAGGAAACACCTGTTGTTTTGACCAAAATGACATGAATATCTGGCCATTAGTTTCTCTATATTTATTATAGATGGGAGAACCCACACAGGATAAATATGTATTAAGCGAGAGATAGCTTGAAATATAGCATTACTCAGGTAGAGAAGGCAGCTCCTGAGGGATGGAGAGTCAGTGGAGGAAGACCTGACTGCAATAGCAAAAGGAAAGACAATGATCCAGAAGAGCATTTCTGGAACACATGGCAAACAGGCTAGAGGGTACTCATTGGTGAGGATTATAGAAGAACTGGGTGAATTTGGAGATAGAAACAGGTTTTTCTGAAGAAAACTAAAAAGTCAAAGATGACACCAAGAGGCTAGGCATGAAGAGCATGGAAGCCATGAGCGGGAAGCCAAGAGCATAGAACAGCCACGAGTAGGGATCAAGTCACAGATTTTCTTGGTAAACAAAGAAAGAGTAGCAAGTATGGCATATAAGGGTGAGTAACTGAGACTCCCTTGGTAATGAAAAGATGGTTGAAGTCTTCAGAGTGGTGAGTGAGATTAGACATGAACACTAAATGGAAAAGTAGAAGAAAGAATACTGAAAAGAGCAAAGGATTAAAAAAATAAAAAAACCCAAATTTTCGAAATTATAAAAGGAAGTTGTAAACTGCAATTAATTGACCTCTGCCTCCAAAGGGGAGTGCTAAACCACAGCAGTCAGAGAAAAGTCAGAATGAATGAGATGAGAGGACCTATTCCGATGCTTTGGAGATTGCTATTCTGCATGGGAATGTACAAAGGCAAAGGAAGTAATGGGTAAACCACTGAAGCACAAATGAGGCTGCTCTTTCACTGTAGCCAAACTCTGCAGCAGTGTTAGGGAAAGAATGTGCAAGAATGGAATGAAATTGCCCAAACAAGAATTTTTGCAAGTTCACAGGATATTTTCAGACTATGGGCCCTGGGCTAAAAATTTTGGCAAAAGAGAATGTATTGTACTTCTGACTTGTCTTAATTAATGAAGAGGAAGATATGATACATCTTGTAGAATGTAGATCCTGGATTATGTTATCATTTATTTTCAGTTGTTCCACCTCAAGATTATTTATCTAATTATCTATATTATTTATCTATTATCTAATTTCCTCAGGGTTGTCTACTTTAAATTCAGCTGTTATTAGGGCTTATTGCTCTGAGCGATTAGAAAAGCTAGCAGGCAATTCACACACAGAACATTTTACATATCCACTATTTATAGTGGAATTCACACTCTTTCAAACTTATTCTTTGACATTTTAGTTTCCTAAGTCATGATACAACTATGGTTTATCACTTTGGTCTGTACAATGAGAAATAGCAATGCCCATTCACTGTGGTCCGGTGACACCACAATACTGCACACCAGGACACACTATCTAGGTCCTGCTCATCAAACCCTAAAGCTGAGAGAGGCCAGGGATGGATGCAGATAACACCTGCTGCTCTCCACAACCATGTGTCACAGGTCACTCTTTAGCCCTGTACACTGGCATTGGCCATAAAGAAGCAACTGAACACCGGTAGTTTGTTCTAAGCAAGTCCTAAAAGAAATACTTTTCCTTTTTAAATTCCAAGTTCAGTATAAAATTCATCTTAATTGCAAGAGGATAAAAAGTGGTGAGGGTTGCAATTTTTGGACGTTGTAAAAACTGGGATGTTGGTTTTGGAAAGAGAGAGAGAAGTTTCCACAATAGAAACATGGCATTTAACTTGGTTAGTCAATGAGAGAAGATAAAAACCCCTCAAAGGAAACATGCAAATAAAAGAAACTTCTCTGAATCATTTAAGGTTTCACAGACAACAAAATAAAAAAGGACAGTTGCATGGGAAGTGACAGTACAAAAATGAAATATTTCCATATTCTGTATTTGAGACCTTGGTAGAATTGCTGTTGTTTGCAGCATGTGTGCATGCTGAAGAACAGGCCTTGCAAGCTGCAGCAGGACATAGCTACATATCCTGACCTTGTTCTTTGAGGCAGTCCAAGTCACAGAAGGTGGCATGAAATGGACCTAGCTGCTCCCTGCCTGCTCTTGCCAGAGGTATCTGGGGAGTTACAATGAGTGCCCTGGGCAGATGGAGACACACATATGCTTCCTATGATCACTGGGAACATCCCTCAGGAATCGACCTTTGGAAGTAGTCTCTTAGTGGAAACAATTAATCAATGCTGCCAGCTCATGGCTGTGTCTATCCACACTTTCCAGATCACAGTTAATAACATGTAGACAGCCTTCAGCAGCCAAGGAGACACATCGGAGAGAAACACATCCAAACAAACAC
Organism: Melospiza melodia melodia; assembly: GCF_035770615.1. NCBI lineage: Eukaryota > Metazoa > Chordata > Aves > Passeriformes > Passerellidae > Melospiza > Melospiza melodia. The sequence goes on from NC_086195.1 coordinate 80,933,588, forward strand.
ACTTAAATTTCTTTAGAATGAAAAAATACTACAGAGGACAAGTTTAGCATCTTAGATGATTATCAAGCAAGAGCTAATTCTTTCACCAAAACAGCTAAATAAAGGCTTCAGTATGTGCAGTGTTGATGATTCAGTGAGACTGAGCCTTTGAAGTCTGTCACCAACTTTGAATCCTGAGAAGTCTGTTTCTGTCCATGTCACTGCCACCCACATGTGTCTCAGCGTCTGTCTGTGTCTGTGGTTTTGCTTTAAATTGTCAGTCAAGGCAATCAATGCATCATCTTCAGGACTCTGCAGTGAGCAGCATGGGGAGCTATGAATAGCCATTCCCTGCGGAGCTACACACTGAGTGTCACTGAAGGGAGCAGGGACATCTGGATCCTTGCACTGCAAGTAGCCCTACATATGGAAAGGGATTTGCAGGAGAGGAAGCTATATTACAGAACCAACATGCAAGGCACTTGGGCTGTGTTTGTGGCTTCAGTCAAATGCGTTTCAGCCTTACTCCACCATGCCAGTAGGAATAATAGCTGATCATTGCTATTAGTAACTAAAATCATGTATTCTGTCACATTTTTCTCACAGACCTTCAGGTAAGGCAAATATATCCATTTTGGAGTAAAAATAACAGAGCTTTTTATTTTGGTGTTTACATACAACATCTTCCAGTATTTTTAAAGATAAAATAATAATCATATGAAACATAAAATAAACATATTCAAGGAATTCCATGCTGATATATCAAGCACAATTTTAACTCTCAAGAGACCTGAGAAACATTTATGAAGACAATAATACATTTAAATGCTAATGTTCAGAGATGATACTAGCTAATATTTTTCTTGTCACAAGATAGAGTTTTATTTGCCATTTTGCTGCAATTTCAATTTGCTAGAGCCGTGAAATACTATCTGCATTGGAAATCTTAGCCTATTGCACTTAGTAAAGTTAATGAAGTCACAAATTCATTTAAGAGGGTGCAAAAGGCCACTCTTTACCCTGATCGAGGGTGTGAAACCCAAATACACTTCCAGAATACTGAGTAGGTATGGTACAGGGTGGTTTTTAGGCCAATCAATGTCATTGCTTCATTAGCATATATATTTCAGTTACCTGATGAACTTACGTTTAAGCACTTGATTCTGCAAATAGTTTTGTCCTCTGCATGCTTTCAAGGGCCTGTGTCTTTCCCTGTATAGGTAGGACTGAGAGCCCAGAACAGAAGTGTTATTTAAATGTTGAGGCTGGTGCTAATCTTCACTCAGCCTAACTAGTGCTCTCACAGTAATATACAGAGTGGAAGCTCCAGGACAGCAGATGACAATGTTGGTCTCAAAGGAGAGTCTGGTACTACAAAAGATTCTTATGAGAGTATCTCTAAGACTTGGCTTAGACAGATGGGTGATAAAAACAGTCCTCATAAATTAGGGGTACTTGTTCTACATATTCCATTCTATTGCAGCGCCTAATGTTTGTTCACTACTGGCTCTAGCCAGATGTTTTCCTGACTGTTGCTAGCCCACTTCAACTTATTCCAGGTAAAATGCTCTTCCCTTGAGGAATTTCATTTCAGTCACAAGGAACTGAAAACTAGGGACAAAAGCAGGTCACCCTCCACTTGTGAAGGTTATAAAAGTAGGATCCTTTATTTAAAGATCATGGGCATAATAGTCACTTAAATATAAAGGTAAGATTTATGTCACTGGTGTGGCTGGATAACATGAAAGGATCCGTTTTTCTGTCATGAGAATTGCACCATTTTAATTATTTTTCACTGGATTAAAAAAAAAAAGTGGTTTAGCTCCTCAAAAACGTAAGAACATGCAAACATTGAGGTAATGGAATAAATTAGTTTTAGATGCTACTGCAGTATTATGTAAAAGGTCACCTTTTATTACAGCAAAAACTGAAGAAGGCAACCTGAATCCTTAAAGAAAATGAGAAAAAAACCTTCATGGTCTAAGACACTGTCCTACGTGAAGTATTTTTGTCTTCAATTGGTCATTCATGATTAGGAACATCAGAATGTGAGCGAGATCTTTGTTTCTTAAGTGTTCATCTGCTCCTGCCACTTTGTGCACTCTCATAAAAAGGCTTACATTAAGCCCCCATGGAAGCTATTCATACATTTTTACTTGGCTAAGAATCATGTTCTGTCTTGGTTTTCTTACTGCAAATCCACCTCAGGTTTCCTATAAACAGGCTCAGTAACTTGGAAAAGCAAGCACTGGCATACTTCTTATCCTTTGAAAAGCATTTTTTTCATTCATCCCTAGCCACACATGTTAAAGTGTTGCTTAACCATTGCTCTTTTTAAAGCAATTTGTAGTGTACAATAGTAAATGATGGCGTCACTAGCAGAAAACACCAGAACAGGGAGTCCTCAGAAAAGTCAGGGGTCTGTGGGTGGGTGCTGGCTGGTGTCACCAGTGGTTTCTTCCCTGGACAGAGCAGTCCCATAAGCTGAGGTGGTATGAGCCATTGATTCAGCAGGTTTTCATATGGATTTTGGGGTTGATGGGTCAAACCTTAGCCATTAGCCTTAGCATGAATGACTTCTATGGAGAGAAACAGAGGAGGGTAATGAAAAATGCAGCTTAAGAGAAAGTGCAGTTTATGGCAGTGTCTCCATGCTCACCGGTGTGTCCCAACTGCTTTGCCTGAGGCCCGTGGTAGCAAATGATGGTTACATGGCAGCTCAAATTCCTCTTAGATAGGGCTGTTATGGACTCCAGGTGTTGGAGGTTGCTCACATGATGGCATCTCTGGCAGTGTGGACCAGCTCATGGCTTCTCAATGTCATGATATTTAGCAGTTCCTGACCAGATCTGGCTGAGGGAACTCAACTTCACCCTCATATTCATTCAAGGATGCATCAGCAGAGTGATGCAAAGCAGACAGATGCTCCAAAGTACAGAATGACATCACAGTAACCACTGCAGCAACAAAGGTTTATTGACTACATTGCTAGTCCTTAAGTTTTAGATCCCTGATGAGGCACTCACTAGAAGGCCGAATTCCTGATGTAGCCAAAGGAGTGTGCTCAGTTCCTAAGGCAGCTACATCAGGAAACAGCTCTGCAAGTAAAACTCACAGATCCCTTCTCTAATGGAGATTTTTCAATATTTCCTGAAGAGTCTTCTACATAATGAGTGGATAGTGCCCATTCCCACTCTAGTTATTGCTGGACAAAAATTGTTCTTAGAGTCCTCAGAGATGTGTATTTCCACTTTAAAATATAATGTTACCACATTAAAAGACTGAAAAATGTGTACTCATTGTAAATTATATTTTTTATTATTGAGTAACATTTCTTTTTACCTGTAAGGAAAAATTATTCAGAAAAAAAGGTAAATTTTATGCCTATCTGGAAAGACAATGACTCAATTAGTTATAAGCCTACAGATTATCAACATTAAAAAAACTCTACAAAAAAAATATGGCTTCTTTTGCTTCCCTGAGCTGAATAAGGTGCAAGTACTAGAAAAGATCATAAATCTCTAGAAGTCAATGCTCATGAAATGCCTCCTGCTTGTGAGGACTGTGGTATAAAGCAGAGTCTGAGATAATAACCAAGAGAGTGAATTCAATACAGATGGTGGCAGAATGCCACCATCTCAGTCAGGTTCTTCCCATTTAGTCAGGATGGAGAACCAGGGAAGTCCCCAGTGTTCTTCTTGCCATGGACCTACTCCTCAGTTTTTGTCACAGTGTGAGTGAAGAAAAACTGTTTTGAATCTGTGCCTGGTGCTTTGCAAACCAGAGACAGACCATGGAGTGGCAATGAGCCAGCTTCTCTAGTTCAGTATCACATGCACATTCACCTGTAATGGGAAACCCAGAAATTCCACTTTAGAGTTGTATTTATTTATTCTCTCATAAGTGTTCCTTACTCTCATGCTTTTTTTTTTTTTTCTCCCTGAGATAACTTTCAGGAGAAGTCATAGTGTTGATTGCATTTTGCCCCAAAATCACCTTGTCCAGAAGGATTTGCAATTTTTTGCACAGCACTTAGTTCAAGCAGCACTTATGTAATGTAAGGGAAGATAAATTTTCAGTGCTCATGTAGCAGCTAGCAAAGATGGACACTCCACCACCTCTCTGGGAAACTTGTGACTCTGCCTTTTCATGATGAAAACTTTTCTCCTTAAATTCCAGCTGAAACTCTCAAGTTCCAACTCATGTCCATGGGTCTCTTCTTCCCACCATGCACTATTTTGAAGAACCTGTCTCCATCACCCTGCTAACCTCACTGGGAAGATGCTGTTCTGCTGAAGCCACGTCTTCTCTAGGCTGAAAAAACTCAGCTCCCTTATCCTCTCCTCTCCTCAAGAAGCTCAGGGTGGAGGAAAGGAGTGGGAAGGAAGTTGTTGGTCCATACTATGGGGCCATTGTGCTGTTGGGGTCTCTCCTTGTTTAGCCCCGAAGCAGAAGAGAGTAAGCTGTTCTTAATGGCATGGCAAAAATTACATTTTTAACCAACAAACAACTTCTTGAAGTAGAACTTCACAAAGTTGAAGACCTACACTGAAACAACCTCTATCAAGGAGCTGAAGGGAGATTTACAGTCACTTCATGCTTCTGTAAAATTATTTTAATAAACCTGGAAGTTTATCAAGCATTTAGGAAAGTTAGGGAAAAAATGGTTCAGTGCAACAAAGCTGTTCTACTGCAGCTAAAAATATATTTTAAAATGAATGCTGCATTTTTTAAATTAAGAAATTGGACAAAGTCCTACAGAACCCTGTTTCAGGTTTGGCATTAAGCCTCCAAAAATACTATTATGGTCAGTCTCTGCTACTGAAACATTTATTATGGCTGGATGTAGGCAGGCTTGGTCAATGTGAAAGATGCTTCTAATCTCCTATGCTCTTGATGAGTATGTTTTTCACCATGTTCCAATTCAGTAGTCTGTCTCACTGCAGAACAAGCTCCCCACCCCCATCCCATCAGATTTTATTACTTTACTCACAGATTTGTATGAAGGCTATTTTTGTTCCTAGCAGGGTGCAAGGAATTTTTTTAGATAATTACTATGCTGGTGTTGCTTGTCTGTGTTTTATTTGGGATATGTTTAAATTTATAAGTTGATAGAAGTGAGTTTTCTGTTTGATCATTAAATGGTATGAAAATTGGTGAAGTAAGACCACAAAAAAATAAAAAGGTAACATAAACATCTGATACTGTTGGAAAAAAAAATGCCTTCAGAAAAGTAAGAGTAAAAGAATATCTTATAATTATTTCCTCTATGGGACTGGAGACTGAAATAGATCCTATAACCTCTTGCCATTATTTAGTCAAGGTTCTAATTACTGTGTGGCATGTTGATCTATTATGCACTGTGGCGGAGCTCATAGCTCATATTAAGAAGTCTAGCTTTCCTTAATAGAACAGAAGTACTTAAAGAGTGAGCTGCTGCTTCATGAATGGAACCTTGTATAGTCATTTACTTCATACCTCAATGCCTTGCCCCAAAGAAATTAGTCAACTCATATTTTGAGATGTTGCTGAGTACAGTGGCTATACCTCTAGGTTTTGAGAAAAAGACACAAATTAAGCAAAAATATAGTATCTCCTCTAACATTTCTGAGAGCTTTCTCCTTGTTTACAGTACACACAAAAAATTCTGCATATTCAAGTATTTTTTATTCTCTTGTGCTATGTTCTGCTTGATTTTTGAGGCTAAGAAGAGGAACTAACTATATGCCTATTGCTGCTCTAATGGCTTTCCATATTCTGTTCCTTTTTAAATGTTGGTATACTGCAAAATATTTGGAGCAGGAAATTATGATAAATTTCAACACTGCACCTAACAAAGACACTGCTTCTTGAGGGAACAACTGGGCATTGCTGCAAGTCTAATACAAAGAATATTCATGCACTGTTATTAATTAAAATAAAAATAAATTACTACTGCAGTTCAAAACTTGATTTAACACATCTTCCAGAATTGCCCTATTAAAAATTATTGGAAAAAAGTATCAAGAAAGGTAATGGTCTAATATGAAAAATACTTACACTGATCTTTCTAATCACTATAATGTAATTCTCTCTTTTCTAGCCCTTGTCTCTGCATGTGTGTGAAGGAAGGCTCATTTCTCAAAGCATAAATTTACCACATCTTAACATCTGTTTCTGTAGCAACAGCTAAAAGCACAACTCCAACATAAACGCAGTGTACACAAACCAAAGTGTTTATCTTTACTTTAGACGGATGTTTGCTAATCCCTGTGAGAATACAGAGATAATATAAAAAAACATTATGTACTGTAAAGCTCTGACAAGGGGAACACCACCTACTCTTTAAAAATTGAATTGCTCTTGGTTCCAAACGATCTTTATGAAAGCACAGTAATTATTAACATGGCACCTGTGTCTGTGTCTGAGGGAAAGGTAGCTTTTCTGAGATGTGTTCTGAGTGCCAAAAAAAGGTGCATATAAATGCAGACATTTATTTTTTTTCTTCCAACTTTCAGGCTCATGCAGCACGTTATTTTGATTAGTCAGCTCATGTGGTTGAGGGTAATTTTTGAGCTTGATCTTTCCAGCTTTTCTTTTCCAATTAAAGCAGGCCCATTGAAACTGCCTTTATAACTATTTCAAAGTTTCATGAATAGGTGCACACATGCACATGAACCCAGGTCCACACACAGTCCTCCATGACTTCAGGAGCTCTTGGATAGCAAATATCACTGATCTTCCCACACTGTTAATCTTTAATTATCAAAGTTTCTTCAGGAACCTCCATGTATTTACAGATGCACAATGATTTTTACAAGCCTTTGTGGTCAATTTTATATTTTGTTCTTGAATCCAGCATGTCACACATTTCTAAAGAGAATGAAAAAGTTTGACCAGCTTTCCCAAAGCTGATCAAGACATCAATGTGTAAGAGCAGCCAAATTCAGATTATCCTTTCTTTCTTTTGTGAGCCGAGATGGAAAGAGTTACTGAACAGCCTTGTGTTTTTCTAACAGGAAAAGAAGAAGGGACCTAAAAAAAATCTCTAAGTAACAGTGCAGGAGAGCATGGTGTTGACTTCTTATGCTTCTAAGCAATGTAATTTAATACATAAGGAAGACGCCCTTAGTCTGGTGGCGACCATCAATATTTCTGACACAAATACAGATTTTATACAACAGAACAGTTTGATCCCAATTTTAGATTAAAAAAATATTATCAAATAAAAGAATGGACTTAACAATTACACAGCATCTAGAATCTTACATCAGAAACAGAAATAACCCAGATTCAGAAATAACTTTCAGGCACATCAGTCAATCAAATAAGGGTGCTACTGAAAAAAGATCTAAATATCTGAGTCACAACAAAGACAACTATTTTCAGAGAGGGCTCTGCACATTCTGTTTGCAGCTGCAACCCAGCCTTAAAAAGAGAGGTCAGCTGGGTTTGGAGGGAATCCAGAATGAGAATCTGAATAAGCTCTGCGGCCTAACCCTCCAGCTGAATATGAGCAGGTCAAGTCAGATCAGGATTTTAGTCCATTGTAGGCATCAGGGGAGTTTTGAGGTGTCTCGACTGTACATCTGAGCCATAAATCAATTTCCATTTGGGTTAGCTGAGCAAAAACATGTGTCATTTGTTTTCTTGCTGCCAATCTCCAGAGCACTTCCAAAGAAGGGATGTAATGTAATGTTTAAGACTTAACTGGTATAAAAAGCAATATTTTTATTCAGATGAGTTGTATAAACTATTGTTTAAAGAACTCTTAGGTGCATTCAGTATCTTGTGAGCACAGGTACTACAACATGAGAAGTCGGAAGGGGGAGAATCTGGGGGTCAGTTCTTCACCTGGTATAAAATAATATACATACACTGACCTGCTGTGTTTCAGATCCACTGAAGAGTTGAATGGTAGTGTCAGAGATTAATTTAAAAAGAAAAAAGAAAAAAAACCCCACAGAAATATAGAATCTGTGATTTAAAGGCATAAATTTTGATGGGGAAGGACACACAGATAACCTTGTGGAGGCACTTACTTCTCAGGCAGACTGACCTTTTCAGATTGCATGAACAGAGCAGATCTCTTCCATGTTACAACAGTGATAGCCCAATGGTGAAGTTTTCCCACAGAGAGAAAATGCAGAATGCTACAGCCTCTCTCATGCAGCGCAGTTTGGATAACAAGAACAGGTGGGATGCTGAAATTATTTTGATTTAAGCCGGAAGTGAGACACACAGTATTTAAAGGGAGAAGAAGTAAGTAAAGGGTCATAATATCAAGAGAAATGGCAAATTCTCCCTCTCCCCATATCTGCAAACTAAGCTGAAAACTTTGGTAGCAGTTTGAGTTTCTGAAAATGCATCTGAAATAGCGTGGTGTATGATTTAATGACTCCTGGCTGTCATCTCAGCTGGGGTGGGAGTCTCCAGATAGGGCAGTGGGGACCAGCTTCCAGAAGCACATGACAGAAGGCTATAGGCAGCTTCTGCTATAAATAAAGATATAGCCACCCTCAGTAAGAGGGAATCTGAGGATCTGGGAAGTTGTGGACATGCTGAAGAACTTATTTCTTCTGCTGTTTTTAGAGTGAGAAACAGCTGAATGGAAGGCTGTTTCCTCTTACTGTTTGAATGACAACCTGTCGTACTTCTTTGAGGCCTTTGCATCTCACTTTGTTTATGAAGGCAAGCAGTTATGTCCCACGTGGGCTTGCTGTGTGAAGAAATGTCTTTGTGTCAATTTAAACACATCTGTTACACTCAGTTAAAAAAAAAAAAAAAAAAAAAAAAAAAAAAACAACCAAAAAACTCTACAGAGTTTGTAACCAAACAGAAACTCTACTTTCTTTAATTCCTTGGAGATGCGTTGGACTTTCAAAGAACTTATTACATCTTCCTTCACCTGGCGAAATATTTGCTATTGGGAAGGAGATGTCTTCTCCCTGAAGAATGATTTCTGTTTGCCCAATAGGAATGGAGCACTGCTGTGGACCTGGGTGGCACATTCTCACAGAGATGTTCTGATTCCCATGTGTGCCAGAAACGATTTTTATCAGGATGATTCATGGGTCTTACCTTTGCATAAGGACAACTCATCTGATGCATTCTGAGGAATCTGGAGGAATTACCTCTGATCTTTCCATTATACATACATCCTACAGGTGTCCTTGAACTGCCACAGGCAAAGCTCTTACCCACAGACTTGTATAGTTTTATAATTTGAAAGAGTGATGGGCGTACTTCTGCTGCATCCTATGGCATCCGAGGAAGAATTCAGTTTCCCTGAGGCTAAGGAATGACCCAGGGTTCCCTGCTGGAGGAACTGGCTGTTGGATCACAGGTTTAGGATGGTTTAGTGTAGCTGAGATCTCTGGTATGTAGGAAATACTGGAGAAGATATAGCTGCAATCCAAAAAAGAGACATAAAAAGGTGGACTCAAATCTAGGCATGGATCATGGAGGAGAAGATTTGCATGACAGCATTAATGTGAAGATCATAAACTCCTAACTGGGTTCATAACACTGACTTTCCAACAGTTATTCATTCAGACAAATATACTATCATAAACAAAGCCTGGGGACAGTCAGACACAGAACGTGGAGATATGTACTTCTGAAAATGTAACTTTTTCCTAGAAAATAATCTACTTAACAGATCTTCTAAAAACAAGGAAGACAGGAAGAGGGTCACTGAAGAAGCAACGAATATGGTTATTGTCAAGGTAAAATATGTGTTAAATATGTTTTTCTGGACAAGCCAAGTGACCTTTTCTTCAGCAGAAACTTAAACTGTGTTTTAAATAGGAAATTAGATTGCCCCCCAAGGATGACAGAACTTGTCTTTCTATCTGAAGTGCTGTTACTTGGCCCAGCAAGTTAAAATAATTTAAAAACAATAATAAATTATCTAGCTTTTTAAAAAATGAATGTTTTTTGTAGAGTTATTCAGAATGTGCTTACAAAATGTCTGTTGAATTTATCAGTGACAATGCTTACAGTTTTTAAAACATTTATTCAGCAAAATGATATGACCATTGATAACACAAGTAAGGAAAAGTGAGGTTATTCCTTTGTCTTCATAAAATCAATAAAATGGATGAAATGAGAGCTAAATCTAAAACACTCTACCACTGGAGATATCTATACTCAATACAGACATTCTCAAAAACTCATGTCTGTTTTTCTGACGGGCACAATAGTACTACACATTTTTGGAAATCTAGTCCAATGCAGATGACATAGGGGGCTTTGAAGATTCTACATTCCCATTGTTTCCTCTTCTGCAGGTGTCATTGATGTCCTTACCTCCTTGAGTTTCATATGATCTTAGGTACATGACTTTTTACATGTCTGCTCCTTCGTCCGGTTTAATTCCCTAGCCCTGATGGTTTCTGTGTGAAAGGTCTGATGCTCACCTTACCTCCACACGCTTCAGAAGTATCACTTCATTTGCCCCAGTCTAAAGAAAATCTGATATCCAAGGCCTGGGATGCGTGGGAAGGAAGGACAAAGCTGTCCTCGATGGCTTCAGAATGGCACAGGGTATGTACGGCTCTTAACACACCTGACTAGTGGCAGCAGTCTTTATCTCAGTGACTAGGAGTCTACAGGGCTGGATAGGATCCACCCAAGGATCCTATCCACCAAGGATTCTATCCTACTGAAGGAGCTGGCAGAAGAGCCAGCCAAGCCACTTTCAAACAGTCACTAGCAGCTGTGGCTAAAGAGCAAATGCATTCCCCATGTACATGAAGAGGCAGAAGGAGGATCCATGGAACTACAGGCCTGTCATCCTGACCTTAGTGTCAGGATAGGGCATGGAGCAAATCATCCCAAGTGCCATCGCATGGCACATGCAGGAACACCCACGGATAAAGCTCAGCCAGCAATGGGGGAATTGTGAGGGGCAGGTCCTGCTTGACCGACCTGATCTCCTTCCGCGACAAGGTGACAAGCTCAGTGGATGAGGGAAAGGTTGTGTTTTCCGCTTGGACTACTGTAAAGCCTTTGGCACATTCTTCCACAGTGTCCTCCTGGAGAAAGTGGCTACTGAGGGCTTGGACAGGTGTAGTCTTTACTCAGTAAAGCACTGTCAGATGGCTGAGCCCAGAGAGTGGTGCTGAATGGAGTTACATCCAGCTGGGGGCTGGGCACTACTGCTGTTCCCCAGGGCTCAGTGCTTGTGCCAGCCCTGATTAATACCTCAGTCAATGATCTGTACGAGGGCATTGAGTGCACCCTCAGTCAGTTTGCTGCTGACATGAAGTTGAGTGGGAATGTTGATCAGCTGGAGGGCAGGAAGGCTCTGCAGGGGAATCTGGACATGTGTGTGAGATGATCTCAGGACCACAGGAAGAAATGGAAGCTGATTCCTGGGTTGGTTAACTCTGGGTCATTGCAGTGTTACTTTCTACCATAAGTCCTGAAGCAGAGAGATGGTTGGAGAAACCACAAAGATAACCTCTGAAAATTACTCTGAGTGAACTTCTTTACAGTTATGAATGAAATTAATTGTAGGTAAGGGAAAAGCATAATCCTCAAAGTTCCATGTCCCTTTTGGGCAAGGGAGGAATGAATTTAAATTATGATATTATAGCCTAAGTAGATGACTCTGCTTTCAGCTGCTTTTGTCTTAACTCTCATCTACAAATCAACCAGGTGTCACTTGGAAATTCTCTACAGATGTTTGCCAAACATAGCTCACATTTTCACACCAGATAGTGTTTTGTCCAGTCCATGTAAAATAAATTGATCCCCGCTTCAGCAATTTTCTGTATCTTGCAGAGAAATCCTTGCTTCTTTTGCCTATCATACAGCCACAGTGCATTGGAAACAGAAGTGCATTGGAAACAGATGGACTTTGAATTTATTTATCCCTTTTCAGCTGAAGTCTTTAAATCATTCTGAACATATTAACTATGTCTGAGGCAATTAGTCTGATAGAGGGTTTTCTCAGTTTGGTTTTCCTGGACATGGAAAATGTAAGAGACTCCTTCAAGAGCACAAACCATGTCTGGTCTTGACTACAGTGGACATTTCCAGTGATGGATGGTTGCTTGTTGAAAGCATCCCAAGCAAATGAGTAGCACCAATTTAAATCATGAAGGAATAATACATTTTTGTCTACTTTTTAAACTAAATACTGCTAGGGAGATGTTCAAAACTTTAGCTTGACAGGGGTGAGGCCACTGCAGCTCCATGCCCTTGAGTCCAACCTGTCACGATCCTGAGCCTGTGTTTGCAGTAGGCACTTGCACACAGGGCACACTGACGAACCACAAGCACATGTACGTGCAGGGTTGGCCAAGCAGGTCACAGACAGACACACAGAGGACTCACACAAACACAAGCAGTGCCACTGGCCTCATGTTCCTCCCCTCTGTGACTGAGCAGGGTGGAAGTCTGTTAGAGGGAAAATTTATGCACGTGTATGCACAGTGTAGATGCCTGCAGTAGCTGGGCTCAGACACACGGATTGGCCTGTCGCTGTCCCTGGATCCCAGGCTTCCCAGAAGCTGAAAACTGGACATAAGAGTTTCTGGACTTACAGTTCCACTCCATTTGCTGGTAAAGACCTCCTTTGCACATACCAACACATCTACATCTGAATAAATTACCAAATCCCATGGAGTTTTCAGCACATCCTGGGTCCCCTTACCTTCTTGACTGCTCATAGCACTTCATCTTCACTGGTACCCCCAGGGTGCTCCTGTGCACACCTGCAGTAGCCCCCAGTCCCATACCATGAATACAGGAGTTTTTGCCCCCTGGTCCCAGGGCTGCACTCAGACCCTCATGCACACTCATGCCCACAGAAGAGACTGTTCTCTCTACATCTTCCTACCCAGTAAGATGTAGAAAGGAATTGAATAGGATAAACTATGCCCATGAGGTACAGGGCATGGCCAGGCACGGGTACTGGCCAGCAAACTAATACCCACAATAAGTTTTTTAATACACTTAGGCCTTTTTCCCTCCCATAATTACCTTGATTACCTTGATGTCTTGGCTGTCCCCAAAATTACCTTGATTCTGCTTCCTGCCTTTGTTTTCTTCCTTAACCATCTTATAATAAATCATCTACAGCCCCAAATCCCTTTGCCTGAATCCCATAATAAATCTCACAACCACACAGGCAGTGGTCCTCCTTAGTCCAAAACATGCTCCAGAGATCCACTCTGGAGTGTTCCCTTGCCGGTGGGGCTGAGGGTTCCCCAGGACAGCCCTGGGAGCAGTTGGGTTGGTGCTCATGTCCACCATGACAGGGATGTTTGGTGCAACCTGCTTACTTCCCTGTGCTTATTTGTGTGTCTGGAGATGAGATTTTTGCAGGTAAGGGAAACATTTCTACTAGTATAAATCACCTATTTACAGCAATGCTAGTGGGTTTGCACTAAACTTGCTGTATTAACAGACTTGAATATGTTTAGCCGGATGCCCTGCTTGTGCCATAACTCTACTAGCATCAAAGAAGAAATAAGAATTGTCCCTAGCAGGTATAACCATGTTGTTGAACCTGGGAATATACCCCTGACAGTCTTCAATTAAGTTTCCCTTCTCTGAGCCATCAAACATTAGCAGATGCAAGTTTCGTTTTGTTCTTCCTGATGCTGGGGTGATAGGGGAGAAGAAAATCCTTTTTGAGTTTATATGAGAAGGAAAAATGTACTTTTATTTCTATGTTTTGTTGCTCTTTCCTCTTTGGTTCATTTTATGGCAGGAAAGTGATATGGAAAGAGACAGAAATGCAGGGTGAGAAAGAAACAGCAAACACTTATGCAAGAGAGCCTAGAATATTTCAGATGTTACATTAAATCCTTGCTTGTTTTTCAAGTTTCTCTTTGTATGCTTTAACAAAGCTCCCTTGAGCTTATGAAATCAGCTCAATTTCAAAAACAATTGCTAAAAGGAGAGTAGTTTCTTTTCCCAAGATTTCCCTTATTTTCCTAGACAAACTCATCAATTTTTCAGTGTTCTCTTTATAGAGACACTTTCCTGGTCTCAGAAACTCAAATGACTTCTAAGTTAGTTTTATGAAAGTAAATATTTAACAGATGCATGACTGCACCTTGGAACTGTGGAGGAACATATTTTAACTTCTTATCCGTTCACAATGATGTTTTCATCTGCTCAGGTGGTGAACACATGTGCTGTCCTTCTAATTTCATTAAAAACATAACAACAGTTATGAATAAAGATAATATAATAGTGACAGCCAACATGCTCTCTTTTGTAATGTAGAATAAGTTTTTGTGAGTTTGCTGAAATCTACTTGCAAAAGTTAGAAAGTTTTTAGCCAGGCTCCTTGAGATGTTGCTGTAGCAGGAGAATGGCTGCAGTAGTTTGGGAATTTCTGTACGTGAAGTTTCCTGTCCTACTCTTTTAAAGTCAGTGATAAACAGCTCTACAGCTACAGTGAGACCAGAAGTTTGTTGTTTGTGTTCAAATAAATAAGGGTTGGATGATCTCAGGATAATGTATGTGCATATATAATTCCCATTCTTCCACTCTCACTCTCCAAATAACACTTATTAGTCCACAGACATTAAATTAAATAAAACTGCATTGTCAAACCTCATATGAACATCCAGTTTGCACAGTTGATATAGCAAAATCATGTCCAGAAAGACTCAAAGAAGTAGAAGAGTCTATCAATCACCTAGGAACCTCATCTTAGATGCTGAGATAAACCCTGCATTGCTGCTGGCTGCAGTTGAATGTGCTATGGCATACTCCCTAACAGGCTGCTGCCTGGACAATCAAAAGTAGTTTATATTTAAAAAATAAAAAAATTATTAGACAAAATCTTCAGTGATCCCACACACAGATGCTGTGAAATTTTCCATCAGCACTGCTGTATTAATTTCTTGATAAAAGCCCAAATGTTTTTCTCATCTGTCCATAAACTTGTAAAAAGATACCTTTCTTTACCATTTCAGCACAATGTGATTGAAGCATAATTGGAGCCAGATGGCAAATGCTACTTCTTTTAACGGCCAACTCAAAGAAAATTTAGTGAAAACTTTTCTTCAGCTTCATCCTAGCTTTATATTTTCTAAGAAATTTACAGTTTCTAAAAGAAAGAAACAGTGCTTTTGTTGAAAATGTTTCAACTTCTGCTCACCATTGGTTGATTTTTTCCCCAAGGGTGCCTAGTGCATGAAAAGCAGTGTTTTCCTTGACAGAGCATAGGAGGTCTGTGTCATCTGCTGGGCATCAGGATAGCAAAACCTCCAAGTCACAGTGACCATCAGCCTGCTATAGCACTCCAGATAAGAAGAGATGCTTCAGACCCATGGCCAATGCTGGAATAGTTAAGGCTGGAATGCACCTCTGGAGGGCATCTAGTCATCCAGAGGAGAAGATGACCAGATGTCATCTTGCTCTCCCTGCTGTGATGATGGCACTGCTTGGGGGCAGTGAAGCACACTCATCAGGACAAGGAAAGCTGAGAATGGAACAGCTGATGTCTCCACAATACTCTGAGCTTCCCCTCTAAACAGTACCTGCATCAGTTCTCCCTGCTCGAGAGAAAGATGGGCAGAAAATGCCTCTTCCTTTTCTGATTCCTCAGCTTTTCATTGGGAGGGGGGACTTGTGCAATAAAGGGGTCTCATATCTCTTGTGCGATAAAGGGTTTGTCTCTCTCTCTTGTGCAATAAAGAGTTTGTCATATCTTCCCAGGTAGCAATGTCAGGTTTGGAGAAGTCCTTGGAGAAGGAGAAAGGCACAAAACCTTTCATTTTTCCTTTGGTTGTTTAATCTCAGTAAAATTAACTTCCTGAACAGTCATTTTCCCTCCCTCACTTCTCAGGAACTTCTCCTCACTGTTATTTTTCTGAAAACTGGGGGAATTCCCATTTTCTCTTTATTCAGAGGGAAACAATTCTGTAAGAGCAAATAGCCCTGAGGAAGGTATACACCGGGTAGTTTGTAAGTACTCTTTAACTTACTAAATGGTGGATCCCCATTTCACCATTGTAAACAAGTGAGGAATGTGATCAGGAGGTGATGCCTTGATCTCCTTACTCACAGGTTAATTAGTGAACTCAATTTCAGGTTAATTTATGCACTCTGGTTTGAAGTTCTGTTGGATATCTGAATGTAGTTCAGGATAATTTTGTGCTGAGGTGCTTTGCAGACTGGCAATTTGCCCTGAGTAGTGTTTTGTGTCAATCAGGGGCAGGGAGTCGTACTTCAAGGGCCAACAGAGAGAAGGGCCAGGATATATTTTAATGGTGAGCAATCCCAAATAGGTTCCCAAATAGCTTGGATGAGAAAGCTCTTGTATCAGCTGCAGGAACTGTCAAATTTTTTTCCTAGGTTCTGACCCCTTGGACTTAAATAGAAATAAATGAGGAATGAGTAAGACAAATAAAGGCAAAAAATGTAAGAAATAGCAAATGTTTGGGGATATAATCAACCAAAAACCAAACAAACCCCCATGTGACATCCCCAAATCTGCCTGCCAAACATGTGATTTACATCTTCTGCAAGAGGATTTAAAAGAAATGTCTAATAACATATTTGATTCTCTTAACCCTCTCCCCTTTTGTTACCCCTGTCCATGACATTTAAGAGCACAGCTGGAGCCCCCCAAGCTAACTGAAGTCATATGATGCTGTGAGGGCAGCCAAACATCCCAGCAGCAGTAAGAGGCTGACAGGCTCAGCAACCTTAAAGGATAGCAAAGTGCTCTTCTGAAAGAGAGGGAAACAGAAAGATGAGGCAGAGAAAGTGGATGGGGGGGATAGGAGGTTGGGGATACAGACATTTGATAAAATTTGTCATGTCAATAAAAATATTCTTTTTAATTAAGTATTACATGTTTTTATTTTTCTTTTCTTCTATTCTAATGGAGGAGTCATACTCAACTATTTGTGGTATGTGAACTATTGGAAAAATAAACCTGGATAGAAGAGAGCCACAGATGTTTTCTATGTTCAATTACTTTTTTAAAAATAATATTTTTGGTTACCACCCTTTGCTGCAGGGAGAGAGCTTTGTGGGCCACGCACTGAATGTCCTCCTGTGCTTTTTGGAATCTGTGTGAATCAGTAGGTGCTGATAAATCTAGGGAAGAGAAGGATGATCATCTCAGGACCTGCTCCTGGAGCAGACATTCTGTGCTACCAGGCCGTCAGCAAAAGGCTCCTCTCATTATTTCATTATTTCTGCTAGGACAAATTCCACATGGGACAAGTGTGGCTGTGTTGGGCCTTGCACTGGTGTTCTTTCCTGTTGTGGACTAATTTATTGGTTGACAACAACAGCTAAAATTTCACAAAAACCCGGTGAAAAATATTAGGATTTGCAGCTGAATATTAGAGCAAAGTGCAGCCTAAGAGGTCAGGGATGCTGTTCGTTGGTTTGAGTCCATGTGGCTGTAACTCCAGTCAAAACTGGCAGCAGAGAGCCAAATGAAGTCAGCTGTGGAGAGGGGCTCCTGCTCCCTTACATTGTTGAGACAGTGTGATGAGGAATGAAGGATTTTCACAACTGTTAAGATCTTCATGGCACTGTATAACTTTAAAACAAAGAAAAATTTTCTTTCGGGGGATTGGGTTTTTACACCAAAACCTTCAGCTAACCATTATGGAAAAATAAAAAATATCTTGAACCTTGAGCCTCAGAATGCAAATTATACCTTGTAGAGGAAAACCACAAATATTATAAACTTCTTTACTCTTCATTGATCATACAGTCATAGAGTGATGGGATGGTTTGGGTAGTAACAGAGCTTAAAGGCCATCAAGTTCCAACCCCCTTGCCATAGGCAGGTGTGCCACCCACAAGATCAGGTTGCCCAGGACCCCATTCAACCTGGCCTTGAGATTTCTTATTTCTATTTTATTTCAAGGCAGCACAGCAGAGACAAGAGGGCTGTGTGTTTCCTCTTGAGCTATTTTATTTGAGCTGCATAGTCAGCCTGACCAGAACAGCTTCCCCTCCATCCAGAATGGCACCATGCACTTTGTTGGCATTTGGCATCAGTATGAGAGCATTTAGCAGTCATCTCTGTACTCTGGTACAACAATTTGGTTATAGACACGTATATGAGATTACTGGGAATAAGAGGCATGATTTGCTTTAATCCCAAAATTATCTACATGAAGGACATCTCCTCTGAAGTCTACAGATCTACATTCCCACAGATATGTATCACATTAAGCCAGAAAAAGATACACTTAGCCTTGTGCTAGGCTCTTTCAGAGAAATATGAAAGGAGACCCTGAGAAAAATTCAGCCCTCCATACAACAGCAAAATCCACGACCATGACCCATGTCTCACTTAAATTTATTTAGTGGTGGCCATCACAAAATATGTTTATGTACGTTATATGTTATGTTATGTTATGTTATGTTATGTTATGTTATGTTATGTTATGTTATGTTAGTTGAATATAATCACAGATAGAGTGATTTTGCAGTGTCTTTCCATTGCTAGAACACTCACCTTGCCACCCTATGTGATGGACAATGTAGAACACACACAGAACACAGAAATCCACAGAGGCCAAGGATACCTTTTTAGAGAGGATTTAGAAATATAAAATTTTGATTTAATTTTGATTCTGTGAAAAATAATGATAATTCTTCATGTAGGTAATCCTCTTCTGGTATTTTCTTAGTTAATTGTATTGATTGTGACATAAAGCAACTAAAACCAATGAAATAAAACATTAAATTTAAAATTAGGTTCAATATTATTAGAAAAAATTAGTATCAGAAATTCCTAGAGAAATAGAAGACATTAAAATAAATTACAGGAAAACAAAGCACAAAGATATTTGGCACTGCCAGTGCTGGATATTTTGATGAGACATTCTGATAGGTCTGTCAAATTTTCTCTAGAAAGGGCTGAGAGAAACTTTTTCCACATTGTAAATGGAATGCACACGTAAGCCATCTCTCACACCTCATTTCAGAACTCAATCCCCATGCAACCTGGATGGATCTTCTTTTATATCTGTGTAATTTTACACTAACCTGTGGCTTTTGGGATATCTTTGCCTAGGAATACACTCCCCAGATCTGCCACAAACTTTGTGAGACCCAGAAATTGCCTTTTGGTTGCATCTGTAACAATGCAATCTGTAGCTAAACAGGAGGAGCACCACTGGCGATCTGCTCTAAGGCAGTCAGCACTGCAGTTCCAAGTATGTTTAAACTGAACTTTCATGGTTACTCATTTGAAAAATTCGCACCATGGAGAAGAATTTTGCAAATTACTATACAGCAGCTTAGCAGCCACTGTTCCGTACTCCCTATAGATACCATCAGCTCTAACAGGAGAAAAGAGAATAGGTCATTTAGGGAAATATTAAAGTTATTTGCTTACTCTGTGCACAGATGACAGAATGAGCGAGATAAATGAGAAATTCAGAGCCCTACAGCAGTCAGGAAAGGGCTTGAACTTTCTTTAAATACCAGCAGTTTTGGAAGTCTGGTCAATTGATCCTGGATAAAAAGAATGTTGTTGGTATCTCAGTAAGCTGGTTAATGTGAATTAGACTAAAGCGTTTCAGAGGTAATGGGGAAAACCAGGTTAGCCAAAAAATGCATTAAGAAACTATGTCTTAAAAAATGTAACTTTGCAGAGCTGTCAGCACGAGGAGGGTGTGTGTCACGCCAAATGGAACTGCAACATCTTCCTGACAACTTTCAGGTTCCATTAGCAACTGAGGATGCCCGTGAATTCAAGTGTTATATCCATTAGTGAGCAGTTCATGCTCATCTTTATTAACTGAATCACTGTCCATCTCACAGACTGCCTTTGTTTTTCTTAGAATGACACCAGGAAAAATTTGCAATCAAACTTCACAATTGAATTTTGTCTTTTGCATCTACAGAAAAAGACATGGAAGGATGCAATTATTCTCTTCAAAAAAAAAAAAAAACAAAAACAACTAAACCGTGGATTAATTTGGGCTCAATATGTGCTTTGGCACTAGGTTATACTGAAGTAGCATCCAGGGTCACAGATGCTCTCCCCTCTCTCCTCCTGCCTGCTGTATTTCACACAAGAGCCGTGCATGCAATCTTTACATTTATGGAATGTAATAAAAAAACTGTGCCTTCCTTACTTCCCTAAAACAATGCAAGGTGAGATTTCAAACAGTTTTTAAGAACTGGAAATTCAAAATTGCTGGCTGTTGGGTACCTGAGTCTAAAATATCAGTCTGGACTTTGCTCCCCCACTTATGTCCTGGAAGTTCATGATAGTTTGTCAAATGAGAAGTCCTAAGATTTGATGCCTAAGCACTCTCAGTATTCATGAAGTTGGAGGAAGAAAAATTATGAGGGAGTGTGATACTGTAATGCAATAGGCATTCAAGCAGACTGGCAAGCCTAGGGTCTGTGTACTCAGGGTCAGACTTCTCCTTTTCAGCCAGTTGCTACTTAGTGAAAGGAATGGGAGATGGAAGGTGCCCTATGGTATAATTTATGTCACTCTTTTTGGAAGACCAGCTTTGAACCTGCAGGCCAAGAGGAATTTTGATCTCAATCTCTCTCTCCCTGCATGATTGCTCTAGCCATTAACTATGATGCAATGTTATCATGAACTGTGAGTGGCTGACATGTCTTGCACTGAATTTATTGCTTTCGGGTGATCCTAGGTATGCTTTGAGCAAGGCTGCCAGGTATGGCTGGCCAGAGAACCTGTACACTTGGCACACTGTGTACATTTCAGGTGGCTTCAAGGAGAGGGGTGTTTAGATGTTCAGCTCAGCAGGCACAGTTTAATTAATACAGAACTTATTTAATGAAAATTCAAACTAAAATCCAGTCTCATTCTACATCTCTACTACATAGGACATTTCCTTACATCTCCTTTTGTGTATCCAGTATGATATCCCCTTAATCCTGACATAATTATTAAGTTCATCACACCTGCAAATACATAAAGGTTGCGTTGCTGCTCGGTGATTCTTTCTTGCCAGAAACTTGAGGGGAAATGTTTCATGTTCTGGGTCATGAAGATGACAAGCCTGCTGACATAGTGCTGAAGGACTGTGAAAGGCAGAGGGCTGAAGCTGGGGCAGTGTCCCCCATACTGCTTCTGTAGCAGCTGCTGGTCTGAACTGTCCCCACCTGGGCAGGGGATTTGTTCAGGAGGAAAATAGTTGGTTCACTCTGCAAGACAGTGCAGCAGCCCACTGTTTCTTCTGTAGTGCATGTGCACCAGGAAAAATGCAACAAAACCTGAGAAACAGAGCTATTTTACAAGCTAGAAATAGACTCTGGTGGTAATGCCCTTACACAGGGGGTCTTAATTACCTTCTTGTACTCCTGCAGTGGAGGGGCCAGGAATGGATGGTGGGAGGCACAACCCAGTCTCCCTCTCCTTCCACACTGACCCTCTGAACAAGAGAGAGGCTCTGCTATGACAAGTAAAAATGAGCACTTATCCTTGTAGAGCCTTAGGAGGAATTCCCTGAGGAGAATTTGAGAACAAATTTAGCTAGTACTCAAGAGGCACCTTCCCAGAGCAGTTCTGGGCTCCAGCTGATGTGTGCTATAGTTGGATAGCAGAAACATATTCTTTTCATTCTCTTTCCACCCAGTTGCCCCAGGGCTCCAGAAATGTGTAGGTACTTTTTGCCCTTCTTTTTCCCTTACATGTTTTTTTTTTTGCATTAAGACTGAAACCTGCAATAGTTAATTTGGTTGCATTCCCTTCAGGACAACACCATGAGAACCTATTGAGAAGGCTGACTTCCTTAATTACAGAAATAGGAGGTCTGGAGGTGTAGAACTGTGTCTTTCAGCAGCAGAAATATGTTGTGCAAGGCAAAGTCAGCTCCAAGAATGTCAAGTGACATGTTATGCTCCTCAGTTGCTGATGTTTTAGCAGAACAACAAAATGCATTTCTCTAGAGGTGGTTCCAAAGGCTAATGTCTTTTCCATACAGTTTTATTTTTACATAGAAATATTTTATGTAATAACACAAATTTCACCTGCTATATTATATGGAGTCATCTTTAGAAGCCAACCCACAAAAAAAATCTGCACCCAATTTGTTGATTGGTAACTACATCAAGACTCTGAGAATGAAACATGATTAAGCATCATTTTTAAAAAGACAAGCAGTGTAGTACAAATTACAGTGTACCACATCAAAGAAAACTCAGGAATACAAAATCCACAGAACAGCTTGAAGAAGTTATTTAGAAACAGGAGCCTAACAAGGATCTGAGGCCCCATTTTGGGAAATTTCAGTCTACCCTGCTAGATGGTTTTCAGGTGGGCAGCAAGGCCATACAGAGTAAAATATTACAGCTGATAAGCACCAGCCATGGAATCAAACAGTTTCACTGAAATCTGTATGGGTCCAGAGCTGGTATCCCTTGAAGCATTGCCTGGCCACTCACTGCTCGCTCAGGCTGCTCCAAGGAGAAATGGACAGAAGAGCTCAGAGCTAACAGGGCTCACCAACAAAGTGTGAAGAGCAAATGTCTTGAAACTTAGTAATAGCTATTATAGCATGCATATACTTGTGCAGTTTGCTCCGAATCTCCTCTATCTCCTTTGGGTTGCTGCTGCAGTGGCTGAGGTGTGCCTGGCTGTACCGCAGCACCTCATTCTCTGCAGGAGCCAGGCTCCAGATCAGCAGCCTTGGAGCTGGGGGTCACCCAGGCTCTTCCTGACCCACAGAGAGGCCCCCACAGCCAGGGGCCGTAAGGGCTCCCTGCCACAGCCACTGCCTTTCAGAAATCTGTCATCTGCCACAGGAGCAATTTTATTCTTAGATCCAAGTCATACACATCAGCAAAAGTTTCCTTCCCATGCCAAGCACAAATAAAGGAGAGAATAAACTGGAAATCAGATGTACTAATGGAAATAGAAAGTTATCCACAAAGTTAATGGTGAGGGAAGATCATTTTCAGGCTGACAGTCTGCACACTCATGTTCAGCACCTGTATTTACTTATCTTCCTCCAAGCTCAGATCAGTCTCTTTCAGAGTGCTTCAAATGCCTGAGACATGCCAGACACCCACGGACCACAGGAAAATGTTGGGGGGTTTCCAAGGGTCTGGAGGAATCAGCAGTTTAGTTTTTAAAATTAATTAAACATCTTCTGAATCATGAGAAAAAAGTCATCTACATATAGTTTCCTTGCAATAAGATTTTCCCTATCTGTGAATCATGCTTCCAGAACACTGAATCTCTAATATTCAGGTAAACATGTTGCTACACTTTTAGAGAGTAACCAAAAGAAACTCTCCTTTTTGATAGCAATTTCACTCTTTTATAATGAAAATATGGTAAAATAGATTTACCATAAAAATAACATGTAGGAAAATCAAGAAAACTAAGTACTAGTTGTTTTTTTTTTTTTTTTTAATGCTAATGTTTTAAAATAGACAGGACAAATATGTTGATAAACTTTTATTTATTTTCTTTTCAAAAGGCTTCCATCTTATTAGCTGGATAATTCTAAGATAGAGGTTTCTCTTCAGTGGCCCGGATAGGCTGAGAAAGTGAGACACATTCTTGTTCTTTATCAGGTTGCCACCTAAGAGATGTAAGGTGTGTGCTCATATTCCAGGGTGAGCAAAAAAAAAAAGAATCAAGTTTTACTTATATATTTTAAATTGACAGTTCCTTGGGATTTTGATGTGGATTGAAATGATGTGTATTAATTATGTTCATATCTGTACGTGGAATACTCAGTGGCCATGAAGCATCCTTTGAGGTGCTTCTGTTGACACAGCACCATGCTGGAGTTTAGAGCCAGCACTCAGTATAGAATAGTTCCTATTGAAATGCTACCTCCTCTTCTCACACCCTATGCCTTCCTAGCTCTTGATTAATAATCATATTTTGCCCTGTTAAAGAGCTTTCATATATACAGGTAGGACTGTGGATGCCACTCTGAACCAAGTTTCCTTAATGTGGAAAATCTGGAAGAAAAAAAAAAGGACAAAAAAGAATAAAGACAAATTATTTGATTGAACTCTTTATCTGGATGACTTCAAATACTTTGACATCTATCTATATTATTATTTGGCAAATGAATCAAAAATAATTAAATGAGAATGGCAACATCTGTCACCAATCAACAGACGTGCAGTAAAATTAAAATGGTATTTCTTTCTCCTGAAATCCACTTTTTTTCATCTGATGCCATTCATTGAGATCAGATGCATTTCACTTTAGCTGTGTCAGATCTTGGAATTACATAAGTAATAGAGTCCTGAAGGCCAATGGCATGGGAACAATGGAATGCGTAACAATATAATCAGCAGTGAAATCTATATTTAATGTGTGGCATTTTAACGTTATAAAATGTGATGATTTTTAGGCCTCTTTGTTCTTTGTCGCCAGGTTCTACGGCTGCTAAGAGTTTTAAACTTGTGCCATTTCATCTTAGCTGATGCCTTTTTCTAATTTTTTTTTTGTTTCTGACTTTGGAAATTATTATATAAGACACATGAAGGAGACAAGTGAGGCTGTTTAAATGGATAAAACAGTCTAAACTGTGCTTAGCAAATGTTAAGCAGAGCCAACAACTTTTTAAACTTGATGGTCTCTTAATCGTTTGCAGTTTCACAGAAAGAAGATTTCATGTTTCAAAAGCTACCATGGCATTTGATGGCAAAAATTTTATTGCTGGGATTACTTGACCTCTAGCACTTTTTAAATGAAAATGTTAATTTGCAAGAAGGGAAAAATTGTAGGTCAGTTCAACAAATTTCATTTCTACTCACGCTAGTAAATGACAGACACAGCATTTTATACTGTTCCCTTTTCAGAGGATCATAAGATAGTTTGGTTTGGAAGGGGTCTTTAAATATCACATAGTCCAGTCCCCTGTAGTGAGCAGGGACATCTTCAACTGCTTTAGGCTGCTCAGAGCCACTTCCAATCTGACCTTGAATGTTTGCAGGGATGGGACATTCGCCAGCTCTCCAGGCAACATGTTCCAGTCATTCACCACCCTCATTACAAAAATCTTCTTCCTTATATCGGATCTAAATGGATGTTCTTCAGGTTTGAAATCATTGCATCTTGTCCTGTCACAAGAAGCCCTGCTAAAATGTCTGTAGGCACTGGTAGGCTGCAATAAGGTCTGCTTGGAGCCTTTTCTTCTCTAGTATGAATGCCAGGGGTCTCAGGCACCTCTCTCCACATGCCTCTCTTCATAGGAGACATGCTCCAGCCTTCTGACCAACTTTGTGGCCCCCTCTCAACCCAATCCTTCACTTTATATTTCTAACATTAAACTCAAGGTTACACTAAACCAGTGTCAAGGGGATGGTGCTAAGGATATGACAGGAAAGGCAGGAAGCTTACAGATAAAGAGGATCCCCCTATCAAAAGGCTGTGGTACAGAGACAGGAGCCCAAATATGGCAAAAATCTTTAGAAGCCATTGCTAGGAGTCCCTAAGGGAGCCAGATGGGGTTTGTAGGCAGATGAATTTAAGTGGAATCACCGTACATGTTGGGACTCTGGAAGAAAATGTCTCATGTTGGATTCATTCCACATAACTCTGAGCAGTTACTGTTAGAAGCAAAGGGCTACCACTGATTGGCACTGCCTCTGCTCTTGCCTTTCCAATGACCTGGCCACAACTTTGTTAAAAGAGATGGAACCTTTGACAGTGGCTTTAAGTAAGGTGGACAAATGAGAGTGACTCAGAGTGCTTAAAAGTGTCTTAAGCACTGGCCTCATCCTAGAAGAGGACTTTTCTGGTTGTGCTCATAGCCCTTGGGATCATTAAATTGCTCCTAAACTGTGAGTTGGAGCATTTTACAGAGCAAGGAAAAAAAGACACCAGAAAAGGCAGAGAAAACACAGTAGAAAATGGCGCATCTGACACTAAAGAGGACACAGTCTGGGCAGGGATTAGAAAGAGTGCAATATTTTTTCCTGATGAGGAACTCTTAGAATAGCCCACAATCAAAATGTGGAAGGAGTTTCCCCTGAGCCACACCTGTAAATGCAGAGAGGCACATTACAGGTAACTACACATGACCTGCACAGTTCATTCCCCCACTGATTTGCTTATGTGAGAGTATTTCTTCAGATCCACACACAGAGGATCTACATCCCTAGGAAATACACCCAGCTGTATTCTACCTGGGCTTTTCCACCCATTTACTAATCATTTGCTTTTGGAACAACCTGAATGCATCCTTTGCTCTTTCAGACTTTTCTGTCTTATTTTGGGGCCTGATGATTATTCCTGTTTGTCCACTGCTTTCATTCCACCTATTTTTGCAGACCCAGAAAAAACCTGGCAGTGCTGCTGCATTCAGAAAAGCTATAAGGACTTTCAAGCCCACCGAATGTGATTAACCTTAATTGAGTAGTTGTTTTATTGAAGCAAGGGCCAATACTTAAAACTCTAGCAACTTTACCAGATGAACAATTTTAACAGACCCTCATAAACTTGGCTTTTTATCAGCTGCCCAACAAATTTAACATAATTTTTGTCAGAAAGCAAAACAGGTATCAGGATATCTCAGTTAATGAAGTGAGCCTTTTTCAGACTGGAAAACATACATTATTTGCTGTATTTTGACATTCTCTAGATCCACTTCTTGCCTTCCTCTGGCTGAAATGCATTACCTAGCTCACACATGAAAGGAAAGGAGCATCTTTCAGGATAAATCGGGGAGCAGAGGACTGAGTAATGCAATGCATTTTGGAGAAAAAGAGGAAGTTCAGACTCTGGGTTTCTCTGTGGAATCAAAATAAATCTTGGGATTTTCTACCTGTAAGGCAGCCTGTAAGATCTGGAAAGGATGGAGGCTTATCTGAGAGGCAGAGGTGATGGAAGTGGCTCTTCAAACCCAGGAGGCCACTAAGACTTGCAGGACTAGAGAGCAGGTGCGGAAAAGGGTGTGATGGGGAGCAAGGAGATTCACATTCAAACCATTTCATGCAGTCTACCTCATTCAGTACTCTGAGCTAATTCAATTTAAAGAGATGCTGTGTTTTAGCCTTAAGTGTTTGTATTCTAATAAAATCTTGCTTTAGGAACGTGGAAACTTTTCGGTATTGCTTGATGCACTCACTCTCCATAAAGAGTGGGGCAATCTGCCTCCAAGTCCTGGCCAACTTGAGGCCCTGCTGCAAATAAATGCAGAAGTTTGATGGCATCAATATTGCAGAGCTACTAGCAACACCAGAAAAATGAAAAGAAATCAGATCTGGAAACTGGAGCTACACAGGTCTTTGGAGATTGAGGGCTACTCTCTATGCTGGATCGCAGATTTTTCACTCATCTATGTTGTACTGCCAGATTTTGAGAATGCTGCATGTTTTTCAGAGGTTTCTCTATGCATTGCAAGCAGGACATAGCTACTCCTGCATACCCAGAAACCTCAGATCAATTTGATGTGTGTGCACAGAGAAATTCTACCACATGGTTTTGAGGCTGTGCAGTTTCCAGAAAAAGCTGGTTGGACTCATGGCACATGCATGTATCAATGACACAGCACTTCTACATTAATTGCAATGCTTCCAAAAACCACTGGATCTACAGCACATACTCTGCAATATAGATTTGCACATATACAGCCAGTTGGACTTGTCCAGAGATGTTGAACTTCCTGAGCATTTGCAGACCACGAGGAAAGCATTTGCTGCTGCTCCCCTTGGATTTGCAGTGCATACATAATGTGGTGCATGTGTCCATGCTTTTTGTGCGGGAACACCTGGGCAGAGCTACGAGGGCAATAAACAAGTGTTCAGAGCAGTGGAAAATTAATGGAGGAATATCATGCTATGTGAATCAGAAGAAAAAGGTTGTGACAAATGGCAGTTCGGTGGCTGTAAGACAGATAATGGGGGCAATGGCAGTGCTCAGCACTGTGTGGGGTCTCCTTGGAAGTACTCAGCAATTTTAGTGCCATGGGGAAGGAAAGAAAGAAAATAAAGGCTTCCACGACATTCTGCAGGAACAACAGATCTATCAGAGGTTCAAATGAACACAGAGAAAAAAGCAAAAGCTACAGGAAAAATTGTATATTCTTAGCTCAATATACTGATGGACTACAGAGTGGGATATTTCAGCACACTAGTTTTCCTGGAGGTCTAGGGAGGGTCTTACTTTTGTTTTGCTTATATTTAGGAAATAGAAACAGAATTATTATTCCTGGTGCCATGTGCACAAGCAGCAGGTTTCCCAGGGTGCTGCTGAGGGATGCACTGGGAGCCATGGAAAACACATACGAATGCATGTGAGACTGCAGATAGTCCACTGGAGAGACTCCAACTGCTTTTCAGACTCCTGGAGGCACAGAAAACACATTTCAGTCTGCACCACAAGTCAAATTCACTCTTGATGGCATAGGCAGGTGAGCAGTTCCACTGCATCACAGAATCACAGAATATTCTGAGTTGGAAGGGACCCTCAAGGATCATCGAATCCAACTTTTAAACATATGTGCAAAGCAGATTAAAAGATCAGTTTAATAACTTTTATGAAAAGTAGTCACTGCATATGGCAAAGTAATTTTCAAGTCTAGTGTCTCAACCATTCATTTTTTAGTATCCTGAAGGGAATTAGAGCAATTGGACTAATTGCCTAACAAATTGCCTTTGTAGACCAAAGACTTTTTTAAACGCTGTAAGACCAGAGAAATTTTATTTTCTTGCTCTTCTACAACCAAAGGTGTCCAAACTATTTTTTTCTTTTAACTTTGGCATTTTAAGTGCATCTCAGGCGAAGCTTTTCTTTACCAAGTCATAGCTGTAAGCCAATTTTGATGTCCAAGTTATAAAAAGTCCTTGAAAACAGCAACTTATAATGGAAAAAGTTTTGGTGAGGTAAATGTGCCACTATAATAGCACAAAATATCTGTTTTTTCTATACACTGAGCCTCACTGCAATTTTTCTGTGAGGAATTTATATTGCTAGAATATAATTTCCCAGTGGAATGCATATTCTTTATAGTATTGATGAATTAACCACTCCTATTTTCTTCAGATAGGAAATTTTTATTCTTGTGTGCCTAATACTCTGAATAATCCTTTAAATACTGCACATCAAGTATTGACCACTTTGATGTCTTATTTCTAGTAAAAGTTAATAGCAATTATGTTCAAACTTGACCAAACTTCTTTTTAGCATTTCTTTCAAAAAAGCTTCCCTGCATAGCAGAGCACACACTTTCCTCAATCTTGGCATTCTGCTCCTCGGCTGCCGTCATTCCATCTGAAGCATTCACTTTGAAATGCCGGCCAAATAATTTTGCCCCGGTACCACAATAACAGTGCAGCAATGTGGGAGTGATTCAGCTCTGTGCATTTACAATGAGAGCAGAGAAACAGGCTCAGGGAAGTGCTCTGTGAGATGGGTTCTCCTTGTGATATCCAAATCCTAAGAAGACCTGCTAAACCTTGTTAAAGGTCATGCTTGTGTTTTCCTAAGTTACTGTTTCTTCTGATAAACAAGACAGCTGGGATGTGAGTTGTTTGGGTTTTCTCATCCACTTAACTTTCAGAAATTAAACTCGAAATAAGTGCATTCTAGATAGAACAGCATTAGGCAATATCTTCAGCGGTGCTAATCTGCAGAGCTCCCCTGAGAACAGAGGAGCTCCCCGATTCACAGCAGCTGGCTCCATGGTCCTTTTCTGTAGGTACTTCTATCTGGCAGAGTTGCTGAGGGTGTTTGGGCAGTGCCTAACCTGTCCATGTGTTTTCCCTGGGAGAATGTGAAGCACACCACCAGACCTGCTGTTAAACTTTAACACTGTGGTATAGGGAGCATTTTCCAGCAGTCAGGATCTCCAGGCTTCAGCTCTTTCAGATCCTGGCTGCCTTGTAAATCTTTCTTGCCCCACTTCAATGGAGATAAGAGGGATTGTATACTTGAGGTTCAGTTGAGAGAGACCACCCAAGTAATAGCTCATTTCACTTCTCCTGACCTCCTCTGATATGCCCATCAAAGCAGCAATTAAAATTTGTGTAGAGTAAATGTGTTCCATCAATCTGCTTTTCATCTGGCTCTACAAATACTTGAGACCTGAGTAAGCAGCTGAAAATTTTAGAAACAAGAATGAGTAAATGTAAAGACAGACTTTATTTTCCTGTGTTCTGGAGCAGAATGATCTGTTTACCTTTCCAAAAGAGCTGTCAGCAGAGTGGTCATCAAGAAATATGAATTCACAAGTGGTGCACTCCTAGGAAAACAAGTACATGTAGAAACTTGTTCCTTCTATCTTTCAAGATTTTTTTTTTCCTTTGTTATTTGTGTTTGACAGCAGACTCTTTTTTTTTAGTTCCAGTGCAGCCAATTAATAGATGCTTAGTAGCCTGCTTTACTAGATGGGGCTGAACCAGCAAACATTTCACTCACCTGTTTGGATGCAGTTGTACAAGCGCATAGGTGAGGAAAGTCAAGTAAGTGAATAAAAGAGGCGCCATGATACATTCAGTTCATTTCATTCACGTGCTGCTCCATGTATGAACAATAGGAATCTTGCTGTACCACTTAAAAAATCCTCTGCGTTGTTCTCCTGTGAACGTGAAGATACCAGTGTCTTTTCCTCACCAGGCTAGCTCCAACAGATAGCTAACAAAAAACTGAGAAGAGCAAGTGGTTTTTTGGGGACCTAAAGTTTACTCTTGATGAGGGAATTGTGTTGCAGTTGGAATACATGGCCATACTCCATGCAGCAGGATCCAGTTGCTCCCTTCATAGCACTCCAGAGCCAGGACTGCCAAGTGTCACCAGGGAGGAGGTTGTGCAGATGGTGAGGAGCTAGGGCTCAGGAAAGTGTGCTGTCCATAACCTCTTCCCTTCAGCCTCAACTATTGTCTCTGCCTGTGAGACAGCATGCAAAAATACTTCTCCTTCCCCAGACACAACTTGTGGGGCTGTGATATGCAGTGCAATTCCTTATGTGGGCTTTCTGAAGTTGGGTTTCAAATATATTTGCCCTTTCCTGTAAGTTTGGCCCTTGCAGACTCATACAACACATACACCCATACAGAGAAATGCAACAGAAACTTCTTTCTTCTGCAGCATTTTGGGCTTTGCACACCCACACAGGGGCTTTATATAGTTTGGTCTTTAATCTTAGGGTATGGGATGTTCTTGCTAAATCATCTTGATGTCTAGGAGATGTGCACTGGAGGAAATCCAAATACAACTGCCCTGTTCCCAGGAGCTGGACAGAGCCATGCTCACATGTACCAGGAGCTTGTGCTGGTCTGTGTCAGGGGTGTGTACCATTCTCCACATAGCACCATGGTCTCCTATTCCTTTTGCAAAGAAAGGCATCTATGAAGAGCATGAATAAATTTGTGTACCTTTTGACTGGTCATTGTGTGAAAAAGGAATGAAAAGTCTTTGGACATTTCCCTGTTTCATGAGCACCCGCAGAGGTGACATCTGTAAACATCCCTGAGCACCCTGCAGCCCAGCCCCACTGGAGTCAGACATGCTGCACTCCCTTTGATGTGGACCAGGCCCTTAAAGGGGATGCAGACCTGAATGCCTCTGCATCTGCCTCTAAGTGAGCATTTATGTGTGTTAATCATATGATCACAGCAGCACAAAGCTGTCTCTGCTGATGTGCTCTGACCAGTGTGGTGGTGGACACCAGCCACGCTTGCAGCCGAAGGATCTGCTCTCTCATACCCTGCAAGCGTTGGACAGTCTTATTTTTCTCTCTGGGAATTTGTGCAATTTCTCTCAAGCTGGCATTTGGTATCTTCTGGGAGGCTAGCAAAGTCAGTCAAACAGTTACTTGATTTATCTCTCTTCATTCTCTCCAAGTGAAAATGAAAAATGAGGAAAATTGTTTCAAAGGTACTCAGGTAGAAATCAGAGATAGATCAGAATGAACAAGAGACAGGAGAACGAATAATCTGTGCAGATGGTTGCTGAGAAAAACTGGGCTCCCGTGCTCCACAATTGTTTTTGCAGGTGGCAACTTTCCCTTCTAAAGCTGAAGAAGTCTAAAGTCTGGATGGGTTTGAAAGATACAAATCTGCCTTTGAATTCTATTCTTATTATCATGGAATCATTTGACATAATTGACACCTTTTACATAAAAAAAATTATTTGGAAGGTATTTTGTTTATACTGTAGCTAAAACCTACCTGAGTTGTCTAGTCCCACTGAGCCATACAGTATATTCATCAATGCATAGTTCTCTTGCATTTCAGCATTTGTTATGAAAACCAAAATTCTTACTCTGAGTTATTTATGCTGGCAGTGCTTCAAAGGGAGCAACTGCTTTACTTCATGCCAATCTCTGTAGCAGTGGGGAAGAGTACCTCTCCTAAGATCATTTATATCTTGTTAACCTTTCGATGCAGATTTGTCTGAACACATTTTTTTCCTTTAGTGCATACCTGCAATGACAGGACCTTGTTTGATAAGACACTGATATAAAACACTGATATAAGACACTGATATTCTTGTTTAGTGAAAATAAATATACCTGTGAATCCAAACACCTTTTATATTCTTTCTCCACTTGTTGACAAAACAAATACAAGAATTTCCAAGATGCAGAAATATAACATCCTACTCCTTGCATGGAAGGGTGGCCATAATGCTGTGTTGCTTCAAGAGCTGGAAATGAATGGGTCATCCTCTAAACAGTGCAAAGTGAGCATTAGTCAAAAGGGACACTTTATTGTGGTGAGGGTAGATCCAAATCTGCTAATTTTACATCAGTAACTCCTCCAGTTATTTCCCAGAAATTTTACCATACACATGTGCAGGTCTTCCACTCTGGGCTATGCCTTGACTTGTAGTATAATCAAGACATTCACAAGACCTGGTAAATTATTGCCATCACTCTCACTTATCTGCTCTTTTAATTGCTTCCAGAAAACGTTCAGGACTTATGGTTTGTTTTTCAGAAGTAAAGCATCAGACATGGCTTTGTGGGAGCTGAAATGCTGGAACCACAGCCATGCCATGGGGTGGAGAGGGGTGTGCTCCGCCGAGCAGGGAGCTTCTCCTGGCAGTAGGGGAGGCTGGGCTACTGCACCAAGCTCGCCCATGCTGCACTTGCCCTCTGCCAAGGAAAATCAAAGCATGGCAAGAAGCTGCCAGGTGTGATATGAAAATGAAAACCATGCTCATAAATAAGGGGAGATGCTGATATAATCACTGTACCGCATGGTGTCGTGACATTACAGCAGTCCAGGTCTGAAGCACATATGTATTTTCCAGTTTCCATGAAAATGGAACATGGAGCAGTTCACTATATTTTCCATGTTAAGTGGAAAATAAGTCTGAGATTTAGTGCTGAGAGAAGCTCCAGATTACATGGTTGTGTAATGACTCTCTTGCAACATGCCTAATTTTGTTCAGGTAAGATCAAGCCACACTTACCTGTTCAGGATTTCTTCCTGGAACAGATACATGTTTATATCTTAGGACAGAGATTAGGTATCATTTCCCTGAAGCTAAACAGAAATATAGTACAAACCATTTTCCCCCAGTTTTCAGTATAGAAAGGCTGTGTTT
Source organism: Melospiza melodia melodia (assembly GCF_035770615.1). Taxonomy (NCBI): domain Eukaryota; kingdom Metazoa; phylum Chordata; class Aves; order Passeriformes; family Passerellidae; genus Melospiza; species Melospiza melodia. The sequence goes on from NC_086195.1 coordinate 80,967,009, forward strand.
AAGTTAGTAACCAATGCTATGGGACAAGCCCCTGTTGAGCCTGGCGTTGAGACTATATGTGTCTTCTAAGGTGACTTTGGAATAATGCTCATCAGATCCCATATACCCAAGGGCAACTGCACTGTGTCAGGCAGGCCAAAATGCAGTAAATGACTTATTCTACTTTGAAAGCACCTATCTGATCTGAATTAAAATCCCAATGCCCTGTAGTTTTAGCGTAGGTATAACCTCGATCCACTACATTCCCTGCCTCTGACCAAAGTACACCAGATTCTTCAGAGGAACAAATCTAACAGCAACTGCCATACACTTTATTTGGAAGGCATTTGTGGGTCATCACGTAAGTCACTCAACAAGGGTTCAGAAGTACTACTGTGTGCTGTGAGAGATTGCTTCTTCTGTTGAAATAGAAAAAAAACCCAGAGAAAACCAGAAGAAATGTCTGATGTGCGAAAACAGATTTTTCAAAGCTCCTATCTCTGTAATTTAGTTTGTTAAACATGAATAGATGCAATTACTACAAATCTGGTTCAACACCAAGTGATGAAGACTTAGAATTTATGCATACCTGTTATATGTACACAATAAAAGATAATAACAAAAGAAAATAAAAGATAATTAAATACCCCCATAGTTACAGATGTCTTTCTGCTATCATATGTTTTGAGTTACTTTGTCATTTATGTATTTTCTGTTACTTGTTATGTTCTCTTAAATGTCCCTGTCTTATTTTCCTGCATCAACTTCATCCTTCTTTTGCTTGGCAGAAATTGCTGTTTTTCCAGCTTACCATTGGGGGCATTAAAATTACTTATTTATTTTTTTACATACACTTCTTGGTAAAGTGCTAGGTTTAGCCTCATTCTGTACAGTAGCCAAGCAGGGCACATTGTTAGTACTCTGTGAACAATGGTATTATTGTTATATTAACTTGGGGGAGAAGAGAAAGATTGGTGGATTTAGTTGGAGATAAACTAAATAATAGTCACATGCCCAATCTGGATTTCACTGAGAGCAGCTGAGTAACTCCAGTTAATATCACTGGGAATGGGGTTAAGCTGTTAGCATTACATCTGTTTCACCAGCTGTAGTCATCCATATGTTAGATTTCTAACCTCACCCTCAGGCCCCCCACATCAGTGGGGAGAAGCTGTAACCTCCTGAGGGGCCATTGGTCCATCCAAAGAAGTGTATGATAAATTGTCTTCCTTTGCTGACTCTGTCATTCTGCTTTCAAGATTGTTAATGCTAAAACTCTTTTTACTGGAGTGTCTTGAGCTATGAACACAGTGGTGTTTTGAACACAGTTTCTGCTGCAGCTTGGGCAGCATTTTCAAAGCCCACAGCTGAGCAACACTGGCTTTGCTCATGCAGGTAAGCACTGGGGAGAAATACCTGAGCTCCAGGTGGATAATTTACCTCTGGAGCTGGGTTTAGCACACATTGTGCCTGTCTTAATTAGCCTGAAACAGTCAGTTAATCACCACTCCCCTTAGTATCAGTACTGCTTACAGGCTTGAGGGCTGTTGTTTCCACGTAGCTTTTCCTCCATGGCTGAAAGCTTCCTACAGAGGTTTTGCACTTAATTTTCTATCTGTAACAGCTGCAAAAGTCACTCTCAAATACAGCACCTGAATGGTGGAGTCTTTCAATGACATGTTTCTCTTCATCTGGAGGATTTACTAAATGATGTTCACATGGCTTAAGCACTGAGGTGAATGCAGGTATCTGTGGAAGGACACACCTTCCTCTGGCCTATGCTGAGAATACCTTTTTTTAAAATTGGATTTCTCTGCTAACTAGGAGAAATTCTGACATATTAGAGATTGTTGTAATGGGCTTTCTGTGTTCCACCACTGTCAAAAGTAGAATTGGTGTGCAATCATGGAATCATAGAATTTAATGTATTTAATGCTTTTGAGGAAGCCTCAGATTATCTGCCATGTATACATTTCTGGAGGGATGAGAACTAAGAAAAAAAAGCACTGAAAATCAGTTCTGTCTGAAACAACAGCTAGATTTTGGGGCTTGGACAGAGGCAGAATGGATCTTGATGCCTTTATCCCAATATAAACTGCAAGCTCTTGTACAGATGCCCTTAGCAGATCTATCTGAGTCTGCTTCACTGATGTGGCAGACCCAAGCCAGGTTTTCATGGACAGGAATGCAAGGAGCACAGCAGATAAGCAGGGTTGTACCAAGTTGTACCAGCTCAGACACAGTGTGGTTTACTTTAAGCTTTCAAGAAGTCAAGCTAAGAGCAACTCAAAATAATTTTAATTTTAAAGTGAATTCAGATCACCAGAAGTTTGGAGCAGCTTTTTTCAATCATAACTGAAAATCAGTGCAGCTCTAACAATAGACAACATGTGAGTGAGGAAACTGCAGCTTGCAGGAGATCATGAAAATATGGTAGAAGAAGTTTTCTGCCAGAGACAAGAGGACAGCTGATATCTAGAGCAAGGAAAAAAAGTCTCTGGGGTTAAAAAGAAAAAAATCTGAAAGCATTCCAAAACATTTCACCAAAGAAAGTCCATGTGTTAGTGACAGATGTTAATGTTGTTGCTAAATGCTTGACTGGCAGGTAGTCAGATACTTGTGAGTTGAGTATGGCTTAAGAGCTTACTTGAAAGCAAATAGAAGCTTGAAATGAGGCAACCCCAGTTCCCTGTTTTGGGAGAACTGCTGTGAGCTGTGAAGACACATCTGTTTAACCCAATGTTTGTCTTCAGCAGTGGCCAGTGGCAGATGCTTTGGAAAAGAGAAGAAATAAGGCATGTATGGAGCATTCCTTCCCCTCCTCTAATCCCAGATCCTAGCAGTCAACAGTTTAGGGACTCCCCAATGCCAGACATTGCATCTGGACCATTGTTTTTAATAGTCACCAGTGGACCTATATTCCATAAATTTGACTAATCATTTTCTGTATCCATTTATACTTTTGGCCTCTACAGTATCCTATGGCAACGAACCCTTGGGCTGAATTATGCTGTGTGTTAGAAAGAAGTCTCTTTTTTCTGTTTCAAACCTGGTTCTCAGTAATTTTGCTGGGTGTCCCAGTTCCTGCACAGTGGTTAAAAATAGTGAATGACTGTCCCTTGCTCGGGCTCCTAAGGCTGGCTCATTTTAGAGATCAGAGATCCACAGTTTCCCTTAATGAAGCAGAAAATTCTTATTCTCCAAAAACTGCTGTGTATTCCTGTTGCCCTCTCTTTTGAACACTGCTTCAATCACGGTCACCCTACAGGATTTAAAATAGGAGTACACCATATTAATCTACTTCTCATACATTCGGCCTATTTATAACCTCTGTTTTGTGGACTGTGTTTCACATATGTCTGAAAAGAAAACAAATCTCTGCAAAAAACAGTACAAATGTCTCTTGTGGTTTTTGTTCCTCTTACAAGAGCTGATAAGGTGTGTTCCCAGTGCAGTGGATGGAATCATAGGAACATTTAGGTTGGAAAAGGTCCATAAACCTAACAGTGTTAAGCCCACCACTAAACCATGTCCTTAAGTGCCACATCTACATGTCTTTTAAATACCACCAGGCATGGTCACTCCATCACTTCCCTGGGCAGTGTATTCCAATGGCAAACCCTCCTGTGAAGAAATATTTCCTGAAATCTAAATCATGCAACTTGAGGCTTTTACCTTTTGTCCTGTCATTTGTTATTGGAGACAAAGGAAGGAGTGAAATGGTTCTTGTTTCAGGACATCTCCTGGAACTGTCATCACTGTCTCAACAGGAATGCAGGGACCACGTGCAGCTGGGGTTCCTGTTTCCCCACCAGTTTTGGGGCCATCACCACAGTGGTCCTTGTGGAAGCTGGAGAAGAGCACAGTTGATTGGACTGCACAAATCTGCTTGTACAGAGCCATCATGGGAGAAGTTGTGAAGGGTCTTCTAGAAAGATCAGCTCTTCCCCTCTTCTTATCTCTGTCTGCAGAGAGCCCTTTACTGCCCTGAGAGGGAAGGGTGAGGGAGAAGCCCTGGCTTCAGAGTCCAGCTACAGTTAGATGAGAAGCAATGTCACTTTCCATGGCCTCCTTTCAAAAGCACTGTTACAGCTGCTACCTTGTGCTTTTTGCCCGTGAGAAGTCCCTGTTTCTTGCCCTCCCCACAGCCCTTCCCTTCACTCTGCAGTGGGAGGCTCCTCTGAAGAGCAGACAGGCTGCCCTGAGCATCTCAGCTGCCTGAAGAGAAAAACAGACAATTTCCAGGCAACTCTTGATTTATGAGCACTTACCCAGCTAAGGTGATTAGCCCAAAATGTTGACCTAAAGCCACCAGTGGGAGGCAGCTCCATTGCTGTTGTAATTGGGCTTACCTCATACCCTCAGATCACTATCTGATTTATCACCACAGCAGTTCTGCTCTAAAGTATTGAGCCTAAATGTTCTTCTGCTTCCCTGGTGGAGAAATCACAAGGAGATATAGGTTTAGAGCCAATTTTTCAGAGGCTGATTCCAACTGTTTTTGTCTCTTTTAGCCCTTAAAACTTTGGGTACATTACAATTGGAAAGGGTAAACGCTTCAAAATCAGGAAGGCTGCTTCATTAAGCACAGAAAATCTAGGTGCCTGCTGATGGACCAGATCCCTCTCCCATTAATATTTCCCTCTGTGGCCACTGGACACCATTCGTGAGTTATCCAAGAGTGTTAAGAGAAAATATCTGCACCATGATCTGTAAGAGAGGAAAGGATGGTAATGACCTACAGTGGATGCTCTGGTGGCTGGGGTCCCTGGGAAAAGCTGTTCTGGCTTTGGTGCATTAAACCCCAATTAGGCTGCTGAGGTTTAAACATGCATGTAGATGTTTTGCTGAATCACTGCCACACTGCATAAACATGAAGTTTCTTACTCTGAATTTTGAATGTACACATACTTTGGCACCAGAAAGGGAGCATGCAAAGAGTTAGAGGCACAAATCTGCAGGGTACATCAAGGCCCTTGTGGAATACGGCCCTGGATTTTGGCAGCTGACTTTGACTTCATAGCCAGACGGTGAAGAAAAATCTATTCAAATTTCTATAGTAAACATACCTAGCAGACCTTAACTTTAGCAGTGAGTCTATTACCAGTTGCATTCAAAAATTGCATTTTTAATCTGTTTTGTCATTTAAATCCTTTTCTGCTCTGTTAAAAAAGGTGTGTTGGTATGAACTGCAGATCTTACTATTGAAATGACAATTTGGTTTTAAACCTCACATTTCTTTGAAAAAGTTTACACATTGTCATCTCTAAAAAGGAACCAACCTTTTCATTTAGCACCACTGAATTAAAAAAAAAAAAAGAAATGTGCTGCACATGAAAATCAAGCCTGTATAACTGTGAAGGACCTTTTTGATGGTCACTGCACTGTAGCTGTGCAGGTCACTGCATAACTGCAGAGTAGTTATAGTCCTCAGAAAAACTGCTCTACTCCTGTTTTATACTGCAGTAGCTTAATGAAGTAAAATTGGACCGGTGCCATAACATTTAAGGAGCTATGTTTTGAATCCTCCTTCACACCAATGTAATTTGCTGTGACATGTGGCACATGTCTCAGAAACACATTCAGAGATAAATCATTAAAATGGCCAGCTATAACTGCACTGCAGCCATGCTCTGAGGATGTCGTGCCAACATTCACTGGATTCCCCACCTGCTATGGGAGACGGATATGACAGAAGGCGAACGGCCAACAGAGGAAGCATTTTGGAGGTTTGCATTCAGCTGAATCCCTGTGGCTGAAGATCTTGTGTTCATACTTTTCTTCCCCACATAAACATTGGAGTGATTTCTCCCACATTGTGGCCAGTCATTGCTGGGTAGTAGAAAGTGGTGAAGTATTCACTGTGACTGGAAATAGCCTGGGAAGGTCATTCACTGACACACTTGATTGTGAATGTCCCATTTGTTTCAAAGCTGCTTACGTGGCAAATTTCCTACACAGCAAATGCTGATCAAGGGCATGACCTGCCATCCCCCAAACCATCAATGGCACATCACTGGGCTCTTTTATTATTGCCTTGCATTTGAGTAGCCAAATTTTAGCCACACGGTTGCCTGCAGGAAGATATTCTACACGCAAGTGCTACTGTTACCACTGTTTTAATTCCCTTACAGCTCTCATTCACAGTCTGGTTTTGGTTGTGAGGTCCTCCTTGTCGTAGAAAGTCCATGTAACACTGAAGACCTGCTCAGCTGCTGATCACAGCTAGGCTGGGACCCAAAATTAGAAGATACTAGCAAAATGAGAAAGTTTGGGAAAGTTAGTGGCACCATGAATTATTCCAGGTTTGGACAAATTTCCTCCAAACTCACAAAACACCATATTGGATTGAGATTAAGCATGGGTAGAATTTTTCTGGAGAGGGTGACTTTCTTCCTCTTGCTGATTTGTTCACTTGAGATGAGTCACTTGAGAATTTTTTAAATCTTCCAAGTTTGGAGCTATGAACACCTAACCAAACAAGCAAAGGTTTGTTGTTTCTTGCTGTGGCACTGTTGACAAACAAGGAAGAAAAAAATATCATTAGGAAAGGCTCCAGCTGATTCTGTGAGGGCTCATGTTTGTGCATTAAATCACTGCCTGACCTCTGGGGCTGCCTGCTGACCGTCAGCTACAGGGTCAGCATCATAAGCAAAGAAAACGCAAATGTTCAGATTACAAATACAACCACCACAATCTTGGAAACCACTGTTTTTCCTTTTGTCCTGGCAAATAAATGCATAGAAGCAGAAATAAGTCTTTAAATACAGTTTCATAGGCTAAGGCTTATGATACTCACTTTTGTGAGAATTCAGAATGGCATTGCTGAGAACCTTTGTTGTACCTTTCTACCCACTAAAGCCTTAGTATTGTAAAGAGTGATTCCCACTCTGCAGTACACCATAACTTAAAGGGTGGCTCAAAACAAACAGCAGTAGATCAATTTACATGCCTGGATACTATTGAAATTGAAGGCCTTTGTTCTCAAGTCTGGTTTTATTTCTAAAGAAACATACCTTTTTAGGATAATATTTTAAGGAAATGCTTTAAGTCACATTTTACTTGTCTCATACGTTGATTTGTATTTATTCTTTTAAAAATTGAACTGTGACTAAACTACAAACAATCCTCATTCTTGGATTCTCATAAACACACCTTTTCAGACCCATACATGCTATGAAGAAAGTGGAGGAGGAGCTGAGTTTTGCTTAAATTCCTGGGTAGATTGCAGGTGCATTTGTTTGTATTAAGAGAAATGTCTAACAGAATCCTCCTTTGTGACACACTATAGCAACTTTTCAATTTTCTCTCATTAGCTCGTGGTACTTCCTCCTCAATAAGGTACTATTGTGCTGCCTCAAACCTGATCTGGGAAACACTGTGGAGCTGTCAACTCATCAACCCTAGAAAATGGATTGTTAATCTTTTCAGGGGACTTGTTTCATTTCCTGTGGCTCATGTAAAATCCAAATATTTAGCTACTACAAACAGTGAGTTCTTCACCTGGATTTCACTGATAAAGCAACAAAGATTATTACTTCTGAATTTTTTCTCCTTTTCTTCAGTTTGAAAATTAATGCCTCTGGGTGAATAGAGCCTCATTTGTAAAGTCACAATTTAGCACTTTATTAAGATGTCATACAATTACATTTTCTAAGGTTTTCAGTTTGCATTGGGTTTAAAAATTCACCTCCTATTTTATTTGGTGCTCTCAGATTTTTGGTTCCCATCCCTTGATAGGGGGCACAGAGAGCATTAGACGGCTCAGTCTTTCATGGGTCAGATCATGGGGATGAATGATGCTTCACACAGGATCAGCCTTTCATAATTTCAAACATTGGAGTGTTTTTTCAAGGTCAGAATTCTACTGTAAAGAAGTAGAATTCTGACCTTGAATTGCTTATTCTCTTGACATGCTTTAAGATTTTTTTTTATGCTTTGGTATCACCTTCCTGATGATCCTACACTAGTTGAGAAAAGATAGATCGTGCTGAGTAAGAAGCAAATGAGGCATTTCATGTCCTTTTTCAGAGGCCAGCCTTTCTAGTCAGGGCCTTTGGGCTGCCCACTGCCTTTGCACCTTGGTGGAGACCCACTGAGACCTGCAGGCTCACAACGACATGCACACAGGGGACACAGAAAGAAAGGTGTCCAGAGAAACAAAGAGCTGGTAAGACCCATGGCAGTGTCTACAGATAAGACCTGAAGAAATGCCCAGAACTGCCCTCTTTATGGATTAAAACAATAAAAGTTACATGCCTAAGAAAGAGGAAGGAAAGATCCTGTACTGCAGAAAAACACTTTCAGTCTGCTGGTTTACCCAATGGAACAAGGACAGATTCCACCTCAGAAAGCGGAGGCAGAGGCAAATAGGAGGTTACCTGTGAAAAGGCAGTGTTCCTGGTTAAAAACAAACAAGCAAGCAAGCAAACAAACAAACACAAAAACCAAAACAAAAACAACAAACAAACAAACCTCCAAGTAATTCTTAGAGGATGTGGCATGAAATCAAGCTGCAGACTTATGGGGTGCCAGTGACAATGGAGGTTTCACCTGAGGACTAGAAAGCACAAATAGACAGTGTTTTTAGAAAGCTGCCCCAGAGCAGAAATTCCTGAAATTTTTAAGTGGCAGTACCTCTGTGCATTCATTTTATATCCCAGTACACGTCTCTGATTTCTAGGCTGCTCTGAAAAGTGGGTTGTTGTTCAGGAATCTGGTGTGCAAGAGGACAAAATAGTGGAGGGAAAAGAAGCAGCAGAGAGAGAGAACTTGAGAAGAAAACAGGAGAGAAAGTAGGATACAATTTAAAGTGATAACCATGGGGTAATAAAACAGATTTACCCCAGGTCAAGAAAGCAAAACTTTTTCCCCTCAGAGTGACTATCACTTTAGAACATAACCTACACATTATCACAAAGAACAACAAACTCCTGAGGTCTGGGCTGTAAATTAGCATTGGAACAATCTGGCAAGAGTGGGCTGGGTTCCTTCTGAGCTCACTCTGACAGCCCTCCCATGCTATAATAGATTAATATAGTCATGATAGCCTGAAGATATAACTGTGATGGTACAAAAAACTTGATGTGCCCCCAGTGAGCTCTTAATCCTTCTGTTTCACGGTGTTCTCACTGCTCAAAAGCAGTGCAGTTTACTGTGCAAAAAAAACCCCCAGCACATTAATTTTACAATGCTGAATACCAAAGGAACCATGATAGCTAACATTTATATTTTGGACCAAATAAATTTCCAGTAACAAATATTATTACAACAAGTACCAAAGGAACTCAGAATTGCTAAGTTATTTTTCCATTGACTTTTGGAACACCCCATAATCCTTCCTTATATATCAGTTCAGAAACAATGAAATCTCCTTTATCACAACCAGCTGACCCAATCTCAGCTGTTCTTTGAAAATAAAACCACATGTTTTCTTAGTTACTCCACGTGGAGATCCATTTAGTCCCTCTCCTCCAATAGCCTCTGTTGCCAAAATTTGCAGTTCTATGAAATAGGAGTAGCTGCTGCATAGCTGGACTCAAACCTGTCTTCCAGGTGGGATTCCCAGTTTAATCTCTATGTCTCCAACAGTCACCCCAACAAGCCACAGCTTCTGAAGTTTTGTCTATTTTGCTATACACACTTGCAGAGTTTTTCCCTAGATAACTAATTGAAGCAGAACACATGGTGTGTTAAAACATTTTACCCTTCCCTTCTGGAACACTTTCTTAACTCTTTGTGGGGGGGTTCCTACCTTCAGAAATGTTTGGCCCGCAAGTGTTGGATGTGCTTTGTTTTGTTAGCCCCAGTGAGAAGAAGTTGTGTTTGGGCAGATTGTATTTAATAGAAACATTCATCAAAATAAAAACAAGGAAAAAAAGAAAAAAGAAAAAGAAGATTTAAAAAAATAGTTAGTTTTGCTGACTCCAGGCTTTGATGCACCAATGACTTAGCTGACTAAGAGGTAGAAGGACATGGTTCTGCAGGTAGAAGAAAGGCTACTGACCCAGGAACTCCATAAAGTTGTGGGAGGGAGGATGAGCTGGGAAGCAGCGAAGGAAGGGGGCAGGAAGGCTGCCTGGCCACAGGCAGGCAGGAAGGTGAGCAGGCTTAGCATGAAGTTCTGCTGTTTCAGTTCAGTTCTCTTGGTGTGTAAGAGTAGAGCACACACAGCATACAGGGACAGGGAACACCATCACTTCTACCCCTCATAATCTGCTCAACATCTGCAGGGGGTCATGAGGTGAGCTGGGCAGCCAGAAGCAGTGAGCTGATGCTCCACTGGGCACTGTCCTCCACCACTCACTACCAAGGTGATTCGGACCTTGCCAGCCAGCACAGGGGAAATCAGCTGGTAACAAATGGGCTACAATTGCCTCCCACTGAAGTGGCACAGAAGTGAACTTTGAGGGGAAAGGCAAACATAGAGCAAGCTTAGTGAAAACATATTTTCTTTCCTGTCCGTAACACTGGAACAATTTGGGTTTCCTCTCAGGTGTTAAGCTCTTTCAATGCAGCACTCATACTGTTTAAATCATTGCTTTGTGGGAAGACCTCATCCCAACTTGCTGAATGCTGTGACTTCAGACATTTGAACCTTCTTTGATGGGCTGCTGCAACAGCCAGGAAGATACTGATGTTTAGGCAAGCCCAGGCACACCTCCTCTGGGCAATCCAGTCTGGCACCAGCATGTCAGCTCAGCCCTCCTTGTTCTCACAGAATTTCAAATCAAAGCTCACCAGAGTCTCATGCCTTTCTTGTCAGTGAACACTGTGGCCTCAGTCACGCCTGACAGAACATGCAGAGGATGAGCTACAGCAGCCTCATGCCCCTGGTACAGCAACAGAGCAGCAGACTGACAGAGCAGCCTTGTGCTAGCAATGCACTCAAGCACATGGCCAAAGCAGGGCAGGGAGATCAGTGGGAGACTTTGGTTCCATATACAAACTTCAGCCCATCAAGCCTTTCCTGGCTTCTCAGCTCATGGCTCTGGCTTACCCCACTGCAGCAGCCATGCAGCACCCCTTAGTCAGAAGCAGAGGATGCTGAAGTTTTAGGAGAAAGGCAGAGGGAAGGAGGAAAAGAAAAGAGCTCATGAAACCCCTGGAAACTGCTGCACTCTGGAAAGGGTATTTTGTAGGTCTACTATTTTGGTACAGATTTCACAAGGTGGGGTTTGGGTGTTTCTCTAGTGATGCTGGAGGCATAGAAGAAGATCATATCGATGACCTTTTTTGACCTCTTTGTACCTTTCCATAGTCCCTCCCTCTGTGATGCCATGGCATAATATCCTTTAAAACAAGTTGCTTGCAAAATACAAGAAAACCTGCTTGCTGTTTGCTTTTTCTGCCTTTAACTTAAGGCCATCTGCATGGTTCTTGCAAGTCCTAAGAGATCTCTCTCCTCTGCTGAAGGGATGTCAATGTGATTTCAAAGAGGCTTGCAAGGTGGAGAATAAGAGAAAATGAATTGTCCTTATATGGCACCTTAGAACAGAATGATGCTGACAGCTTGCAACTTGAATTATTCTCCTGGCAATGGTGCAGTGATACGATAAATTTGTTTTAAAGATGACTGGGAATTCTGAAGCTAAGCATTCTTTATTTGAAAAAAGTAATTCATCAATACAGAAGCAATGTATGGGAAAGGTCTGTGATATTTAAGAGCAGAGAAAACATTTTGCATTTTTAAAATTATCTAAGTGTTAAATGTTGACATTTTAAAGGAAAAAAAAATCCATTCTCATGTTTGGAAAAACATTTTGTTTCAAAAAGTTACCTAGAGTGATAGCTATGCATACTGCTTGTTAAATGATCTACACAATTTTGAAATATTGTGAAATTACTGAAGAAAAAACAAGAAATAGAAATGGTTCATAAAGTTTCTTTGAGTAGTCTTTGCAAAGTTGCAGCTCATTAAGTTTTTGAAGATCATGATTGTTCTTCCCACAGTGAAAGGAACTGTGAATGAGAAACTCAGACATCCATATGTGAAGAAACCATTTCCCACTATCTTTGAGAATGTCTGGGAAACATAAGGAAACCACTGACAATTAGTGGCCACGTAAAACAGCTTGCTCTTCCGCTTTATAATCATAAAATGAATTCATCTGGCAGCCCTGGTTTTGAAGGGACTGGCTTAATGGATCCACGTGTGGCAGATGTTACATTTTCTGCAGTAACTGGGAATTCATTCTGGGAATTGGCAGCACCTTCCCAGACAATGCATGTGAGCATGCAATCCATTTTCATAGAGATGCCTGTTAGAGAAAAGGAACACAACTACAAAAATAACCAAAGAAACAAACCAGCAGCCTCCTCCTCACTGCAACAGGCAATGCCACACCTGCTTTCCACTGTCTATGCTTCCTACTCAGTATTCCTCATTTTCTGGGTTCAAAAGCAGTAGTTTATTAGCAAGTTGTAAATAAATAAATTATTCTCCAATTCAGGAGAATTTTTCAGGAAGCTAAAACACTGGGCAGACTAATAGGTATTTTCAACAACAAAAAAAATGCTTATAGTTTCTCTTGGCTTTAGTTGGCAATGTGTTGTGGTATAGCAATAATCTCAGAACCTATTGCACTGTCATGTCAGGGTTTCATACCAAATATTCATGATCAACCAAAAGGTTTTAGCAGTATGGACAGTTTCTGCACTTCCCTGTTCTCTCTTCATATCTTACATTTCGGGTAAATATTTTCTTGCTCTTTGGAGTCTGAAAACTAGTGCTTTTTAGATGGTCCTCCATACCCGTGTGAAAGACATTGTACATCTTTAATTTTTTTCTTGTCTTTGTAAGTTCCATCACAGCAGTAAGGTTTGACTGCAAATGTGCATCTTTTCTGGCTGCCTGGTTTAGTCTTTACTGCATTAACCGGGAGATATCCTGGAAGGATCCCTGCTGAGTGCCTGTCAAGGTGTTGTTTTGTTTCACCTGCTGGGCTCTGGCCAGTGGGTCTCAGACTCACACTGACTCAGCATTTGTGCTTGCCTACTGTGGGAAAAATTGGAATCTAAGGGCTTCAGAATGAATTGTTCAATAAAATGATGATAAAAACATGCATTAATTTTCTTGGCTTAAAATTTACTTAGAATTTCTTTCTTTGTGTTTTTCTACTCTTTTGAGAGCAATGTTGTTGAATGTATTATTGCATTATGAACGATGTTGCTGACAAGTGCTCCCTTCCTGTTTTCCAATAGTGCCCTTCTTGTTCCAGGGAAGTAAAGGATTGTCTCTTGTGGCCTTGTAAAGGTTATGGCCCTCAGGTTTAATTACATATTTCAAATGCTAATTACGAGTGAATCCCACCAACCTGTGACTGTGTTATGGGGACATTGTGACCTACAAAGTTTCTGATTCATGCACTGTCTCCTCTACCTCAACACACAAAGCCATGTGCCATAGGATTTTTTTATGGAATATGTGCAAATAAATGAGATGAGACTTCAGAGATAAAAGAGCAGAAAACATCAGAAAGGAAGATAATCTGAAGACATGAATGTGGAAGATGAGAAGAAGGAAACCAAAATGGCTATATTACACTGAAACTAAGATGGGCCTGGGGCAGACCCAATTCCAATGTAAATCATCTGTTTCCATAACAGTCTCAAACCACCACTTTTGTTTTTCCGCTTGAAACTTGAAAGTGTGAAGCACTTTGAGAGCTGCAGCTTACAGTCACTTGTGCATTGGGAAATGATGGTGTGGCAGAACCTGACTGTCAAAATTGAGAATAATTCATTAATTGTGTATCACTCATTTTATGTGTTTCAGGTACAAATTCCCAAAGGACCTTGACTATAAGAAAGCAGGCTCTGAATTTTTCCAAATATTTTTTTTCATGGCTTACTATGGAAGAATATTGACCATCAGACATAAATCTGAGCTGAAGATAGAAACAGTGCAAGCTACAGGTGCTTCCAAAACCACAGATTTCAGATGGTGCCTAAATGAATCATGAAGTGTGGGGTGCAGAAACTTCGCTGCTGCTTCTTTCTACATTGATCAAATAAGGAAGGAAAAGTGCTGATTTCTGGAAAAAAAAAAAGATGCTGCAGAGTTCACTCTGCCTGGGGGATAAGATGATGGATCAAGAGAGGAAGAGGATGTAAATACAGTCCCTGTGTGTGAGTGTGTTTTTGCCTGAATGAGTTGGAGGAGGTGGTGGTGGGCTGAGGGACTGACTCAGTTCTGCTAGGCTGGTGGAGGGTTTCCTAGTCTGATACTCTCTGACTATAACTAACAAAGCCTCTTGCTTTGATCTTGTGACAGTGGAAATCCATCTAATGCTGCTGTTTTGAAAACTTGTGGGTTCCTTTCATTATTTCATTACCTATGCTGAGTAAAAGAAACAATGTGGTTTGTTTTAGATTAATGGCTGTCCATTCATTACTGCAGTGACTCCGAGCATTTTCCTCTGTCGGTCAGCCCTGTAAGGTTTCCCTGTAAGGTCAGCCCCTGACTATTCAAGTTTTGTGGGTTTCACTCAACTTCTGAGCCTCAGAGCTAGAAGGAATGTCCTCTTGCAACCACACTGTAAATAACTTTGATGGTGGTGGCCAGTCTGAGGTGAATGTCTGCTCTTGGGAAGGAGGTCTCTGTAAGAGCCATGCCCTTAAACCAGCCCCTGCATCACCTCGATATCGAGCTCAGCAGCCAAGCCCCAGCCCCCAGGAGCACAAGGCACCGAGAGAAGGGTTTGATCTCCCTGAGACACTCTAACAAACACGGCACTGGAGACAGAGCAGAAACAAATCTCTTATGGCTTTACTCCCACCTTATCTATACAACCCCCTACTATTCTTGCCATTAACCTTTTTTACATCCTCCAGCTCTTTCATGAGATATTTGAGCTACTCCTCTTTCCCCTGTCTTATATTATTTTTTCCACTTATTGGAGCAGAGGGGATTTTTGCTCCCTGTTTTTTCCTTTGCTTTTCATTTGGGCTTGACATAAAATATATTTTAAAAATAATATAATGGAATGTAATAGTGTCTTTCATGAATGGTAAATCATTGAAAATAAATATTAATTTGAGGAATATCTTTAACTGACAGCATCATGTTTCCCACAGTATTAATATATTTTAAGTTGTTTGTATCATCACATCAGTTGAACCAAAGTTCAACACGTGCAGAAAGTTGTAAAAAAACAAGTTTTTGACTCCTGGGAAATTTACTTAAAAAAATAAAAAAGGTTTTGTTTAAAGTGTAACTAACCCTTTTTCTTGTCTTCTCTCCTTCTCTTCTTCTGTTCTATGCTCTCACAGCTTTCCTGAGCCAGAGTTCTCTGAACCCGATGAAAGCCTTGGGGTCTCCCTGGATCTCTGGTTCCTTTTGGAAAGGCAGGAGATGAGGGCTGGAGACTCAGACACAGATTGATTTTCAGGTGCACAAAAGAGAGTCTGGAATTTCTGGGTTACCAGATCTTCATGGATGGATCTAGGTGAGGGACCCCTGACCCTGTCATTGTGTTATCACGTAGCAGCCTGAAGTTATTTGCCAAATGAGGAGAGGTACCCTCCTTTTCCCATCATGTCCATATGTCTTGCACTCTGAGTGGTGTGGGATGGTGAAAATGGCCAGGAACTGCACAGGACTGTGCTCCTGGATTCAGGAAGAGAGATATGAGGCTATGAGGGGAGCTTAACTGAGTTGTGGTAACTTCAGAGGCCACAAAATGCTGGTCAAGTCTGGCTGCTTGGAATTCTGTCTGTGACAAGTGCTCTCACTGACAGCTGATAGTGCTTCTAGGAAAAAAAAACTAAATGTCACCAATGCTTCTGGGAATGCCAAGTAACTTTTGCTAAGGATCATGGAAACCAGCAAGTAGTTCTACAATCAGAATACAGCATATAGAAAATGCTGTGGATTTGGATAATGGGGAGAAAAAGGAATATTAAACTGCCTCCTCCTTCCCAGGTTATCTTCCAGTCTCTGTCCTGAATAAGGAAATGGAATAATCCACTGATAAAAAAACCCCAATTCTGTCCCTTAAGAAAAGAAGAGCAAGTCTCCTGAATCCTCAGGAAAAGTCTCTGACATACACAATAATAATGCTGTACAGGTCTGCACATTGATGAGAATAAAGAAAGTGAGGCTGGTACAGCTGGGGAAAACCTTTTCCTACACACTTGTTGGTCAAGGAAAAGGTTTTCCTTGACTTGCTGGTCAAGTTTGGATGAGCAGTCGGGATTGCAGACATGTGAGTTCTGCAAGTGCAAAAGGTGCTGAAACTCAATTTCTGGCTATTGCCAGCTTTCATTCATTTCCTTTTTGGCTTCAGTTTTATCCCCTTCATGTTAGTTCCCCAGTATTTGCACGTCATGTTTTCCTGTTTACTAGGAGCACCAAAGGCCACATCTCAGCAGCAGTGGTGGGTATGGAGAGATTCAGATATGCGCATGAACTTTTTTAAGTGTATTACAGAGATACACTTTTCCTTGTTTTCCAAATGCTTATGGAGATATTTACATTTTACATTTTTCTTTTTCTGCATGATCAGAAAGATCATTCTGTATTGTGTGCAGGAGCCTGGAAGCTGAAGAGAACCTCTGGACAGAGCGTCAGGATGCTTCACAGAGCACACAGCCGGAGCATCTCTGGGTGCTGGAGAATAAAGCATCTGAAATTTGGGATGAAAATAAAAGTGTCTTAAAGTGTTACTGTGGAGAAGGCAGGCTTGGCCAGATTTTTAAAAACTTCCCATATCTTCCCTGCCTTTTGACAGGTTCTCAGATAACTCACATGGTAAGGCAGACATATTGTTGTACCAAGCACCAGGTGGAAAAAATCAAAGTAACAGCCTGTTGCAAGCTCTTGTTAGCATGGCAAGTTTCACATTGACACCTGGCGTGCAGACACGCCGGCCTCCACACGCACGCACCCAGGCCCAGCTTTCAGAGAGCTGCTCGGCCCCTGGCCATTGCCTCTGTGCTCCAGAAACCATTCCTGCCTGCAAGCATTTCATTTCACCCCACAGTGAAAACACAGGGAGTACTAGAGGTGTTTTTTAAATGCCAGGGTCGTTGGCTAATTTTTCTGCTAAAATACTCAGTGGGAAAGAGGGCATTGAAGGTTTGCTCACGAAGCTGTGGCTTGGGCTGCTCAGCAATTATTCCCGAGCGCAGCCGGAGCCAGCAGCAGGATGTGTGGGAGCACACCAGGCTGTGCTTGTGGCTCACCCTCTGCCTGAATGAGCACCCGTGCATCCTTCTGAGGCCCTGTGGAGCAAGGGGGGATGCCCTGAAAGCAGCACCAAGGCTTGAGTCTTGCCTGCTTCAAAGAGCAGCTGGTGATGCAACTTCTTAACACAGCTTTTTCCTCCTGAATGTTTTTATTTGTCAGAATAGCAAACTTGGGCTCCATCATTGAAAAAATAAGGCTTTGATGCATTGTGTCTTTTTGCCAGACATTTAACAGTAATCCAAATAAATAACTTGGTTCAGGGGTTCACACAACTTGAGTGAAAACTCCTATTTTAAGAGAAAAAATTTCTTAAGATTTAATTTCTGCCATAATTCCTGAGCTGCCAAGATAGGGTGTCTAATTTTTAGATATTTTAAGAACCTGATTTGGTTAAAAAAGCTGCAGCCATTGTCCTAAACAGCTGACAGGTTCCCACCAGCTCTCCCCGTGCCAGCTGGCTCATGTATTCACAGAGTATCTTGGCAAATGGTCAAATACAACACACATTTTAAGCAGCTGGATTAACCTAGAGATTCTTACCAGAACCTTTTCATCTGCTTTTCAGAGGCAGACCACTGCCATTTAATTATACTTTAATTGAATGAAAAAACAAGTCAATACCTAATTAATTGGGGTTACAGAAGAATGGCAGTGCAGAGCCCTGGATTCTGAAACACAGCATTTAAAGGACAGCCTTGCTAATTTTAGCTACATTTGGAATTTGTTTGTGACCCTTCCCTTCCCTTCCCTTCCCTTCCCTTCCCTTCCCTTCCCTTCCCTTCCCTTCCCTTCCCTTCCCTTCCCTTCCCTTCCCTTCCCTTCCCTTCCCTTCCCTTCCCTTCCCTTCCCTTCCCTTCCCTTCCCTTCCCTTCCCTTCCCTCTTTAAAGTTCACATGGGGAGCAAAAAACAAAGACATCAGTTTCATGCTTGGATAAGTTCTGTTATAAAAGAAAACTTGCTGTTTTACCTGCTGCAGAGATGCCTGTTAAAGAGTGCTGGTGTTCTTGCATTTTTACATTATTTAGAGAGCTGTTGGCTTTTATTTTTTTATCTCAGAGTATAATCAAGACAGCGGTAGTCTTACTTAAAATTTCACAGTCCACATCATGATAGTGTTTGCAGTGTTTTAAATGAGGACCAAATGTTCTTCCCAAACCCATTAATAGTGGTGTGCAGATGTTGGAACCAATTTGGAGGACAGCTCTACTCATGTATCCTAGCAGTTAAGTACAGAACACTTCCTCACTCATTTGAGACAACACCACCCACCAAAACTTTGCTGTCACCAAAAGGGAGCACACAGAGGCAAACAGCCTGAATCTTTTTGAGAGACCTGAGTGTCACACTTCCCATCCATATCACTTCCTTCCCCGGTACAAGAGCCAAATATGCCACATCCTGTATAACGTTGAAGTGTAAAGAATTTATGAAAAAGACTTTATTTGCCATGATGTGTTTATATAGACCAGATGAATGATGTAATCATTCATTATATTGCATCAGAACAGATCATCTTGTTTTGTTGTGATTTGCATCCAAAATCACAGCTGAAGGTAGTCTTGATTATCATTGGCAGCTGTGTCATATCTGTTGTTATTATTCAAATTTCATGAGACAAATAATGAATTCTTTAATTTTTTAACACTTTTGTTGGGTCATCTGTGTGAAATAGGCAAAGCCAAATAGGCAAATTGTGTCTCTGAAAATGGATGAGAAAGCAAACTCATGCAAATTAAGCATGCTTTTCCTTAATTACTTTACATTTGCTTCTATATCACTCAAAATAAGAGTGTATATATATTATTGATGTAATGACAAATTGTCTCTGGCTTACTCACAGTCTTCACATTTTTCCAGTGAGCCTGCATCCAAATTGAAACATCCTTAGATATGGCCTATTTTTGTGGCTGAAAATACCTTCCACTGCATGTTTCTTGAGATAAAGTGTTTCATTTACCCACTTCCAGACTTGGAAAACAAGAGTTAGGAAAATTAATTAGTAAGTAAAAACATGATCAGAGGGAAAGGCATCTAAAACTTAATTAACTTTGGGACAAAAACTCCTAACAGAGAAAGTTTTGATTAGGTGTATGAACAGAGTTTATGCAATGTGTTGTGCCTTTACTCCCACTGTCATAAAGGGGAGAATTCCCATGTAGGTAGGAATTCCCATTGGTGTAGGAACCAAGATGTTGGATGAAATTCTCTGAAATATCTTTGGAATTCTCACTAACGCTATGGTGTTTGGGTTGATGCCTGATGCAGTATCAGTTCCATGATGTAAAGCTGTACTTCTACTTTCCTTGCAAAGGTCCCAAATGACTTCTGATCATCAGAAGAGACAGGAACCAGAAAGAAGGCTGAAATTACCTTTTCTTGGTGATCGCAACATGCAATTCAGAAGGAGGAACAAGACAAGGGTTTTTAAGGTTGTGCTACAAAGCTCGGAGGTGGGGATTGTGCATTGGAGTACACACGAAGGAAGAGAAAGGGAGACAAGCAGGATGTCCTGGGAAGGGTAGCAGAGGTGACATGGCTCACAAGCGAGAGGGATGGCTTGGCAGTGGAAGGTGTTTTTGATGAATCTCATGTAGCTGATGTGAGACTGGTTGTGAGACTAGCTGCCAGCTCTCCCCAGCCTGATGGAAGGGCCTCAAGTTCATCTCTTTAGGTAAAGCTCTTTTTCTGGTTCACTGTGACATACAGCCAAAGCACAGGCTAATTCATAAGAAAGAATTTGTCTTGTTTTACTTGTAATAATGCAGCCTTCAGTGAAAATGATGTGAAGAAAATATCAAACACAAACAGATTTTGAAGGCTTCAAAGTGGTATCAAGCCAAGAACTTTAACACTAGCAGCTAGCCTTGCTTTGCTCTTTCATACAGGTACAGTTGTAGCACTGGCAGAAGACTTCAGAGCATGCTGATATTTGTAGAATGTCAGCTCTTCAGAGAGAGGCACCATGTGTTTATTTGTTCAAATGACAGGGTAGTTTCAATGTTGATGATGGGACATGAAGCACTTGGAAAAACTCACACCAGGAATACTTTGATGTTGCTGAGTCTTAAATAAAGTGGGCTCAGGCTTTCTGAAAAAGCTTTGTCTGTGCACCTCAGCTGTAGCATGAGGGAAACCAGACCACCCTCTAGTGGGATGAGACTGCATTTCAGCATGAGATGTGTTACTGCTTTAGCTATGAAACCATATTTCTGTTTCCTTTTGCCTTGGAGATTTTTTCAGATGAAAGATAAGATCAGATATTTATCTGTGCGTGCAGTGTGGGAGGGCTCCTATCCTAAAGGCTCCACAAACTTCCCCTGCTCAAGGGGTTTCTGAGTCAGATGGTGAGACTTGGTGTCCTGACACTGAAAAAAAGGAGCTGCCTCTCCTATGTCTTTGGTTCGAAAACATTTAAATAAATGTATCTGTTTCTTCTGTTCTTTTTGTCACAACATCACGTCTAATCGACACATGCAAAATAACAGCAAGGAATTGGTAGAATGTGGAGGGAAGGAATCAGCTTCAGAAGGAAAAATCCGTAAAAGGCTGGGAGCTGAGCAGCTGAAGAACTAGGAAAAGGTTTTCTTCGTTCAAATTGGCCACGTGAAAAATATAGTGAAAAAATATTTCAGCAAGTGAGTTTAGAGGAAAAACTACCATGAATTATTTATTTCACAATTTTTATTTGGTACAGCCAGACCTTCCTCATTTAAGAAAAATGCATGGTAAAGCTCCAGATGACACACCTTGGAAAATTCCTCTGCCTGGACACGAGAGCAGCCACCGGTCCCAGCATCAGGCAGGCACACCTAGAGCACCAGCTCATGCAGAAGCAAAGGAAGCACCACAAAGGCAAACAGGAGGTGCCATGTCCTCCCCAGAGGCACGCATGAAAGCTGCCACGCAGCATTTGAAGGCCATGTTTCAGCCACAGATGGCTGGCAAGGCCAAGCTTTGGCACACAGGGGCTGGGAGCAGGGGAGACTGGTGGGGTGCAGTGGCAGCTTTGCTCCAGGAGGAAAGGGAAGGTCTGCCGTGGAGGGGGGCTCACTGTAGTTTCCATTTCAGCCAGCCAGCATTTGCTGCTCCCCTGCCTGTAAATCTCCTCCTAGGCCCTAAGCTTTCAAGAAAAGAAACTGTGTTTTTGTCTGCATATGGAAAATATCGGGTTTGTTTTCAACACTGTTGCAGCCTGAAGAAATGGAAGTATTATGAATAATAGTAAACATATGTTGTCCCTGACTCATGCCCATGGTGTTCCCCACTTGAGGAACAGGCTCCTAAAACTGATGTCCCTTGCCGCTGCCCTGCCTTCGCTCCAGCATTTCAAGCCCTGATTCAACCAAGGTGCCTGAAAAACATCTAACTAAAATGGCTAAGTGATGAGTGGCTCAGGCACTTAGACTTATTTCATTATTATGAAATAAAAGAAAAAAAATGTTTTTGTGTTTCTCTTACCTTTGGCCTATTGTCTGATTTTTAACTTATCACTTCAACTGACTTATCCCTACTACCTCTGTCTTCTTCTGCTGTAGCCCCGAGAGGTTGAAAACTAAAATCCTCTCAGCTAGAGTTTGTCTGTGCTAGCTGCTCCCCACATGTTCATGCATGCACACACATGCAAACACTCTGGGCACAGAGAAGATTGAGATCTGCGTATGGCAACCAATAAAATAGTTTCATTTTAATGGCTCCTGTGATGTGGTCTTTTCTAGCCTCAGTTTGGACAGTCCGTTATCAATCCACCCCCCCCATCCCCCCCATCCTCCCTCCAAAAATATATAGTTCTGTTTTAAATCTTGACTGGGAGAAAAGGATTTGTCATGATACAAAATAAGCTCTTTTGTTAAGCTTGCTGCCTTGTATTTCTTAGAGAAATGAAAATACTTGTAGATAAATCTTACATTGTGGTGACAAATACTTGAAAAATTACAAGTACCTTCACTGGTATAATCTGTATTATAACAACTCTGCTTTGAGTGATGGAGATGCAATTTCTGTTTTTTTTGTATGGTTAGGAAGGCTTAGGGTTTGAGCTCTTTTTCAAAATTTTTTACACTTGCAATCCAAAAATTTCCAGTGGATATAGACAAACTTGAAAAGCAAAACATGCTTTTCCTTGGTTGCCATTAACTGATGCCTTAAAAGTAGCTCATGGGTCTGTGAAGTCTGCAGACCACAAACCAGAGATGGCTGTGCTACTGAGTGATACCGTTGTTTTAGTTGACTGAGCACAAGTGATTAAAGCTTCAGAGAAGTTTAGTTAGTTCTCCAAGCTTCCAGAGGACATGAGAAGTGAATTTTAACACAGTTTCTCCAGTCGGTTTTATTGAGGTTGGCAGTGTGGCCTGTGAATGGGGCAGAGTGCAGGGGCCACGCCAGAGCCTCCCAGTGTGTGCCTCTCCACAGCGCTGGTGGAGAGCAGCCCCGAGGCTGTTCCATTTCCTGCCTGGCACAAATAGCCACAGAAGGACAGAGACACAGAGAGGACTGAAGTACCAGAGCTAACACCTTTCCCACAGTTACAATGGAGAAGTGTAAGGGTACTGGTTTCTGTCTCCTGAAGGAAGGCACTGTGCTGTGTCATTTTGCTCATGATCACTCTCTCACTGGGAAAAAACATTTTCTGTTTGAGTTACCAGTGCCACTTCCAGTCATATCCGAGCGTCCCTAAGAGGTCTCATGTCTAATTGTTTACTGGATTTGTCTTGACTTATGTCAAAAACATCTCAGCAGCTCCCAGTCAGAGGCAGTATATCTGAAGGTCTCACTCAATGAAATGTGGAGTAAATCATGCTGGGAATTAATTAGGCTCCTTACAATTTGCCTGGGCATTTGTAGTTGCAAAGTGGGTAAAAATTTCTCCATGGCTGTCTGTAGCAGCACTTGTATGACACAAGCAGAAATAGCCTGTGAACCCAATACAATCTGTGTCCTGGCTAACCAGTGCAGGCACGCCCAGAGGCAGAGAGGGTCCTCATGAACATATCTACATGAGAAATGCTGGCCATGGATGGAGCCTTGCTTGCTCCACGACAGCACAGGTCACTCCCATGTTACGGGGATTGGTGCTGTCTGCTTCCTTGGAGAAGTCAAATTGCTCCTAGAAAAATCACTTTTAAATTATAGGAGTTCTCAGTAATCACAGAGGAAAGATCAATATATTCCTGCTCAAAGAATCACAAATCACCTTCATCTGGAGCCCCAGGAGGAGTTTCCAGGAAGAACCAATTTCTTCTGAGACCCATCTGACTTTCTGCCAGGGCTGTCAGTGATAGAAGCAACGTGCAGATGGCAGGCAGAGAGTATGCAGGTAGCTTGTTTGGTCTGGTTTTTACAAGTTGAATAAATTTTGTGGTAAATAAACACTTTGTGACTTTTTTTAGGCTCAGCATATGTCATGAGCTTCTTTCAGGTTAATTTTCCCTGGTTTGCTGCTGCTACCTATCCTGAGGTGTTTAGGAATTTATTGCAAGACTTATACTCATCCTACACATGTGATCCATTTTTCTTCTGCTTTTCTTTCTTCTCCTTTGTTCCATTTCAGGTGTTCCACAGCTTTTCCACAGCTTTTTCTGTTTCCCTGTTTTCTTCCACCCTACAGAGCACTGACCTTTTCTTAAGAGACCAGGAACGTTGTTGCTGCTTTTTCCTGTTCAATTGAGGTATTTTAATCTATATTTTGTATAGCTTAGATGTTCTACCATTTCCCTTATTCTCCTTTTTTCTCTTTCTTTGGCAGGGCACTGTTCTCGGAAAACTGAAGTATGACATTTGGCAGCACTAAGATGGCAGAAGAAAAACAGGGAGGGGGTATGTAGATATCTGCTAAGTGGTTAACTTTATGGCTGGGAGTGTTCCCCATTTTCTCCTTTTGTTTTTGTTTTTAATTTTCCATGGAATAAGTGTGTTTGGCTCATTGGCACCTTCAAGCATTCCTCGGAGATTTTTAATTGCTTGAGCAGTAAGTTAGAAGACATTGTACTATGAGTGAAGACAGGCTCAACAATAACAGGGAATAAAAACTGAATGAATGGATAGGTCTTTATCACATCCCTCTTAAAGTCATCTTTTTTTCTGGTTGGAAAGTGATATCCTTCTCAATTGCTTGTGTCTAGAACCTGTTCAATATCTTTCTTTTAAACCAAACTCTTAAATTTATTTAAACCAAAATGAATCATGCTTGTCCTCTCAAAAAATAAAAAAAGTTTTTCAGCTTGATTTCAAAAGAAAACTAAGTTTAGCAGGGAGTTATGTCATTTGTCTGTCTGTCTGTCTGTTGCTCACCTGAGACCTTGCCTGTACAAGTGTGTTTGAAATCATAGACTGATTTCAGTTCTACTTGGACACACAGAGAAGTGTCTGATGTGCTGGATTTTTATGAATTTCATGAAAATTGTCACCCAGTTTGAGAAGAGAGACTCAGATTAGTGGTGTGTGTGTGGGAAAGAAGGGCAGTATTAGGCAGTTTCTGGCATGCAGCGCCGTCACATCCTCACAGTCACCAGCAATACACTCATGTCATTTTGGTTGGAGAATCTGAATTTGTATCTCTAAGCCTGCCTCTGTGCAAAATGCCTCTGTCTTGAAGGGGATGTGAAAAGAGCTTGGGGGGAATCTCTCTGGGACTATCTGCAGTGCAAGGTGAGGCTCTAGGTAAGATGATAGTGGAACATGTTCAGAAAACAGCAGGATAAGCAGTGTAACAGCATTAATATGTCTTTCCAGCAGAGTAATGAGCCTTTGGCTGTTCAAAGAGAGCTTGGTGTTCTATCTCTGATAAGAACTGTTCTGTGCTTCTCAAGTGCTCTGCAATGGCAATCTTTTCTTATCTGAATATAAATATAAATACAAATATTAAATCTAGCTGGTTAATGACAATGTTTTGAAATTTCTGCTCTTTATGAGGAATATTCTGTCTCAGTGGGTGCCATAGGGACTTCAGTGAAAGCTCCCTGAATGCCACCTATGTAACTCTGCTTAAAAAGACCTTGCAGGATCAAGCCCATGCTAGGAGAACCAAGAAGTGACAGCTGAAAAGAATGGTCTAGCTTGTTGTTGAACATTTACCTCTGCCCCAGACGCAACACACTCCTACTGATTCACTGAGATCCCATCCTTTTTAGCAGAGCTTCTAGGTTAAATGCTGCTTTGGAACAGCTCTCCTTAACCTGGGGTCATAAAATGTATGAAATGAAACAGTTGCTGTAGTACATTGAATTAGCTGAACTGCTCTGGCTGAATTGTTTTGCAATTGCACATTATGGCTTAAGGGTGTGGGGAGAGGAAGAGAAAAATCAATGTTTCCTAGTAGGCCCAAGTTACTCAGTGGGCCATATAATAAGCTTGGTATTGTTAAACTGCTTTATTTTTCAAAGTAATTCTCATATTTCTGTGAGGCCTTGATATTGTTTCAGATACTATTGAGAAAAACCTGGAAAGGCTTAACAGGTGTGTGCTGTATGTATGTACCTGCCTTGGAGTGAACTGATTATACAGGCTACAAGACCATGATCTGAAATTCTCTCTAGTCCTTTTCTGACACATTTTGGCTAAGGACAATGAATAGGATGGATAAAACTATATAAAATTATCAGCAAATTTGAAAGAACTATTGCTTTATAGGTAAGAAGAAACCACTGATGGTCAAATTCTATCTTTTTGTTACCACAATTTATTTGTAAGGCGATTTTCACTTGAGTGACTCCTATGGCCACATCTACACTAGGCCAAGTGTCTGAACTGTTGTTGTATCCTGGGACCATGCTAGCCTTGTTGGTTCTATCTATCTGTATAACTTTATTTTCTTTGAAAGGTTGGAGAGGCAGGAAGGCACAGCCAGTGTACTCCAGAACTTTTTACTTTTAGGAAACGGTGTGGTTCAGCAGGAAAGAAACTGTGAAGAAAATCAGACAGGCTGAAAACCCAGTATTTACACTCCCTGTATTTCATGGAGGTATTTCATGCTAGCTCTAATCTGGTCCCATTGATAGAATACTCAATCCTAGCTCCTGGATTTGCCTCAGATGCCCTTCTGGAGTACATAATTCAGCTTACTCTCCTCTGGCAGTGAATTCCATTTGTGCGCTCCCCAATCCTTTGGCTCCTAGGGGCCTTAAATGGGACAATTCAGTCCAGAAGAAGGCTTTTTAGTTGTATTGTAATGTTAATGGAGGTGCACTTTAAAAGGACTGTTCAGGAAAAGGGGTGGTTAGGGTGATGGCCTGTGCTGCATAATACATCTATCCCTTCCTACAGCTGCTTAGGACTGCTCTCCTACTGCTAATATCCAGAGATGATGGCCAAAACAGGGAATCAGATGAGATGAGTGTGTTCCAAAAATACGCAGAAGAACAGTGGTCTCTGCATTTTCCACAGCCAGCCAAGGTCTTAAAGGGTTTGTTCCTTCAACAAAACCCAGAACAGGAACTTTACTGAGAGAGCTTCCAAGGTCAAGAAATTGCAGCTGAATCTTCTCAACATTCGTCTGAAACCTGTTCAGAGGACACAGAAAATGAAGATTCTCTAATCTACCTCAGACTGAACAAAATTTTTCTGTCTCCATCTATATATTCTCTTTGGAGCGAAGCATGGCACCCTTTTGTGGGAGCAATCACGGCTCAAATAAAATTTTGTGAAAATTTACCTCTTAGAAAAAAATCTGATTCTTATGATTGCTTGTTCTCCTTTATGCCATGATCCCTTCTCCACATGAACACTATTAGGCAAA
Source organism: Melospiza melodia melodia (assembly GCF_035770615.1). Classification (NCBI taxonomy): domain Eukaryota; kingdom Metazoa; phylum Chordata; class Aves; order Passeriformes; family Passerellidae; genus Melospiza; species Melospiza melodia. The sequence goes on from NC_086195.1 coordinate 80,993,910, forward strand.
AACCCTGTCAAATGCGAGTAAAATTATATTTTCTCTCTCTTCCACATTGTCCATTTTTTAGCTCATTAGATTTTTACTTACTAGATTTATCAAAGCTCTCTCCAGTCTCAATCAACATAATTATCACAATCTCATCTACTTTCCTGATTCATAAATATACATGATGACAGAGACTTTTGAGCTACCTTCTGTTTAAGGTCTGAAAATTCACTACTTATCTTACTCTTTTTTGATTCCTACACAGTTTTTGGTCCATTGTAACACAGGGTCTTCTTCACCTGAACCCTCTTCAGTAGCAGAACTTACTGGAAAGTGAAGGGCTCACTTGCTGATTTGACAGAGCCATCAGGCTGACCATTGTGTGGCCCAGAAATGTGCTCAGCTCCCCAGATTTGTGGCTCCTCCCTCAGATTTGTGCATGTTCAATATCCTGCCTGGGATTCTCTAAAAAGGAAAAATTCTCTCATAGTTTCAAGAACATTTTCAAGAAATGGACATTCTGGCAAATTGTCTCCTTTCATTATCTTTAAACCCAGAATAATAGAGGGTCTAGAAATTATGAATTTTCTGAGACCTGAGAAGTGTCCACTTTCATTCAAAAATTTCTTGCTAACAACCTGTTTTAAAATTTTTCAACACATTCACCTGTCTCTGTTTGTTTGTTTGTTTGTTTGCTTTTTTATTCAGAACATTTTAAAGTCTTGGTGAATTGTCCTTGCAGAAATTACACAGGTACAGTCTCCAGGTTATTTAGTGCTCTACATTAGAGATTATTTCAATCGACTTTTCTTTCTGTTAAGACAGAAGAACTCACGCTTCTCTTGAAGCTGGACACACCAAGATCCTTTTTAAGGTAAAGAGCAAGTAAATTTTGCTGGGTTATTCAAATTCCATGTAACCAGTTAAGATGTTAGATGCTGATGACAATGACATATCCACGGTGTAAAAAACAATTAGCTAATAATGTAACCTACATTAGATTACATCTTAGTCATTAGCTTCAAAAAAGATATTAAAACCTGCCACTTGTCATTGCTAATTTTTACTTCAATCTCTTTCAAAAAATTCTATATCAAGAAAATGACAAATACTAAATAAAGACCTAGTCAGTCCCACTTCTGTTCTCAATGGCCCTTTTTAGATATCTTTCCCTCCTTTTTCACAGTTTAGGGGATTTGATCCCTCTCACTGTAAATCAAGGCAGAAGAATATTCTCCTTAGTAATATTAAGCATGCATCATTCCTCAGCCCATGGGATGATGCTAATTAAATGTGTCTGGCCATCTGCTTTTGAAACAACAAAAGAAGAAAAAAAAAAAGAGGGGCAAACCCCCACATTTTTTTTCAGTCACAAAAATGTCACAAAGCTAAAGGGGACCACAGTCAGGTAGAGTTTCACACATGTAAAAGTTAAGAACATGAAAGTATATTAACAGATGATCTGTTTCAGAACCAGAATCTATTTAACCCAGTCTCCAGCAAAGGCCATCAATATCTATCCAGGTAAGAGTAAGAGCAAAGCAAATTACTTGGTACATCCCAAAGTGTTCTCCAGTCTCTGCCTATCTTCTGAACAGGAATATCCAGAAATATCCCAAGCTGGATGTGTTTTTATATTTAGCAGTTCTCAACAAAATTCAATTCTGATACTTGTCCAGTCTCTGCCTGATTCCATATTAACTTTTGGCATCTGGAACCTCCGTTAGCAAGGTGCACCACAGACTCACCTTCTAAGATTCCTTTGGCTACATGGCAGACCAGCAGAAAGACTGATGGCTGCTGAGACTGGCAGACTGAATAGGGTGGCAGATAGGATTGAGATCTAATCCTCAGACTGGGAAAAATTCTATATAATCAGCTCACTCTGCCATCTTTTGTACTACTGCCAGCTCATAGGAACTACATCTGGGAGCAAAAAGAGGTGCCCCAACCTTTTCTTCTTTATTTTATTCCTAGGACAGTATTCCTCGACAACAGCTGCTGTTGTCAAGCACAGAGGTGTCACCTCCCAGTGCCAGTTGATGCCGCTGGTGATAGCTGTAAATGTTCCACAAGGTGATGGATGTGTGTGCACACAGATAACAGTGTCTGGGCTGAGACAACTCCCCAGGCTCTGCAGCTGGGTGATACACTATGCAAAAATGCTCTGATGCTTGTTGTGACCTACACACCACTGCCTCATGCTGCAGACCACTGCAGTGTCCTTTGTCTTAATGGTTATTACAGTGTCTGGACATTTGAACTACACTGAGCCATTATCATTTTTCCATCATTGGAAAAAAAAAGAAAAAGTAAGAAACTTAGTTGCATTGTTCAATCTGCCTCCCTGCAAAGGGAGATGTGTTCCCTGAAGCAAATGTGATCGTACTCACAGTTTTAAATGCCTCAAGTAATTGTGCTTTCACATTTCCCTTACAAGACTATTAAACACTTCCAAGTAGCTCAAGCTTTTCCTGGCATTCTGTCTAAATATTCCCTTCTTAATCTCATCTCATTACCTCCTAAGTAATTGTATTCTGTCCTTGGGGTCTATTCACTTTGCACATTTACAGACTGCTACCCAGTTCCCCTGAGTGTAAGCCTCACTCTGAGACAAATGACACATTTTTACATTTGAAATCTTTTCTTCAAACTATCCACAGTTACTTTTTCAATCTCTTATAATAAGGAAGTCTATACAGATAGATGAGAAGATAAATTTCTTCAGAGGCTTGCAACATATTCTGCCTTCTTGCCCCCTTCTTTGAGGTCTTGTCCCACACATATTCATGTGAATGCTCCTTTGAACTCAAATGCCTTGAGTTTGTGAGGCTGGGATCAATACACAAAGTAAAAACAAAAAGGAAATGGAAAGAAAAATACAGTGGGGGAAAAAAATTCTCCAAAACTCAAAAGGCCTGTAGTCTGTTGTTAAGGGAGATTTTTCAAGCCTTTCACAGTCTGTGGCTGGTTTCCATTTTTCAGATGTATTAAGTTAAAAGTATTCTTTTTCCTTTTTTGTATTTCCACTTTATAATAATTCTTCTTCATTTATTGCCTTTTTTTTTTTTAATCCAATTCTGAAAATAGTTCTTCTCCCTTCTTCTCTCACCTAAGATTGTATGTGACATGCTTACATGATTGCAAGAGATTTATCTTTCTGGTCTTATTTTCATCTTCCCTGAATGGCTTCCAGTTCACTGTGAATTATTTGATAGTACAGCAAAATGTAATCTATGCTTGCCATTTCCCTGGCCTTCTAGCAAATGTTTTGCTAGACATGAAATATGGACGTACTAGAGAGAAAGGGATGTTGTATGGTCATGGTGCTCATCCAGCTCCCTGCAGGCTTGAGAGAGTCGGCTTGTCTTTGCAGGAGAATGAGGTCAGGGGTATTTCTTGTTTCTGCCTCAGTCTGGAAAGGGCTGGATTGAGTTTCAGGGCTGCTGGCTGGTCAGTGTGGCTGACAATCCTGGGACAAGGTCTGCTTTCCTGACACTGCTTAGAACCCGTTGTTCCAGAGAGGTGCAAACTAAGCCCAAACACTTGGAGCTCACCACAGACTAAACGAAAAGTTAGGGAATTCTCTCTTTCTCCCTACTGGGCTATGCTGCTGCTTGCCTAGAGATGACCGCCTAAAAATTATCTTGGTTATGACTAGACATTGCAGGAGTGTTTGAGATGGATCAAAATATTTGGAAGACTGAAAGTATCTTAATATGGGGGTGGAATATAAGGCATATATTTTGCTATTCATACCAAATTTTACACTTTTAAAGTGCTTGAATATCTGGAATTATCATGTAGATGTGATTTAGCAGCCCTATTTGCCTATCTTTGTTGGGCAGAGAAAACAAGAACAAAAGGAAATAATATGCATCCCTAAAGAGTACAATTTCTCTTTTTATGGTAAACATTTGTTGCATTCAAGGTGAATGCCACATACAGTTCTGTGTTTTGTTTCAAATGTGGCTGGTCATCCAGTCAAGTAATGACAAAGTGAAACTTCAGTTAAATAGTTTACATAAGCCAGTGCAGTCCAGCTAAAATGTGCATGGTTGCACAAGCTTTCATGGAGAAAACTTTGGACCAGCTAAACCTGAAGGCATTTTAGATTTGTTTTCGTCTCAGGTGCTGTGGACTTGTGACTACTGCTGTACATTACTGTGATAGTCACGAGGTAAATTTACAGCCTGGCCTCACTTACCAGCTTGACAGGGATGTTTTGGGGAAGTCTGACTCCAATGTTGTTCCCGTTGCCTGTGGAGGAGACGCAGAGCCTGTGAGCAGCAGTGTGGGACACTTTCAGTCTCAGAAGGAATCTGCTGCCACGACTGCCTTGCTGGTGCCCATTTCCAGCCTCGTCTGCGCTCAGCTTGATGCCTGCACATGGCAGTATCAGTAGCAGGGACTGCCCGGGGCTGCAGGAGCGAAGCTGGGGCTGAGATCAGCACAAGCCCATTGCGTGACGGCCCCGTGCAGCCCCAGCTCGCCTGGGAGGAGGCAGTGGGGCAAGGGGAGCTCCCAGGAGGACCTGGGGCTTCTTCTGGAAGCAATGGAAGCAGAAACGCCGCTGGCACTTGGGGGGGCAGCTCCCCCAGACTCGGTGGGGCTGCACTATTTTACATCGGTTGAGGATTTAATCTTGTGCTTGAAGTACGTCTTTAGGCTGAATGAGAACAGCGATGCTAAATGCCTTCCTGTTTAAATGATGAACTCAGTGGCTGAAAGAATATAAAATATTTATGACATGGAGGAAGAAAACACAGTTGCTAAAATGAAGCACAGTTGAAATAAGGATACAGAGGGAATCTGAGTCTTTCCCTCTTTCCTTTACCTAAGCCCAGAGTTACTTGCCCTGCCACAATGGGGTAACTCCACTGCTTCGCATTGATTTATACCGGAGTAATTGCCACCAAAACTAAACCCTTTTCTTCAACTCTTTAATGGCTACAGTTGTTCAATATTTTCAAATACAAATGATGAATAAAGAGACTGGGAAATTCCTCTCCACTACTTCTTGCCTGACCTGGATTGTTACAGGGCTCTTTTGCCACCAGCAGCTATGTCTCTCCCTGGAAAACCCAGAGATATGTCCATAGTTTTACACCAGGCCCCTCCAGTGGGCAAGTGGAGGCTTTTGCCACTGGAAAAGCTCTGCAATCTCTGTCCTGTAACCTCCTAGTGTCAGCCCCGTTGTTAGGTGCTCTAGCAAACAGCCTGAATAATTCTGAGTATGTGCCTTTGTGAATCCACCCTCCCAAAATAATTTAAAAGTAGTCTAAAAAACCTCCCAAACACACCCAAATTCAAACAGCTCTGTGGGCCAGCTGCCTGCAGAGCCCGGTGCTGGTCAGGATGTGCCACATCACCTGCATCACCAGAAGTGAAGGATATTCTGTGTGCTTGTAATTCCAGCTACCACTAAGCCACACAAGTCAATCATTTTAGAGTTTACCATTACTGTTTCATATTTCCATGCCTCAAGGCATTTCAAAAGCTCTGCCTAACTCTCCTGGCTCCTGTTGAAAGCAGAAAGCATTGGACTGGCCATGTACCGTGCAAACACGTCAGAGCATGCTCTCCAGTCTATTTTGGTGAAACCTTGGTTCACAGGGAGTGGCACAGTTAGCTCCAAATCACATCTTGTGCAGCCTTGCTTTCAAAGGCTTTCTTTTTCATTAATTTTAAATGCATTGTTTCTACTTTTTTATATAAATCAGATATAAAGAAAACTGAATAAATTGTTTTTCAAGCCCACGAAACCATCTTTCTGCTCCCTTTGCTATATAGTGGGACTGTTAGTAGTGAAAGACTATGACAATGACTAAACCAGACAGCTGCAATCTAAGGAATTTTTACAAGTTTTCCAAGGTTTCTGATAGGAATTCCCCAGCAAAGAATTCTGTTTTGAAGCTCATGTGAGGAATAGACCAGTTTATATACAAGTATCATTATTGAAATGCTTTTCTTCTTTAAATATATATATATATATATATATATATATATAATCTGCATGCCAGTGTGTGTTTGTCTGCATCTCAGTGGCATGGTATTACTCAGGGAAAGGCAACAGCAAGAAAATAAAGGTTTGTGTAGGGACACCCACACAGCCCATATTGTTGAAAACCAAGCAGAGTGACAGCACAGGAAGATGCCAAAGGTACCCACACCTGGGAGATGTGCATTTGAGCCCAGGTACCATCCTCCCTGATGTGGGCACACTGGTGTGTGCTTTGTCACATTCTGTGGAGTGAACTTGCAATCCAAACAATGAGTAGGTATACACATAAAAGAGTGTGTTTATGCCACCAAAACTGTCCTGGGTTAGATGTACACAAGTGATTAGAAATCTACTGGTGTTTGCTTGTATTCTGGGTTTAGTATTGCAATTTGTCTGCTGTGTCACTGATATTGATCCTGAAGTAATTCAGTCATTGCCAGTAAATGATGCATAGTTTATAAAGAAATAAGGTACTTTGGTTCTGATTTACTGTAAGCCACTTTTTTTCCTGTGGCAGGTGTACACTTTGTGTAATTTTGGGCAGAAAATACCTTGCTGTCTCTTTTCTAATTACAGTTATCATTCATACAAGATGAGAAGTAAGAACTGTTCGCAAAAGTAGGGCAGAGCGTATTTTACATCCCGTTTCACTGCCTTACTACCATTTAGACAAATGAAACAAAATGGATACACACTTTCCCTGAGGGTAATTTTGAATCAGTTACTGCATTAGAAAGTCGATCATTGGTACCACCATTGTGCTGCTGGTACAGATAACCCTGTTAACCAGATAACCCAATAGCTGCCAATTTAGGACAGTGCAGACACAGACTAACACAGATGGTTTGCTGTCACCCAGATCCTCTGTCCCTTTTAGCAGAGCTCAGGCTTTACCCAATACAAGGAGTTCATTGCAAAAGTAATAAGTGACAAATGGGGAAATATAACCAGGTGCCACAATAACAAGAAACTGCCACATAGAATTTTTGCTTCTTGAAGAGTAAGAGATTTATGAGGAAATAATTTGGTCTTCATTTTCCACATCCATTTCCACACACTGCTTACCTGGTCTATTTAAAGCAGTCTCTCAAACAGATGAGAACCTGGTTTTGGTAAATGCATAGTTTTAATTCAAGAAGAAGTATAATGTGTGTAGGTAATATGTCACATACTTTGTCCCTTTTAACATAACTTTTAAAGCTCTAGAAAAGACAATTTCTTTGCTCAGTTTGGTCTAAAATCTCATTGAACAGCTATCAATTGAAATCAAATGGATGGATGGGTCTTTCAGCTTTAAAAAAAAGTTTTACAAGCCTAGGCAGATTTTGAATGTGCATCTGCATTTCTTGTTGTTGATGATTTGTTTTTGTTTTACCTTTTGTGAGCCAAGACATTTGCAAAGGAGATGGTGCTAAGTACGACATCTGAGTCTCTCCGGTTGGAGATGGGTATGAGGTAATTTGTGAGAGGACAAAAACATCCTTTTGAGCAATAGTTTTCTAAGACGTATGAAATTATTTTTAGAGATAAGAAAATTATTCTCACAGTGGAAGGGTTACAGAGCCATAAAAATATCTTCAGCATATTCATAACAAAAGTAGAAAAGTATGTGAATAATGAGGAAGCAAAGTCTTCTGACAAAATTTTTTTATACAGTCAAATCTAAAGTTCATTTCAAAGGTCCAAAGGAATTTCATAATCTTAATTGGTTTAACGATAAAATGGAAGATGGAGCTAAAGGTCAGTGCATGCAAACTAAGGCTCATAGGCTAGAACGTATTTAATGATAAATATGTAGTGATAGGGTAAAAATTATATCCACCAAGGAGAAATGTCTTGAAGTCCCTGTGTTTTTTTCCCAAAAAACCCCACTATCTCAGTGATCAGTGGTGAGAGAGAAGGGGGAACAGAGGGGGAACAGGGTGGCAGAAATGTACATCAGAGTGCTAGAAATTCCTAAGAAAGGAACTGATAAATAGAAAAACATATTATGCTATCATGTTGATCTCTGATGTGCTCTTCACTCTGATCACTGCACAAAAGGGTATAGGGCAACTGAAAAAAGACAAAGAAAAACGTCACAAGCATGCTAATATCCCTGGAGTTGCTTCCAGGCAATGAAAAACTGCGGGCAAAAAATATCAGAGAAAGTGTTTCTCTATTTGGAAACGGAAAGAAGAAGAGGGCTACTAGAGAGAAATATAAAATATAACATAAAATCTAAACTAATATGGAGGACATGGAAAAAATGGAAATATTCACCTCCTTCTCACATGAGCCTTAGAGTCACCCAGTAAAAATTGAATCACAGAATTAATTAGGTTGGAAAACACTTCTGAGATCACCAAGTTCAACATATGACTGAACGGCAACATATGACTGGCCGAGTGCCAGTCTTTCCTTGAATACCTCCAGGGACTGGGACTCCAACACCTGAAGGTAAATTTCAAATTTAAAAAATACATTTTTTGCACAGCTCAGAATACAATATAGAATTTTTTGCTGTCTGATGGTGTCAAGGAAAAATTTACACTTGGATTCAAAAGGAATTCTTTAAATTATTCAGAAATAAATCACTTGATAACTTGCAACTGTAACATCTTGAATGCAACCACAATGCAGAAAGGGCCCCAGCCATCAACATCCAGAAGCTGGGAAGGATCACCATGTACTTGCTGTGTGTCTTTTACTCTCTCATTTTTTGAACTCTGGGAAAGACTAGAGAGACAGAAAGATATGCATAGCTTTAAGAAAAGATCTCATTGAATTATGTTCCTACATTTATTGTGCTTCCTTGGCAGAAAAGTGGGAGCTGAAAGGATGGAAAATTCCTTTCAAGATGCAGGTGTTTGAAGAGATTCTTTGGGCCAAGTTTGACCTCAGGGATTCCTTCAGTCTTATCATGGTCCAGATGTCAGGGGGAAGAGGGAGTCTCCCCCCTCACTTCTAGTGCTGCAGATCATCCCTAAGTAAGTATTATCTGAAATTTCAGAGCCATTGGTGACTTAAAAGCCCAAACCCATTGACAACTAAGTGTGACTTAGTGATTTACCACCTGCATGTCATGCTCAGATATCTGTTGCAACAAGTCTGCCTCTGACACAAAGTGAAATCCGTAGAGAACTACTTTCCTCCATAAGAATCTCAGTTTTGTTTCTTCTGTCAATGGCACCAAAAGCAGCTAATCCCCACCCCGCAGTACCACGTGCTTGCCCATGGCTTTATTGCATATCCCACATAAATTGATAGCAGTTTTCTTATTGTAGACAAAACATTTGTGATTATCTCATTTGTCCTAGCAACAAAAATAATGATGTATATTCAACCTGTCATACAAAATGGTCTGAAAATGCTTTACAGATGCTAAAGCAAAAAAAAAAAAAAAAAAAAAAAAAAAAAAAAAAAAAAAAAATCCAGAAGGGCGGCATGAAAAGACAAAAGAAAACAAATAGGTCTTCCTTGGTTTTTTCAGCTGGAATTTCAAAGCATACCACACTTCTTTCCAAACCACATTTTATTCTTTTCAAAGTATTTGGAAGACCCAAAATGACATGTTTCTTCTGGATGTGATACTGCTTTTATAAGGATTTACTTGCTATAATTTTTTCTTTTGCCTGATCTTTTATGGTTTGGAAATTCATCCTACTTACCCTACACCAAATTCTAAGGAAAACCTAATATGATGAAAAATTTTAAGAGCCTGGAATAATCAGTCACAGTTTCAGAACATTTTTAATGCCAACTTTTTTCTGATACTGTATTTTTTTCCAGTTTTGGTGCACAGATGGTGGTGATATACTGTCTTTGTGAAACCAACTATATAAGTTCATTTGTCAATACAGAATATCAATGCAGGTGCAGAAATACAAAATGCAACTATGGAAAAATGTGCTGATTTAATTTTTAACTTTTCACTGCTTTAATTTTAGGGTTTTTTTCCCTGAGAGGAGCTCATGAGACCATTGAGGCAGCCTGTATTTCAAATAATTGCTGCCTTACCCTCTATTTGCTTGTAGCTTTATGCACATCCTACAGCAAGGACCACTTATGCATGTCCTGTAGCGAGGATTGCTGGGGAGCTGCAATGTCTCAAAGATCTGCTGTTATTGGCATGGAGCAGAGCCAAATATGTGCCTGTCTCTGTTCTGCATCACCATTCCTTACCCCTGGTATTTCCATACATCACCTGGAAAGGGGTCCTGCCAAATGCCATGGCTAGGGCAGCGGGGAGAGGTGGGCAGGAGGCTTCCCAGGCTCTGCTCACCTACACAGGCTAAGACTCAGCGCCCTTTTCCTGAACTGGAGAGTGCTTTTCTGCTTGTTCAAACATTTTTTATTCTGTCTTGTCATTTGTGGCTGCCTTACACATTCCTATTTACCTTCATTACATTCCTCTCCTTTTCTAGCAAATTCTTTTTTTCTTTAACTTAGAAAAGAAAAAGAAATATAATTTCACTGTTTTGCAAAAAGTCCTCAGATAATTTAAAAATACTGAAATAAGATATTTTAAACCAATTCAAAACTTTTTGCTTTTCATTCAGAACTGGTGCTTGAGTTTGCTTAAAATTAGAAATACTTTTGGTTTTCTCCAACAGCCAGTATCTGCTGTATTTACCATGGAAAAAACCCATGCTAATCTCACTCTTAGCACTGATTATGCATGGCATGACAGGTGGTTTCTTAAAATGGAAATACACTTCACTCTCCTAAAGTACTGGTAGAAATGGAATTGTTTAAAAATCTAATCTCTTCTCACTTTAGCCTGGTAAATGTCCCAATGTCTTCAGAGGACTCTGAACTAAAGCCTTGCATATTTCTTTCCTTTTGCTGTGAATCTTTCAAATGAAAAGGTTAAATTGATTCCAGTATGATACAGATTATGTGTCACGTATGTACTACATCTTTTCAGTATGTTTAATGTAAGTATTTCTTATAGAACTGCATTGTCTTGATTTTTGAGCCACCTCCTACTCAAAAAGAAAAAAAAAAATCAAGAAAGGTTAAAAGAGGCACAGTTTGGATCTTTCTATTAACAGTGAAAATATGAAAGTGTAAAACTTTAATTCCATGTCCTCCATTTCTTACAATAACATTCAGATATGTTAATTCAGAACTAAATCAGGAAACAGAAGATAAAAAATTTATGTTGTAATTGTTGTGAACAGGCGATCAGGGAGGGGGGAAGGTAGTTCAAACAAAACAAATTTCTCATAAACTATACCTATGGGGACATAAGGATCTTAGACTGTTGTTGGAAAAACTGAGTTGCAAACCCATAAATATTTTCAGCTTTGATAGGAAGCCAAAACCTTTTTATGCAGGAACGTCCATGCAATGTGGTAACTGAAGATCAAACACTTCATCTCTTTAACAGATGCCTTCCAACTTGGAATATTCTATGATTCTATGATCCTGTATAGTCTGGTCTCACCAGCTAGACTGCATTGTCCCATGATTTGAAATAATTTTGTTCTCTTATTCCCTGTCAGCAAAGGATTATAAATGCTTTCCAATCTTAAGTTTAAGTAATCAAATAACAGACAGAGTGGAATCAATATGATGCTTATGAAATTCTATTTCATGGAATTATTGTTTTTATTATTTAAATGTAAGGTTTCTGTTAACCCAAATCTAACATCTATTCAAGATAAAAAGACTTTTTCAACTGCCTTTTTTCTTGCATCACAGTTTTAGCAACATTATGCCACTGCATTAGTTTGGCTTTTCACAGTATTTCATCATTCTAGCAATGTATGATATATTCAGTTCTTTGCCCACACCAGAGAAAAAGTACGAGAAAGCCCCAAAGTCTGGGGGACTTGGAAAATTTAAATAAGTAATTATGTGAGAATTGGTTCATTTAGAGATGAATGGTTCATGAACTGAAATTTCATGAGAAAGAAACTTAGCAGAAGAAAATAAATCAAAGGATTATAAAACAAGGAGTGTATTTTTAGCAGTAAAAGTAACTGAACATCGCAAGAACTTTCTTTCAAAAGGGATTCGGTCTTTTGGAAGCCTTTATTTCATAGAATCCTTGAACGGTTTGGGTTGGAGGGTACCTTAGGGATTATTTCTTTCCAATTCCACTGCCATGGACAGAGACACCTTCCACTTTATCAGGTTGTTTAAATTCCCAACCAACCTGGCCTTGAACACTTCCAGGGATGGGGCATCCACAGCTTCTCTGGGCAACTAATGGCAGTGACTCACCACCCTCACAGGGAAGAACTTCTAGTTCTAAATCTTCTCGTTTGAAGGTGTTCTCCTTGTCCTGTCATTACATCCCTACATGAAAAGTCCCTCTCCCACTCTCTTCGGGTACTGGAAAGCTGCTCTAAGGTCTCCCCAGAGTCTTCTCCTTGTCAAGGTTGAACAATCCCAGCTCTCTCATCATGTCCTCATAGCAGCCCTCCTTTGGATTAGATTTAAAAGGTCCATCTTTTCCTTTGTTGAGACCCCAGAGCTGATGCAGCACTCCAGGTGGCATCTCAGCAAAGGAGAGGGGCACAATTCGCTCCTTTGCCCTGCTGCCCATGTTGCTTTGGATGCAGCCCAGGACACCATTGGCTTTCCTGGCTGCAAGCACACACTGCAAATTCGCATCAAGCTTCTCATAAACCAACAGCCCCAAGCCTTTCTCCTCAGTGCTGCTCTCAATGGATAGGGAGGGGCTTAGCCAACTTTTCTGCCAGCTATCTCAGCATTCACAGATGTACCTTATCAGCCCCCATGGACTTGGTCACCTTAGGTTCCTTAGATGTCCTTGAACATGACCTTTTCCCACAGCAGGTGGTTCTTCATTCTTCCACTACCTGCCTTTGCCTTCTGAGACTTGGGTGGTATGGCTGGAGCACCTGTCACTGAAGAACAAGGCAAAAAAAAATAAAATTTGAATACCTCAACCTTCTTTGTATGCCAAGTAATCAGGTTTCCATTTCCTTTTGGAGGGGCCATATATTTTCTCTAATCTTCCTTTTATCAGCAGTGTACCTATAGAAGCTTCTCTTTGCCCCTGATCTCCCAGACTGAATCCTATCAGGGTACCAACTTTCCTAACTGATCCTCGAATGCTCATACAATTTTTCTGTATTCCTCCCAGGCTACCTGTCCTTATATTTACCTTCTGTAGGTTTTCTTTTGGTGTCTGGGCTTGTCCAGGATCTTGCTCCTTTTTCACGCTTGCAGATCTTCTGAAGTTTTTGCCTGACTTCCTCTTTGTTGGGATGTATCACTCCCAAACTTGGACAATGCAGGTGAGGGTCTCTGGTGTGTTGTGAGAGGACATGACTAGGTAAGGACTGAGTGAGGAGGGCTGTGAGGAAAAGGAGGAATGCCTGGGAAGATCCTGCAAACACTTGATTTACTCATGAGGTGTAATACCAATGTGCATTCATTACCAGTGATGCTGCCTCCCAAATTATACAGATTTTCTTTTCGAGGATAGAAAAAATATGAGGAAAAGAGATCAGCTCAGAGTATCATGAGCACTGGAAAGGTTGGGAACAGTCCAGATTTCAAAGAGATGCTTAACTGCATTCTTCAAATATCTCTGTGAAACCCAGTTACACATGACAGAGAAATGGTATACTCATTGTGCTGGGATCATTTCTAACTGGAATTCAGCCAGACCTTTTTAAGCAGAAAGGCGGGCAGGGGCACAATCCTGTCATTAAATGTCCTTGTCATTTTATCTTCATTCCTCTGATTCGTTGCAGATGGTGCTTTGGAAAATGTTTTAGTGCCTTTCTCACTTCAATTACCATCAGTTCACACTCAGTTCATAATGGCAGAATAATTAAGCAGGGGACTGGTTCACAATCCTTGTGGATCTTTTTGACATTTACTCGTGGTTCCTCTAGTTCTTTATCTTGCAGTAGATTTTAACTTGGAAAATTAATCTGAAAAATATTTGAAGGTTTGAAAAAAGTACAAAGACTGATTACTTTGGTTACTTTATTTCAACATTAGATTAAATTCTTATGGATTAAATGATATATCCTAACAAAAAAATTATAATAACTATGAGATGTATGACCCAATATGAAGTTAGCACAATGTAATTAATAAATTTTTTCTTCATATCAAAGTCAAGTTAATAAAACACAATAACAATGTCCCAATACCATTATAACAGTGGTATTAGTCAAACTCCAAGTGCATAAATTATAGTGAATAGTAAAGTAAACCAAGCATTTATTGCTTGTGATTCCCTGTGTATCATTTATTGGTTAATTTATTACTGATACATTAATACAAATATTAGAGAGGTTTCTGGCTTTATAAGTATTGTAATTGTTATTGAAGAATGATGATTAGAGAATTAAAGAATTATGATCTTTATAATACTTTACATACATAGGGGTGGAATGCAGCTACTGTGATTCTACTGTGTAATGTAGTTCACTGATCATGATAATACATTAGATTAGCTATGCCAATAAGTTTAAATGTTCATAATAATTCAAAATTAAGTAAGAAAAAAGGTGTTATCGAGATATTTTCAGCAGCATTGTACTTGTTTTTCTATGATAAGATTTCTAAATAGTCACCAAAATGTTGGTTCCTACAGAGAATTGGAAATAGCAATTGCACAGTATGGTGATCTGGCAGTCTGTCTGGAAACAAATCAAGAGAGAAATAATTATGCAAGACTTTAGAACTACAGTGTCAAAACCTGAATTAATTTCTAATTCTGGCAGACATTTATTTGCCAGCTTAAGGAAATAACAAGGGTTTTTTCCTGTGTTTAGTTTTAAATAACCTAGGCGGTTGGATTTGTTATATCCATATGTTTGCAAACACCAATATTATTCCTCCTAAAAGTAAGCAAGAAAAATCACCAAAGCATTCCAGACCAACCATCAATAAAGAGAAAAGTTCAAACACAATTTAAGTTTTTTTGAAGATGGTTCAGGTAAGCTTTTCCTAAACTTTGCGACACAGATTTGTAACTGGATACCTGGATGCCTTTTTCAGTGTCATGCATGCTCTTGATAGCAGAATGAGATGGTGTGACTTCTTAGGTGCTTGATTCTCATAACAGCAAGAAATTCACTTTCCATTTTTCTTGTTCTTCTTCTCACTGCCCTTTGGCAAAAAAGCCCAATATAGTTAGAGAAACAGATTTTTTTCTTACTTGGGTTATACAATCCTTTTAGGACTGAACAGACTGTTCTGACAACATTTGCATTGGCAGTGGACAGAAAGAGCTCTTCTGAAAAGAGCTCTTCAAGAAATAATCTGAATACCATCTACTCATGGTGTTCTTTTTGCTGCCAGTGTCAGAGACAAGACAACCAGCCTTGCCTGCACCCTCCTGCTTTGGCTGAGGAGAACACGAGCTCTCTGTCTTCTGTTACTCTTGAACCTCTGCCTGATCTGATGAGCAGTGGTATCATGCTAAGAAGATGCTGTCCACACATCTTGAAGGGTCTTTCCAACATGACATATTTCCTTTGGTGCCCTCACCCAACCACAAGGAAAAAGGAGCCTGATGGGGTCCTGACCTCAGGCTGTGCCACAAGAGCTCTGGCATTCCCATGGACCTGCAGGACAGAGAGGCTTCTTCTTATCCCAGTAAGGTGACACCAGCCAAGTTGAGCAGGTGTTGAGTACTGTGGCACTGAAAGGCACAGCATCCTGGCACCACTGACAAACAATTAAATCCACTCGTTGCATTTGGTTTTGTTCCATTTGTGAATGTAGGAACCATCATCCAGCCATATTTTGAGAAAATGACTTAAGGATTCAGGGTCTCATGCTGCTTTCTCTGCATCACTTCCACTTCCCCTCAGGGCATCCATTCTTGCACAGACACTTGTCTCCTAATCTTTTAAAGTCACTTCTGGGGTTCTTTTCTGTACTGTCTCCATTGTCTCAGCCCCTGTAGTAATTCACACACAAGGTTTTTGTAGAGAACTCAACTTTCTCCCTGAGTTTTCTTGGTTTGTTTTTACTCCTGAGGAATTTGGGAGAGGTCAGTTATCCTCTCTAGGTACAAGAAACAGAAATATTCTTCCCAGATAGGAGACAGGACATCAGCTGAAATCATGTAACCCCATTGCTTAATATTTTCACCTGGTTTTAGATATCTCATGCCTTGGAGTATAAGCTGCTCTCATACCTGTGGAGATTTTTTTGCACGAAACAATCAGATTTCAAACTCAGTTCCTTTTCTGCAGCATTCACTATACCATCAGGCTCCTCGTGGTCTGGATTGCAAGTTGGATGAGACTGGATTTCTTTTCATTTTTTATGTTTCATTTCCCTGCCTCATACTTATGCCTAAAAATTCTCCAGGGGCAGAAAGTGTCTACAACACTTTAATGACGAGAATAGTCTTAGATGGGGCAAATGTTTCCTAACCTAATGTTTAAATGTTTGACCCAATGCTCAAAATTAGGTAGACAATTAGGTAGAAAAAGTGTGTCTCTACAAACTAAAATTCCTTTGCACTGCAGGGAGAACATCAAGAGGTGTTCATCAGAGGAAAAGGCCTTTTTTTACCTCCGTCATACTGTTTTTTTATGTTAATTCTATTTGTTCCAAAAATTAATTTTACTGGGAATCTGATAAGATATTTTAATTCTATGTTTATGTGAGCTTAATGTTTACTAGTAGATTGCAGCCCTAATCTTGAGAACTTGCTCATGCTTTTAACTATTGCTTGCATATTATCTTCCTGTTCCATATGTCTTTTACTCAGTGTCTATATCATAAGGAAACCTGTTTTTTTCCCTGCAGCTGTATAATATGGGTATATAATGACTTAATCTTAATATACATTAATAACTTTTTAAAAATCATCTCAGAGACAATTTTGAATGCCTTTGCTGGAGTTTTTAACAAAAGAAAATAAATATATGTAATAAAAAAGTGCTACACCCTTTACCAAAAGGTAGAGGTACAAAGGGGCTGTGAGTTGAATGTGTAAAGCACTACTGTGAAGGAACCAACACCAAAGAAATATTCATATTCTCCATGCAGTGATGCCACCTGTGCCACTGAGAATGTCATGGAAAATATGGTGATTCGGTTACTGGCCCAGTCCACTGATTTTCCAAATAATTTAACTCCTGTGAATGTTCTCAGAGCAGTTCCTTGTATAACACACCTGCCTGAGGTTGCTCCCACGCAGAAACAATCGAGTGAGTACGCTCACAGTTTTTAATGAGCTATTCATAGAAAAACTCCCAGGTGAAATATGAGGCTTAAACCTTTTGCTGCTCCTTGAAGGAACCCAAATTCTTCTAAAAGCTCCTTGGCCCATGTATAGAATTACCTACAGGAAAAAAAAAGAGGGTGGTAGACGCATTATGCACAGATTTTTCAGAAAGAGTATTCCATTGACATATAGAGAATATATAGAGAAGGCTGAGCCTTCTCATACAGAGAGAAAAAAATTGTTTCCCTGTGACTTTTTGTGTTTATTATTAGCTTCACCTTGGGAGTCCAAGTTATTTTTTTAATACTTATCCAATTTGCTTCTTTTCAAGGGTGGGGGAAGGATGGAACGAAGGAGATTACTTTTGATATTTATATTATTTTTACTGCACAAGTGATTGGGTCAAGCTGTAAATTCCTTGCTAAATTTTTTAAATCCCTCTGATGTCTGACAAGGAACTGGAAAAATATAAATGTTAAATTTTATGGGTTTTTTCCGTGTTACTATAGTCTGCAGTTCTATTATAAACTGTCATCTGTAATATAATCAAAGGAAAATTGGTAGGAAACCTTATTGTAGTCCAAGGAACATTCCTTTTTACATTAATTCACTGACTTTAATAGGATTTAGACTGTCTGGCTCAATCTGGAACTTTTAGAAAACTTTTGGAAAGATTGAGTCAGAAAAGAACTGGCTTGTTTATGGGATGTCCCCAAAACTTACCTTCATTTACAGTGATATATAATGTCTAAAAAGTTGCTTGCCCATTGAGTCAGAGCCTTTCAATCATTAAAAATGTGTCTATGTCATCCCTAGAGCAATACTTGTAGGCTTCTCATTGCCTGCTGAAACTGACACCACTGTCAGTTTCTAGCTTAAAAGCTAGTAGCAAAGTGAGAATTGTAAAGGGTTGCTTCTTTCTCTTTGCTTTCCTGTCACTGGGTAGTTTCTGGACACAACTTGCTATTTGCATTTGTACTGACAGCAGCACGAGGGAGTGTTTGCCCTGGGCCAGGCAAAACAGGGATGGGGATGGTACGAATACAGAATAAAGCTGTTGTCTCTGTCCCAGGGAATGTGCAGTTTTTTAGCTGGAAAGGAGTCCCTTACCCAATAGCTGTGCCCTGTTCTGAAAAGACTGTCCTCTGTCTTCCCCATCTGGATGGTGTGGGACATCAGGACTTGCTTTTCCAAGGGGTGCTGGGACATGAACTTCTACCAAGGACCCAAACCTAACCAGACCACAGACCTCATAGCAGAGGAAGGTGCTTGCTCCTGATCTCACTGTGAGCCAATACATGGCCACCCATACAAGAAGCAGAGATGTTGGAGC
Source organism: Melospiza melodia melodia (assembly GCF_035770615.1). Taxonomy (NCBI): domain Eukaryota; kingdom Metazoa; phylum Chordata; class Aves; order Passeriformes; family Passerellidae; genus Melospiza; species Melospiza melodia. The sequence goes on from NC_086195.1 coordinate 81,012,393, forward strand.
TGGCTGAATTTAAAGGACCCAAATGGTGATTCTGTGACACAGCAAGGTGTGTCTGGAACTGCTGTCTTGAATGCACGTCTGTCATTATGGATAAAATAGTGCTTTTAAATAGGGGAGAGTAGAGGGAAGAGCTGGGTTCTGTCCTGCCCATCTGAATGACCTGAGCATTCCTCTTGCTTGCAAGCTAATCTGGATTCAAAACGCAACATTGTGAAGACATGCTAGGAGGACGTGCTCAGGGATTTTGGGGAAGCAGGTCCAGGCCTGGGGCAGCGCCTAGTTACAGGGCCATCATGTCATCATGTTTATGATCCATATGTTCCATATCTGATGGGGCAGGTGAGATCAGTGAGATGCAGGAGCTCACAGAATTACAGAATGAGAATTGTTGGAAGGGAGTTTGTAAGGTCAACTAGTCCAAGCCCCCTGCTCATGCAGGGTCAGCAACAGCCAGTTGCCAGGACCACATCCAGCTGGAAGCGGAATATCTCCTAGACCAGAGAGCCCACAATCTCTTTGGGCAACCTACTCCATCGCCTGATCACCCTTGCAGGAAAATTGTCTCCTGATGTAAAGACAGAATCTCCCATGTTTAAATTTGTGCCTGTAGCCTCTTCTCTTGTCACTGGGTTCCACTGACAAGGGTCTGGCTCCCTCTTCTTCATTCTCTCCCTTCAGGTACTTACATACACTGACAAAATCCACCTGAGTATCTCTTCTCCAGGTTGGAAAGTTCTAGCTCTCGCATCCTCTTTGACTATGAAAGATCCTCCCAGTCCCTGTATCAACTTTGTGGTCTTTCACTGGATTTGCTCCAGTAAATCCCATTCACACCAGGTCCCCAGGCTTTCAGCCAAAGAGACAGAAACATGACTTCATGGACTGCTCACCTTCTGAATAGGTCTGAGTTTCTCATACTGTCATGAAGAGAAATCCTGAGTTCTGTCTGGCAGAAACTTCTGTGGGTTTTCAAAGGTACTGGAAATCTCTCTCTAGTTTCAGGAAACTTCAGTTATTTTAGGCTGATGGAATTGTTCCCCTTTTTTTTTTTCACCCCCCCAGTTCCAGGGACCTACATTTTGGTGAGTCATTGCTGAAGCACCTAACTAGAGAATTAGACTTGGTGGGCTGTGTTTCACACAAAGTATGAAACAGAAGATAACAGATACTAGCCCACAGAGGAGAAGCAGGAGATAATACTGGTCTGCAGGTTTGGTCTGCCAGTGTCTAAGGTCTTTCATGTCTGGGTCACTCCCTGAAACTTGGACAGGTTCAGCAGTAGCCGGAGAACGCTATTGTCAGGTGCTGTATTTGTTGTTTTCAGAGGTCAGCAAAATCCTGACCCTTAAAATGTTTCTCCATAAACTGAGTGCTGCATTTACAATTTCTGTAGTAGTGCAATAAGACTGGGGTCTTTACAGAATCTCTCTGGTTTCTAACAAACAAATTCCTTAAAAATCAACTTATTAGCATAAAGCTACTGAACAACAACATTTAAGATAACAGCACTTTTTAAACTTACTTACTTTTAAAACGTATTATCCATTGGACTAAAACTTAATACCATTTTTATGTGCTAGCATAGTTGTCCGGTCCCCCCAAAACTCATATGTATTTTTCTATTAGCTTTTCCTATGTATTTTATTCTCAATTTTTTTTCTTGCACTTTGAATTATTGCATTTCCATTTTTCTTTTAAATAAACATCCTTTACTTTTCTATTAGCACTGGAATTGCAGTCTCATTCCCATTAATTTATTTCATTGCTTCCTTAATTTTTTAGTTGTGCTACAACAGCTAGTTTCCTAAAGATTTCCATATAGAAGTAATGTATAGATTATATAAATATAGTTTCTATAACAGATCATATGAATTCAATATTTTACTATAAAATGTTTTATAAATGTATAAAATGCACATATAATATGTATATATAGAGTATATAAATACAGACAACTATAATACATACATATATATGTGTATATATGGCTCTCAGGGAAACTGAGTGCTTGCTTCCATGATCCCTGCATGCCATGCCAGCTGAGTGGCCTTGGGTCTCTATGACCAAATGAGGTGCCAGGAGTAGGAAAGCTGTGATTCATTTGCTGCTTACAGCCCCTGTCTCTGGGAGCTGGAAACAGCCATTGGGTCAGGATTCATCCCACCCATCTGCAGCTGTTTGTACAGCAGAGGAACTGCATCTCAGCTGGTCAGAGGAGAAAGAGAGGCTCAGTGACAAGACAGAGGCATCTACAGGTAACAAAGACCTCCTGCCTGGCCTCTGACAGCTGAGGAAAGACTTCACATCTCCTGTGGGCCCAGTGTCATACCTACCAGTCCCATATAGATGTCCTGGATACCTCAGGGCATTTAATGTGGAACTAAATCCCTTCAGATTCCTTTATGGCAGAATTTCAAGATAGAACCTAGAATAGCTTGGGAGTATTATCCCCTAGAAATGCCAAATTCTTCTCTTTTTCCATCACAGGAGTCTCAGCATGGGGCTCAGGCATGTGAATGTCAACAGTGGTCACTTTTCCCCAAGCTCCTGAGGCCATTTTCTGCAGAAGGGGTGAAGACCTGCTAGGGCTCCTCACAGTTGGTACACATACATTCAGCACTGGTGGGAGACTCACCCCCTCCAAATCAGCAGGTGGAGGCCAGGTAAGGCTCCTGAGGGCACCTGCGTTGGCAATAGATGCTGATAATGAGGCAAATGAATCCTGCTGCCAGCTGCTGTGGGTCTCCAGGCTGCTGCCACTACATGTCCACTGCCTGTAATGGGAACTTGGGCATTTAGCACATGTGTACACACCAAATTGTGTTTTAAACTAGAGCTGAATCCCATTTCTAAATTCAGGTGAGATAAATTGCCTTAGAACTCAAAGTCAGCTTCTAGCAATCAGCTTTTTTCTCTTGCCTCATTTTTCTCTTTTTCTTGCCACAGCTGGAGCTCTTTTGCTTGCCACAGCTATAGCTACAAGCACAGAGTTAGGGAGAGGGTGGCAAGGCTTGCTGCTCCTCATCTGGTGTGCAACAGAGCAAGCAAGAGAGATTACTGAGCTTTCACCCCTACCAAACCACAGGAAATATGCTATGCCAGATATATGCACTTATGATATGACAAAAAATTGTCGTATATTAGTCTACTTTACTTACACTACACGTGATGAATTGTTATTCATACGTGCCCTTTTCAGAGACACAGGCTGTAAAAGAATTATTGGAGCAGAGGTTCCAAGAGGTGCTTTCAGGTACGGGTTCTGTAACTGTTCAAAGTGGGTCCACAATATTTCTCTTGTAAACTTTTTGCAAAAAGGGAGAACAGTGTCCCACTTCAGTTCCATGTTTCCTTTCCATCACCTCTACCATATCAATAAGAAGATGTGGTGTAGCACTGCCAGCAACATCTGCAGGGAAAAAAAAAAAGATTGCTACAACTCACACTTCATGAAACATTATAGTGGAAAAGAAAATGTGTTCCAAACCACCTTGAGGTTCTGAAGTTAATTCATCATTAAGCATGGGAGACATGGGCGCTGCAGATTCCTGCATTGTTTCCATCATGGAAAGCCCTAGATTTTGCAGTCTCCCAGTGTGGAAAGGCACACAATCAGACATCAGTGTGTATAATTTAGTTTGGGCATTTACTAAGTTTTAATCACCTACTTAAGATCAAGCAAACTAAAACAAAAATACAACACAGGGCACTAATTTTATAGTGGGCTGTTAACCAAAGACATGCCATGCTTCTAAGATTCCCTTTCTGCAAATAGCTCAGCTACTTTTACCACTCATATCAATCAAACTACAGGATCGACACCTGAAATGGGAAAGATAATCATGCTGGCTGCTAGCTGTTACCTTTCATCCTAGGAGTTGTTAATGACAGCAGTGAAGTTTGAATCGTAGAAACTAAGACAAGTGTAAAAAACCCAATTTTTTTTAAAAAAGCTCTGAGATGACCCAATTACGTCCCAGACAACTAGGAAGAAAGAAATGAAAGAAAAGAAATGGGCACTTCAGTTTTAGCCAAGCCTCCTAGACAGTACAATTTTTCTCAGTGTCACAGAATAATCCTTAAAAGAATATTTCAACTGTCTATTACATTACAATAGCAAGAAATCCTAAAAAAATGCCTATTGCTTGGACAACAAATGGTGGGGGACAGGGAACTGCAGAATGGGAACATGTGCAGAAAAAGAGCAGTCACAGGTGTGGGGCACAAATCTGTGGTTGGCAGTCTGTCTGAGGTGGCTGCTTCCGGGGACACTGGTCCTGCACAGAGTAGAGGTGAGCAGATCCACACAAATGGCTCAGAGGGCCATGACCTGATCCCTACTGCGGGGTGACATGAGAGCTCCTGTACGACCTGTGTTTCTTGCAGCTCAAGGTCTCACTGGCTGATTAAAGCTTTAGGTGACCTTTGTTCTCAACTGTTGCCACATTTCACAAAAAAAAACCAAACACAATTCTTCCCAATAACATTTCTGAGTTTTACATGCTCTGAACCTCAGAGAAAAAAACAAAACAATTCTTATCTCATTTACTACTCCTGTGTTATTCACAAGTAAAATACATTGTAAAAAATTGTTTACCTAAAAATAATTAATAATTAAATTCTAATATAAGTACTTTAATTCACTAACCAATTAAATCCATGTATGTGTGTATTAAAATTGTCAGCTGACAATCAAAATACTGTACAATAAAATGCAATTAAGTGTTTAACAAATTCAATTTAGATATAATATAATATAATATAATATAAAATAATATAGTACAATAAAATAATTAATGAGCCTTCTAATAAAATAAAATTGCCCTCATAATTCTTCTCCTTCAATGGGGGCAAAAAATATCTACTATACTCAACACATTGCAAAAACTTCTCTTTTTTTATCTCTCCGTAGCGTTTTATACTCTGGTTCACTTTTAGTTCTGTACAAACTTCTATGCTTGTAAATGGAAAACTACCTGCCAATAAGGCACATTTCTGTTTTCTGTAATCTCTGATTTATAATAACCCCTCTCCAATCAGGCACACCAGCAGTGGAGCATTACTGGCACTCAGAAACCGGAGATTCAAATCTTCTCAGTTATTTATCACTTAGTGTTATAACTGCAGTGGGTGTGTTTTTGAACTGTTCCTCTCATTGAGACATTTAATACAGTGAATTATCTCCTCTAAAGAGACTGGAACATCGTGGCAGTTATTTGACAACTGAGGGGCTGTAGCAACATTCAAAGCATATGTTAAGCCTTGCTGTTCAATTAGTACGCCAAATGGCAGCTCAAAATTTAACATGAATTTAGTGCTTAGTCTGGGGATTAACTGGGAAAGTATGGTTTGGAAATGTCCACAGATAGGAGGAATATAAGGAAATTCCAGAAAAACAAGAAGCAGATGGTGTCCAGAGAGATCTGGATTTTTCTACTGTAATGAAAGATAGACAGTTCCTTTGGCCACATGGTAGCCATTGGATATGAAAACTCAGGATTTTTGTAATTGAATTACTGGCAAAGAATTACTCAAAGACCTGGGAATTTAAGACAAGCTATCCAACCCTTAGATTCTCTCCTTTCCTGCAAGCAGTCATTCCTGTGAGAAACAGCATGCCTGCAATTCCACTGAGTTCTACAAAACCTCTATTCTCTCAGGCATAATAGGAATGGACCTTTTTCATTATTACTAGAGCACTATTCAAATGTGAATATAATAAATTCAAACAAAAATACAGCTCATTAATGTGAAGCGCCTACCAAAAGGTAACTACATACATTTAAATACAGATCTGAATAGAAGGGATTCAATTTGAAAACTTCTTTGGATGTCAGTAATTTTAAAATTTCACCTTCCATTACTTCTTCAATAATTTTCCTTTAAAAATGTTTGCTAAAATAAAATGCAATTTTTTGTTCTAGGGCTTTTTTCTCCTGAAAATCATAGAATCACAGAATCATAGAATATCCTGAGTTGGAAGAGACTCATCAGTATCATCAAGTTCAACTCCTGACTCTCTAAATCACACCCCAAGAACCACATCACATGCCTGAAAGAGCTGTCCAAATATTTCTTGAGCTCTGCCAGGCTGGTGCTGTGACCGCTTCTCTGGGGAGCCTGTGCCAGTGCCCAGACACCTTCTGGGTGAAGAATCTTTTTCTAATACCCAACCTGAACCACCCCTGATGAAACTTCAGCCCATTCCCTTGGGTCCTGTCACTGGCACCACAGAGCAGAGATCAGTGCCTGCCCCTCCTCTTCCCCTCATGAGGAAGCTGCTGACTGCAATGAGGTCTCCCCTCAATCTCTTCTTCTCCAGGCTGAACAAGCTGTGTCCTCATCTGCTCCTCTTATGAAATTAAATTGTTGAAATAAAGTTTTTAAATAATTCAGAATATCTTTCCTACCTGTTTGTTCCCATTGACATGAATGGAAGTCATTTATTTGAAGTACTACCTTGTCTGAGTGAGGCTGGACGATATCAGAAAATAAATGATTTCTGGATACACGCGTAAATGTTCAGATTTAGTTCAAAAAGGCCTTTCTGCCAAGTTATAAATTCTCAGACATTGTTGTTTATGTTTGAAAAGCTGACATATTCTTCAGACCTATGTCTCAAATGCAATGCTATAATTTCTATAGGTTTAAAGAATAAACTTTATTTATCAAACATAGTAATTAATCATGCCTCTTTGCTGGATGTAAATGTAGATGTCACTCATGTCAATGAGCAAGGGGACATTCCTGGCTTTAGCTGCAGAACAATAGAAACCTGAAAATGACTGTGCTTATTGTCTGTGAAACAATGAAAAACTGTGGTAGGTACATTTTACAGTCATGTCATAAAACATATCTGAGTAAAAACACATGCTTTTTTGATCATTAGGGTTTTTCCAACTGGATGAGCCAAACTGCACAATACTGTAGAATTTACTTTGATTTCTATAATGAATCACTAAAGCAATCCCACAAGGCTATCCAATGTAATAAAAGATTAACTATTTCCTAGTACAGAGTCATGTTTATGGAGATGTGCCCATAAGTTCTCTATTTCAGTCTAGCAGAAATGTACCTCAGGCTTTAGAGCAGATATTTACTCTAATTCCAACTCTTTCTTTCATGACATGAAGTCCTGTGTGGTTGCAACTTCTATTAGGTTTCCATGCATCACTGTGTCTCATGAAATATGGCAAAAATTATATTGAGACATCGAAAACTAAACTGAAACCTGATGGTCCCATTTAGAAATTTTGCCACAGATGTAAAAGAAGTACTTTTCAAAGCAATATACAAAATCTTGTTTATTGCAAGCAAAAATAAAAATATCCTTCCTCACATATATATTCACTGTGTCTTTACAAATCAAATCCATTCTCATGAGACCAAAGGATCCTACAGAACAATTTATGAAATATTTTTTACAATTTGGGAGGAAGAATTTCTCTGTAAGAAGACTGAATTTTAATACTTCATGGATTTATTCCTTCTAAAGAGTGGAAGCTAAGCTTCCTAAATAACTGCGTGGTTCAGTGACTATTCTGAGCACATTATTTTGAGTTTTCAATCACAAAAGTGACTTGTTTGATGAGAACAATGTTTCCTCTAAGGAGGAGATAACGTGCTATCTGTGGGTTTGCAAATCAAGAGAGGAAAATGAAGACAGAGATGCATGGCAGTTCTCAGGACAGGAGTGTGGCTTCTTCTTGGATTTTTGCTTGCTGTGTTTAAATTACATCTTACATTTAATGAATTACCACAGAGGGGAAAGGATTAGTGATAATTCATGATACAAATGAATCCAGTTTTCTTGATAGAACTAGAAGATAAGACATGTTAGCTTTAAATTCACTGACAGAGGTTTAACACACTTTACTCTCTGTTTGTCAGGAATTCTGTGTACCAGCTACAGCACAGCAGTCTAAATGCACACCGCAGCTTCCATACATGTTTGTTCCCAACAGACTCCTGAATCAGCTTAAGCAATCATGCATATTTAATTAACTAAGATGTGCTACTGCTAAAATGCATTAAGAAAATATCTTTGTGACATAGCCCAGCAAAATCTGATGGTGTTAGATGTGATTTCCATTCCCATCAGTGCCATTGTTTTTCAAGATGATCTTGGGAGACCCCTTCCAGCCCAAACTGTTCGATGATTCTATTATAGATTCATTTGTCCTTTGAAGTATTAATATTGACTTAGTAATGTGCTTAAGGAGAGTAGCTGATTTATCTTTCAGTCCAGTTTCTCTATTTATATGTAACTCCAGGTTCTATTTTTAGATGGTCCTTTCAACCTCTCTGAAAACTTACATTGCTCTTCTAAAATTTGAGAACCAGATGTGGAACATGGCCCTTAGTTTGTGTTTGGCTTGTGTATTTCTAAAATTTCTGTGAAGTGAATATGTTAGTTTTAATTGAGAGTTAGCTGGATGTTTTCTTAAATAACAGAATCTGAATGAATGGGAAACTGTGATTAGTTTAAATTCACCAAACAGCTGTTAGTCTGACTGATGCAAATACTCTGTGGAAGCTGGGGTTGATGCTGGGAAATTTTTTCTGTTCTGCTTAATATAAATGAAAAGGAGGTGAGCATCTTTGCAAACCAAAAGAAGTATGACTTTTCAGAAAACCAGAACTGAAAATGAAAAAACCATTCTGCTCTAAAAATGGCAGAGTAATCAAGATCTTATATTTATCTTCTATTTTTCCTGTTGTTAAAAGACAAATGCTCAAGGATCAAGTGCTGTCAAAAGCCCAAAAGAACAAGTAATTATTTTGCCATTTTGCCTGTAGGATCATAGCTTAAAAAATTCATATTTGGAAAGAATAGTTGAAACCTCAGTGTTTATTAGATGATTTATACGTGGTTTTGATTTCATTTTTTGAGAGCAAAATTGGCTAAGATTAAATAGATTTAGGGTCAGCCTTTTATTTTGTGTCAGTATTCCTTGGAGAAATAGAAATTCAGTGCTGACTATTAGCACTGCTCTACCTCTGCCTGCTCATACTCACCCCGTGAGACCACACCAAAACCAGAGACATCTGGTTCCTGTGGCACAGCAAACAGCTCTGGGCAGGAGTTTTTTTTCTGGCAGGGTTTTTTTTTCCTTAAATTTATAGGGAAGTATCCATGAGTGCTACATGCACAAGCAAATCATGGGGATGAGAGACCTGCCTCAGGGAAATATTGCCTCAAGCAGCTCTTTGTGCCTAAGCTTTGTGGAGGATAGCATGACTCCTTCAAATAGGACAGTTTTTAAAAAAATCTTGAAAAGGTACTATCAGAATTTGGGCCAAAATTCAGATGCAAGAAAATTATCTTGAGGTAGCCCTACTCATTGCAAATAGAACTGATATAATGTTTGGGCCTTCATCAAGTAAAAGCAATCAAATATATTTGGAAATTATTTAATATTCTTCTTCATGGGCTCAGTTTTAACCAAATATGATCTGACAGTAGTATCAAAGTGAAGCCAGAGCTGAGGTGTGCTAAGGAATGTCTTCACATAGTCAAATATACTGGAGATAATGCTCAAAAATAAAAAGTGCATAACAAAAGAAATTCTGTTGTGCTGACTTTACTGGGAAAGCAATTAGATTGACTGAACATTTTTAGAAACATAACCCTGATTGCTACTGTATGTGTTGTTGCAGAATTATTTTCACATGTTAATAATTCATTTTTTTCCACAATGGTATTACTGATTGTCTGGAAGCATATAATTGATTCATTAAATTGTGTAGTTCCCTACAGTTTGACCTCTATTGACGTCTCTGAATTTGCGGCAAGCTATTTTAAAAGAGCAGAAGCATATCACAGCCAGCAGCCTTACACCAATATAAATATTTTCTACTGTGCTAATGCTCAGAATTCACTTTCTGGCAGCTGACCAAGAATTTTGCATAGGAATGCACTGAGCTGGAGACCCCTATCTAATAAATTTTATCTGACACACTCAAACATCCACTTTTATTACCATGTCTGATTTTCCCATGCTCATACAATTTAAAGCTACAGCTTCTCCCTTTCTCTTCTTTGAAGAAAGAGTAATATTTTCAAACAGAATGTCACAGGGGTACATTACTATGAGCACTTTCATCTGTGGAAGCCTTATACAAAGGAATGTATACGATATATTCAAAAAAGCACATTCTCTCACCGATCCCACCATCTTTCCACAAAAGCTCCCCAAACAATGCATCAAGGGAAAGAGTATTTCTGTGACATTTTTGCTGTTTATGGGCTGCAATTTTTTTTTTTTTTTTTTTTTTTTTTTTTTTTTTTTTTGACTGGAGAATATTTGAATGCTAGTCCTGATGTTCTCTATACATGAACTGCAATGAATTCTTCAATATTTCAGGGGACTTTGCCCCTTCAGAATATGTTGCCCAGGGTCTAGTGGCTGAGGACATGTATCTACAGGAAAAACATTCTGGAAGATTCCCATAGCAGTGCTATGATGAATTAGCACTGCCCCTCAGCTGATGCAGGGGGTTGTAATATTTGGAAACTGGATTGATATGAATCTTTTGCTGGAGTCTTCTGTAGAAATCAAGAAATGTCCCAGACAAGATTTTTAATGCAGTGATTAAATTGTTCCCTGTACCTGTGCTTATCAGTAATTTTCAGCCCTGCCTAATGTTCAAAAAGCTGGTATAATTATATATATTACAAAAAAAAAAAAAAAAAAAAAAAAGAAAAGAAAAGCACACAGGAAAGAGGTACCTCAGTAAAAAGATTTCCCCAGTCAATAACTATTTTCCTCCTGAGACAAATGGAAAGTCTTCTCAAGTCAAGGGCACCCTGTACCAATTCCAATGAATCATGCGTTATTATCTCTCCATGATACAAACTTACAGCAAAGCCAAAAATTCTCCCCTGAGCTTTTGAAAAGGGAATTAAATCTAGTAAGTTACTTTAACTTTGGTTTTTTTTCCCCTTGCCAAGAAAATGGGTACTGTTCCTTTTAGATTGTCCATCATGACAAGTGTAGAAAAAATAAAAATAACAAGAAATGAGCCTTATTTTCTTAATTATTTCACACAATGATTTTTCCCCAAAATACAATTTTAAATTGAAATCCAATGACAAGATAAAATCCCCGAAAGTCACCTATATTATGCCATTAAAAATATGCCTAAAATAGCTAAATTAGCTTGTTCTCTCTAAATAAGAGAAAAGGAGGACTTTAGCTAAGTCCATGTACCATCATTCAAATGCAACACTCAGATGCTCACAGTTTTAGTGAAAAACAGATGTAAGTGGGTATTTCTTGAAAATCAGTGTATTTGTCACTGGATCAAAGTATCAGCACAGTAGAATACCTGGAAATGATTTCTGCAGATTACAGTATACTTGCAAATGAGGCCTGAAACACAATGTGAACAAACCCACGCAGGTGTACCCAAAAAAGCCCTTTATTATTTTCGTTTGCTAAATTTCACTATCGTGTGAGACTGGTAGGTTCTCTACAAAGCCGCTAATCTGAATTGACTACAGTCAGCTAAATTACCCAGCAACACAGAGAAAAACCTCCTGAAAGCCCTACCAGAGGGAATTATGTGCTGTCTAAACCACGGTCCTGAAAGGACGCGCAGAGGCGCTTGGCTCCAAGCCATGATTATTCCCACTGAAGTCAGCAGGACTGCTGGAGTGGGGCACAGGCATGGCAGGGCTGTCCTCCAGCACCAGTCTGCAGGATCACCCACAGCCTTGGGGCAGCCTGAGGAGGAGCTGAAGGCGTGCAGCAGGACGGGAGGGCGGCTGTGGGGTTGTGGGGCCATGGGGCCGTGTCCTGGCCCACACAGCGGCCTGGGGAAGGCGCTGCCTCCAGCGCTGGCCCCAGCTCTACCTACGCCCCCTGCCCTGAGCAGCTGGCTACCATCTTGGGTAGCCTTATCTGCTGCGACTTGTCAAGCCAAAATATTTGTTTAAAAAAGGATCAAATATTCATAGCTCATTTATGCATTCTTTTAACAGGAGAAATGAGGCTTGTCATGGTAGATAAATGCCAAAGTATGTGTGAGGAAAGTAAATGCGAGGAAAAGAAAAGAAGAGAAAAGAAGGGGGAGAAAGAGCAATTTTTAACCTGTAGTATTTATAGTTTTCTGCTCTGTCTTCTTTCCTTTGCTCTGTGGTCTGGTGCTGAGTATGATGGTTATAACCATGCAATCCAGAGCAGCCCTGCTAACCCAGTGTTGCCACTGGACGTTGTTGGTTTGTATTTTGTTAATTTTGTTGATTTTTAGAAGTGATTCAGGCAAGTTATTTCCTTCCGAGAAACCCCTAAACTAACACCAAATAAGCTTGTCAGTCAACACTTTTACATAAAAGCCAATGTGGAGCGCAAAACGAGGATTTCATTAAGTAGGGCTTTGTTGACAGATTGGTTATTTTCTATATGAGAAGAGTCACAAGTCAGATTTCCATTGGTTCTGGATGAATAGAGACACATTATAATTTTCCTCCCTCATTTCTGCAACAGCAGTCTAAATATGTGACTTTTCTGAATGCAAAAAGGAAACATTACAGTTGCTTTCTGCTCACCCCAACATCTCCATTCATCTTTGATCTCCACAGCTTTTAGTCTGGAGAGAAAGAAAAAAAAAAACAGCAGTTCAGGATCATTAAGAAATTTTTCAAGGCTCTTATTCCAAATCTCTTCCTGAGAGCAATTAAGCCAGAGTCCCTTTGCTGTGCTACTGCAATGAGCACAAAAATAAAATCCTCAGAAATATGTAATAAACTGAGCATGCAAAAATCAATTTTGATCTAGCTGTAACCACATGTTAATTTTTAAAAGAAAAAGTACTGTATTTTCTCCCTAGCAAGCCCTTTTAATCATATTTTAGACAAATATATTCATGGGAAAAATGTTCCTGAACCTCTCTAACATGTCTCTCTTTTCTTTTCAGAAGAGATGAAATCCACTATGAAATCACAAAGGCCTGAAACAATGCATCTGGTGAAACAGGAATCCACAGCATGATCAATGTACATTTTGTCTCTCAAAATATGGGCATTATTAGAGCTGAGATAGCACAAGCTGCCAAGTCTGTGAATGTTCCCTCAGAGATCTTAAACAAAAAACACACAAGAAATCTAATTTTACAAAAATTTAACAAAAAATCAGAATGGCAGTTTAACATTCCAGATGTCAGACACATTGAACCAAGTAACAGATGCAACACAACAGGCTTTTCTGACTCTACTATGTCATTGTGCAATACAAGCTTAATTTACTCAAAACTTTGCTATTGATATCTGTTTGTGCTGGGTAGCTACATCAAGCTGAAAATTGGGACAGGGTTTGAATTCTACCAAGTCTTTTCTGAGAATAAGGCTGAAGAAAGACATACATTTTCAGCATAAAATGATCCTGGGGTATTTTCTTCTTGTTTTTTCATTTGGTTATTTGGGATTTTCTTCCAAGCCTGTGCTTAGAAGAAAATACTTAACTTTTGGCAAGGTGATGTCTGAGCTGTAGGGCTGTAGTGCAACCCACCCTCACTTTCCTGAGCCATAAAATCACCTTGCATCTGCCCAGCACAGACGCAGATCTCAGTAATGAGGCTCTCTGCACAATCTGTAGGGGTCTGAACTTAAATTTATTGTGGCTGCTATGAATGCCCAGGAAACGTGTTCCCAGTTCCCAAGCAGAAAGTCCACAGTCTTCTCTCACAGCCAGGGATACTTGGAGATGGTTTTTTTTCCTGGGACTGCTACGTCTGGTTAAACTAGGGAGGTGGAAACTGGGATGGGGCAATTCTAGGGCATCGTCACCATTTTTTAGAGGAAATGACTGGGCAAAGTAAGGTTAGGTACCAGTTAAAATGAGAGATTCAGCCTTCTAAGGAGCATGGCCAAGGCAAAGGAGCCAAGATATCTCTGTGATTTCCCCCAGATCCATGGGGCAGATGAAAGGTCCAGAGGCAAAAATCAGGATACAAGAAAAACGTTCAAGAAGATGGCATCAGAAAAGAACACACAAAATCATGTTGAAAAACATTTTTGGGAGTTTTGGGGAGTTTTCCTCCTGTATTTAAAAAGATGAGAAGCAACACAGCCAAGAAGGCAATGAAAGTGGTTCCCAATGAAACGGTTCTGTCAGGCTCCTTTTCATTTAGGAAGAGGTTCACTGCTGGCCTCACTTAGGCTTGAATTGTGTGGGAAGGGCCCCAGAGTGAGGAGCCCCCCAAATCTCGTCTCACCAAGTTCCCTGACAGTAGCAGAGTTGTGTTCCATGCACTGTACAAAACAGTGACCCCACAGGGTAACACTGAAATGGATTTCTTAATAACAGTCTGGGTCAAAATACATGGACACAAAGAAACCAGTTAGTACAGACCACTGTTAGTCCTGCCCAGCTCTGAAATATTTGTCTTTAATACTCTAAAAACAGCCTTATCAGTTGGATAATTGGTTTTGTTAGTGAAACACTGTATGTCACACCTATCTGACGCAAGAGCTGTGAAGATGGAAGGACCCTGGGCCTTCTACCCATATCCTAAGCACTCAAGCTGACTGCATTTATATCAGACTCTATAGGCTTTTTTGCTTCTTAAGGTTCCATGACATAGCATTGTTTCTGCTCTGCCTGAGAAGGGTGGGCTATGGATTCCAGAAATTCCACTTCTGTATTTAGCCTTTTCAGTGCCAAGTACACAGAATCTTCTTTTCTAGTGATTATGCTATTGATTTGTGTGACAAAATAATGAAAACTTTCTATTGCAAATGGCTTTTGTCAGCAACTGTTGGCACCTTTACAATTTTGCATACTTGTCATTTATTTTTGCAATATTTTCAAATTCATTTTAACTTGTGACATGTCAAATTGTTCACCAGATGTGAAGGAACTTTGAGGAATAACATTGTTATTATTGTTGTTGTTATTAATCACGACAATGAGTAAAATGAAGAAAACTAGGCTTCTGTTTTACTTCAGTGGAGAATTTGGAAAGACTGCCATAATTCATTCCAGTTAGATCAATCACCCCTTTGCTATTCAGCCTATTAGGCAGTGGTTTTGGTTCACATAAAATATTTCAGAGCCAGATTGAATCTTCGCTTCACAGCTGTGTTCCTAAAATGTGCAAATATTTGATGTGTCTCAGGTGCACATTGAGAAACCATAAATCTTTCCATTGCCTGTCTGATTGCTCTGCCTTCTTTTGCAGTCTGCTGAGCCACCTCCACTCCCCTGTGCAATGGCTTTAGTACACGAAGGTGAAACTGGGAAGGGACGGTGCAGGGTAAAACTGATGGGACAGGAGCACTTCCTCTCTAGCATCTTTTTTAAATGAGTTGCCAAACAGGACATCTCTGGGTACAGAAGCTTTCTGGTGTAATTTATTTAAACTGGACTCAGGGCTACCAACCCTGCTATTATACAGACCATGCACGTTTCTTGACAGTTTCTGAGTCCCTAAATTAAAAAATGAGATGTCATAAGAAAGGAAGGAGGCAAGTAGTAGGAGGAAAATGTAACAGCAAAGGCATAAGTAAGTGTTCGGTATTGTACATGAGACAGAAGAGAAATTTAACCCATAAAAGAACCAGCAGTTCAGTTAGCATGAGATTTAACAAGGTTTTCTTCAATTTTTTTTCCCAGATACTTACTCTGGCAACTTGAGTGACTCAGAGGTTCCTTTGGCACTCTGCAGTGCGTTGTGTCCTGCTGTGGCACTGTTATCCACAGAGTCGACCCTCTGTCAGATACCTTTGATGCTCAGTGAGGCATTTCATATGTTTTACATCCTGAGAAGCCAGTAAGCAACTTGTCTCTTATCAAACTGAGAAGCTCACTGAATACTCATCTGCTGACACAGAAGCAACCTAAATGCATTCTTTATCCTTGTGTAAAATTCTGGCAGCAATTACCAATGGTCTTGAAAGGTTTGCTTTTGATGCTTCCTTTTCTTTTAACATGGTAGGAGATATGAAAGATATGGATTTTACTAATGTCACTGGACAGTTTTTACATCCAATGTAAAACAACTCCCAGGACCAAGACTGCACTGAGGCAAAGAAGAGCTTTATCATACAAGGAGGAATTGCAGATTTGGTCCCATATCTGGCCTATACTCTGGAATCCCTCAAATTAAAAATTGTACTTGAGCAGTATAATATAAATGTATACCCACCAACACTTTACTTGTTAGATAAGTGAGACCAAAGCCAAGTGACACCAAAGCCGTGTCAGGCCAGATCAACCAGAGAGGTGGATCAAAAGAAATAACATTAGCAATCAGAGTTGACACTAGTGATGACAATTCCCTAATTAAGCCACTAACATCAGTTCTGCATGGGTGCAACAGAGGTGCTAGTTCTTTGGACATGTAGTTTTCCCACCACTACCTGGCAATATTATGTCATGAGTTTGTGTATCCTTTCAAAATATAGTTATAAATTTGTGGATTACTTTCAAGATTGATAATTTCACTTGGCCAAAGGGTTAGTAATCTGTCTGTGAGCCACACCATGTCAAGGACAAATTTATGATAAATCTTTTCCAGTACCAATACTTCCAAGTTTTTAGGCATTGGTAAGGTAAAAAGGAAGAAAATATATGAAAAAGGACTTCTGTTCCAGATTGTTTTCTGGGTGGTGTCTGAAGGGTCCATCATTGAGTAACATACTGAGATGAAATTCCCAGCGACAGCCCCTGTACAGAACCAGTACAGACATCAAAAAGTAGGCTGGGCTGTGATTGCACTGCATTAGTGCACAGCCAAGAGGTTTTTGAGTTAGGACACTGTGCTCTGGAAAAAACCAAACCAACAGTTTTCTTATGTATTGCAAGGAGCTATTAGATTAAAAGCATTTTGCTTTCTGATCTTGTCCTCAAACACACTCTGACCAGTTTTGGTTTTACAGAAAGCTTCTCAGAAATCCTACTTGATTACTTGATACTACTCTCAGACTAGCCTATTAGAAGTACTGTTTGAAATCAGCCCTCTGACTTACAATACAAAGGAACAATATGTTATTTTATAAGGAAAAAATTCTGGAGTGAGATGTGATTTGCTTACCTTCTTTGTTCTTTTGTATGATTTCAGCTTGTTATTATATGTTGACAGAGTGAAAGCTAAGGAATTTATCTTCAAACACAAGCCTTATTTTCTTAGAACCCATTTCCAAAAGACTAGTAAACCTATTTGCTAAATTACTGTAATTATTTTTTCATTCCCTTGTTCATTGCAGGAAATACAAGTGTGCACCTTAATTACAAAAGGATTTGTCCACAGTACAACTTGAGCAAATATCCCATCTGTATTTTCCCCTCAGAAGTAGACATTTCAGGTTTAAGCCAGTTTAACAGAGAGAGCACTGTGCCTATTGCAGAGTGCATTGATTACAGAGTGCCTGAGACAGGAATAATTTCACAGGTGTGATGGTCCCCACAAATTATCTATTCTCAGTAAAATGAAAACTCATTATTTTTTATTCCTTCCTTTGGACCAGTGCATTTGCTTTGGTAGAAGTGAAGGGGCTGAGACACTGAACAAGTCTCAAATGCTGATAAAGCATTGTGTAAAAGTGACAGATGGCCTTCCAAACAAGACAAGTTTGAGAGGCATGTGGCCAAATGCAAGTTCAGTGCCTTATGTGAGCAATGATGAAAGTGCATACCATTTTTTATGGTGACTTTAAGGATGATCACTCCGTTTCCTTGAAATTCTTTCAGTATGCCAGTGTCAGGACATCGCTCCCGACGTGGAAGCGGAGGCCTTGGTGAAACGGTTAAATAAACATATCGTTATTGTCCAGCTTTAGAAGAGGATATTAGATTACATACCAGGAGAGCAGGCCATGCCTGTCTTCAGCATTAAACTACATCTGAGTCTCCATTTTCCTGTAGTGCCGTGTTCAGTTTTGATTACCTACTGCTCCCAAGCTTGGTTTATTTATCTAAGTGCTATTCTAATATAAACTCACCGAGATTAGTTTTGCCCTTGGTCCCACGAAGGCAGCTCAGTGGGAAATGTGACTCAAGTGATCAAGGACAGAAGTGAATCCATTACCATTTTCTGAGGTATCCGTGTGTTTATTTTTGTGTTCAGATCTTTAAAAGTCCTTTCAAATAGGATCAGCAGGTTTTGTAATGTGAATGCCAGTTAGAACACAGGTGACAGAAACTGTAATAAGCTTTCAGACGAGTAGTGGCAGCTCTAAAGGTTTTTAGTTGGTGAGGATCTTAACAGAAGATTTTGTATTAGATGTATGTGTGAATGTGCTTATAAAAATGTGGAGCATGGTGTTGTGCAAAATAGGAATGGCATCAGTTATTCATTATCAAGATAGTGCTAACAGGAATGTTAGATATTTTTACATTGGAAAATAGAAAAAAGATGTCATTATAATAAAAAATATTGTCATTGTAAATATCCTTACAACTTTCTCCCATGTCCCATTTCCTGTGGGTCAGCCCAGGCTGCCCCACAGCTGACTCTGAGTTTGGGAGCACCAGTGAAATCCCCACAGGGACTGCTGCATATTCCCAGTATCCTCATCTGCCTGCTGCCCTTCTGGTGCTGGGATTGATCCTCCTTCGTGTGTCCTGCTCAGAGATCCTGCACCAAAAATGTCAAACTGGCTGTGAAGAAAGCAGAAGTGAGAAAGTAAATATAGGAAACAAAGAGTATTTCTAGGGTCAGTATGAATTTGGCTTGGTGACCAAAAGGAAAGCAAGGGCAGGAGAGGGAAGATGAGTTTGCAAGTTTGGTATGGGGTGGGTGATTGATTAGTAGAAGGAAAATAAGGGAAAGGCAGAAATGGGGTGAGAAGAAAATATGACTCAGGGAAAAGGAGGAGATAGAAGAGATGATAGGCAGGAAACACAGGTGATCAAAGAGGCTGTGGGAACAGAGAGGGAAGGTGGGGGAAGAGAGGGCATGAGAAAAGGGAGGTAGGAAGAAGATGGTGATGGAAGGAGAGAATCAAATGACCAAGAGAAAAAAATCTGTATGTGGAAGGGTCTCAGATAAATGCAGCAGCAATGCCAGTGTGAGATTAAAAGCAAAAAGTAGCAAAAAATATTCTTCAGTATTTAATTCCATGATTGGCTTTAGCTATCAAATAACAGAAAACAGCTGCATTTCATAAAGCAACAACTGGTCTGCAGTTGTAATCTAATCCTTGCATCTGACACTTAGAAAAAAAATATTTTCCCTGCACATGTGATCCACTTATACGACTGGTACCACATTGAAGAAATCTGTGAAGTTGCAAACTAAGTTCTTAATTGCTTCTTTTGTCTTTCTATTTTCCCTTGTATATTTTAATCAAAGAGGGAAATGACATGTTTAAGAGGCTGGGCATTGTCTTTCTGAGTCAATTTAACCTAGTATGTCCATTTCCCTCTCCCTCAAGTTTGTGCATCATTGAAAAATAAAATCCTTACAAAAAAGATCAGCTAGGGAATAAAAAAGAAGCAGTAGGTAAAGATAAATATTAATCAAAAGTTCAAAGGTTGAACTATTTTTTCAAGAGCTTAAAATATATGAACCCATGTATAGGAGAGTAAAATCTGAAAATATTTTAGCAAAGCAATTAGGGAAATTCTTCAGATATTTTCTTTTTTTTTTTTTTTTCTTTCTGTCACTGCTTAGTATACTAAGCATTATCACACTAAAATGACAGTATTTGTTACATATAATCCAAAACTCATCTCTGAGGAAAACATGTAAATAAATGAGCAGCTCTGTTTTTCCAGAACAGCTGATGCAGGACATTCAATGCTATTTTTTGCCTTCACGGTGGTGCTTTTCATCCCTGTTTGTTTACAAACACTGTGTGAAGGAGCACAGAGAGCTGCACTGGGTTTAGGAGCAGTGACCTGCTGCCCACAGCTCTTTCACGGGATACAGGACAGAAGTGGAAAGAGAAAATATGCCCAGTAAGAGCACATCTACTTTGTTCCCTGTGGATCTCTGGAGCTGAGTCTTAGAAAACACATGTGCTAAATTAAATCCCTACAAAATGGAAAGAATGTAAGTTATCATGGCCTTATCTGAAAAAATCCGGACAATAAATTGAACAGATCTCAGTTTATCTTTCTTGTTGTTGAAAGATTAAACCAGCTCTGAACCTGCAACTTCAAGGATACTAATTGTTTTCCTACCTGATACTAAGACCGCTTAAGACAGAAGATTGCAGAAGGCCCTTTGCTAATTTTTATGCCCTCTCTGGCTTTTTTCCCTTTAAAGTAGTAACCTAGGAAAATTTATGTTGGTGTGAATTAAAGTATTTCAGTTAAAACACACCACACATTTGTGAAGAATTAAAAATTGCCATAATCTTGCAGAGTTCCCTTGCACTTTTAAGCTGCAAGGCAGACACCATTTCCATTGTTCACCCCCCAGCTTCAGTCGTCCAAAGCAGTTAAAATATTGCAGTGTACTGTACCTCTCACCCAGCCTGCCCAGATTCCTTCCTAAATCCCTGTGGTGAGGAGCCCTAGCCCCAAAAGCAGGGAAAGCTTAAATCAGTGTGCCACCTCATATGCACAAGAAATAAATCCAATGGAAGGCAGGAGTCATTAATTCTGATGCTCATGGAATTGCATGTTTACCCGTGAAAACTTTTTTAATCTGACATCCTTAAATTACTTCAGCTCCTACTTTGTCCCAAATGAAATCAGGTTTTATGAAAAGTTCTGAAGGTGATTAATTGGTTTCAAAGCCTTCCAAATACACTCAGCATATCCACTGGTATTAGTCTGCTTTTCACAGGAGAGAAATGAGGTTACTGGAAATCATATTACACCAGCCTATTTCTTCTGGATTAAATGTGCTTGAAATAAATGTCATTCCTTTTCCCAGTTTACAATTTATCATTTCAGAGTGAGAGAACGTATCTTCATTTTATCACTGCGTTGTGTAACATTTTTCCATGTCACTATGCAGAAAAGATTATTTGACACATTAAAACTTGAAATATACTGCACAGAGACCAAACTCTGTTGCAAATACACTGCAATTATGTTCAGCCTCATTAGGCATTTCACCATCAGTTTCTAAAGGACTGGGATCCTCATTAAATAAAGGATTTAAGTGCCTAAAGAGATTTGGCAAACTAGACTCAAATCTGCAATCCAACCTGTTGTACTCCATTACCCATCCTGGTATTCACTAGACTCCGAAGGCACCAAAGGATTTTCCCTCACAGCTCTCTAATTGCTTAGAGCTGTTGTTCTGGGCACTACAGGAACTGACCTATTTCTGACAGGTGTGACTTTGCCTTCCATCTCACAGCTACAGAACAATTTCTTTACAAAGATACAGTGACATTGCTCTCCTGTAATCTTAGGCTGACTACCATGCAGAAGAAGGGCTGAGCAGTTAAACCAGGCTACATCTGCAGGTAGATG
Source organism: Melospiza melodia melodia (assembly GCF_035770615.1). Taxonomy (NCBI): domain Eukaryota; kingdom Metazoa; phylum Chordata; class Aves; order Passeriformes; family Passerellidae; genus Melospiza; species Melospiza melodia. Next base: position 81,033,770 of record NC_086195.1, read on the forward strand.
GATGTTTTAGAAGGATGCCTCTCTCATCTATTTTAGCTGTCTGCATTAGGGCATGAGGTGCTGCAGTTACGCCAGTTATGGTACAGGATGTCCTGGAAGGCTGTTTGCAATGTAGGTATCCTCATGTAACATTCAGATGAATCCCGAAGTAGGTGTTCCCCCCAGTTTTCTCTGGGATAGTGGGATATTGTAACAGATATCCCCATGGAAGCTGAGTGGATCCCACTGGAACACTGCAGTGGTGTGTGGCTGTGCAGCACAGACACACCACTGCAGCAGCATTACCTTGTCTCCTTGACCACACAGGCCCAGCCGTGCTAGTGCCTATCCCAGCAGTACCTCAGAGATTGATGTGTTCTGCAGCACGTGAAGCATAAATACACAGCATATTAATGTAGTGCTTTATGCACTAAGTCCTTTACTTGGCCTGGCACAGCAGAAAATCAGAGAATGTATGCAGCAGCATACAGAAAGGATGAATCACCTTTTAAAGTGCATTTAATGCTTTTGACAATAGTGTGTTCTCAGCTTCTTTCCTACCATCACAGCTCAGGTCTGAGAGGAAGGCAAGTGCAGGAGATACTGGGCCACTTTTCCCTTTCCCAGAAGTGATCCACAGGGGAAGCTGCTGACAGTAGCCTCTCGACCTTCCTGTACTGCAAAGACAGCAAGAGCCCTGATCCAGAAAAGGTGTGAGCAAGATCCTGATTCTGCAGCTTGGCACTTGCTGGAGCATGAGTCCTGGGCCCTGGCCAACAACAGCTGCAGCACATGGAATGAGCTTGGGTCCTAAATCCTGTGTGCTTGTACTGGGAACTGGGATATTGAGAATAACATGGATATCATGGAGATTCAATGGACCATAAAAAATTACCCTCCAGCATTAAGAAAGACAGCACACTCATTTAGCCACCCTATTATCAGTAAGCCAAGGAAATGTGGTATTAAGGACACAAATACACAGTGAATTTAACACCATTCAGCAATGATGGAACAGGAGAAACCTGCTCTCTTCAAAGATTTGCTATGCCCTTTTTTTTTTTCAGCACTGAATAGGAAGTGCCCCAACAATTCATATCCCAGCAGCACAGCACAGTGCTGAGTTATAACATGTTTTGTTCTCACAGAAGGAGATCTTACAGGAAAACTTGTTAGAAAAGTAATCTGTTATGGATAAGGTATTAAAATATTATCTTAGGGTCCTAGCCAGTACAGGATGATTTATTTTAGTACAGTTGTTAATTATGATTAGTGCCCTAATAAATAGGGAATGATGGGTGCCTGGAAAAGCAAAGCCATTGCATAATTACACATTTTCCGGTGAAGGTTTTTTTAAGGGGACGTAGCATCTTTATCAGATCATCACTGGTGACCTGAGGAGAACTTAGAGCTAGATCCAAGGACAGTGTAGGTGGACAAACCTCCCGGGAAATCAGTGGAAGACTTCTTGTTCATCACAAATTACCTATTCCAGTGAAACCACACTCAATTTTGTTCGGTGCAGCTGCTTTATCAGTTTGTTCTGCTTCTTTGGAAAGAGGTGCCATAATTTGGCTGTGAAATGAGTGAGAAAGTAGGTGTTAAGTTCAGTATGTATGGGAACTCTTGGAGACTTGTCTTTCCTTGACCAGGTGTGAAGGTCTGCAGGTCTACTTCTCTAGTCTCTTTTTCCTGGACAAATTGCAGTTCATAGCACACAAGAAACAATTCAGCTACAAGTTTCAACATGTTTTAAATATTGCTAAGTGTTTTTTTTTAATTTCCCATAATATTTTCACACTGTAAAAGGATTTTCCTTTTCATTGTAACACGTTATTACACACTGCATGCTCATAATTACCTAATATTTCCATGCTCTATAGATTTCTCTTGATTGTTAATATTAAAAGGCTTATTAAGATCCTCTCTATCAGCTTATGGTCTCCACATATACTTAGAGGGTTGGCAAACTTGGCACAGGATAAATGTCACTTTTAAAATATGTTACAGACAGAGTACAGTGGAGGTTAAAAAAATAGAGATTAGAGTGTTGAGTAAATGTCATGACTGCCAGAATCAATTGAAAATGAGCATTCTTGCTGGCTTTAGCTGGAATGAAAAGAGGCTTCTCCTCCCCCAAGCCCAGTCCCGGAGGAGTACAGTCAGGATGGTACTAATGAGGAGAAAACTCACAAGGTAGGGGTGATGTTTCCTTCAGAAACACTATATGCATTGGTGCCCTGAGTCCCCTAGGGACCTAAAATCTGTTATTGTTCCTCCTGGGAGGTCCGTTTACACTTAACACACATCTGGCTTAATTAGGCTGACAGCTGCTGCAGGTACTATTGGACAAGGTCCAGGCATCAGAGTGCATTAGCATTTGTTTAATGGTTTAACCTTTCATAATCTGATCTCCACTGCGTAAATGAACCAGAGGGATATCTTTTATTACTTGTTAATGTGTGTTGTGTGTGTGTGCACATACTCACACTCACACAAACATGCAAGCAATCCACATCAAATGTGTCCCACCGCACACTGAAAACCCAAATCTTTTCCAACAGTAAACTTTTGATCAAATAAATGCAGCTCCAAATAAAGAAAAAATCAGCTGGGTTAACAGGAAAGAGAGCAGCAGTCATGCTGTATATAAGACAGAAGAAAATACAGTTACTTCCATGTAGAGATATTGGCCACCACATATTCACAACCCAATTTTGCATACCTATGGTTTTCATGCTTTAATTAAAAAGGAAAAAGAAAAAGAGAACTAAAGTTTTTGCTGCATACAGAAATGAAACCAACATAGAAGATGTTCTAGCACAGATTCATGTTTGAATCTGTGCTAGAATAATAATAAATAAAGCTCATGATCTTGATATTTTTAAATAGATCCAATGAACAAAATAGGCCTGATTCTGCCCTTATTAACAGCACAGCAATTCCTTCAAAGTCACTGGAAATAATCTGGTTTTACACTTGGATACCTGAGGGAAGAATATAGCTCAAATGATTAGGCATGTGCTTTGTTTTCTCAAGAGAACCCTTTCCACATATCCATTGAAAGGAATTTTTTTTCACTTTTAAATATTCTTTTATGTCTAGTTGGCTTTTTTCCATAGCAAATCCCTGTAAAAATAGCCTTTGGCAAGGCAGCCAACTTCAGCACAAGCCCAAACCTTATTATATCATTGAAAGCAAAACCAAATCCAAAGGCACCTTTCCAAATCCAATCAGCTTTCTTTATACACCGACGTGCTCATTTACCTGACAAATTATTGTTCACCTTTCTATTGACTCCCAGGCTGCAATACACCACATGTTTGGAGACTTTGGATATCAATACAAAGAAAATCTTTGCATAGTGAAGAATATCATTTAAATATTAATCAACCTGGCCCTTCAGTAAGTTCTTTTTCAGTGTGTGCTCTTGCCATGGCCTTAGCACGTGTCAAATTTTCTCTGTGGTTTGGTGCAGACAGAGGAGAGCAGCCTTCTGCACTTGCTCTGTAATGTGATCTGCCTTTGGCTGAGCCACTGCAGATTTGTGCTGCAGTGCTGAGGAGTGGAGCTCAAAGCTCCCCTCCAAAACCTGTCCCAGGGCTGGATCCTCATTTTAAGAGATGCATTTCAATTGTTTTGCCCTTCTGGGACATTTTGTTCTCTTTGGGACTCTCTCAGTGGTGTGTAATGTGTCTTGGTGAAGCAGCTCAGGGTACCAGCATCACTCAATAGCAAGTGCATGTGGGAACATGGTTAGAAACAGACCATGTATTGAACATCTTTGACTATTTAAGGGCAAGAACATAGAGACCACATTCGCCAGTCTCATGCATAATAGCTTTTCATACTTGGATTCCTTTTAAAAGGGCATCTTCCTCTCTGTTTAAGTGAGTAAACTTCTGCATGAGCCAGGTAAACAAAACTTTAATGAGAATACTATGGTTATTGACTGGATCAGGGTTTCAGGCCCATTAGGCAGCTGCTGTCCAGGCATTTTTGGTGCTTATAGTACTTGTTATTTCATGTGTAAACTCTCTTAAGCCATCTCTAAATCATGCAATAGAGTTTGGTATACAGACTCTTGTACTAGGCAGAGTAATGGCTGTGCTGGAAAATCCACTCTGAGGCACACAGATCCATGAGGACTAAACGTAAGATGCATCATGATGTACCCTTGCTCGATTCCAGCAAGAGCCACAAATTTACATTACAGGGGAGGGTGGGAAGAACAGCCAGTATAGCATGGAGCAAAAATGGGAGAGGCTTCAGGAACATACTGGGGGCTTGAATCTTTTGTGAAAAGCTAAAAGATGAAAAAATATGCAGTGGCCTTTTTCTCCTGATCACAGAAGTCTTGCCAAAGCATATTTTAGGAGAATATAGACACAAGGTTTGTCCTGGTCACACTTACAGGAAGTCATACGTTGGAAGTGATAGAGTGATGCTACGTAATGTAGTTTATTTATGAATATGAAATTTAACATGCTTTGTGATGGCTTACTTGAGGAAAGTTTTCAGTAATCTCTTTATCTCTGTTAAACAATGCTCATTTCCACATGAAATATAATTTTAGGACTGATCATGGTCTCCTGCTGAACCTGTCTGCTAGTATGACAGGTTAAAATTAACTTTCCACAGATAGAAGTAAAAAAGTATTTCTGAATGTTAACAAAAAATAGGGGGAAAAAAAAAAGAAAAAGGAAAACAGAGCTGAATGGCCCAATTTGATAATATTTGACCTCTGCAGCTTTGTGTTCAGGAAAAGTACTGCAGGAAATTGATTTGGGGGTATTTTAAATCCTTAAAATCAGCTGCATGCTTAAATACTTTGCTGGATTGTTACCTCGCCCCAGAGAAAAAACAGCTCACTGTAATCTCATTGGTATCAGATTTCCATTCACAGCTTCCCTGAAAAATCAATGCACTGAATGAAAATCAATCCCTACTCAAAATGTGGCCAAAAATGTTTTAATTTCTGAATGAAGATTGCTTCAAAGAAGATAAAATCCAACCCCATCATCAGGCAGCCAAAGTCTCATCTCACAGTATATCTCTATGTCTGATTGTTTATCTTGTTTTGTATTGCGTGCTTTTCCTAGTGCTCCTGCATGATTTATGGAAGCACCTTTTGGAGGGGCTTTGTACCTTTTATCTCTTAATATATGCTACGGTGTGCATTTACTACAACTACTAATAACAGCAGCAGATCTTAGCTGGTTTGAAAAGGGGAAACTAGTCACTGCCTAATGTTTGGAAGTGCAGGTTGATCTGGAAGCAGTGTGACTAAGAGATCTGGCTGGCAGATGAAGGCAGGAGAAAGGAAGAGTCATCCTGAAACCAAGGCTAGTGTTTGAAGCACGGTGTCTTTCATCAGAAATCTTATGAGAGGTCACTAAGTTCATCTGGTTATACATTTTACCAAGGAAAGGCAGCAAAGAAAGATAAACATTCTACATCCTTGCCATCACACCAACATCTTGATTTTGTGTGCAAAATCTTTTCTTTCTTCTGAAGAAGGTAAGTCATTCTATAGAGCACACGGGTCTGGGAACACTGTGAGGGACTGAATCAATTCCACAGCTGTGCTCTGCTCATATATCTGAGGGAAAGCAGAAAATCATGAAGGGTACTCTTCCACTTTATGGTAACAATTGTAAAAATGTTCCAAGTGTCCATCCAAAATAAATCTCAGCTGTGACCATGAAAGCAAGTGTATGGCTTAGTTGCAGAATTGAAGCTTGCTTTTTATCCTCAAAGTCATGGCTTTTGCCTGTGGGCTGGCAGCTTGAAGAGAGAGTCTAAATTCAGGTAGAAAGTTCTACAAAGTAAGAAAAAACTGAGAAATGGACAAAAGACTGGATGTGTGCTGCAATGAGAAGGAAGAATTGAAAATTATCTCAGAGTATAAAGACTTGCAAAACAAAAAAGGATTATGGCATTTTGATAAGCACCTTCTGGAGAGGAAGGATGTATTTAAGGGACACAGAGTTACAGTTCTTGTAAAAGCTTTTCCACTAGGACATTTTTCTCTGTTAATGCTGCTAGTTGGCTGCCTCAGTGACCAAGAGTAAGAGTCCTGGACAGTTAGCGTACACCAGATTAGAGACCGTCCTCATTTTTGAAATGGAAACCAGATGAAAAGTTTGAACATTGCAGCCATGGACTGGCTCTCTCCACAAATATTTAAAATATTACACTAAACATCTCTAAGGGAAAGTTAATAATGAAGATGATACTCTGCACAGAAGAAAAATGACATTAAGTGTTTCCTGTTACTTAAATTGTTTTGCATAATATTGGGCTTATAATGGAAGCACAGTTCCAGTATTAGCAGGACTTGTGGTGTTATCAAATATAGTAATTTTTGCAGAGAAACAGCAGATAACCACAAGTTGTGATTCAGCTACAACAGTTTGACACCTGCCTGAGCTCTGTGGGGTTAGTCACCAAACCTCACCCATCTAACTAGCACAACTCTGGGGAACAAACACAACATTGGATGTTTCTGCTACATGGTGACTCTTTCAGTGGCAGGACAAAGGAGATTCAGGGGAAAATGTGGGGAAAATTGCTGCCAAGAGGCAAGGTGGGTACAAACCACTCAACCAGTGCCCTGTGTCAGTGAGCAAACAGACACAGGGCAAACCTCCCTGGTGGCATCTGTTGACAATGTCTGTGTGAAGCAAAATTTCAAGGGAAAAAAAAATAGAATGTAAAACCCCTACAGCGTTTAAATAAAAGGTAAACAACTTAGTGCCTTTTCCTGAGAACTAGTTTTAGGCTTTAGACTAAAATATTGCACTACTGAACATAACTGCTTTCACTTTACCAAGATCAACTCCTAAACTTTAGACAAGTGATAAATTACATCTGTTCATACTCCTCTTCAGCCCACCACAGCAACACAAGACCTTGGATGGATTTTCCCTCAACCCATGCTGCTGCTTCTGAACTATAACTAAGAGAAGGAGTCCTCAAAAGGCTGCCTTTCCCCATCAAGCTCTGAGTGGGCAAGGTAAGGGCAAGCAGATAAAATTTAAAGATGACAGGAAGCTGAAATTCCTGCTCTCATTTCCCATTTTTACCTTCTGTGAAAACGCTTCATGGAGAAAGTTTCTTGCCACATGAAAGTAACCATGTCTTAATTGGTATCCCTAATCCAGCCTCCTGCAAGGCTAGTAGGCTTGCTGAGGCAGTCCTATCAATCCCCAGCAGCTGGCATAGAGAAGAAAAGAGGGATTGTGGAGGGATCTGATTTTTTGAAATCAGAGCTGTCACTATACACATTAGAATTAAGACAGCAAACTGGAGAGAGCCCTTTTTGGGTGCTGTTTTCAAGATATGATGACTTATGCATGCTTTTTCTATCTAAAAAAATGTGTACCCAGTAACGTCTACTTCTAAAAAACCGTGTACTCAGTAATGTCTACTTCTATCCCTCTGGACCTCTGGCTGTTTCCTGGGTTCAAATTTCTCATTACTGATGTTAGTGCTTCAGAGCAAAAATTGCAATCAGGAGTCCGAAAAAAGAGAGGAGACATCTTCTGTCCATTGTGAAACATAGTCACAGTCAAATACAAACTTAAGAGCATGATTCCCTCCAGTTCAAAGACGAAGCTTCGGAAAATAATTACATTGGACATCAATAAAAAAAAGACAAAAAGAAAATACTGAAAGAGAAAACTGTAAAAAAAAAAAAAAACACGAAAAAAACCCACTGCAAATATCTTGAAAGTTTAGCTGACCTTGGCTTATTATTTTGTTTCATCTTTTTTCCTGCTTTGGACAAGACCACAGCATGTGGTCCTGTGGAATGAAGTCTCCTGATCTCTTTATTGCACTGGAAAGCTGCAGCTTCTCTATGTTGAGTCATGCCCTGAGCCTAAACCTGGGTAGCTTGTTCAGCAAAGAGGGAACCACAGACAAGGTGGCAGCTACAGAACATTTGATTCACTCAGGCCTGCTTTGACATAGCCCACAGTGAAAAAAACCAACAGAACATTCTTATTTTATAATTTCCTTCCTAATCATAAAATGCATGTATATATTCATTAATGTCTTTCTGGGTTCTTGGACGGAATTTTTTAAGAGGGTTACAGGAGGTTTTATCATTTTCCAAGATCCTCAGTGAAGTATAACTTGAATATAAGCATCTGTGTTGTTTGGACTAGCCTTTTCCTACAGGTAGCAGTTCTCCAGTTGAATTTACAAAGCCAACAATTACATGAGACAACCACTATGCAACTCTCATTTAGGTAAAATGATTTAAAGCCACATGGTCCCATGCCATTGCCTAATATTAGAAAGGAAGTGCATAATTTCAAGTGTTTTGAATTTGGGCAACCATTTTTTTAGGACCAGTAGATCTCATCAGTTCCTCAAAGAGGAATCAACCAAATACAGAAGATGGAACAAAAGATACAAAGTCTTGCTCTTTCCCAGAAGGTGTTTTCCTTCCTCTTTTGTTTTGCCAGCATTACATTTTCTCACTTACCATGGAGGATAAAATCTGCAACTACTTAACACATTAGACTCAGTGACACTAAAAATAATAATGCATTTAAATGTGATATTTGTGACTATGTGCCCAGCATGTAAAAAACATTATTTCCTTAGATTCAATTTAGGCCTAAGGGATTCCGAGTGCAATTATGGTGTTGACTGGATTAGTAAAATTACTTAAATATGCAGTGATATTTCATCAGCTATTCCAGAGGCTTCTAGGTTATAGACCTAGTGAAATAGACTGTGGAAGTATGTGAAAATATGGTTCAGTTATATCCCATCATAAAAGTAAGCAAAAGTATTATATATAAAGAGCTCAAAATACTCTGTGGCAGTCATAAAATCAGCTTAAGGAAACCAATACAGACTTGGTGTACCAAATAGGAGATGCACATCAGATAAGACATAAAAAATGCATTTTGGATGTGGTGTGAAAAGATTGAGGCACACCTGTGATACAACAGTTACCTTTTGTAGCTCAGTGTACATACAAACAGGAACTAAAAGCATGTATATATTTCTGTTGATGCTGAGTGCTCTGTGGGCATAACAGAAGGCTCAAAATGTAAAGTAAGTATTTATATTAATATTTATAGAACATAAAATTAATACTTCACTGAGAAATCTGCTAAAGTCATGACAATATTTCTGAAATGGTATTACTTTCTGGTACTGTGCTTGATGTATGAAATATATGCAGTGTGCAGTGTGCCAACAGCTATCTTCTTGTAAAATCATGTGTTTTCAAAATGCAGATAAAAACCCCTGTACTTCAAATAAAACTGGAATAGGACAGATTACATGGCTCAAGAATAGGCCATATATTCTACTTATAAAAGCAAAAGCAATAGGTGCAATAATATTAATTGAAAAATAAAAATAATTTAAAGCCTTGAGATTTTTCTCACAGATTTTATTATGAAAGTATTTTCTTGTTTAAACAAAGAACATGTTGTCTGAAACATGATAGGTTTGGAAAAGAAAAGAATCTAGGTATTTCATTGGGGAAGGGTTTCTCTAGGTTAAATTAGTCATAACTCGTTCTTGGAAAAACATACAAAGAAGGATAAGTCAAATTCTTCTGTAATATGCATGTAGACAAGAACTGCATTTGAAGATTAATTATCTCATTATTTTGCTAATATGCTGTAATTAAGTGAGCTATAGCATTGAAATTACTAAACGTGGGATTACTATTCCAGATTTGAATTAGCTTGTATCTCAGAAATGTTCTACACTGCACCTCAGCTTTAGGACATAAGCATAATTAAATTACCACTTTATTTGATGCAGCTGCTTCATAAATTTGCACTTCAAAATAGTTCCATCATTCACCATGTCATTTCCTGTGTTTTTTAATTATTGGCTGGTAAAAAATTAAACCCGAGTAGTTTAACAATAGCACAGTAGCTTTTCCTTACATTCAAATTAAGCCTAAGGGATTCTGAGTGCAATTATGGTGTTGACTGGATTAGTTCAATTGGTTAAAAATGCAAGGATATTTCATCAGCTATTCCTGAGGCTTGTGGATTATGTCCAAGAAAATGAGGATTTAATTTCATCTAAGTTATTTCTGTTATTTCTTAAAAAAAAAAAAAAAAAAAAAAAAAAAAGACAAGGAAAAAAGGTTTGTAGTTATACAAGACTGAGAAGACAGAACAGTCTGAATGAATTATCAGTGGGATTTTTACCATTACCTTCCAAAAAGTCAGGCTTTCATCCTAATCTACACTTCTAATGTAAGAAACACATGACATCAGCTTCTGGGGGTGTTCGTACTACACAGATGATCAATACAGAATTTGGGTTTCTTTTTCTTCCGTTCAGTTTCCAGTATTCGCCATTACTTGTGAACCACAGAACTCCCTGTTAAAGCTGGATACCAAGCCTACTTGAACTTTTGCCTTTTGGAGAGGTTGCATCTTAGAGGGCCATAATATCTATCGTGGCAGTTTGCCACAGATCACTGCTCCTGCAGTACAGTCAGGTACGGGCAGCTGTGCTTGTCTGGTATTTTAATACCTGACTGCTTCAAGTCAGATGTCATTCCAGAGCTATTACCATTACTCAGAAATAGCTGGAATGATAGCTGTAGGCACTCTACCATTTTCAGGAGAGATATTGGTTTCTTAGTAGTCCTGAAATGTGCAAAGCCACTCTGTGGTATTTCTTCTAGACATGATTTCAGTTAGAGGACCTGGTTATCAGTCCCTATTGACATTCTTTATAATAATTTGCTCTATGCAAATATGCAGTATCATTAAAATGACATTATTATTCATGAATACATTTAGAAAAATCTCATTCATCATACATCCCTTAGAAAAACTAAAATAACAAACATAAGCAAGATCATTAATCTTTCTGGGATGTCACAAATTGGAAGCATCATGACTAACCATGGTACTTTGCTTATGAAAACATTTATTTTCCTTCTTATATTTTTGTGGATTTTGAACCTTTTGAATGCAGTGGACAGAATGTGGCCTCAAACTACTAAAATAAATTGTGGATCTTCTCTGCCATTCTCCTGAGGCAACAAACATCTTATAAATATTGCAGGTGGGGAAGCCATCTTCCCACAGGAAAACAATTCAGGATGTTTCTGCTGAGGCATTTCTCCCTTATAAACTCTATAACATCTTGGTATCATCCAAAGGTCACTCGAATGGAGCAGAATACATACATTTGTAACAAGTGGGACACTAATACTAAGAGATTTTTCACAGCTATCTAATGCAAGGATAATCTTCCCAAACTATGGGAAAATATTTTTGTATATAAAGGGGAAAAAAAATCATACTTTGAGTTTGGTGAGAGCTTAATTAAAAGCTATGGACAATAGAGGCAATAAGAATGGATCCTTTCAGAGAAAGCTGCCTTCTAAAGAAATTTTATTAGAGAAAATAATCATCAGGCTTAAATCTTCAGTGGCTATCAATCATCATAATTCCATCTGTTTGAGGGCCATTTTCCCAATATACATCAATTGTGACTCCGATCTTTCAGTGGCTGGATATCGGCATGATAAAGAAAGATAATGAAGTATTCAAACAGATATGTATCATCTCAAATATAATATACAGTTTCAGATCCATTGATGCCTAGATAAAGAAGGGTCTGCATGTATTCTTATTGCTGGGAAGCCAGAAATAAATGTGGAAACAAGACTAACTTCTAGTCTTTTAAAGATACCACCATGTAAAAATCACCTTACAAAAACTACATTATAAAAGTCTTTGTATTTCTTGAATGGTTCAAATTAATTCCCTTATTGTAACTGTGGAAACCCTCTTTCACAAAAAGTAAAAGTAAGTAGCAGGCATCAGCAAACTTACCTCAGGGGGATTTCAGAGTGCAAATCTCCACCTTAACATTGATTTGTTTTTTATTTAGCTGAGCTAGGATCACTCCTGGACAATACTACATTTTTTGAGCAGTCCAGTTGTATATCTGTACATAGAATTCACAGATTAGGGCAGTCTCTTTTAGAGATTAAACTCTGTTAGAAAGTAAAACTCATACAAACCTGAAATATTGGGTTTTATTTTATCACCACTTTTTTCCTTTTCTCCCAAGAGAGGAAATAAATTCTATTAAGAAGTGCTTCCATCTACAGTAACTTGTGATTGCACACTCATGTCCATGAGCTATATGACCACCAAATCTGTTATAATCAGGTTCTAGAGATCACAACTGGTGCAGGTTAATTAATTTCTATACCTCTGTTAATTCTGTGTATTCAATAAAAGAGATGATGAAAGGCATCATGAAATATACTGGAAAAGTAAAAAAATGATATGGTAATAGTTATAAAAGGTACACTGTAATATGGTGAATGCAATCAACATACTTAATGTTATCCATAAAAAAACTCATCCTGCTCTCACCAGGGAAGCAGGCTGCACTGTTTGCTTGATCTATGAAGTCCTTGTGCACTTTAATGTGACCAAATCAAATTATTTCCCCTGCATCTGTTTACAATATGCCCAAACAATGTCATTTCTGGGTGGACAGCCTGCATTGAGACAAAGAAATACAGGAGGAATGGTGAAAAATCTTCGGCTCATATAAGTACATTCCACAATGTTCAGCACGTAAAACTTTTTCATTTTGCCTCACATATTCAAAATGACATGGGAAGACATCCAGATCCTAATTTATTCTTCTTCTTAATTATGCTCTTCATGGGCAATGTGGTAGTTAGTGGTTAGTGGTGAAAAATTACTTACTTCTAAAAAGATCCTTTGGAACTGAAACAAATTTCTTGGTTAGTGTCTTTAGCATCTCCAAAGCAAGGAAATTGGGAGGGAGAATATACAATGGATACATTACAGTATTATGCTTTTCTGTTGTTTAAGTATTTTTGATATTTATGTATCAGCTTTCTGAGATGATGAATGGGCACATTCATTTGTCTTCCATGTCTCAAAGGACACAAGAACATGCTGAATCAGCCCATTAAGCCTCAGTGGTGCACATGTTGCCTTTCATCCTTTTCTACCTCTGATGAACCATGTGCCGATGGTAATCAAAACGTGTAAGTGTGTGCAAGAAGAGTGAAAACTTGTAAGATGCTGAAATTACAAAAGCAAAAAACCTCCAGAAAGACAGACTCAGCAACATGCAGTGGCTGGTGTCCCTGTCCAGACCATACAGCACGCAGCCATGGCCACGTCCTTCAGTTCATTGGATCCCTGCCCATGTCTGAGGAGGAATCAAAAGATGCAAAAGACCTTTTACCTTCTCCCAAGCAAATTCAGACTCATCAGGCCTGTAATTGGGCCCAGCGCACGGACTTGTGCTCCTGCCAATCCCATGTTGCCATATGTCCCCCTCTCCAAGCTGTCCCGTGTTGCCATCTGTCCCCACGCCAGCCCGGCCGGTCAGGGCCATCTGTTTCTGCCTGACCCATCCCATGGGGCCAGCTGTCTCGCCCCTTTCCAGGCTGGTTCAGCCACACACCTTGTCTGGAGGTACAAATTCCTACCAGTCATGGATAAATATCTGCTAAAAGGGGAGAAAGAATGAATAGCAGCCTAAAAAAATCAATTTGTGCTGTCTGCATTTCTTAATCAGTGTCTAGTTGAAGTTTCACCATGAAACCTTTTTTGCAAGTCCTCAAGAGTCCCAGCGCTGATGTTTTGTTAAAACTCAGGTGGTGGAATTGGTACGGGGAGATGGTGGGAACTGTTTTTGCAACATGTTACTCTGGTGCCACGTAGGACTCCATCTGGGAACACAAGAAATTTGAAAATCTGTTCTTGAACCTTCACAAAAGCCTGACATCAAGTCTCCAGAGTCATTAAGCTCATCTGCAATGAAGTACCATTAAGGTGGTGGCACAAGAGGATATAAACCCATTTACTGACCAGCTTTTTGGAAAGTCTCAGTCTACAAAGTTATATTTAACCAAATGAGTGGAAAAAATTGGAAACACTTTTGAATTCCTATCAAATAACCATTTCGTTGATCATTGAGGGTACTTAATTGTATCTAAATGAGGGATGCAGGGAGAATTTTCCACTTTCCAGTTGCATATTCTCACATCCCTGCTCCCTACTGGGACAAAATGCAGGCAGGCACCAGCTGTCCATTCTTCTTCCCTCCTACCTTCCCACAATCTGGTTTTCACAGTTAAGAAAAGTGGAGGTGTGGACTGGACATGAGCCATCACTTTTCCTAGCAGGTAAGTCTAGACATAGCTTATAATACCCTTCATATCAGTTCTCTTCCCTCATTTCCAATCTGTAGCACGTTTTTACTTATATTAAACTGAGTATTTTTAAGTGTTTCAGTTTGATTGATGCCACAGAGAAATCAGTGTCATTATTGCCTCAAAATATTTAGGGAGGGATTGTTTCAACATTCTGGCTGTTTATCCAATAAAATATTTTCCATGAAATAGTGGAGGTTAAAATAGGAGATTTGAAATCCCATATGCATTGATGTAGGTGCTAGAACTTCTGCTGATTTGAGAAGGGCCACAAAGCCACCCTGCGGTGAATATTCTGCTCAGTCTATCTCTTTATATGTCTAATCTGCTTACGTGCTTCTAAAATAATCAACAATATCATCCTGGTAGTAGAGGTATGAACAGCAATCTGATGCAAGTTTGAATGTTTTATTTCATTGGAAAATTGGGTGTTAATAAATCAAAGACACAAAAATGTTTTTCTCAATTATTTTCATGAGGTTTAAGTTAGACATCTTTGGTTTAGCTCACAGCTGTACACTTACTCTGGGCTCTGCAGTAAAGGTTTTGGGTAGTTGTCAGATATTCTTTTGGCTTAAAAAAGTGCAAAGAATCTTAAAATGATTTCACAATGTGTAATAAGGAATGATGAGTTGCACTGACAAAATAAAATTTGTATTTTAAACATTAGTACCACATGTTGTTAATGTTAAAAATAAATCTATTCTTTAGCAGAAAATCTGATTACTCTGTCCACCTCAAAGTACTAACTTGTTATTTTTTCAAAAGATTGCCGCTGAATGTTGGAATATGGCTCTGTGTAAAGCTACAGCCATGATAAATGCAAGACTCCACAGAAAGCACAGTCTGAACCCAGTCTGTCAAAAAGAGCAAAAAGAATAAGGAATTACCTGTTCAGCAGGATCATGTGTTACTACTTATTTCAGTAGGAGGCAGTTACAACTGAGCTACTGCAGGTGAAAGCAGGGAATGGTGAAAGAATAACTCACTAGGTGCTGTTTGTAAGCCTGTGGTTAAAGTCTGAACTCAGGTGAAGTTGGAGCCATTCTGCTTGACACAGCAGCTGAGATCTGGCGTAATTTCCCCCAACAGTGGGAACCCACAGTACCAGCTATGACTGTTCGCTCCCTGGCATGGCAGCTACACTGAGCACAAAGCATGCATGGAACATGTGGCCAAGCTGGTGTCCTGGTGATGAGCTTAGTGACACCAACCCGGTTCTTTAGCTGCTTTTGCATCAGAAAACCAAGCCAAAGCCAAAGCCATTGCGTTCGGAGTTTCCTTGCAGTGCTGCCGTGGGTCAGGCTGCAGGGAGTGAGTGCTGCCTGCCTTCTGCGCTGGCAGCAGATTGCTCAGCCATGGTGAGATAGAGTTACCCACCAAAGAGCCCACGGTAGGTTTGGATAACATACGAACAGATGCTCTCAAACCCTACCCAATGCTAGTGCAGCTCCAGGGAGGAGTGTGAAAAAGGGAGGAACAGGGGTAAGAAAATCCCAAGATGTAGAAGAGGTGCATTAGCGGTCATTCTGCTATGATGAATATAACAGCAGGTAGTCCATTAAGCCCAGCCTTTTCACTGAACAATTGGAGGTCTGATAGCCATTAGAAGCAGGTCATATTTAATAGCAGTTGACTCCCTCAACTCTTTCTCCTACAGTACATTTAAACGATTCTTTGGCAAGTGAATCAGCTTTGTTTCTCCTGCACAGGTTTGGGAGAGAGGATAAGGAAAGTCATTTATTTTTGCAGAGCTGGATCTTTTGTCACCCACTCCCCTCTGAATCTCAACTACTATCTGCTAAGCCAAAATGAACTTTAATAAATGAGCTGAACTCATTAGTTATGTGAAGCTCATGCTTACAGTCATAATGATTTTAAAATGTGTGGCTGCATCTTGAAGAAGAACAGAGCTTGACATAATTTCAGTTATCAAATACTGGTAATTGACACAGAGACAGGCTGTGCTTTACACTGGGTTATAATTAATCCACTTCAGTGACCTCAAAGGCTGCACTTCTGAGAAATCTACCACTTACATTTTGATTCTTTGTCAACTACTTCAGCAGACATAAATTACAAATGAGGTACTAATGAAGTATTTCATCACCTGTTTACCTTCAGTGATCAGTTCCCTTACCCTAATTTACAGGAGGCACAATTTTTTTTGAAGCTACTGTCAGCTGGAGCTGCCTTTTACTCTGAGCAGTTATAAATTAGCACATAACTGTGCTTACTCTCACTGGCTCTTTGTTCTTGGTTTTAAAATACTACAGCATAGGAGGAAATTAATTTATATTTAGAAACAGATGGGTAAGAAAAAAATTGTAATTTTCTTCTTGTCTATTCTTTTATTTAAAGGCTCACTACATGAAAGGAATTTCCCCACTTATATAAATACATCAAATCCTACTGCTGTGAGTGTGACTTTGTGTATTTACAGCAGTAGGGCATTTGATTCATTTTGAAATTAAACCCTGCCATATTACCAATCACTTGGAATAATTTTACATGTGTAGATGTCAAAGAATCACCTTGGTCTGCCAAAGTATTGCGACTGAAAACCTTACACTACGCCTGCAATGCTCACATAACTGACTAATTTAAAGTGGCAGGGCTTGATTCCCACATGCAGGCTGAAAAAACATGGAGTAAGGGATAATTTGAGGGTGAGTAAGCAATAATTTGACTTTCAGTGGCTGGAAGGTGAGACACAGCCGTACTATGCTGACCTGCTGTTCTGATGCCTGTGGGCTGCTCCCAATCTGCTCCCACTCCTGCCAACATCTTCCCTCAGTCCCCACAATACATTCCCA
This sequence comes from Melospiza melodia melodia, assembly GCF_035770615.1. Classification (NCBI taxonomy): domain Eukaryota; kingdom Metazoa; phylum Chordata; class Aves; order Passeriformes; family Passerellidae; genus Melospiza; species Melospiza melodia. Next base: position 81,050,789 of record NC_086195.1, read on the forward strand.
TGGGTTTGGCACCATCCTCCTCCATGATGAAGGCTCTTTTCTTTCTTAAGCACCAGTGCTTTTACCCTCAACTCTTCCTTTCAGCAGTCTGATCAGCTTTCTTCCACTTCCTCCTGCTGACACCGGTGATTTTCCTGCTCTGTGTTAGTGTCTCCACTATTCTCTCCCTTCTTGGCACTACTATGAGGCACACTGTATCTTTCAATCCAACAAATGATAATTATTCTCCATGCTTTTATGAGTGCTCCATATTTTATTAACTTTTCTAAGTCAGGAAAAAAATTAAGAAAATTTCCTCATATTTTTCCAGAGATCAAAAAAGACGAGTGAAGAAATTTAATTATTGGGAACGCTACATGAAATTTGTGAGTTCTGTTTAATTCCAGACACTTCACATGAAAGCCATTAATGGACTCACAGTTGGCTGGAGTTCAGGGCAAACTTACTTTTCAAGTCTGAACCAAACCAGTGAAGGTAGTGTGCGACAGATCATCTGGATTTCGTTGCACATTGAGGTGAACCAGAAGGTTGCCTGACAAATGAGAGTAGAACACACTTGTTTATTTTTTGACGAGGTCCTTAATTGGCTCCTTTAGGGAGTGAACTGAAGAAAAGAGACAGAGAAACAGGCTCCCGTGATCTGAAGGAGGTTGATGCAAAAGGTGGGGAGAGATGAAGGATCTTAGGCAGTGCAGGGGTCTGTAATACTGCCAGACATGAGGCAATGAAATGTACCTAAACATACAATTCTGTCTACACTTGAAAATTTCCTATAGTAAATAAAGCCACAAGTTACTGCTTACAGAAAATTGTAATCTTTTTCTTGGTGTACTTCCACTCACAAGCACTCTTGAAAAACCAAGCTGCAAACCTAAAACGCCACATACCTGGGGGTAGGAAGAGAGTGCAACGAAAGTACCAAGGAGCTCTTGGGCTCCATACCAGCACAGAGGCCTGGGGCTGCCATATCCCAGGGTCTCAGTGCCACCAGTGGAGAGCAAAGAGCCTGTGCCCAGGAGGCATCTCAGACAGCCTGTCGACAGAGACGTTGCTGGGGCCTTCAGGGACAAATGAAAGCTCCAAGCCCATTGTACAGCAGGTGGGGACTCCAGTGCATGTGCTTGGATGGTGCAACTGTACAGACCATGTGCCTTCAGGAGTTTCCTCCTAAGCCTTATTTTGCAATCAGGTCCAGTTACCATAGAAAATCCACAGTGTAAATTCCCACTGTCCTGGTAACAAGAAACTTCTGAAATAATTTGCTTCTGTGTCAGTTTTGCTCTATCTTTTACAGGCTGCAGTGCAGAGGGTAGGAAGGTGCTTGACACAGCTCTGTCAGGAGGTCATGAGCACTGAACCCTGGACACCCTTCCTCAGACATCTCCAAGTTGGAAACCTGTTGCTGAGATTCATCATTCTGCATTCTGCATTCTGCTCCACAACCATTGTTCCGTGAAAAGTATGGGAAAATAAAAGGATGTGTTTGTCTAGATTGCTCAGGACTGATCATACCTGGTACAGCAAAAATGCATGCCTTAAGGGGAAAAAAAGTCTGAAACAAAAAGTGTCAGCAAGGCCCCACACATTAACAATTTCCATAAGTTTTCATAACTAATTGCTTTTCTATACAAGTGAGGGAAACAGTTACTTCTATAGCAACCGTCACAATACATAATAGCTTTTTTTAAAAACAAACTGTATTTTTTGCAGGTACAGATACATCATGATGACAAATATCTTTTTCTTTTGTAGTTTTGCAATAGTTTTAAACAACATATAGAGGATGCAATATTTTCCTTTTCAGTGTTGATGGAATGCAGCATTTTTTAATACTCCCTTTTAATAACAAAAATTTGTTTAGAAAAGAATTCACTGATGGGGGAAGATGTAATGGAAATTAATTATACAGACTTTCAAGGGTAGTGAAGAGGGAGAGGGCAGTCAGGAGTGATCGTCCCTTTTCAGGAGTGAGCAGGGCTACAGAGTAGCTTAATAAACCTGTTCCATGAAGACAGACTGAGAGAGTTTGGGTTGCTCAGCCTGGAGAGGAAAAGGCTCTGGCTAGCAGAAGTTGTAGTAACTTTCTACTACCTAAAGGAGGCTATAAAAGAGATGAAGAGGGACTTTGGACAAGGGCATGTGGTGATAGCATAAGGGGAATGGCTTTAAACTGAGAGAAAGCAGGTCAAGATTAGATAAAGGGAAGAAATTCTTCACTGTGAGAGTGGTGAGTCACAGGAAAAGGTTTCCCAGAGAAGCTGTGGATGCCCCATCCCTGGAAGCATTCAAGCCAGGCTGAAAAACCTCAGCAACAGAACAACCTGGTCTACTGGAAGATGTCCGTGCCTACAGCAGGGGATTGAAATTAAATTATCTTTGTGGTCCCATCATCCATCCCCCAGCTCATGGCACTGCAAAAGCATCTCCTTTTTTTATACATAATGCCATGTCAAGGCACTGGTTGAGATGCAGCTGAAGTCTGCCTACAGCTGCCAACTGCTTCATTCCTAGCGCAGGGCTGGTACCACAGAATGACAGGAAGAAAACTACTGATCACAAAATATTATTTTGCGGCATTTTCATTCCATCCAGTGGACACAGGCAGAAGGCAAATCTGGCCAACCTTGATGAAGTGTGTCTTTCTTTGAGGGCTGTTAGACTGGGCTTTGTGCTTTACACTGGCAGATAAGACTAGTGCAGGCATGCAGGTAGATGCATGGGATGGACTTTCTGTTGACAGCACAGAAGTGAAGCAAAAGCTACAATATCCTTCATAGGCAGAGAGAGACATGGTGATATCCTTTGATGCTTTGTAGCCTCTGGACCTACCTTGAAGGAGAGAATTGTAAGGGCTGCAGGGGAAAGAAAGTCAGATTTAGAGAAATAGCTCCTGGTGTGCTTCCAGGAGCTTGGACAGGATGAAACAGCACACAGATTTCATATGCATCTATGAAATCATTGAGCTGTACTTCTCTCTTTTATTAATTTCTTTGGTAGTGATGTGGCATTGTGCAACATTTTGCTCTCAATATAATCCCCAGGAATGAATGAATTTTAAAGAAAACAAAGAAAAATTTATGTTATAGTTGTTAGAGCAGTTTGTGTAGAAGAAATCTAGAAAATAACTTTCGGCCACCCCCAAAGTCTGCATGGAAAAAACTTTATGAGACTAAAACAATTTGGGTAAATCCAAATTTGTCCTTTCCTTGCCCAGGTCAAAATATTTGGAAACACCAAAATTTCCTGTAAAGGTCTCTACACCTTTCTTAGGATTCAGACTCAGACTCAGCAAAGATCTTAAATCCAGGTTAGATTATGTGAACATGCTCAAGTCCTCTGCTGAATTGAAGCCTAAATTTGTCATCCTTCCCAGCCTTGTGATTGTTACACAATTTCATTGTCAATCTGATTTTTTTAAAAAAGCCTATGAAAAGTGGCAGAAAGCAGAAGACTACGTCTCTGTTTCTATTTTAATAATTACATGTGCTTAGAAATTTTAATTACATAGTCATCGATTCTCGTTCACATAAAATCCTGGCTAGCTTATTTTTATTAAGTAATTTTTACTTTCCTCAGTCCTGTTGCTCACAAAACTGGCAAATGTACATTTGTTACAAGTCAAGAATTATCTGAGAGGTAAATTTCATATTAATGGAACTAATGTGCTTTCTTTTAAAACATCTTTGGTTATTTCATTGCTTACCATAATTTAAGACTTGGCTGCGTAAGGAGTGTTGCACTTTGGCAATTGCTAAAATGGTCTGTGTGTGGTCAAGACAGCTGTGTCTGTTGTTGCTGAACATAATGCTGACTTAAGTAACCAGTATCCGCTTCAAGTAGGATTTCAAACCTTTTTGCTTTCTTTCGTTAATACCAGGTTACACAGACAGAGAAAAGGGGGGCCAGTGCTGACCTGTCTTTCTTGTTGTTCTCGTAACTGAACGGCAGCAGATAGAGCAGGAGCAGATTGCAATCTCTGCCTTCAAACCTTCAGCGATGAGCAGCAGCTGAGCAATTTCAGGATGTTGTGTTTTGGGGTTCATCTCCCCATCTAACAAAATGCTAATCCTCAAATGACTTCAATTTCCACTTCCAAAATGTTCTGAAGAAATCCCATGCTGTCTGGTGCAACGCTTTGGTCTTTGAGCTGCACCGAGGTGGTCTGATCCCTATCTCGCTGGGAATTGGGAAACAATGTCACCCAAGTCAACATATAAGCAGTACATACAATATCTAAACTTGGCATGAGGGGAAAATTGCCCCGTGATTACACCACTCAAGGAAGTGCTTTTAAAGCTAAGAAGAGAGATGGGGATCAAACAGATATAAAGGGCTCGAGGGCAGCTGTGCCAGCTGAGGAATTCGTGCCTGAACAACAGCGGGCGGTGGCTGCTGCCTTCCCAGCCGGGCCCCGCGCCGGCTGCCAGCGCTCGCGTCCTGCCCGGGGAGGGCAGAGCTCAGGGCTGCCCACCGAGAGGGGCCCAGCCGGACCTTGCCCCGCTCAGGGCCGGCCGGCACCCCGTGCCTCCCCGGGGACAGCCCAGCCCTCACCGCCGAGCCCCTTTCCCCGGCACGACCTCCGCGGCGAGGGCCGGAGCGGGGCCGAGGCCGTGCGCGGTGCAATTTATATGTAAATGAGCCGGGGAATATGCACGAGCCAGCCGCGCACGCTCTGCTCCAGCGGATTCCGCCGCGCGGACTCTGGTTTCCATCAGAAGCATGCACAGATGGGGTTTCTGCAGATTAAAGAAACCAAGATGTGATTGCTTTTAAAGAATGTACCTACTGATACAATGCTGAGAGAAAACAGGAAAGCGCTAAGCATTTGAGCCTTAAAATAACACTGCTTTTTCTAGTCATGAAATATTTTGAGCTATACCTCCTATTGCACTTACAAACATTTAGCCATTATTCAGGGAATATGACTGTTGAGATTTATTCCAACACATTCCAGAACACCCTTGTAAGATGAAATTTAACATCAAGTGAACAACATGTCCTACATAAACCCTTTTTTTTAAGCAAATAGGGGGAAAAAAAACAAGTCTTGCTTTAAATTAACCTTTCAAGGTCATGTTGGGATGAAGCCATTTCAATATATATCAAAGGGGTATAGAAATGTGCAGCTTACTGAAGTGTGTTCTTATACAGTAAGAATATGTCCTCATTTTACATGGTTGAATCATATACAATAAACACATTTTCAAAGGTGACCTTGAAGCTACCATCCACATTTCTTAAATATTTGTCTTACAATTGAATCTGTGCAAATGTGCGTGTGAAAAGCTTAATATTTTTTTTCTCTAAACAAATAATGCAAATGAATTCTTTGTTTTAAAAGGCATAAATCAGTTTATTTCTGTCGGTTTCACTGGACCTACCGCAATTTGCTCTAGCTGAAAATCTGGCCCTGATTCTTTAATCCACAGATATACTTTGTCATTGCAGTTTATATAAACATGAGGTCAGCTAGTACTTCCAGACCCAAATGAACTCCTTGATAGTTCAAACTCAAACTTCAGTTTTAAATCTGAATTTTGCTGTCATCATTTATCTTACAACTGACCACAAGTAGACATAGAGCATTGCTGGGTTTTGTGGTATGGTTTTGTCTGGGGATTTTAAAATGTAAGTAAGGACCCTGTTTTTCTCCAGGCAGAATAATTTAAGTGACCCATTAAAAGCTGAGTGTACTTTTCTTAATAAGCTTTGAAAGAGCATTTAGTAATAGCCCAAACAAACCCAGCATCCAACAGATTCTCATTGTTTGAGTCAATCCACATTATAAACTGTACATAATGACTTTTTAACAAATAGGACTATTTTCAAGCTATGGGAATGCAGGAAAGGAAAAGAAATAGGTGATTTTCTCTTTCATTCCATAATTTAAAATGCACACAAGAGGTTGGACAGGATATAAGTCTTCTTTTAATGTGCAAAGACCAGCCCATAAGAAATTTGAAATAAAACAGTTATTCTCAAATGTGGTTTCAAACACTGGTATTTTATACACAGTGTCAGTATTATTAATTTTGTCTTGCATTTCCCCAAATAATTCAAACTACTCTGTAGTCAAAACAGTCAGAAACATAAACTTGGTTCATTACTGCACAGCTCCATGGGAATGAAATGCAGAGGGTATTTCATGGTGGATAGCCTGGCTGAGCACATTAGAAGAAAAGAGAAATACTTAATCCTCTTAAAACTATGGGGAGAATTTCAGTTGGCAAAATGGTCATACTAGAATTTGACCATATGCTACCAACACCTCAATGAAATGCCCTAAAATGCAGTTTCTCAGGAATGAAACAGTTGACTACTGTATTGAGAGGTAAGAGAAGTGGAAAATAATAAATAGTCTAGAAAATAATATGAGGTGAAGAGTGAAAGTAGTAATGATCATACTACCCTTTTCTTTCAAATTTCTTTCCGATTTTATCTGGGAATTTCAAATGAATTTTTACATATATAGTGGTATAAGAGACAAATACTATGCCAGTGTTACAGAGGAGTAAACTGAGGCATAGCAAATTTGCACCACTTGCTTTAGGCAACACAGATGGTTAATAGGAATGCAGGGAATATAATTAGTAATTCTGTATTATACTGTGCTATTTTAATCACAAAACCTTCTTCCCTGTGACGTAGTTCTTATGCATTTGGAAAGATTTATATGAAAATTTCAGGCACAAACCTATAAGGACTTTCCAAACCCCTATGTAGACTCAGGGGGAGTCTGGGTCCTAAATCACTGTAAGCACCTGGGTCTGAGCCTTGCAAGCCAAACTGAAATGAAGAAACTCAGAACTTGTTTCCACACCAGCACATCACTGAGGTACTGTCTGGTTTAAGAACACAACATTAAGGTGATCCATTCTAGTTTCACTCAATAGCCATGAAATATTCTTGCGCTAGAAATGAGAAATTTTCCTGCGACACAGAACGCTGTACTATATTTCATTTCTGGAATATGTTTTCAGCTCTATCTGTGTTGTGTGCATTACTCTAGATGAGCACCTTCAGCAGTGGCCTAGAAGTTCCTCTGCTGCCCAGAAGCTGAAAAATGAGATCTACAGATCCCTTCAGAAACTCTGCCCTTCATGGAATAATAGATGAGTTGTCATTATGCTTTGGTGTGGAAAGTTGCCGTCAGACTTGGCAGTTCTGGCTCCAAAAATCAAGCTTTGAGGTTTTCCTTAAAGTCGAGGCTTACGATATAAATACAAAAGCAACGATTAAATTTTATAGGTAGTTTACCAGACTAAACATAGTTGTGAAAACTGTTAAAAAAAAAGATTCCTAACATAGCAGCAACATCTACAGTGAAAAAAAAGAAATTTAGGAACTGCTGTCTACCAGCTCCACCACATGGCAAAGGAGTAATTTACAGTTTTCTTTCTAGAAGGAAGATAATAATTTCAGTCTAAAATCTTAGTCTGCCACAATTTTTTCAACAGACACCTCTTCACCTTCTCAGAGACCAAAACTCTGCCAAAGGCACAAGTGATTTTAAAACAGTAATTTGTGGCCTGCCAGAACAGACAGTCATCTTTTGATTAAAAGCTGCAGGGTTGAAAACCCCATTTCTTGCTTGTGTGTGGGGTGGTTGAAATTGATTTCTTCTTGGAGCTCCTGTCCATGACCAGAGAATACATAGTTAAACCAGAAAATCCCTGGCTCCAGGGCAGACAGACAGAACCACAGGGAAACAGTGGTATTGCAAGGTTACCCAGCTGCTACTCCATGAGCCCACCAGTCCTTGGATTGTCCATGTCCTGTTGTACCTTGGAATGAGAAGAAGAGCACAAGGCAGCAGACAGACACTCCAGCCACGGCCTCTGGAGATAAATTTCACTCCACGGAGGAAACTTGCCTCTGCATTCTGGGGAGTATATCCAGTCCTTATCCATTACCTCCATGACAGTAGAGGTTTTCAGTGCGCAAGACAGATTCATCTATCTTGGGAAAAATATTTAAAGCATACAGAATACAATAGTCTTGATTGGCTCAAGAAAAGTCATCAGACAGATGAATGGACTGCAATTTTCCTTCTCTTTTCTGTAAAAAAAAAAAAAAATCAAAGAAAAAGTGTTTATACAATGGCACTGCTAGAGTATACCTGTGTTTGTAAAAGTTAGTCTTAGCTGCTGTGTTCCTTGGTGTCTATATCTAGGGAAAAGTTATATTTGATTCATTTGAAAACACCACTTTGTGACAAGGAACTAATTAGTATGTAAAGCCTGTATGAGGAGTGTTGTATAATCATCATAAGCAGAAACTGGAGCTGACTCACCAGCTTTTTCAAAGTTTTGCTTTTCAGCTATCTCATGGCAGCAGCAGCAGCTGTCAGATTATTGGTCAGTAGCTGCAGACTTCTGACTTGGCGAGTACAGAAGTTTCTGCAGCGCTGCTTCTGATCTGTGTTCACCTGGCACCATCCTAGCTCATGAAGCATGGTTTTCTTTAAAAAGAAATATTTGAAAACTGAAGTATCATTTACATGCTGATCTTTTGTGTCTTCATGTATTTTTATAAGTAGCTCTGCATTTTTAATATAATCCCAGTAAGTGCATTCTAAGAATTTTTTCAAATTTAGAACAAAGTTTAATTGTTCAGATTGTGATACAAGATGTTTCTCCAGATATTTCTGGCACTAAAAGATTTATGAGAGAACTCAGACAGTGTAGAGGGTTGGTGCTTTAAGCAGCATGGGCTCACCAGAGAAGACAGGGAATTAGGACTCCTAGATGTATTTAATGAAAGGCAGAAAATATTGGAATTCACATTTCAGTGAGGAAAATCTGTGTGCTCATGTGCCTCCATAAAAGCATGGTAGGGTGTCTGAGAGGCAGGACATGGGGAAAGTTACAACACTATGCAGAGCACCAGGGTTTGATCATTGCTTTCTTGGCTTCTAGGCGTATTAGACTTCACTGGCCACAGTTTTTCCACTCATTCAACAGTCATCTGCTTTCTCTAGGCAGTGATTTTTCATTGACTAATCATTCACAAGTTACTGTGAAATAAGCAGCCTCATAAACTTAACTAATATTTGCTTTAAGATAGTGCAGGAGAACCTGCCCCATGGGGGATGAAGTAGGAAAGCACACATAGCAGGTGGGTGTGTTTCCACATCTGGAGATAAGGACACAGTGATAGAGGTGGCCACAAAACACTAACATTATTTAAATTAATAATTTGAACTTGTCAATTTAAAGAGCAGTGCAAAATTATTCTTGTTCCACTAAAAATTGTCTCTACTGGATCCAGATCAAATCCTTGGGTTTATTTTTTTCCAAAGTGTCTTCTCATTACAAGTTCTGTGCTTCATTTTGTGTTTTTTGCCTTCAAATAATTTTTTTTCCCTTTAGTAGTTTTTTCTGAGCTTCCACATGGAGTTCCACTTTGCTTTCTGTGTCATTTGATATTCTGTCTGCTCACTGCTTTTAAAGTAAAAAAATAATTACTGATTTCACAGTAAATTTGATCTCATAGTCTTCTTAATGAACAATTTATTTGTGTTGGTTCTGTTTAGTCCTGTTCTGGGATGGTATAAAAATCACATGTAATGTGGAGAGTGGTTAAAAAAAAGAAACTTTGTACTTTGGCCTGGCTGTCCAATTTTCAGAGTGCAGTAATCACTATGATGGATGTGGGAAGAGAAATAATGAGTTCCTTTACTTTATTTCTTTGCAGCTCATGAGTGGAAACCATGAAGCTTTTCAGTCTAATCATTCTTCACATCCATTCTTGATAAAATTCTCAGCAGTCAGCACAGATTTAAGAAGAAAAAAAGACACTGCCTGTCCTGTTTTGTGACATTTGGAAAGTCTTAAGCAATATTGCAGGTGGGAAGATTGCCACAAATGTATTTTATTTGTCATAATTTCTCTCCAGATTTTTAAATTAAAAAATGTAATGTGGGCTCTGACATCAGAAAATATTTTGGAGCCCTTAAAAACTGAAAAAGTGAGACAAAACAGAACATGCAAAATATGGGGTTTTTTTGCAGAAAATATTTATGTGAAATCAGGATTTTACTTTTGATTAACTGTTTACAGGTGACTGCATCTGCAGTTCTGGAATGTCATGATATGCTGCAATATATTGAAGAGCAAATTTAGAATATTTGCAGTCTGAGTACTGAAAAAAAAAATTAGGTAACTGAGAGAAAAAAAAGGGAAAACACCAATCAGTGGAACAGATGGGTTTATGTTATTATTTGTCACTTAACCTATCTAATTCTAAATTGAAGAGACTCATAATTCTGATTATCATACAGACAAAATTGTGAAATTCTATTTCAAATATGAACTGCTCCTGTAGCTTTTTCAGTGGGTCATTTGGTACAAGATGACCTGCCACAGGAAAAGAGAAAATTTTAAGGTCAAACACCACAATGCAGTTTACCTTTCAGGATTTATATATAAACACAAAAATTAAAATGCTACACTCTAAAAGAAGCACCTTATAATAAGCATCCTGAGGTATGCAACGTGCCAACAGACACTTTCCTTGCCTTGAAACGCTTTTAGTCCTTCTCCCACCAGGATGTGACAGGCTGACATTTGGAAGGGACCTTTATCACGGGGGCCTGCTGTTAGCTCCAAACCTGCTGCTGCTGCAGGTGGCAAAGGAGGCTGGATACTCTCACAGTCAATTGCTGCAATCCGTCATGTCTGAGATTTGCAGGCTGGGTTTTATTCCAGAGGATTTTGGTGCTCCCCACAACTGTCCAGCTGTGGGGCTGGCATGGGTCTGTCCCACCCTGCCACCAGGACCACTGGTGGCAGGGTGGGACAGAGGATGCTGTGCATGGCAGTGCTGGGGCTTTTCATGCCATGGAGAGACAGCTGCCACCAAAATCGTCAGCTCAGGTCTGACCATGACAAAGCCTCTGCTGCAGGTGATGTCAGAGAGAGGAAGGAGGAGAGGGAAGTGTCTGCAAGGGGTCTGGAGCAATGGGCACTGTCCTAAGGAGAGAGGCAGGCTGGGCTGTCACACACCTCACAGGTAGGAGGGAACCCTACAGAACAGCTGCAGCATGGAAGAGAAGGAAGGTTTCAGAATGGGTTACACTGCAGAGAGCAGAAGTTGTGGGCTTCCTGGTAGTGTCCTTAGTGGCCTCAGGACTGAATGGTTGTAGGAAACAGGGAGAGCTTGCCAGGATGGGCAGTGCATCATGAGTAGGGATTTCTCCTGCTTTTGGGACTCCCAGCACCACATCCCCAGCTGGCTGAACCAGCTCAGTCTCTGACCCAGATCTGCAATGGTCACAATGGTCCTGTTGAGTGTGTTTTGCCTTGTCAGCATAATTATCTTTTGGTCTAAGGGGATGGGGTTTGTCTTATTTATGATATGGAGCTAATATCAGAGCTAATGATTCTGTTTTAGCTCATAGAGAGGAATAAACCTTTAACAGACAATTCATCTCACCTACCTTAATGTGTAGGGGAAATTCACAGCATAGCAGCAATAGCATTAAGGGAAGGGTAGGGCAGTATGGGCTGAGCATGGAATACAGCTCTTGGGAAAGACAGCCTGTCAGAGGGAGAGCTTTGTATGATGCTTATGTGAATTTTAGCCCCTGAATTTAATGTCAGTCCTTATTTGCTGATGGAATTTTAAGTCCTTGCCAGGTGCCAACCTGCCAGCCAGCTGTAACAATACATTATCCCCAGTTTTGGTTCTGCTCCAAACCAGTAGGTTTCTGACGTATAACATATATTGACAAGCACAACTTCCTGAGCAGCTTGTGAGTAGCCACACTTCATTAGCATGCCAATCATGGACACAGAGAGCCCTGCAGAAATGTTATTGCATGGGATGAAAATCATAACAAATATATCAGTAATTAATAAAACAAGAAATGCAAAGAGTGGGTATTCTGGTCTGTGCGATACACACACTTTGCTCAACTGACTTCCAAAGTATTAGTTGAAACAGGCAAAAGGTGAAGAAAGATAATTTTAGGTAAATAAGCCACAAAAACATTCTGATATCATATACAGAGAAAAAGATTATTTCTTTGTACCCAACTGTGGTTTTAATATAGGCTCAACAGATCACTCTTATCAAAGAAGTGGTGAAAACTGACTGCAGCTACATACTGGCCACATTCTCAAGCAGCATCAATCTCTCTATCTGAACATCTCACATGACTTCAAAGGAAAACATAAGCCCTTCTTCCCTTTGCATCATTTATAGGGATTTGCTTTGGGTTTTATTTTTTCAACTAAAGGCAATTATGTTGGAAAGTCCACATCAAAGAAAATGCCAACCTTAGGCCTTTTTGCACTATCCAGGACAGGGGGTGCAATGGATATTCATCTATTTAGAATATCCCATCCATGCACTGGCCAGAGTATGTTTCACAGTATTAATGGTGATGAGGTTAAAGCCTGTCATTTCTTAGAAAACCTGGGTATCATCATAACCAGCTGTTCTGATTTGCTGACTATTTATTAACATCTTTAGTAATTATGCATGACACATTTCATGAGAACACAATCATACAGCTTGTGTAAATTAATGCCTTCAATAAAACCTGCCTAGGCTTATGCACTTAGCTCCTTTGTTCAAGTGTGTTTCTCCCGTTAAAATATTTAGCTATTGCAGGCATCTGCCCCCTCTCAGGCACAGACTGTGCACATTTTCTGTGCTTGTTCTGCATGAGAAGCTCTCATTGACCCAAATAAGGGCTCAGTGCATGGGCCATATGCTAAGACTATGGAAATTGCCTTGAGAATATGTTGATTTTCCATACTCGCATCATAACTACAGTGTGAGTGTCACTGCTGGATTGTCTTTTGCACATGGATAAAACTGCACCACTGGAGTCAGTGGAGGTTTTATTTCTGAGTAAAATGAGATTATGTCCATTGCCCCTTGGGAAGTTCTGAGCTGCCTCTGATTCCTCTGACCAAGAGTGTTGTGCACTGTCCTGTGGACTCTTTGCAGGCTAGATACCCCCAGTGAAAGGTCCTCATCATCTAGCTGGAAGGAACCCAAAATAATGCCAGTTCACTTTGCTTGTCCACAATCTCCTCACATTTCACAGTGAGTACATTAAGGTTTAGGGTGAAGCCTTTCTTGAATGCCTGGTCAGGCTCAGTCCAGGTGACATAATTAGCTGCACAATGTAGGAATTATCTAATTATCTCACCCTTGCTTTCACTGTCTGAACGCTGAGCACCTTGCATGCCTCAGTTGTGTAATCCTCTGTATTAAATGAGGAGATACAAGCCCCATCTCAGGATCACTTATCCCACCTTCAGCTAAGAATAGTAGAAAATAGCAAAGAAAATTTTCATCTGTATGTACAATTATTCAATTCGGATATCACTTCAGAAAATGCTTTAGAAAAGGCCATAGATTCACTGCTAGATCTTATCCTTTTCCACTTGACCCACTCTGCCCAAAGTTCAGCTTGAATGGGCATATAAATCCAGCTTTAAAAGACATTGTTATAGCAGGAAGGGTACTGCCTTAGTATGGAGTGTTGAATAATATCATTGCTTATTCTCAAGCCACATCCTGTCTCAGAGAGGGTTGCCTTACATTAAAATAATTCCTTTTTAAACAGTTTGATCTAAGCTCAGCAGGACTGTTATACATTCAGCAATGTCCTCTGTTAATCCACTGTTGTGACATCTTGTTTCTAGCTCCGTAAGCCTACACCCATGTGTACACAAACACATGCACACTTAGGCACACACAATTGCAAAACATGTCTGTGGATCTCAGTGCCAGAACATCAGCCTGAGAGAGCTGCTTTGCTTTTCCATAGATGCTCTTCAACATAGTTGGAACAAGTCAGAGCTCCCCACAAATTGTGCCACAGAAGATTCCTTCCTCTGGCAGAGCACAGCCGTGTGAGCCATGTGGGTAAGAGGGGCTGACATGAACTCCCAGGGGCAACTCAGTGACATGGGGACTCTGCTCACCAGGACATGGGCAAAACCACTCTCCCATTTCACACCAAGCAATGCCAAGTTCCTTAGTCTTTCTGTATTATTTCAGCTTCATGTTTCTACTGACCAGAGATTTCGCTTGTCGTAACACCTCTGCCCAAAATGAGTGAAGGGTGCACAGAGAATACAGCAGCACACATGTCTGCACTCCCTTTGTAAGGATGCAAATGATGATGCAAAGTGAAAGACAAGGGCAAATTATGTACCTTGGGGCAGGTTGTAAGCTTTTACAGGCAACATTGATTAATTACTGACATAAACAGCCTGATTAACTTAGTAAGATTGTAATCAGTTCTCAAGCCTTTTGTTTGCACAACAGTAAATCAAAGGAAAGTGAAAATGCAGAAATTAGATTTGTATGTTTCTGTATGTCTGTATATACATATACAAAGATACATCTCCACAACATAAGTAGAAGTGAGGAATAAATATCAGCAAGAAAAGCCTGCTGTTTTTCCTTACGTTATCAAATGTGTAGACAAACCTGTGATTTATTTTCCATATTTTAGATGCAACTAGTCAATGTGTGCTGTGCAGCTGTGACATAAAACTTCTTTCAAAGACGGCTAATGCTAAAGAAAGATATTGCAAATATGTGACCTGTGCTCTGGTTTTGTAAAATATTTTTCTAATTTCATCGCTCCAGGATAGAGCTTTATAACTTAAGCCAGAATCGTTGAAAAATGTTGCTGCTTTGCTACTGCAGGCAAAATCTGTACAGAATAGGATTTGTAATATATACAAACTCTCAGACAGTTCCTTTAAACCTACGGAAACTCCTATAATAGAGTTTTACTGAAGTCCAAAATAAGTCCTGGCCAAAGTTTTTGCTGAATATGTTGAATTCTAAAGCAGGCCTGGGTCTCAGCATGATTTTCCTACTGTCTCCTGAACAAAAACCACCTTATATTCCACCCAGGAGCATAACCCATAAAACACGCACAATAGGATGTATAGAAATCCATCTCTCCCAGCCTAATGAATTTAATCAAGATCAACAGTTGTGTGAGATCAGTTTTGGCAGAAACTTGTGCAGGTGCAGATTTCTATTGTTGTTCAGTCAAACCATTGAACAGGAGCTCTCTTGTGCTTGAATAACCTCTACCTTTCTTTCCGATGTTTTAATGAGTGAGTGGTGTATGTTTTAGATGGAATATCGTGCATGACACAAAGCACACACACCACAGGATTCATGGGGTGGGTTTTTTGGAAAATTTTTGAAAGTCAGTATACAGACTCCTGTCCTACATCTGTCTTAGCGAGTCTGAATAGAGTCTGAATCCTTAGTAGATTCTGAATAAGAAGGACATTACCTGGGTAAAAGGGTGTGTAGGCAGGAGAAAACACCCGGAAAAGGGTGTTTGACAACATTCTTCACAGGGAGGGTGTATCCATGTCATACTGCATCCAGTGTTGTTTGTCTCATCCAAGGAATACATTTGCAGCCAGGTATCTCCTGTTTCCTCCTTCTCCTTGCCTTCCAGCACTGTTGCTACTTCCTATTGGCAGTTTTCTGCTGCTGCTATATAGATATATTAGAGCCCATTTTCTGGCTACAACAGAAGAAATCAAGGTTTTGGCAAAAATGGCCCCTGCTGCATCTCACTCTTGCTGTGGCTTTTATGCATTTTTATGCATCCAAATGTCCTAGGGAGTTAGGGGAGCTCCTCAAAAGAAAGACTCCTGTATTTTCTGTTTGATGCTGACATCAAAAAACACAGCTATTTTTTTCATGGCAACTTCCATTTTTGAGCACTGTAGGTCCTTCAACACAACCCTTCAGCTGAGAATGCCCCAGCCTAGGGCCAAGCACAGGGCAGGCACTGCCAGGCAGACATACCCAGCTCGCAGCTGGGGACTGATCCAGAACCCACCAAAGTGAGTGGAAAGGCGGTCATTGACTCTGGTGAGGTCTGGATTTTTCCCTGTGGAAAAATATTCTTGCTCTGAACTATACACAGGAAAATTCCATTTATAGAGTAGTTAAATGAAATGTTCAAGTTGCTTCAATCCACGAGTACATTGCATTTCTATTTATAATTAATTTTGCCTTATAGGCCCCAGTCCAGTCAGACACTTAAGCACCTGCATGTCTTTTAGCTGACTAATAACTCTCTCAGAGACAGTATTACCAGGTTGCTTAATCTGGGCAGAATTGAATGTCTCTTCAGTGAAAAATAAGGAGGGTCTATTTATTTTACTCAGAGATATATGATCTGTAAAATCTTGCAGTAGCATGTGATTAAAAAAATTGTGACATTTCCAATCATACTGTTACTGCCTGCATGCTTAGGAAATTAGCTAGCTTAGCCTTTAATATGTAAATATATCACGTGGTTCTTTTCTAGAAATTACACAATTCAATAATTTTTTAGCTAATATTCTCCATTTGTTTGTGTGTCACAAAGTTTTGCAAAAAATGTTGTTTAGATATGTTACATTTTGTAACGTATTCTGCTTAATAGAATTATAAGGGAAAGTTAAAATGTAATTTCATTTTCTGCTGCTCACAGATGGCATCTTATGTTGCCCAAAATCACCTAATGTAGCTTTTGTCTGCTTGCAAAATCCAGAGTTTATTTCTTGAGTTCTAAATTGCATGTAATATGCATTTCTGTTCCAGTATCAGCTGTATCTGATAGCTGAATTTACAGATGCAGAGATTTATCTATCCTTTTGGTTTATTTTTGTCCCCCAAATGCAAAAGTAAACTTCAAAACCATTGCTTTGGTTAGTCCAAGTATTTGAACTTCCCAGTGGTTGCTGCCATATGAAAACATAGATATATACTTAAACACATGCTGCACTTTCCCTGCCCCAGACAGACATCTGGCCATTTCCCATCTGCTGACTGTGACCTGAAGCATTTTTCTGTCTCTCTCTTATTAGTTTGGGCTTTTGCTGAGGTTCAGTAGCTCACACATGCTGATCCATCAATTGTTTTTATTGGCAAACAGGTCCATCGTTAGCAATCAGAAACTATAGCATCTGCTAATTTA
Source organism: Melospiza melodia melodia (assembly GCF_035770615.1). Classification (NCBI taxonomy): domain Eukaryota; kingdom Metazoa; phylum Chordata; class Aves; order Passeriformes; family Passerellidae; genus Melospiza; species Melospiza melodia. The sequence goes on from NC_086195.1 coordinate 81,067,761, forward strand.
AGTGGGAACCACATCCTGTTGTACATTAGGTGTTTAGCAGAGTGGGCATTTATCAAAACAGGGATTAAGTGAAATACACATGTGTGTAATATTATGGATATTTCAGGCTACAAATAACACATTTCATTTTTCTTCCTCTTTAAACTCACATATGCATTTTACCATAGGGAAAAAATTTGTCTAAATCTTTCTGGATAGTTTAACGCTGGAAACCTTAGTCAACACAATACTTGTCTGTTAAAATCGTTTGCATGCCTTTTTATGCTGGGTGGGCTGCCCATACCAGCAAACATGAAAAACTATGGGGGGTTTGAAGACTGCAGAACTGGTGTAGCATATCTCAGTGGCATGCAGCCCATGTGGGTTTTTGCTTCCAGCAGCTAGAAATTGCAAAGTAATGATTTAATTTCATTCAGAAACATACTTCCAATATTTTAATGGCACCAGCAACAGCACAAATTGCCCCAAATTTTAACAAGTACTCCTAGTAGAAAGGAAACATAGTTTTAAACACTAATATTTAGAGATTAAAATCACATTGCCAGATTTGGGCTGGCTAGATGTCATGGGCATTTGTTACTCACTATTTGGTTTATGGCCCAGTACTTAAAAGATACAACAAAACCATTCAGTTTGAGACTGGTGTTTAGGGTGTTCCAACCTGATGGTTTACTTATTCCCAGAACAACTGGCATTCAAAGAAAACAGCAAGTATCAACAAGACTTGAAAGAAAATCAAGATTTGTAATAAAATTTCTCCTGAACCATGAGAGAATGGGAAGCTCCAGGAAGGCAGGGTAGATGCAGGGCCTGCCAGTATCCCACCACAAGAAAACCATCTGGGAAAAAACAGTGGTCCCTGCTCCCAGGAAAGTGGCTCTGGGCACCTGCATCCCCTTTAGAAGCTCATGTCTCAGGTTGTAACAGCATGTATGCATGCCAGCTTCACCCAAACCTGGCTGCATTATCAGTAAGGAAGGAAAGAATTTTAATCACAAATAACTTAAGACCAAGTGGAGACTGGATGAAAAGCTTATTGAAGTCAATGGGAAGGCTCCTGCTGGCTTCTCTGAGGGGTGGATTGGGTCCCAGCTTCAGACCTCTGAAACAAATGCAAAATTTGTTTAGCTTTGTGCTTTGAACATTGCTTTATTTTCTAAACAGAGGTCGCAAACAGTTATGTGTCTGTTTCTGTGATCCTCTACTCTTATGAAGTCATTCCAGCTCCTCTATCAGTAAACTTGTTGTAATATATTTCATGCTTAGTCTTCAAAGAAATGTTAACGTTCACAGATAAAGGACTCTGTACGCTGTCCATGCCACAACTGTCACCAGAAACCCAGGAACGATGACATGAGCGGATGATAAATATCCTTACACAAAAAAACTATTTTTCAGGGAGCCATAAGCAAACCTTTGTTGCCCTCCCTATCTGTGAAGCAAGGGACGTGTCCCCCCATGGAGATGGCTTTGGGCTGGCTGCCGCCAGGCGACAGAGCAAAGCCGCTGCCCAGGGTCTGGGCTGCCATGGGCAGTGGGTGAGGCGTGCCAGTCATTGCCTCCCTGCCGAAAGCACACCGTCTCCCACATCAAAAAGGCACCAGGAGCCTTCACACAGGTCTGCACTGTATAATGGGCAGATTTTCATCGAGGGTTCAGAAGACAAATGAAGCTTTTATCTGCTTTCCAGCCCTCTGCATTAGGAGTTTATGTTAAAGCCACTTAACTGTCTAGAGTGCGGGCCTGTGGATTACCTGTTTGTGTGAATCAAGTACATTACCTGATCACATGAGCACCGGGGATAAGTTTTCTATAACTAGCTTTTCTTTGAAGGGATCTTCAGCTACTTCAGTATTCTCACAAAGAAGTGCCCCAAAAGAGTCAGGATTAAGAATAAGCTATACTTCACTTTGGCTTGTGTTTCTCCAGCCTCATTTATTTGGCTTTACTTACTTACTTGGTCACTTATTTGTGTGTCATAACAGCAGGATGAGGAGTAAACCTTCCAAAGTATGCAGCCTATAACCTTTACAGCACCATGGGTTAAATATTATATAAAGAAGGGAGTGAGTGTCATAAAAGGAAATAATTCTTTCTGAACTGCAATTTGAAAGACTGTTGGTAATTTTATAAGAGTTCTGAATTTCAATTGCTAGAGTTAAAAATATTATTCTACCACACCTTTTTTTTTTTTAAGCCACATTAAAAATAATTAGCTCTGCAGAACATTTTAAAATTAAAATAACGATGAGGGATGTATAAACTATTTAAAAACACTTAGGATGATACACCCTTTTTCAGGAAATTGCACATGAAGGAGCAAAACTGGGGAGGTTTGAAAGCATGAGTCTGTATTTAGGGGGTCTGGTGAGCTCTCCCTCTGGGCTTTGAGCTTACCCCACACGTAGTGCTATCTTGGGATCCCCTCATAAACTGCTCTGCCACCCCCAAATTTTTTTACCCGTTTTTTGCTGTTGGAGGACACACCTCTGTGTATTGTCACCATTACAGGAGAGCTCCTGGGGGCTGAGGGCACAAGGTCCCTCTACAGCACCTCCACCTCCACTAATGCGTCAGTTCAGACACTGAAGCCTGGCTACCCTCTCCCGGGAGATGTCCAGCAGCCCACCCTCTGGGGGAGGGAGTAGCCATGCTGTATGGAGGCCCACCATTTTTACACTGAAAATACTGGCTTTCTTTTGTTACCCAGCAGCCACAGAGCAGTTATGGGCATTCAGAAACCTCTGGTTGACAGTGGGTGAGTCTATTTTTCTCTTGCTAGGAATTTCAAGGGGAGACAAGCACCCTCAGACCGCTGAGAAGATGTTTTGTTTGACAAGAGGCAATGCGATCGTGAGGAGTGGAACTGCTCATCCTGAAGTTCTCAAGACCTGTTTAAAACAAAGCATGAGAGAAGGGATTAATAGGGTCAAGCTGCCTTTCTCACCAGAAAAACAATGGAAAGCAAGAGGAGATGCATTGCAGACCTTTAGAGGGTATGAGCAAGAAATTTTGAAGGGAATATCTTTGAAGGAGGAAAGAGTTAATTTTTCTGATCAGCAGGTTTTCTTTCTCTAGTGATAAATTTAAGATTACTTTATAATGCTCCTTTAAATCTGAAAACTGTCTGCTGTCTGAAAAGTGACTCCAGCACTGTGCCCACTGCCTTGTTAGCACTGAGTGGTTGCATTGTGTATAAGAACCTGTCTTTCTTGGAAAGACATTACAGTTTTTTCTTCCTTGTCGTGTTCTAATAAATTAAAAGGCCATTTTGACTGCAAGTCAGTACTTCTGTATAGAAATAACATAACTTATCACTCATCACTAGCAATAATACACTGCCTGAAGACATTCCTTTGTCAAGCCTGTTGGTGATCAGTTAATGCCCTAAAGGATTTACTTATGACTCAAGGTAATGCAATTTCAGATGATATTTTTATTCATAAAAGTACAATCTCCCTTTGAAAGAATCTGAACTAATCACTTTAGTTACATCTTGTGACAGTGAGACACCTTCTCTTCAGAACTAAACAAAACCAAACTCCAGACTGACAGGATGAACTGGCTGTGACAGACAGTGAGCAGGGCAGGACAGATGGAGAGTAGAAAGACTAAGGAACCATGTTACACACCCCTTGCTTGCTGTCTGCAACATAAAATGACACACAACTGTTCAACCCTATTCATCCATAGATATTTGTACTTATGGTGAATAAAATACAAAGTTTCAGTCCTCTTTTCTGCCATTTCTTCTTTCTTGTTCTCGAATTAAAAAAAAAAAACCAACACAACCATACGACTGCTTTTTTCTTACTTGTTTATAAATACTGCTTCCTCAGTATTTCTTTTTCCTGAGATTTATGTCTAGTCATTTGGTAGTATCTCATCAACTTAAGTAAATAAATAAACAAGAGATCTTTTCCTAGGAGACTCTGTGGTTACATTGTGTAATTAAATAGAAAACATTTGGCAGGTTTGGCTAAACAATGACTGTGCTTCCAAATGCTGATGGTGTAAATCAAACTGAAGGAAAACATGTCATGTTTGTCCATTTCATGAGGACAATGAGGGTCTTATGGTATTATTTTATACTTGGATTTGGCCTTAATTCTCTTAATTTTGTACAAAGAAAACGACCAAATCTGAAAAGATCTGGAAAGACTGCAGTCTTGCCAATTAAATCTGCAGAAAAGCTGAGCTGGTGACTTCAATTTAACCGCACAGTTGGCACCGTGCTTGTATTTCAATACTTCAGTTGCCTTTGGCAATGAGATGAGAATAAAATGTATCTCTGAACTAACAGCATCTTATTCTCAGAAATGTAACTACAGTTGTGTAAAACCTTTAGCACACATGAAAGCAAAAAGGGACTTTGCAGAGCCACGTGTCCAGAGCTCTTTGTGAGTCACTTCTGCTCTGCACTGAGACGCACATGTGCTAGGTACTTGAGTTTGCAAAAGTAGATGCTGACTTTGGGCCCTATTTTGTGAAGATCAGGCCCTTAGTATCAATTTAGTATGGAAAGAGTGAAAATCTACAGACAAAACAAAGATTAGAGCTTGAAATGCACCACTTCTCCCTTCAGAAAGAGCCTGCCAGAAAGCACAGTAAATTTAGTCACAGTACAATGCCTATTACTCTCAGCGCGTGATTAAAGCTGCTTTCCCTTGGACCACACACACATGTAGACTGTGCCCCTCTTGGGAGAAATGTCTCCTTCTGCCCACGGCCCAGATGAATTATAGTCACAACCACTTTGAAGATTTACAGAACACACAAAGGGGCAACCTGAAACAAGAGTGGTATTTCCCTGAAATGCATCTCTTCTCAATGAAGGCATTTTCTTGGAAATATGCAAGATGTGATTGCAGTTTACTGAGACAATGCTCATTATTATGAAGGCATTTCAGAAAGGACTTGAATTTCTCATTGCTCTAAATCCCATGACTTTATAACCTGGTGCAAAAATCCTGGGGAAAAGGTGTGGGAAGCTGTGGGATGATAGATCCTCGGTGATGTTTTTCTGGCATTATGGATTTGGCTCTGCGACATGGCAGAGATCATCCACAGTGTGCCCATTCTGGCTGAAAGCTCCCTGTCCTCACTTCCATGGCTGAATAACTACATCCAGCAGAGAATTTGTTCTGTGCATGATCTCTTTTCCCTGGGGAGCTACCAACATGTTTTCAAACATGGTGCTTTAGTCTACACTTCTACACAGAAAAATATATTCACAGAATTTAGTGTGTCCTTACCAGCTGGTTCTCTAGGTACTTGAATTTTGGGCTAGCTCACCCACCTTGGGACCTGGGCTGATCCTACATTCTACTTTAACCTAGGTGAGAATTTGCCCTCTTTTCAATGAAGAAGGAGACTACTGTGTCAGTGTTGACAGTGTATTTGTATTTTTCTGCAAAAGCTGCAATCCCCTTGGAAGGACTGTAGCAGTGGGAAACAAAATGGCAGTGGGAAAGGGTCCTGTCAGCAGACTTGGGCACAGGTACCATGCAATAAGTCATGGGTCAGTGGGGATGAGATGTTGCTATGAAATAACATTTATTTTGACAAGATTCGGTGTGTCAAATCTGCATACTGCTCCTTTAGCTTCCTCACTGTCCCAGGGAATATTCCCAGGGAATATTATGGAGCAGATCATGCAGCACCTACAGGACAAACAGGACATCAGGCCCAGGGAGCAAGTTTGTGAAAGGCGGCTCCTGCTTCACCATCTGGTCTCCTTTTTTCACCAGGTAACGTGCCTAGTGGATGAGGGAAAGGCTGTGGATGTAGTCTGTCTGGATTAGTCAAGCCTTCTGTACTGTCTCCCACAGCATGTTCCTAGAGAACCTGGCACCTTACAGTTCTTTTCTGATTTATAAACATCTGCATGGCTGATCCCAGAGAGTGATGGGGAATGGAGTTACTTCCACCTGAGAGCTGGTCACAAGGGATGTTTCTCAAGGCTCAGTACTTGGGCCAGTCCTCTTTAACACCTTTGTTGATGATCTGGACCAAGGGATTAAGTGCACTCTCAGTTATTTTGCAGACAACACCAAGTTGGGCGGGAATCTTGATCTGCTGGAGGGAAGAAAGGCTCTGCAGAGGGATCTGGACAGGCTGGATCACAGGGCCAGGGCCAATTGCATGAGGTTCAGCAAGGCCAAGTGCCAGGTCCTGCACTGGGGTCACAACAACCCCAGGCAGTGCTGCAGACTGGGGGCACTGCCTGGGAAGCTGCCTGGTGGAAAAGGACCTGGGGGTGCTGGCAAACAGCAGCTGAACATGATCCAGAGTGTGCCCAGGTGGCCCAGAAGGCCGATGGCATCCTGGCCTGGATCAGCCAGGTGTGGCCAGCAGGAGCAGGGCAGGGACCGTCCCCCTGTACCCAGCACTGCTGAGGGCACAGCTCCAATCCTGTGCTCAGTTCTGGGCCCCTCAGTGCCAGAGAGACATTGAGGGGCTGGAGCGTGTCCAGGGAAGGGCAGCGGAGCTGGGGAAGGGTCTGGAGCACAAGTGCTGTGAGGGGCAGCTGAGGGAGCTGGGGGTGTTCAGCCTGGAGAAAAGGAGGCTCAGGGGGCCCTCAGCACTCTCTGCAGCTGCCTGACAGGAGCGTGCAGCCTGGTGGGGGCTGGGCCTCTTCTGCCAGGCAACCAACAACAGGGTGACAGGACATAGCTTCAAGTTGTGCCAGTGGGGGTTCAGGCTGGACAGCAGGAAAACTTTTTTCACTGAAAAGGTGGTTAAGTATTAGAACTAACTTCCCAGGAATATGATAGAATCAACATCCTTGGAACTATTAAAGAAATGACTGGACATGTTTCTCAGTGCCATGGTCATGTTGTTGAGGTAGTAGGCAGTCAAAGGTTGGACTGGATGATGTTGGAGGTCTTTTACAATAATGATGATTCTATGATTCTGCAAAGTATGGAATTCAGGATAGGCATTGCTTTGGCTATGGTTTGCTTTGGGAATTTGGAAGAGGCATCTGTTAAAGCAGGATCATCTCCAACAAGTTGCCCAAGTTAAGACAAACCTGGACAGCCCTTCTGAAAGCTCTTCCTACTGATGCTTTTATGATACAGTATTGAAGCCTAAAGGGTTCTAATAAGTTTAAATAAGGTTGCTTTTAGAGACAGCAATTTCTGTAATTTTGTGTCAGATGACTCCTCAGACTTTGTGACTAACTCACCATTTCTAATTCATTTCCAATGAAAAAAGGTACATTGAGAGAAGTATTTGCTCTCCATTGAAAGTTTCAATACTTATACCCAAAAAGGAAAAGGACTAAACCTGAAAAGATTTTGGGTTTTGTACAAAAAATATTAAATGCTGTTTTGCAGATGTTGCCACAGTGCCTCATGAGAGATGGGGTTCAGTTACTTCAAGTCTCCATTCAGTCTCAGGGGCAAGTTCTTGACCAAAGGATTTCTTTCACAATGCAGCAAGGATGACCACTAGTAAGTTCTTGTCCCTCAGCCAGAGGCCCCCTTCGCTTGCAGAAGATACTGGATGTATGTGGCATTGTACTCCCAATTCTTGCACAGTTCCACAACGGTGTGTTTAATTCATTGTTTGGTGTGTCAAAAGATTCCTGGGGGAAATACAGATAATCTCAAATTGGTCCTAGTTAAAAATCTGACAGGTGGACTTCCCCTTATTTTCTATGTATTTGGCCTTCACGTGTAATCCTTTATGAATTTTGACATGTGTTTTGACAACTGATTGAAGTCAGGCTCTCGAGCTTTTCCCAGGCATCCCAGGGGAGCAGGTGATGTGTATCAAACCCTTTTGGTCCTATTCTTTGTGGGAGGTGTTTAGAGAACCCAAATCCCCAGCTGCCAGTGGGGGCACTGGGTGTAATACTGGAGACTAAACCAGGAGAACACTGTGGTAAATAGAAAAATTTGCCCACTGTAAACTCTGCATCAGAGTTGAGCTTAGTTTGCTGAAGAAATATTTCCACAGATCAAATATGACATTTGTTTTAAATTAAATCAATTTTAGTAAAGAAAGTGATGTAACGAATGCATTGTTAATACATTTACGACCTTTGTGTTACATGTCATTGTTAAAAGTAAAATAAATTCACAGATTTTCTGAAGAACTTGAAAATTTGAATTTGGGTATTTCTACAAGATTTTTTTCAATTCTCATTCAATTATGATTGTGCTTCTGGTATTTTGTTTAAATCTAATTTCTGTCTAAATTACCAAAAATCAGACTACACAGTAGGCGGAATTATATTACCTGAGTTTTTAGGAAATACTAGGAAGTTTGTAGAACTTGCATAGAAGTCTTTAGAGTGGACCAAGTCCTTACATATGTGAGATGTATGGAAAATAGGAACTATTATCAAGGGTTTCTCAGTGTTCTTGAAGCCTGCATGGCTGGGGTTGTGTGGCCACCATGTGGTAACACAGGGGAAAGTTAAACTGAATTTTTACTTTGCATGTACTTTTTGTGCAAATGACTTGTGGATGTGCACACATTCATTTTCTCAAGGACATTCCTTGAATAGTTTTCTCTTCGTTTACAGAATTAAGTCATTTAAAATATGGTCATTTTGCTTTGCAATACCTCACAGTACAGGAATTATCCTTGCAATGAAATTTCATCTCTCCGCATGAAAGACAACTTTTTTAGAGAAGAAAATAATTCCCGTGTAACTTCCAAAACCACCAATGATAAAATAGAAAAACCCATTCATCAGTTAATAGAAAACTATGACATTGAAAAGATGTGGAAAATATACATTTGAATTTGAGTGACAGTATAGTTTAATAGAGAACTGTTAGACATCTCTCAGGAGTAACAAGTGGGCCTGAAGGAGCAGAAAACAGCTCAGAAAACATTCACCTCTAGAAAACAACTTCTTCATTCATCTTGTGTACATAAATTGAAAATCAAGTTTCTAAATTCCTTTGGATGAACACAAGTAATAATGCAAAGGATATAAATTACGATTTTCCTTTTTTGTACATGGGGTAACTAGTATTAATTTCTGGTGACATAATTTACTGTTCAACAACTGGAAATCTGAGAAAGAAAGTAGATGAGGGTCCTGCAAGGATCTGTGAATTGAAAGGTGAAGGCAGGCACATGGCCTTGAAGTGGCTGTGGATGACCTGGTTCTCCCAGCCACCAGTACCACAAACCACATAAAATAAAATGCATCTGTCCACAGCAGGATGGAGCTTCTCTGAATGTCCGGCTAGAAATAGCACCACATAGACAGATGGAATTTTGGAGTGATTTTCTTGCTACTCAAGGTTCATACTGCTCCAATGATATTGCATTGCCGCCATAAAGATGCTTTAAGTTTAGAGATCATTTAAAAATTATATAAAAATGGCTGAATTATTCCAGCTATATCTAGAAATACTAAGTCTGTCCTTGACCTCTAAGTACAGGTGGGCTTTGTTGCACCAGCAAACTTCCTCCAAGCTTTCAGTGTACTCTGAAACAAGGGGATAATATATCTGCCTTGTGTTGACTTGTTGTTTACTTTTTTGGTTGCAAGAAAGGGAAGAAGGGATGCCCAAATTTCCATTTCCCTGAGTCTCCTGTGTCCAGGGACACAAGTCCTTGAAACAGTTAATGAAAGGCCAAGGGAGAAAGGTTTGTGTGAACTCCCTGTTAAATATTGGCAGATATCACTACAAAACACATTTATTTCATGTTAATGCTCAGCCAGCCTTAACTTGTACAGCAAATATTGACCCAAACAATGGCACTCTGGCAAAAGAATCAGGAGTTACAGTTTTGTGACGTGTTCTACTCCTAAACACCTCCCATATAATTTTCTGCCAGCATGTATTTTGGGATAGGATAATGTAAGACTTTTCTTTTTCCTGTGAGAAATTTTACTAAATCAGTTACTTTGCATAGACTGCAGAGGTTGCCTTGGGTGACTAAAACTTCCAAATTAAGAGGTTTAGGATAGCAGGACTAGAAAGAGCTACTCCCAGGCAAATTCTTTTTCTTTTTTTGCTCAAGCCCTTTCTAAGTATAAACAAGTCAAAAACCCTTCATCCAGTGAAGATGGTAGGCATATACTTAATCCTATTTACATTCACCAAAATACATAAAAATATTCAAAGAACTGAATGGAACTAAGCATGTGCTTAAGTGTTGTGCTGACTCAGGCCCTTTGTATGTAACTCTCAGCTCTGACAAAGGGTGTAATACTTAATGCTTATTCCTCATTTCTCTGCTTAGTATTTAAAGGAAAAAATATTTCTTTTTACTTGAAGAGTAATGACACGTTGAGCTATTCACTGCCTGTAGGCACTAATGTTATGAAGCACTCTAAAATCCAAGAACTTATATATATGCATATACACACATGTATATCTGGTTTAACATTTATTTATTGGTATGTTTGTCCCATCCATTTAGCTATGTGTAATGTTTCCCATTGATAAAGGAATTTATTGTGCCTTTTACTCAAATCTTGAGAGATAAGTTTGCCAATAAATGAAGCACAGTAAAGAGAGTTTATATCACCTTTGACTAACAGACTACCTTTCTTCTGTTTATTGAAAAATTATGAATACTTTTTAAACTTTTTATGATTAGCTGATACGTTTTCTGTTACGTTTACTCATAGGCTACTATTTTTGTAGCCAGTACAGTGGCTACTATTTTCGTAGTCATTTACCTAACAGTAGAACAGAATACAGAAATTACAATCAAAGGAATATTTATGTCTTAGTCTCTGATTTTGTAGCAAGCAACTTCCAAGCACAGTGATCAGTTCTTTGATATCTTACCTCAGAAATAATGTGCCTTGGAATTCCTGTCAGATACAGGCCTAAGTTTCAACTTATCTTTGATATATACCCCTGTCCTGTCCTGTCCTGTCCTGTCCTGTCCTGTCCTGTCCTGTCCTGTCCTGTCCTGTCCTGTCCTGTCCTGTCCTCTCCTCTCCTGTCCTCTCCTCTCCTCTCCTCTCCTCTCCTCTCCTGTCCTCTCCTCTCCTCTCCTCTCCTCTCCTCTCCTCTCCTCTCCTCTCCTCTCCTCTCCTCTCCTCTCCTCTCCTCTCCTCTCCTCTCCTCTCCTCTCCTCTCCTCTCCTCTCCTCTCCTCTCCTCTCCCCTCCATTCCTTTCGAAACTGTTTTGCAGCTCCCATTTCCACCTGAAGTCCAGCAGATTAAATAGTTCTGCAGAGTATCCCACTCCTGACAGCTTAAGCTCGTGCTTTATGCATGCTGGCACTGAGAACAGGTAACCCCAGGATGCGTTCTCCCTGGTAGATCAGCCGCTGTTCTGCTTCCACCAGGGAGCACCATCCCACCGCTCTCCCACGCAGCTTTAACCTTTTCCTTGCAAAGCAGGCAGTTTTCCTTGCACTACTATGGCTCTTCAGGGACAGCTGTTTCACAGGATGCTTTGGTTACGTGGTCAGGAGCAGACAGACAAAGCAATTACACTTTTCTCCAGTTGCTGACTTGCTGCTGCTCTATCGTACTGTAGGGCTAAGCTTCCACTGACATGCTGCTGCTGGCGGGAACAGCAAACACAAAATGGTATTCTTTAGCCTGCTGGTTTTATCCTAACACAGCTCTTTTCTGAGACCTCAATTGCTGAAGAAATTGGAACACCTTTTCATAAGCTTCCCAAGCGGCCTTTGTTTTTGCCTACCTGTCCTGGGCATTGATCTCAGCACTCTTAGAAGACAGACCATGTTCCTCACTGCTTCCTACACTGCATTCACTATGGGTGACCTGACCAGTGACACACGTGCATCAGATCCTCAGGCCAGAGAAGAAGCACACAGCACGTCTTTATATTTTCTTCACAATCTATATGATCTTAACACATCAGCTCAGATAGCAAACTATAATGAAATGTAGCTTGCCCTTGGAGGGAAAGGTCTGCAAGCAGACAGCATTCCCAAAGGCAGAAGAACCCCCCACAAGAACAAAGATGACTGTGCAGTACCATTCCACCAAAATGTTACTGTTGTGGTGTTACCCACAGCCCCCTCAGACAAGACAGGGACACATGAGCTCATTCTGCAGCCAGAAGCCTGGAAGTGAATGCCGCAACAGGGCTGGGAAAGCTTCTCAGGTATCTTCCTCAGTGCAGGAGATGTGACAGTCTGCAAAAGCAGTTTGAGTTCAGATTTATCACTCTCCCCAGCTCTCTCCTCCTCAGCCAACTCCTCAACACCTGAAGTTGGGACCTGAAGTTACAACCTGAAGGCTGGGATCCATTGTTCAGTCCAGTACTCCTCCTCCATGCTCAACCAGGTGCTACAGAATAGGTTGTACACAATGGTAGGAGAACACAAAAGAAAGAGTGATGGGCAGAATGGCTGAAACTTGCACTGAAGGCTTTGTTTTTGAGAGCCCATGTGAAAAGCCTGTTACTTCCAATTCTAAACAAATTAGCACTACACAGAAACCTTTTTATGAAGTTCCGATTTCTTCACCCTGAAGAAAAAAAAAAGGCAGAAGATCTAGCTGACTGGCATGATTTTAAAAGAAAAAAAAATTGACACATTGTTGTAAGCATCTTTTTGTTCCAATTGCAATAACTGCAGATTATAGTCTCATATTTCTTCGACAGATCTACTTTAGCCCTTAAGGATACCTCTTCTGTGTTTCAATGCAGATGATGAGTCTATGTGCTTAAAACTCCCAGATAAGTATTCTGTTTTGACTGTTATTGTTCTGTTCCCACCCTTGACTGCTCTCGGGACAGGATTAACACTCAGGATAGGGGATAGTGGCTTGCACCTCCTCTTGTCGGACCTCAGACAATTTTTAAAGCTTGAGTCAACACATTGGAAGAAAACTGTTCCTGCCTTTGGAGGTTTCAAACCATAACTGAAGTTATTTGTAACACAAATAAAACTCTTCCCTGAGCAAAGATTTGAGAGCTTGCAGATTTGAGAGCTAATAAAAGTTGCTTATTCAGCAACCATTAGACTGCCTGAGTCAGACTAAAAGCAACTGCTACATTTCTTTTCTTTTTTCTTCTCTTAATAACTTATCCTAGTGGAAGTGCAAGGGAGAGCTGACTATGTGGGAAATGCTTTCCATTCAGTTCTACCCAGAACAGCTTGCTCTCTTCTGACTTAATTTCTAAATGTGAGAAATTTAGGATTTAACAGAGTTATAGGAACTTGAACTTCCTGTAGCAGTTCTGAAGATGTGAAGCAAACATATGTATTTTTCACTTTCTCAGTATTTTAGCTTTACATAACAAAAGGTTTTGACACCACCTGTTTAGATCAGCATGACTGGCAAAGTAGTAAAACTTTATTGACAACAGGAATAACTAGGCAAATTTTACAAAACTATATTAATCTGCAGCACTAGATTGGGATCCCCATAATTTTTTCCATTTTTATATTTCTTTCAAAATTTATGCATGCCTGGATAAGAGGTGAGACTACATGGAACCATGGATTTTTGGCAAGCATGTAAAAATCAGTGATTTTTTCTTTAAGTAGGGAAAATTTTTTGAGGGGGATCTAACTCTAAGGATTCTGAAAACAAGTGGTACAAAAGAATTGAAAAACAAATTGAAAAGCAGAAGGTGAAAACAAATCCAATGAATTCTCATCAGTTCAGAAGAACAAGTCAGACTGAACACATTTTCATCTGTGCTTGAAACCAGAGTTTAAAAATTGACTGTGGAAAAATGTGCATATCAGTGAAGGAGGAAAGAGAAAAAGATCATCTTCTAAAGTATGTTTAGGGATTTTTGTCTCTAATTCCTTTCTTGGTTATTTCTAGCCTAGAAAACATTGGGTGGGGCTTTTTGTGGGAAGTAGGGAGGAGGAAGAAACCCTGAACAACACTTCTTTCATTGTCTTTTTTTCCCTTTAAAATATGCCAGTATTTTAACTCAGACTACCAACATACATTTACTGGAACATATTATTTTGTTCTTTCAATTTCTGTTTTGTGACAGATGTACCAAATGTCATAGAAAAGAAATCCATTTATTCCAATCTTTAAGCAGACATAGTTTCTGATTTGTCCCTGTGATGTCCGCTAGGGCCTGTGCTCCTAGCTGTGACAATGACACTAAAAGCATCCCAGGACTCAAAAAAATTATGAGAATTTTCAGATGGAGTAGTTGCTGAGGAAGAATTTCTGGAAGCCTGCAGCTGTGCTGAATGTTCACTGTCCTTGCAAGTTGGCTGTTAATAAGACACAAGAAAGACCTATTTTGTAAGAAGCAATGCAGGATTCAAAGACTCTTAGAGTAGCTGGTGATAGCACACAGGTCTGAAAATCATCCAGTCCAATCCCCTGCTCAAAGAAGGATCATCTAGAGGAGGTTCCTCAGGGTCATTTGCAGTGAAATTTTGAATAGGTTTTAAAATGAAAATTCCACAATATCTGTAGACAGACTATTCCGGGTTTGACCCCTTTCACAATAGAAAGCTTTTTTCACACTTAGATAAAATTTAATGTGTTTTATTTGTGTCCATTAAATCTCCTCATGTCAGCAGGCACTTACTGAGGAGAGTCTGTTTCTCTCTTCTTTAATTCCCCCATCAGATATTTACACATCTTGATGAGATCTCCAGCCTTGTCTTCTCTAGGTCTCAGCTTTCTCAGCTTGTCTTCATATGTCCAAATGCTCCAATCGTTTAATCATCCCCACGGCCCTCTGCTGGATTTTCTGGCAGAAGTCCATACCTGTCTTGCACCCAGGAGCCCAGATGTGGACCCAGTATTCTAGATGTGTCTCACCAGTGCTGAGTAGTGACAAATGTCCTCCTAGTGCAGACGAGGAGGCTGTTTGCCTCCTTTGCTGAAGGATATATTGATAGGTCTTGTTCTGCTGACTTTTCCCCAGATCAACAGGGCCCTCTCTGCAAAGCTGCTTTCCTGCCAGTCAGTGCCCAGCCGACAGAGGTGTGTGGCACAATTCTTCTCCACATGCAGAACTTGGCATTTCTCTCTGTCTAGCAAGAGGAGGTTTTCAGTGGTTGATTTATCAAGCCTGCTGAGGCCCCTCTGAGTGGCAGTACAGCAATATGGTACCTCAGCAAGATGATTCCCAGTTGTGCATCTTCTGCAAACTTGTTGAGGGTGCATTTTTCCCATCAGCCAAGTGATGAATGATGTCAGACTGTGTTGACCACAGCACTGAACTTCAAGGTTCTTACTCTCCCCAGGACTGCATCTAATATCTTTTATTAACAGAGAAAGGTGGGGGGAGGAGTGGGAGAAGGGAAGGGAAGGAAGAACCTAGTAGAATTTATTCTACTAACTCAGTATTGGAAACCATCTCATCTTAACTCAAAACTGGGAATTAAGATGATCTTTAAAAAAAATGTCTGCTCACTGTTTTGGGTTTTTTGTCTTTCATTTTCCCATTCTTGTGTCCTACTACAGGTGTGGAGAGAGATGAAAACAAACAGGTTTCCTTAATAATTGAGCATCCAACACTAGCCATATCACTTATCACTTGCTCAGGCACCACAAATTTGTATCTTGTTGTATCAAATTTGATACAAATTTGTATCTTGTTTTTTCCTTGGAAAGATGAAGAAACAGGGGAATAAATCTGGTTCTCGGAGAAAACATTTTGTGTAACGCACACTTAGTAAGTAAACATAGAGCTCAGCCCATTGTCATACATAGACATGGGGTGAAAAGTAAGTGAATTTCCATTTTAATAAGTAGGTTAATCTGAAGGCTAAGTTTCCTTCTTCTGCCCACATTTCTGCAAAATTTAAGCGTTAATAAATTAGGACATGTGATACTCCCAGTTATGCTCCCAAGAGCCCAGCATTCACATTAATTCAGCTGGTGTTTCTACACCAGGCTTTTCCTCCTTCTCTCCAACTGATGAAACATTTCAGGTTTAAATGAACTTGAAAGCCACAGATCAGAGACAGATGCATGCTGTTTTATCCATTTACAGTACTTTGAATAATGCAATCAGATTGTGCAATCCCCTGTATCCTTCTAGCAGTATAAAAGTCAGGACGGTTTTTCAGAACTCAAGTGACCCCTGTGCTCCCCATGCCTATCTAATGAGTTTGCTTTGATCTGTATCTCATTGAGTCGTAGTGATGACATGCAGATAGAATTAATAATTTTTGGAGAAGGTGTGGTAACCTGCATGATCTGAGTTATAATTCCTAGTTTGGGCAACCCTTGCTGATAATTTGTGTTGATCTATGTTTTTTGATCAGGTTTTTTTGAGCTCAGGGTGTCAGTCTTTCCCACGTAGGACAACTTTACCCTGGAAAAATCAGAAAATGTAGTGAAGACCTATGTGATGGTTTGTTAGGTTTGTTTTATTCTTGAGTAGAGTAGAATATATTTAAAAATGCATGGATTTTATGTTAGGAACAGAAGTTACAGAGTTATTTCAAAACTTCGTATCTAGTCCCTACCCCAGGAGATTTTATGCCTAGTTCAGAGCTGCTGTAATCAAAGAGAAAGGCATGGTTTGCTGTAGGCAAGAGAGACAGGAAAGGAGCCTTGTAGGCCACTAAGTAGCCTGGAAGCACTGCACCAGCTTTTCATGCACACAAAGTGCCATGTGCAGGTGGGAAAAACAATCATTCCACATACCATGGTGGACCAGAAAACATGAATTTTGTTGTAAAATTTTTATTGTATCCCTTGAGGAAAATTAAACATACATTTTTTATTAAATATAAAGAGATTTCATGAGCAATGGATTGGGCAGAGCCCTACCAAGTGGTTCTGCAAACAGGCTGCAAAGATGCAGCAAGAGCTGATTCCTTACACACACTCATCCCAGCACCAGTCCTGTGGGTGTTGGCATGAGGTAGATCACTCATCCCCCACTGCCAGGTCTGTTTACCAAAAGTGTCCCCTGAGCATATTCCACAATTGTTACAAGACTATACTGAAGCATTTCTTATCTCCTATGCAAATTTCACTGCCTGCTGGAGTCCTGTCCCTGGCATCCTTGTTTTCATCTAGTTAAAATGCTTCTGCAGATGGGCCTTCTTGTCCTCTGTGCCAGATCATGCCTTGGTCACAAGTTACCATTGCTGTTGGAATTTCCCCTTCAAATTAGGGGAAAGACATCTGAGAAAAAGGGATTTGAGTTGCATGAAAATGCAAATTCAGAGTACAGCAGTGGGCAAAAGCTAATCAAGACATTAAAAACTGCTGGAAAATCCTGGAGAGAAAAGCTAAGACATCTCAGTGCCACTACTTTGTCTGGAATGCATCAGCTTCTTTAATAGTCCTTACAGAGCTCATATTCCTCCCATTTGGAGATTTGCTAATTGCCACTAGCTTAAATTTTAATATTTGAAATAAAGTGATGAAGAAACTACATTCCCATTCTTGACCCATATTTCCCCCTTTTTTTGTACATCAGTAAACATTTTGCAAGATCTACAAAGCAGCAAAAGTCAGGCAAACAGTGTACTTCTAACCAGGTCAGATCAGAGCTGCATGGATATCACACACTGTTGAGTCCATAAATGGGATGATCCAGAGGTGAAGGCAAGAAATTTTATACTGAACAATTATGAAATAAAGTGGCAGTAGTTCTTCCAAAACTTCATTAGTTACATTTTTCTTCATGCTCTGAAATATGAATATCTATGTACTTTATAAACTGCTGGTTACAGGAACTTGAAGTAAATCTTTGTTCTCCCCTGCCCTGATGTCCTGGATTGCCAAGCAAATTGAATTCTATTTGCCATCTGTATGGCAGCTGTCTTCTGTTAAGTGGGCAGTTTTCCTTATCCCTTCCACAACCACTCCTCCCTCCGAGGAGACATCTGTTGATAACAGGCTGTTCAATGTCACTGCATGACTGATAAGAACTACAGCATCCCATTGTGAGATGCTCCGCCCAGGGGGAGGAGCCAAGCATTCCTACCTGGGTATAATCTTGAGTTCTGGAACACCAGCATGGCTTCTCTACTGGATTTCCCAGAGGAACAGCTGCCTCTTCCACTGGGTCTTCAGAGGAAGACTACACCTTTTGCAGGATCCCTGCTCCAACAGAACCACACCTGACACTCCAGGAGGACTGCAGCCACAGTTTCAATTGGACTGCTACCAATACTCTGACCAACAGGATGTCAGGTCCTATTCTGACTCTGTCAGTGTTGTTTTGGTTTACTGCATTGTTTATTTTATCTTTTTCTTTTCTTCCCTAATAAAGAACTGTTATTCCTGCTCCCATATTTTTGCCTGAGAGCCCCTAAATTTCAAATTTCTAACAGTTCTGAGAGAGGGGGTTTACAGTTTTCCATTTCAGGGGAGGCTCCTGCCTTCCTTAGCAGACACCTGTCTTTCCAAATCAAGACACCTGACTAGAGCCTTTCACTAACACCATTAATAAGATCAGACTGATTTATTTGTACCCTCACAACTCTGCTTTTCCAAGCATAGGTGAATGCTAAACAGCTTCTGACACTGGTGACCAGTGGTTAAGTGGTGACAGAAAGCTTAAAGGAATTGAACTAGCAAATAGATATGGATGGGACAGTTCCCTGACACCAAGGCAATTAGAGAAGAGAGGCAAACAGCACAGGCCATCCTCTTGTGGCACACCGTAGCTTCCTATAAACATATCAATATATATATGTAAGTAGGTATGTCTTTTTCTTGCCTTTGGCTCTCACTCGTGTTTTTGTCATTGTTTGTTCTACACTGACTTAACCTGGAAAACTTCTGAAAGATTTTTCTGCTTATAACATCTGGCTTTTCTGAGGAAGGTAAGACAAGCTAGAATGACCTATTTGCTTAAAAATCAGAAAGGGGGGAGATTGATGCGCAAGCAGAAGAGTGTCTAAGCTGGCATTTAGCCAGGTGAAAATGTCAAAGCTCCCATATTACAATTTTATGAAGAGATTTTGTACTCCATCTGTCAGCAACCATGCTAGGAGCCTTTAGCTAGGAGCCTTTAGCACCTCTAGCACTCCAGTGCCTGGTAATATCCTGCCCAAACTGTACTTCAGTGCGGACTCAGGAGGAAATCAAAGATAAAATGTAAGAATAAATGTGGCAAACTGAAAATATTTCCTATTGTGGCCTTTGCCTTACAAATGTGCACCACAAGTACCTCTCCCTCTCCTTTCCTCTCCTCTCCTCTCCTCTCCTCTCAAAGATATGGGTGGGTGCTGTTAAGCTCTTGCAGACTCATTTCATTTGAGAATCTCAGTTTTTCTCACAGAACTGATAGGTTCAGGTTTTCTGAGGCAGCAGGGGACTCTGCCTGAAGACTTTCCTCAGCCTAAAGGTATATCCACTAAGATAGTATTAACAACTGAAGGAATGGACTGTCCCTCATGGCTTTGCTGGCTTTCCACTGCAAAACTGGTAGCTGGTACAGGGGTTGGGCTGTGGCATCATGCTGGGCTTACATCTCTAATCTAAAACATTTAAAGCTAAACCCTATGACTTTGGGGGACACTTGTTGGAGATGAAGGACCTGCAGTCAGCTCCCTGCTGGCTGCTCTTCCCTCTTAATTTCATCTCAGTACTCCAATGGAGAGTCAGCCTTTATGTTCAAAGATTAAACTAGAAGGATCTCTCTTCAACTCCAATAATTAAATTCTTCAAAAAGCTACAAAACAGCTTAGAGAAAGTTGTTTTATATGTTACACTGTTCTTTTATTTTCCTTAAAGAAGGAAAGTGAATAGCAGAAAAAGCAGAACACTTTCTTTGCTTCAAAGAGTGACTAGCTTTAATACTGACTTTACAGATTATATCATATCCCTGACAGGAACTTTGGCCTCTGGTGATTATTTCTGTTAGTATATAATAATACCTGTGTTTTAACTGCAGATGGTGCTGGAGGATGCACACTGGCTTGAGCCAGCCATCAGTGAACCTGCAGGTGGGATAAACCAGCCAAGAAACACCCTCTTTTCAATTGGTATTAAAATTTGGGCAGGAAAAAAAGTTCAAGAATGTTATGTCCCACGCTCTTTGCTCCTCACTGTGAGGTAAGTACTGCAGAAAATAATTATTTCAGTTGTATTTAAAATTTAATTTTCAAAGCCAAAGTTTAAAAAATAAATGTGATGTGATGGTTTCCTTTATTACAAAGCAAATCACTTTAACTGATAAAATGAAGCTGTCTCTTTTGGCATTGTTATAGTGATGAATTGAGTCACAAAGCCAAGGTACACTCTTAAACAGTTCTTCTTACAATCATTTAACTATTTGAAATGTTACATGTTGTGAGAGTGAGGGAGAAAAAAAAACAATTTATAGGAACACAATGTTGTGATGATGTGAGAGCAGATGGGAAAAATACATTACAGGGTTCCAACACTTATAACTCCATACTGTATTTGGAACTACATTATGCAGAAAAGAAAGCACAAAGCAGCAAGGTTAAAGTCTTGTTCATATGTTTTGATATGTCCACATTGAGAACCATAGTTAAAAGAAAGCATGGAGCAAGTCATTCTCAGGAATTATTAGTATACTTGGAGTTTAATTCCTGTACTTGGGGTTTTAATTCATCTATACTCTTGTTTCTTGTGAAATATCTAGGGTTCCTTGTGCAGTTAAAAATTCATGAGAAAATTGTCATTTCTCTCCAGGTTTAGGAATGCAATTCCAAAATTATAAAAGGAATAGACTACTTCCCCCATCCCCCCCCAAAAAAGCCAAGAAAATCCAACTGGTGTTTTTTTTAAGGATCTAACATTGTGTACAAAGTTATCAGTGTCATTAAGTTGTGTAATATTTTGTGGTTTATTAACAGCACACCATTAAAATGGCACATTGCAAGTAAAGAGAGCTATTACAGCCTGATACAGCCTTGGAAAACATCCTACCTGAACCACAGCCAGAGGAAAATGGTACCATTCATTGTGGCTGGAGTTTTGAAAACAATATCCAGTTGTATTGGAGATTATCTCCAATTGTTTTGGAAACTCTGGTAATTACTGACCTGAGGAGGGAAATTTTGTAGATGATGAATGCTAATCATCTTGCAGTCCTGTAAAGAGCAGTCCTAAGTGAGGCCCTTTGAGCTCTCCAGGACTGCAGCAGCATCTCCCACTGTAGGGGTGCCTGTCAGAGCTCCCAAAATCTTTGGGTTTGCAAAATTCAGAGGAGCCCCACAGAGACAGTAGGACGTGGGCTGATGCCCCCAGCTTTTGAGACTCAGCTCTCACCTCCTAAGAAACCCCAAGGCATTTGACATAAGTATTTCACTGACACTCAAGGGGAATTTTTAGCAAGTACCCTGGTAAATACTTTGTGTCCATGTGTGTGTAATTGTCATGTCTGAGCAATTGAATGGATTCAAATACACTCTAGCAAGTGTAATGGGAGTGTTACTATCTCAAATCTATAATTAAGTCCTCTTATAATTGTAGTAAATCCTATTGAACCACTTTGTACATTAGACAAAGATTAAGTGCTGCTAAAAACCCTCTTGCACCTTTGCCTCTGAAAATAATTCTTAATTGATTCTAATCTGATTTTTTTTTGTATGTTTCATCCATGTAGTAAGAATTGAACCTTGACATTGAACATGGTGGTGCTTTTACAGATTTGTATTACACCTGCTTTTACTGATACACTTGATGGTAATTTGTATAAGTGACCTAAGCCAGGCACTCATGACAAATTGGCATAGTCAGCCCAAATCAGGATTCACAGCAGACCTCCTTAACTTTGTTATCCCAGAGATGCTGCACCATGGCTGATAGGCTCGGCCCTGGCCAGTGGTGGATCTGTCTTGGAACCACCCAGTGGTGGCTCTGACACACATAGGAAAAGCTTCTGGCTTCTGGTAGAAATCTGCCTGTCTTGAATAATTTTTAAACTTTTTCAACCACATCTTGCATTATAAAATGAAGCCCTTTAAAGCATTGGTCACTCCCTAATGCTCTGGCCTGTCTGGATACTCAATACAGAAATAAAAAAGAAGGTAAAATACTAACCGGTGACTTATGATTTGTTACTATAGAGACTCATTTTACTTCTAACACAAATAGAAAAATAACTCCTGAGGTAAAGCTGCCGCTTGAACCATAATTCGCTATGCTTGGAACTGGGCAGCAGATAGATGTTCCAGTTCTGTGCTGTGAATCGTTGGACACCTGTGGATTTGCAGGGCCATCACACGCATCCATCCATGCACACAACTCAGCTTTCCCTCTGGACAAACACCCTGCCATTAAACAGCCGCAGCCGTAACTGGTTGGCGCCTGTTGTGCTTCAGCTTGAACTGTGAATTTAATTTCATGGTTTTCTCAGTCATTTGATATTATTTGACTATCATTTTTCTGTTTCTTAATTACTTCACCTTTAATGACAGAAGTTAAAAGAAAGTGGGCAAGATGGGTCTGTACTACTATCATACCACTCTGTCACAGGCCCTTTCAGCACATTATGACATCAGTAGAGGTTCTGAGATCTGGTGGCATCATTAAGCACAAAATGTATAAAGCTCTACTATGATATTATGAATCTGAATCTTATTTAATTAATTAACTCTTAAAACTGTAGCAATGCCATTTTCCAGACATGGCAACACAAAAACAGTAGAAATTAATTTACAAAACTTTTGCAGGTCTAGATCCTCAGCAAAACTGAGAAAACAGAAAAACAGAAAGGTGTTTACTTCCATTTACAGCCTAGTTATTTCTAGAAAGGGGACTGGCTTTATCTGGACATTTTGGCTTGTGAGAAGCCATTTGACATTTTCAGTTATCTCTTATTTTCTGTTTGACATTTCAGGCATCTCTTATTTTTTGCAATGGGCAGCCACAGATGAGACTGAATACTTACTGCTGACCTGAAAGGGTAAGATTGTGTTGACTAAATATGCGCGGTTTTCTTGAGTAAGTCTCCTTGGCTGTGAATTAATAAACTTGTGTTCTTTCACTTATTTACAAAGTCCAGGAGAAGTTATCGTATCTTTACACAAAATATCTTTGCATTAAACAGTTTCCAGCACAAATACCAAAAGGGTTCAGAGCTTTGAAAACATGATGGATGCAGGCACTTCAATAACCTTTGGTAAGAGTGTTTTGGCAGCAAAGCTGGTGAAGTATCTAGGGAGCAAGCATTATGAAGAGCAGATGAGGGAACTAGGGTTGTTTAGCCTGGGAAAAAGGATGCTGAGGGAACACATTATCATTCGTTACACCTGAAAGAAGGCTGTAGTGAGGTGAGGTTTGGACTCTTCTCCCAGGTCAAAAGCAGTTAGACAAGAGGAAAAGGCCTCAAGTTGTCACCAGAGAGGTTTAGATAGGATGTTAGGAAAAGATTTCTTCACCAAAATGGTTTCAAACACTGGAAGAGGCTGCCTGAAGAAGTAATGGAGGTCACTGTTTCTGGAGGTATCTAAAAGTCATGTAGATGTGGCACTTGTGGACATGATTTAGTGGTGGACATGGCAGTGCTGGATTAATGGTTGGACTCAGTTATCTTAAAAGTCTTTTCCATTGTAAAAGATACTATAATACAGTTTTAGGTTGAACATTAGGAAAAGCTTCTAATAACCGGGAAAGGGAAGCAACAGATGAGACTGCCTGAGGAGGAGCCAGAGGTGTTTTGAGTGGTCTGATCAAATATCTACCAGGGATAGTTGATGTTTAACTGCCCTCCTTGGGTGAGATGCCTTTTCATGTCCTTTCTCCGAACTTTATGTGATTATAAAGAGAAGAAGACAGTAAGTTTTTTTGTAAACTTAATCAATTAACTGGATGAAGATACCTGAGGTGTGTACCATCAAGCTTGGTTTAACAACAGCCATGCAGTTGAACAAACTTCTTTTCTGTTCTTATTTCCTTTATGTTCTTGATTCAGGCTATCTGTGTACTTCTAATCAGGCTGTTAATGATCCACAGTGTCTGTTCTTCTTGTTTTGATGCATTTTGGTTGGAACTGCATTAAGTTTTATACTTAACACTTGCTTCCCAGCACAAATGTGAAATATTCTTGCAGTCTTTTGATATTTTTGATACCCTGGTTCATTAATCTACTTTTTATTCATCCATTTCCTGACCCAGTGCAATTTAAAAAGAGCATATATTTTTCATGGTACATCCTTATTAGTGTCTCCTAGCAACACAACATCCTCTCAAACAGCTGCTGATCATCTCTACAAAATCCACATAATCTCTGGAGTTATAGCGAACACCTCAGGAAAAAACCCCAAGTTGCTTCCTCACTTTGTCCACTAACTCCGCTTTTCTAGAAACATAAAGTATAAATGAAATCTTATATAAAAATGTAGACTATCATCTCCATTGTTGTTTGACAAAAAGAACATTAACGATGCCCTCATGAACAAATTTAAATTTTTACTTTATCAGTCTGTGTCTCAACCATAATACTAAACAAGAATGCTCATAAACCACAGAGATCTGTGAAAAAATGTAGCTGAAATTAAGAAGGACTGGAGTATGAGGATAAAAATCTCATAGTAAATCATACAGCATGATATATGGAACTTAGGAACATCAGACTGATGTGAGGACGTACGAGACATCAGCCAAGACCCAGGACTAGCTCTTCAGCCAGAAGAACACAGGAACATTCATTATTATTCAGGGGTCTTTGTAGTCCAGAGATCCTCTCAGAGCTGTACTTTGGAGGTGCTCTCTCTTGAGGAATGAGTGCAGATGCAGAGTTGGGCCTGGTGATGCAGAGTGATGGTCTAAAGCAGAGTAAAGAGTTGGCCACCTAAATGTTGGCAATATTTCTTTCTGCATGTGTTGATTTTTTTACAGCTTATTACTAAAACAAACAAATGGTATTTACAATGTTGCTAAATGGTACAACAACAACAAAAAATACTGTTCTCTACTCCAACAACAACAAAAATATTATTCTCTCAAAGGGATTTTTTCCCGGTTTTAGGTAATTACAGCTTTTTGTGCTCTTTATTACTCGTGGTGGGTTTTTAGTCTGAAGTATTCAGTGTGTAGGTTCACAGAAGGAGCCAAAGAAAAGGAGGTGTTAAATCATCCAATCCATCCCCTTGAGAGAGCAGACCTGGCGCTATGGCAGTGGGAGACAGTGCCTATTACTCAGTGACAGAAAAAGCAGTAGAGTAGCAAACCCCAGGCTCCAGGAGTCAGAGGGCAGCTGTTACATGGCCAGGAAAGGGCAGCCTGCCCCTCCTCCCTGCTTCCACTTCATCTGAAAGTGGGAATTGTCAGGCTTTGCTGTGTACAGAGCCACTGCTGCAGCTTGCCATGCTTCCCAAACAGTTGTGGTAACTTTCTGTATGTAATGTAAGGCATAAACACATATTTTTAATTCTTTGTTTCTTCCCAAAGGATTGAAATAGAATGAGAAACTTCCTTCTAACACACCTGAGTGACTATCCAGGCTCCTTGCCAGTTACAAGCCCTCAGTTCCGGGGGATTAAAGACATTATTTAACCAATTATGTTGGCACTAGCCTGACACTCACCTTGCATCAGCCTTCCTAAATGCTGACACACTAATGACTTCCATGTCCTTGTCCCACTCCTGCCCAACACACACACAAATTTCATATCAGCAGAGTTTGTCCACTGTGTCTGTAATTTCAGACATCTCTTCAAGTAAATCTTCATTTTAATGCTTCTCAGTCTTGCATCTGAATTTTCTGGTGGAGACACCTCCTAACACCACTTTTTAAAGTCTTTTAACTTCATCCCAATCCTATGGAGCTGATGAAAGAGAAGTCATGTGGCCTTTTCTGTAAGAAAGGAGGCATGGAAGAATGAAGTAGGATTTACATAAAACAATCACATACTTTAAATCCAGGTATAAGAACTATGTTTGATTACATTTCCCACTGCTGTTATTTTTTATATCAATGGGTTAATGTCTGGAAAGTGTGTGGTCATTAAAAAATTGCAGGCTTATGCTTCTACATTTAAAAGCTAGTGATCTCCTGCTCAAAGGTGACAAATTTACCCTTAGGTGAGGCAGGGCTACTTTTGTCAAGCTTTCAAATACCTGTCTAGCAGTGTGCAGCCAGCTCACTTAGTATATGGGTACTCTTGTTCAGTTTGTTCTGGGTTTCTTCCTTCAGCTTCCTTCTGTTCCTCTGCTTTTAGCCTGAGGCAGCAGGCAGGATTTGGACACAGTGTGCTGGGGGATGCACTGGACAGGAGCCATCATCCCAACACAAAAATGTGTGTAGCAGGTGTGTGAATAAACAGAAAGTGCTGCAGGAGGGAAGGGCCACAGCAGCTGTAGCACATTTTTTGGTCTTGTCTCTGGATCAGCTCACACTGCCTGGAACACCTCTCATGCCCTTTGGCCAGGTTCTGCCTCTCTTACTCATTTTAAATATTCTCTTAACCTGCAGTCATGATATTTGAACAGGACTGCAGGAAACTGAGGTGCTACCATAGGAAGGAAAGATGCAAGACAATATAGACCAAAGGGGTGTGTTTGTTTTCTGGTGTCCTTGTAGATAGCTTTCCCTCTTTATAGCTGTCTGATATCACTGGGGAGAAAATCAAAGCCAAACCAAAAAATTTCCAAAACAACAACCAAAAGCAAAGCTAGTATGAAAATAAACCAGAACAAAACAAAACAAAAAAAAAACTACACCAAAAACCTCAATGCAAATTTAAAGTGAAATTCAGTATGGGCTTTCTCCTTCTAACCGCAGATCAGAACTACAAAGGGTTATTTTGGGCCAAGTAAAGCTTAGGAGCTTTATTTGTCTCTGCCCAGCAAAGTCAATAGGATCTGTGCTTTGCTGTAATCAAGCCTATTTACTTGACAGTTTAGAATAAAGCTAAAATCAATATCTTTCTTGTGTCATGTGGAAATGTATATATTTGCTAGATAAAACCTTGCAGTTACAGCAACATGAGAGACATAAATACAGGGCTTTGAACTTTTGGCGAATTGGTTTTAAGAATAGTATATTTTATATAGTAGAGGCACTGCTGATAACAGAGAGACTCAACTAATGGGCCATGCCCCAAGAAGTCAAAAATGAACCTTCCTTAAATCATGAAAAAATGGATATTGTGATTCTTCTAGATGAAGTTTTAATGAGACAAGCACAGTATTTGAGTATCATAGGTTATCTGACCTCTTAAAGTAATTATCTGACTCTCCACAATTATCACCTAATATTCCTGAAACTACACTGTGATTGTGTCTGATCTTGCCTTAATTCAGCCTGTGATAAGACTACTCCATGATTATGGCATACTTTAGCCTCCTTTTGAACAACTTCTAATTCTAGCACAACTTCTAGGAACAAAGTAACATTTTGACAATGGTACATTTTCCCAAGGCTGAGAGCTGTTCAAGGGTGGCGAAACTTAAAGGTCAACTTTCTCTCTCACTGTGAATTCAAATTTCAGCTGTAACCAATTAACATTTAGATTTTGTGGCTGATTCCAAGTCTTACAAGCCAGTGCTACTTCAGCCAGAACTGTTTAGCCAAACAACAAAAATGGAATCATTTAAATGGAATAATTTTCAAAAAACATGCAAGCTGTGGGAGGGGTTTTTTTTTTTTTTTTGCAACTGTCTGTTAGATTCATCAGGAGAGAAAAGTGTAGCATCAAGCACTCTGTATGTGCTGCACTCTGCAGTTTGATGCCTTCTCTAAAGCAGAAATAAATCAATGCCTGGCTCACAGAGCAGTGGTTTGTGTCCACCTGCTCCAGCTGGGTTTGCTCTACAGTGAGGCACTGATTTTAAACCAATTTTCAAATTCTAATTTGTGGGTTTCATCTAATAGACCTTTATGTAAGACTGACATAGAAAGTGGAAAATCCCTATGTGTCCTTTCTTCTCCAAGAGCTCCAGAGAAGAGAGGAGCCGTTAAAAGGGGAGTGCTTGGGTCTCTTCCGACAGGAAGGAAAGGAGAAAGGAAAATATATGGACGTGTCTGCATCATAGATATTTAGCTTATCTTCAGGTCTGACCAGTCTTGTTTAGCTTGTGGTATGCTTCCATATTTTCATGGTATCTCTGCCAAAAGGAAGCTATATCATAAAGTAAGAGAAAGTTTGTAAATAAAACACTGTATGGAAATATATGTCAACTATCTCTGTGTAACTTTGGCGTGCAAAGATTAGAGAAAGAGGAGCAGAATGTTTTATGTATTTCAAGTTTCAAGCAAAGGCATGGGAAGGAATAAAGCAGCTTAAGAGTTTCCTGCTAGCCAGATCCATGTCCCATGCTGCACACACTTGGAGCTGAAGGGACAAAAGCTGCTGGAGCAGCTGGTGGTGCAGGCAGGGTTCGGGGGGCCTGGCAATGTGAGGCTCCTGCAAGGCACAGCCAGAAAGGTGAGGAGTAACCAAAGCAAAAAGAGCAGACTTGTTAAACAGCTTCAATTAGTCCTTTCTATGCAATGAGATGTGAACCATAACTCAATAGCAGCTATTCTTTTACCCACAAATAAATTATGGGACTCATTTTGCTGGCAAAGTGTATTGTCTAATACACTTTTGAAAACAATAAGGAGCTTGGAAGCTTGGATGCGATGAAAATTTACCATTGGCAACTTTCATTATCACATTCTGTTAGTGATACGAGGGAAATAGCTAATTACATAGCAAGTATCTTCAAAATAAAAGTGGGTGACCTGAAAATGGAAATTATAACCTTGCAAACTGTGATGGTACAATTAAAGGTAAGACTTGCTCAGCCAGATTATTGATCATTAGCAGCTGAAAATGGAAACACATTGTTTTTGACTACAGATGGACTTTCAGCTATGAAAAAAGCGAAATCAAATTTAAGGTCAAAATCTAGAGACAAAGATCAGGATGGCAGGGACATGTTGATGTTCTGGACCTGTCAAGAGCCTTTTAATGGGCTTTTAGAGTGCCTGTATAATATTTTCAATTTTCCACCTTTCTCAAATAGATTTGTTTTCCTTTCAGGAGTGAGGGGATGAGTAGTTGATGGAAGGGTTATAATGATGGTTATATCATGTATAACTATTCATTAGGTGCCTTGGACTCCTTATAAAAATAATTATAGCAAGGATGAATGATTCCATAGTTATCAAGCATGTGTTTACTGCATTGAGCAAAACTCAGTTCTCTCAAATTAACAAGCAAAAAACCCACCAAACAGCCAAAACCCCAAAACAAAAAGCAAGAGAAACATGCAAGTGCTAAACCTCAAGAATAAAGAAAACAGAGACAAAAAATGCATCATGTGTAGGATACATAACAATTTTAGGAACTCATAAGACCAAAGATAAAAAAGTATAATAAATATATAAATGATATATAACACTTTTTAAAACTACAGAGCTAAAGCAGAATTCCCCTAACCTTAGCAATCTTTTCTGGAAGTTTGATGTATAGGCAGTCCTTGAGGTCATGCTTGTGCCTGGGCAATAATCCTTTTCTATCTCTTGACCAACCTCTTCTGACAAGAAAGGAATGCCTAATGTGAGATCCCAGACAGGACAGGATTTTTGGAGGCCAGGATATCTTTGAAAGGCCCTAAACCTTATATTACCCACTGAGCTTCAGCAATTGCTCAAAGATCAAGGAAGACAGAACGGGGAAACAGTCAATGAAATTTTAAGTCAACTGCTGGGAAGTATTTCTCTGTAAATATTCTCCAGTTAATAGAGATTAAGGACATTTTGGAAACATTTAGAAGACAAAAAAAACTTCTTTATTAAAGATACAGATACCTGTATTCTAGCACTATACTGGAAGTTGAAACTGACCTTTTTTTAAACTGATTAGTCTCAGTTCTTTGTTTTGTGATATCCGCTGGGAAAGGCACTAGACTAGTCATGCTTTTTATTTTCCTTTGACACCATTTTAATCCCATATAATTTCTTCCAGCTCCCAGTTAAGATTCAAGAGATCCCCTTGGTACTAGCAAGGGTTTAAAAAATGTAATGTCACTAGAGACAATTTTTTATTCACGTGGTTGCAAAACTACTGCCTCTCCATGTATTTCACGTAGAATGCTTTCAATACAACTAATCTCAAGTATCTGACCTGAACAGCCTGAGCAATACCAGGGAAAACTTCATTCTTTTCTTATCAACCTTCAAGAGCTTTTAGAGCTGACAGCAAATATGAAACTATGGCTCCTCTATCACTTTCAAACATTTCAGGAAACAAGCCTGTTCAGTTTGTACTCATACATAAATACAAATCAGATCCCAAACCAACCATGATGTGAAATATCAGAGTGACCTGAGTACAGTTACTAAGACACGCTGGGAAAATAGGATGTGTTCTGGAAAGTGCCTGCTCTTTTACATCTGCTTTCCGAAACTCATCTTTGAAACTTTATCAAAATACCATTAAATGTCTTGTCCTAGAGGCAAGATATACAATAGCGAAAGTTACGTGTAGAGATTTAAAGTTACGTGTAGAGATTTAAAAAATCAATGCAAATATTTTTCTCTGGAAGATAATGTATATAGCTCATACTTGGTTATAGAAAGTTATATCTGTACCTTCTTCTTATTTCCAAAAGATATTGGTCCCTTGTTCAGGCTGTGAGAATGGACTAAGGGAAAATTGAAGTGGTTAAGAGAACAAAAAATAAATCCTGGACTTAAAACCTTCTATAAAGAGTAAAAAAACTGCAGTCATATATTTCATTAAGCTGTGCGTTCATTTGGAGTCAATTTGCCTAAGAAAAGATGGTTTGCTGGGTCAAGGAAAAATTTTTTTATTAGATATGGCTAAGTTAGTAAAATTGTAATTTCAAAACAGTGAAGCATCTTTATCTGCACTGTTCTGGTAAATCTGTTCCTATGCAATTTTGTTACTTTAAAGCTTACTGATTCAAGAAGATGTCACTGAAAATGAAAAATTGCAAAGAAATTATTCAGAAAAAGGAAATTAATAAACAATATTTAGGCTTTCTAAAGGAGGCTGGAATATTTTAAGAGATATTTTAATTACAATTAACTTTATCATGGTGTAAAATGTTGTCTACATTTTTTCCCCTGTATATTTGCTGAAAGATAAAAGTGAGCATTCAACATCAGGTTTTGATGGAAGAGTCTCTGGTCTCCTTCTTTCCACATTTTTACATTGCCTAGGACCTCCATCAAGTATAAATCATAGTTACCTCAACAAAGGGAGAAAAATGATGCCATTCTGTATTTTGCAAGCTTTTGGTCCTTGGCAGGTTACTTAGGACTTCTTTTGTCTCTTCAAATGAATTTATTTCTATGGTGTGTTTCTTTTATTACATCAATGGTTCACATGAAGAACTGTGAAGGTCCCCATATTCGTCATTGTTTTCCAAACCAACTTGCTGTAACAGTGGAATAGTATCGTGGCTCAGTCAACCAGCATCTTTAATAACAAGAAAAAAGTGTCTAAGGTACCTAGCCTGAGGTAAAAGACTAATGGTGGGAGGACAGTATGTAAGTTTTAGCACATATCATTAAAGAAATTTTAACCTTTATGGTGTAGCTTCATAACTGAAACTCCATTGCTATTAATAAGCTTTCAATTCAAGTATAGAATGCAAGCCTCTCTTAAAAGTTATGGTTTTCATAAACTGTCCCTGTTTACTCTTTCCCCTTCCTTTTTTTGGTCTGAGTCAGAATAAAACTGGGATCTGAAACATTTTGTTTTGTCTGTGTCACACTGTGTATACTAGTCAGGTAGCTCATGCAGGTAATCTCTTCTTTAAATCTTCCCGAAAATGTAGGAATGAATAATCTGAATACTTGTACATACCGCATCTGCCTCCTGTATCCTCTGTTGCATGACCTGGCCCTAAGGTGCAGTCCACAAGGCAGTTCACTGTCCTGCCTCAAAGCCACAGCAACAATTTCAGTGTCTGGGACACAGAGCAGCAATGCTGAAAGTCAAAGATTACTTTATTTGCATGGGAAAAAAAAAAAAAAAAGAGAGTAATTCAGAGCTTCTAGAAAGGGGGTGTCTGTGCATTGCAAGTCCAATACTGCTTTGAAAATGAACTGAGAGACCTTGGAAAACTGGGAAGGTATCAGAAAAGGGCGAATGGAGATACAATCACCAGGGTGTCAAACCCCTTGAACATGCAAAAAGACAGAACAGATTCATATGTGAAGAAATTCAATGTAATCTTCTTGAGGTAAGGAAAATAATCTCAAACACTGACACTAGGAAAGATGCATGCAGAAGTTTCTCAAAAGAATAGAAAATGGAGGAAAAGAAGCATCCATCATTACTAGACATTAGAAAAGGTTAAAATCAATGCTGAGTTATTTATAGACATCATGTCTCAGGTACAACTGTGAAAAGGAGACTTTTACCATAAAGCAACTGGGGCAAAGCCCAATGCTGCTTTAGACATTCTAAGAAAGTGACAGACCTTTTCTGATGCAGCGTCAGCTATTGCTCCCTGTGAGGCACAGATGCGCTCTGTGCTGTGGCTCTAGGAAAAACACAGTTTGTTTTTCCAGCTTCCACACCTGAGGCAGAAATAAGGAGGGCAGCGCTATGATGGTAGATGTCTGCCTACATGGATCTCCCATGAGGTCACAAGTTCTTAGAGAGAACCTGCTCTAACATGGGCTCCTCTTTCCACAAGTTTGCATGTCCTGCCAGAAGCCTGCTCCAGCATGGACTTGCCGTGGAGTCATAACTTTATTTTACCATCCACCTCTTCTGGCACAGGATCCTCCAGGGGCTGCAGGTATCTGCGCTCCCCTGAACCTCTGAGGGCTGCTGGGCACAGCTGTCTTACTGTGGGTTGCAGGGGAATCTCAGCTCTGGCGCCTGGGGCACCTCCTTCCCTTCCTTCTTCTGTGGTCTTGGTGTCTGAAGAGCTGTTCCTCTCACATGTTCTCACTCCTCTCTCTGGCTGGAGTTGTGCAGTTTTTTCTCCCCCAGTCTTCTCCAAAATGATATCCCAGAGTCATTACCACCACTATTGATGGGCTCAGCATCAGTGCATCCATCTTGGAGCCTCTTCTCACTGGCTCTATTGGACACAGGAAGAAGCTTCTAGCAGCTTCTCACAGAAGTCACCCCTGTAAATACCTCCTCTCTGCCTCTGCCAAGACCTTGCCATGCAAACCCAATACACGCTGAAGCAATATTTCCGTCAGCATGGGCTGGCTTTCATCACCCTTGGCAACAAGTACCCCAAGGAGGATGGAGGCCTTGGGAGAGGCCTGTAATTAGCAAAAATGCATTGCAAATGAATTGTGCTTAACCAATGCTTCATCTAAATAGGTGTGTCATTGTGGAGGGAGGGTACAGATCTCTTCTCAGAGGAGTTTTCCATTTTCAGTAGAGTACCCACATTTTTTCTGTCCACTTATTCCAAGGAAATCACAGCAAAGAAACAGAAACATTTGCTGATCTAGAGTGCCATGTACATTCTAGATCAGCAAATGATCCAGCTCCTTGGATGACATACTTGCTCTTCTCCTTGTGCAGGGAGGCTCAAGGTCAGTCTTGGGACATGGCTGTTCTCCTGCAGCCTGTGGGAGTCTCATCAACACAGAAAGTTTTTTGTCTGCAGTTCTTTCATTGGACTATTGAGAATGAGTGTCGGAGACATCTTTTTACGAAAATTCTTAAGACTTTTTCTTCCTGAGAAGCTGAGAGGCTCCAGGAACAAAATGTAAACAATGGTTATCTGCTGCTGTGGAATGCAACAGGTGGATCCGTGACTGGTCTTGTGTAGATGTTTAGATTTAGTGACCAGTCATGGCAGAGCTGGCCCTATCTCTCTGTCCGAGCCAGCTGCCTTTGTTATCATTCTTTTCTATTCTATTCTTACCTTAGCTAGCCTTCTGAGATGAAGCTCGTCCTTCTATTCTTTTAGTATAGTTATAATGTAATTTATATAATAAAATAATAAATCAAGCCTTCTGAACATAGAGTCAACATTCTCGTCTCTTCTCTCACCAGAAAATGCCTGTGAACACTGTCACAAATGAGCCCAGTCCAGATTCTTTCAAACACAACTGTACATTTTTGCATAAGGGTGCAGGCATGCCTTGAAGGGGACAACAGAGCAGTGTGTCTCCCAGAAATTCTAGGCCCTGACATGGATGTGGGTTTTGGGTTTTTTCCATACAGATACTGAAGAGGCTACATCACTGGCAGGCCAAGGCAGGAACCCACACTGAGGGACAGGACCATATGAGGTGGAAATGTACCTGAAAGTCATGCTATAGAAATGTGGAAATAAATAGGTGCAACATGCATGGGGTAGGAGCTGAGCCAGAATCTGCTTCAAGAGTTGGGCACTACAGTAGAGCCCTGGGCAGCACCCATGAGCCTGTTCCCCACAGCTGGAAGCCAGGGATGCATCCTTGGGTCAAATACACACACTTCAGGAGAGCAGGCATAGCCATGGCTGTGAAAGAAGCTGTTTACTTCTCCTCTCATCAATGAAGAGATGACAATAAAAGTGCCTTACATAACTAAGATAATAATCTTACATTCATTTTCCCTAACAGATAATACTGCTTAAACCTTCTATTGCTCTTGTTGGCTTCCTCCAGACCCTTCAATTTGTTATCATCCATTACGTAAGGTGCCCGCACCAGGCTGACTACCATCACCTGCATCCTCCCCACAAGCAAATAGAGCAGAATAATCACCTCCAATGTCTCGCATATGACACTGCTATTAATACTTCCCAGGATCTGATTTTCTTTTCTGGCAAGTGTGTCTTATCGTTGACTCCTATTGGGTCTGACTCATCATTTAGTCATGTTCAATTAGCTATTCCAATCAGAGTGATTTCAAGCAACCTAATCAAAAGACCAGAGCAGGTCCTTCCAAAAAAAGCCTATTCTAAAATAAAAAAAAAAAAAAATATAATTAACTAGTCAATTATTTCACAGTATTTCATTACTTTCCCATTCTATTGTTAAAGAAAATAGAGATATATTTGTCCACTGAGTCTGAAGAAATTGATTTTATGAAGGATTTTCAATCTGTAAACCATTGGGAGCATGGATTACTTCTGAAAATCTTGCAAAATGTAGCTAAAAGAAGAAAGCCTGTGTTCAGACTAACTTCACTGCATGGATGTGCATGTTCTCAGGCAACATATATTGACTGGCCAGTTAAAAATGGCTGAAATTGTTGCTTTGAGTAAATGGCTGAGTGTGTTTACTAGGTGATTCACATGTTCTAGCTAATCACTTTTACTTAAATCATTATGTTTTCTTCTTAAGACTATGAAACAGACGGAAACAATTTCAAATATTTCAAATATAGTTATCAAGTCTGTTGAGCTGTAGTGAAAAGTGTGTCTACATATGTAATATATGTACTTAAAGAAGAGCAGCAGCATATTCACTAAGTTGCATGCACAGAAGCAGAGCTTTATAGGTACAGGAGGTACTAGTATAGGTCCAGAAAGACAACCCAAATTTTTTAAAGGCTGCTCTAGGTGAGTTGCTAACTATGGTAAATGTTCACTTTATCATCTCCTTTACCACAACCACACTTCTCATTTGCAGTAGTATTTATTATGAAAATAGATGAAGAAAATCATAGAATGATTTGGGTTGGAAGGGACCTTGTAATCATCTCATTCTAAACCCCCTGCTGTGGGTAGGGACACCTTCCACTAGACCAGGTTGCTGAAAGTTCCATCTAACCTGGCACAGAATGCTTCCAGGGATGGGGCATTCACAGCTTTCCTGGGCAGCCCATGCCAATACTTCACTACTCTCCCAATAAAGAATTTCTTCCTATCATCCAGTCTGTTTCCCCCGTCCTATCACTATCTGCCTGCGTAAAAATTTGCTCTCCCAAGTACTGGAAAGTTGAAATAAGGTCATCCAGGAGCCATCTCTTTTCCAGGGTGAGCAACTCCAACTTTGTTGGGCTATTTTTGTAGGAGAGGGACCCCATCATTCTGCTCATCTTGGTGTAGATGATGAAGGAGAAGATTGTCTACACAAATGAGTAAATAACAACCCTGAAATTGTAAAGGCTAAAATGAAGAAAAGTGCCAGGAAAATCAATATCTAATTAACACCTCTACAATACATATAGTGTAAGAGAAGCTTCTGTCATGTATTAATTACCCATGCAACCTTAGCAGATGAGTTAGCATAAACACTTCACCTAAGGAACCTAGGCTAAATACAAAGTGAATTGTGTGAAAATTAGGATAAAAAGAAGACCAAAGTGGGGTTAAATCTTGTGTTTCCAGCTCTAAAAATTGAGCCAGATTATTTACTTTTGAGAAAAACTGAGAAGAGGATAAGGCAAGTAAACTTGCAGGCAAAATCTGGGTTTTCTCCTGTATAAATTATACCTTCAAATTCTAGGTTTTCTCCTGAGCATATTAATTTACAAAGTGGAAAGGAAATGGCAGCAAGAAATGGATATTTAATGAAGAAATACTGTTTTGTCTGTAAAAACTCTATGTTATTGTCTTGTGCTGTTTTCTGGGATTGTTGTGTTAGGCTTTTTCTTTTAAGTATCAGAAATCACTAGGTGTGAGTTTTTTAATTGTAAGTTTTACTATTATTCATTATATTTCATTACTGGAAAGCTCTAGTTATATCACCCCAGTGGGATGTGGCAAATTGAAAGGAAATCATGCAGTTTTGCACAATATACCACTACAGCAAATTGATATACACAAAACACTTCCACGCTAATTGAAGTTAATGGAAACACTCCTTGTTATTTCCTTGACCAGTGGAGAAGTCACAAAACGATAAGTGAGAAAAACAAGAAAATGTAAATGGTTATTCTCTTGAACCTACTTATGAGGGTTTGTGATGCTGTCACATGTAAAGATTTGGTGACCAAAGTGCTCAAAGCCTGCATGCACTTCCCAAAACCTAAAGTAAACTAGGGTTGTTTGCTTAGTGAAAGATCAGACATGTACATAGTATTGTCATGCTAGTTTCAGTTCCAAGAACAGAAAAATAAAATTTTGCTCTAAGTTTGGCTTTGAATTAAGGCTTAATATAGACACACTCTTGGGTGTTACTAGGGTTATTACTCTTACAATACTTAACTTGCACTTGTCTTCACTTTCTTTGCTCAGTTTTCCACCCAGCTCTCAAAGATGCACATGCTTTTTTATTCACACCACACAGGCTCATTGCTCCATATTTTTTGCAGTCTCTTCTCACAGGAAAAGGGTAAGAGGAGGCTATACAAACCAGGCATATACAAAGTAGGGTAGCTTGAAAACACAAACAGAGGTGGGAAAAGTGCTTTTTGAAATTTGAGCCACATTTTGCAATTTTTGCTGCCACAAGTTTTACGTAATGCAAGTGGTCTGGGCATGTTGGGGAGAAGTTCTGTACTCTTGCAGGTTCAAGTTCAGTGCTAGGGTAATTTGACAACTCTAACCCTCCAGAGTTCCAATGTCTTTAAACCAATAAACATTTAATATTGTTTTTTAGTAATCTTGCTTTCCTCTTCTCACATTGTGGATTTTTAATCAACCACTTTTGGGATGTTCCCATGGCCAGACGCTCTTTGTGCAATCTTTTATTTGTTGCTCACTGGAAGTGAGTTTTATGTATCCTAACTGACCTCTGGATGGGTTATTTTTTGACTTTTTTATTCTATTTCCTTTCCTTTTAATCCACAATTCTTATACTTGTAATCCACAATCCTTATACTAGTTTTTCCTCTGCAACAAGAGATTACCATATTGCATTCATATAGTTCCTGCTTCTTCTTTAAATGCTATTTTTCCTCTATGAGAAAAAAACTAGGAGTGTTTGCTCCTTTAACTGGAATTTACTCTCTGATTATGCCATCACCTTCCTACTATGAGTCCATGTCTAAAGAAAATTACATAGAAAAATGTCAAGTCTATCAACATGAGAAACTTCAGCACTGAATCATTTAGCAATCAGCTCAGATATTCAGATAATTCACCCCCAAACATCCTCAGCTGCTGCTGCTGCTTTTTGCCCCATTTTCAAAAGATGGTAGGAACTGGCATTTAAGAGTACCCAGAAGAACAAGAAAAATATATCTGCATCCTCATCTGTACTTAGGGCAATATGTAAAGCAAAAGGAACATGCAATTTCGAGAAGAATTTGTGACCAAGCAGATAACACAGACTAATTAATTGTATTAATTCAGCTCTTGCAGCACATTCAAAAGCACAAGCTGTCACATTCTTCAGTTGTTCAAATTTTATATATATATATATATAAATTTAATTACACAGGTACACTTCAGCAGCACTGCTTATTTCAAGATTGATCACACTGGTACATAAAAGAACTTTTGTTCTACAAAAGCATGAGTGCTACAGGAATTCCGGCACAAACCCTTGCAATTAGGAAAAAAAACCACATTATTAGTAATCTCAGGTTAATTTACATCTTTCATAAACATGTTGTGCCTCATATAGTCTGTCACATCACATTTTCATAAACATGTTGTGCCTCATATAGTCTGTCACATCACATTTTCTGAACTTGAGAGTGTGGTATTCCAATGAAGTTGATGGTAAATTTTGAACAAGTTGCTTTTTACACCAGTTGTCTCCAGTCCTTACTATGTACCACTTATGATCACCATGTTTAGGACATCTTTTCATGCATGCAGATGAACTCACTGATGCAACACAAAAAGAACCCGTTTAATACGTGTGTTTTCCTGCCTTGAATGCATTGCCAACCTGCTGGTAATGCACTAAAGCAGGCCACTTCTGCAAACAAACCTGAGGCCTAAAACTATCAATTAGTAGCATCCCATTATCCCAAACTTTTGAAAGAAAATAGGCTTTTTAGTGACTTGCCCTAAACTGTGCTCATTACAAATTATTAGTATTATTTTAATTACATAAATGGCCTTTCCTTAAAAAATTCCCTCCACTTTTTAATAGCAAAGCTACAGGAAGATGCCAGTGTTGATTGATCAGAAATGTTTATAGTAGAGTCCAGCAGGATCTGTTATTGCAGTAGTCACAGAACACAGCAGGCAATGCACTCAAGCAGTAAATACAACCCCAAAACCCTGCTGGGGAAATGAGACTTTACCTGGTATGGCACAGATTGTCCATTCTCTGTAGTGCACTATTAGTTTTTATCATCTCTTTAGCTGTCTTACCAGCGAAGTTTTTAGTCTGTTGAAAAAAAATCATCATATATATATATATATATGTATGTATGTATGTATGTATAACATTTCATTTTGCTTTAAATCTTTTATGTTGAAACTTATCTAAAGGTTTTAGCCCACATCTAAAGAATTCTGATTATAGTTGAAGAATTCTGTAAGCTTGATTTAGAGTTTACTCATTTAAGCTATTGACTGGAATTATGTCCTTTGGTATTACATTATGTGTCCTCAGATTACCTGTTTATAAACATCGTAGCTCCCAGAGACCAGAAAAAAAGTCACCAGTGGTTGGAACATGGGAAGTGCCGCACCAATTTTTAGAAAGGGTAAAGAGGAGGCTTCTGGGAGCTAGCAACCACTCAGCCTCACCACCATGCCCAGTAAAATCATGGAAGAAATTCTCTTGGAAGATAGGTGGAAAGACATTGAAGATGGGGAGGTAATTAGACAGCCAACAGGGCTTTGCTAAGGGAAAATTGTTCCCAAACAAAGTTATGGCCTCCTATGACAAAGTGACTGCAACAGTGGACAGAGAAGAGCTGCGGATATTATCTACCTGGACTTCTGTAAGGCTTTTGATACAGTCCCTCCCAGCATTCTTGCCAATAAATTGGAGATATAAGGGTTTGATAGATGGACTGTTGATGGATAAAAAATTGGCTGGATGGCCACATCCGAAGATTTACAGTTGATGCTTCAACATCCAATTGGAAACTACTAACAAGTGGTGTCCTTTAAAAGTCCCCACTGTGACAAATATTATTTAAAATGTTTGTCAGTGACACAGTAGGATGGAGTGCCCCTTCAGCAAGGCTGCACATGACACCAAGCAAAGTGGTGCAGTTGGTTCACATGATGAAAGGGAGCCTGAGCCAACACACATTTCCCACAGAGTCACTGCTCCTTCAGGCACTCACCTGTGCTGGTGTGGGGTCCTTCAGAGACTGCAGGTGGATCATCATGGGCTGTGAGGGGGCACCTTGCCTCACCATGGTCTTCACCATGTGCTGCAGAGGAATCTTTGCTCTGGCACCCAAAGCACATCCTCCTCCTTCTTTACAGGCCTTGGTGTCTGCAGGGCAGCTTCTCTCACACATTCTTTCTCGTCTCCATGTACATTCCCCCACACCCTTGTCCTGTTCTTAAATCTGTGATTCCAGTGGTGCTACCAGCATCACTGATTGACATGGCCTTGGCCAGGGGCTTGGTCTGTCCTGGAGCCACGTGGTGTGGGCTCTGTCTGACACAGGGGAAGCTCCTGGCAGCTTCTTTTGTCTCCTGCAACCAAAACCATGTCATGCAAACTGAATACACAGCTGTCCAAGCATCTTCAAATATGAAAGTGTGCTGTGCTGAACTCATTGGAATATGACACATTTTTACAAGCTTAAAATAAATATGCAGCATCCACAGAAAGAAATTTGTTTTTAGAAAAAATATGAAATATGTTTTCTAAAAATATGAAAAGAAATATGTTTTTAGAAAAAAACATATTTTTAAGCATTGGAAGATATTTTCAGTGTAAAAGTCTCATATCCTGGCTGAAAGCAAGAGCTTGGGCTGACACGTAAGTTAGGGAGAAATAATTTCTCAATGCTGCTACTGAACTGCTTCCCTAGATTTCCCTGGGAACATGAAGATAAAACTTCACTGCATGTATTCCAGGGAGATGTGTACCTGTTGTCCACCCAAGTCCCTGTGCTTCTGCAGGGGATTGATGCCATATGACCTGATTTACAGGACTAGTGCACAAGGACTAGTGCTGCCAATAAGGTTGATCATATGCAGGTTACCTAATTTAACAGCTTTATCTTGGAAACAATTTAAGGAAAAAGTGAAACTGGTGGGCTAGAGCGAGGGCCAGTGGAGGAAAGAGAGCTCTGTTCATCCTCTCAGTGGTGAGTTCAAGCTGCAGGCTGTACTTGCTGGGGTCTCCAGACTAGAAAGCAATCTTATTATTTCACTGCTGAAGGCAAAAGAGGGAGTCAGTTCACTTCATGCCTGAAGGACTCCACAGATCCGGCACCTAGTCCAAAAAATTGTGTCTCTGCCAGTGCCAAAAAGTGAGGAAGCACGCTAATAGCAAAAGGATTAAGAGACTTCTAAAGGTGATCTTTGTCTGCAAATACTTGGGTGACTGTCCATAGGTCCCTTGAACAGCCATAGGGCCTGCAAAACCTGTATCAAAGTATGTATCACTTCCAACGGGCTCTGAAACTAATATCACAAGCCCTTCTTCAATCTTCAGGCCCCTTCCTATGGGCCCATGGTGTTTGGGGGACCTACTGGCCCTAAATCCAGTCAGTCTTGCTGGGTCCTGTGGGACGGGCTTTGACAGGTGGGAGCAGGAGGACAGGTTCAGCTGGAGTTCCCTCTTACTTGAGTGAATTCTCAAAAGGCAGCCATGGGTCACCTTCCAACCTTTTTTTGCCACCCCTGGCAGCACAAGAGCAGAGTTTAGCCACACTTAGTGGCCTCCTGCCTTCTCATGGTCTCATGTGGGCCAGGCTCTCCTTTGGGTGGGTTGCTTCCAGAGCGGCCTGACAGGACAAATATGCACAGTTTGAGGAAATGGCCTTCAGGAACTGTGCCTCTTCTCAGTGCACAGCATAAGTGCATGGTAAGGGTCATCCCACCAGGGAGAATGTTCCCTGCCTTGGTGAGCTGAGTTCTCCTCTATGCCCACAGTGTCACACACTGCCTGTTTTGGAGTCAGAAGACTTTTCCCCCTGCTGGGTAGAGAGGTGTCTGTTGCCTTCCCTCCAGCCCCTGGACCTGAAGCAGGCGTTTGATGGGATGAATTATGGCTAACTCTTGTATAATGTTTCTGGTCTCAGCCCTCCTCCAAGAAATTCCTTCAGGCTCTTGTTCCTTATGCAGAAAGCCCAGCAGAGCTCAGCCAAGCCATGCCTAAACCTTTGTAGGGCGTTAGACTCTTCTTAGGTCCTTCTACTGCTATCAGGTTCCTCCAGGCTTCATCCAAGCTCCTAACCACATCTTTCTTCTACCTTGCTTCCCTCTGCTCTCCATGTGGGGTTCAGAAATACTGATTCA
This sequence comes from Melospiza melodia melodia, assembly GCF_035770615.1. Classification (NCBI taxonomy): domain Eukaryota; kingdom Metazoa; phylum Chordata; class Aves; order Passeriformes; family Passerellidae; genus Melospiza; species Melospiza melodia. The sequence goes on from NC_086195.1 coordinate 81,109,760, forward strand.
TGTCTCTTTGGACCTCCTCAAGGTCATTCCACTAGTCTTTCATCTGTAAGTAGCTTCAGTGTGAAGTAATTCTTTCACAATTTCCTCATTTTTAATCTGCTCTTTCAATCTATTTATTTTTTTACTGATTCATTTTAATAACCATTTGGATTCATCATTTTATGCTATGTTCTAGGTCTGCTCCTCAGCTCCCAAAATCAAGGACAGCCCTTTTCTTCAACCTGTCATTTCTATGAGGAAATCAGGAATGGCAATGTCCAGATTAGAGAGAAGAAACCTCTGGCAGGTCTGTAGAGGACAAAGCTTGCATTAGAAACCTTTGTAGCTTTTGTCAATCAGAGCTCCAGAGTACTGCAGACAATTATTTCCCCTTCCTGGTTGTGTTTCACACCCACTTACAAAAGCCTTCTCCATAAATTTGTCTGCTTTCTTTGCGTATCTATTTAATTTTGGACTGGCCACTGTTTTTTGACAACAATCTCTGTAAATTAGAATATACTCTATGAAAACACTTCTGGTTTTAGCCTCATATCACTGCGGTTCACTGAGTTCCTCTGCTGTGACATTACCTATTCACCTTTTACATAACATAAGAGATTTTATAGACTTCCAAGCTGCAGTAGACTCACTGCTTTCCTATAGAAACCATTCTATTTGTTTTTATTGTACTGGGCTGAATTCAACATTTCCTCTCTTATCATTTATGGACCTTAGGATGAATTAAATGTGTGTAAATGTAGCACATATGAAGCAGGACCAGAAAGAACCTACCTCCTATGGGAATCAGACATTTCATGAATCTTCACTTGCCCAGAAAGAGTGTCCTTCTTCACACCTTCTTACACTTCTTACATTTCAGCAGTGCCTGTCTGCTCTTATTAATTTGGGTTCCATTTTTCCCTCTCTTTTTTTTTTTTTTTCTTTTTCCAGTTAGAGATTTTCTCTAATTTTCTAATTCCCTTTGTACATCTTCTGAGTAACACATGCAAGATAAAATTTAAAAAGGTTTTTTCGGGCCAGTGGCTTAGGGAAGGAGTTATGCATAAATGGCCTGGCAACTCTAGTAATTATTAAGAGACCATCTGCTGGTAAGCACATATATGGAATCACCATAGACACCTGGCCAGTAGTAAAGAGTTATGGATAGTCTTTCCAAGTAGTAGACAGGCTGACACCAAATTGATAACCAAGGGGAGGGAGGGGTGGATGTTTTAGCTACTTGTCAAGAAATGTGATTCCTCACTATCCTGTGTTTCATTAGAATAATTCACAATTTGATTACCTGTTGGAAGCTCAGAGTAAAGCTTATCATATTTATTATCAGACTTTACTTTTCCAGGTTAGGATTGCTTTAACCTACAATGATTATTTATGATAGCAATAATGCTATTGCCCAGCTCTGAGGGAACAGTTCGTTTTCAGACAAGAAGCCCAGAGTTTAAAATTTCCACTCTAAGGTTAGCATCATGTTCCAGAAATCATACAAAAGAGAACACTTCATAAATCAATTCTTACATATATGACAAAATAAGCTGTATGACAATTTTTAAAAGGCATTCTTTAGTCTATGAACTCTTCTAAACCAGAAATCTATTTTTTTCAGAAATTAAAACTACAAATATGTTAGTGAAAGAGCAAAATGCTTGAATTCTCATACCAACTTTCCATTAGCATTTGATGTCCTATAGAAGTGCTTAATGGCCTCTTGAACACTGTACTAATTTGAGTCCATTAGTGTAATAGGCAGGAATTAAAAGCAGAAATGAAGAGATCATTATCCATGAAAGTTAAACACATCTGTTCATATTCCATGATCAAAATGACAAATATCTAATAAAAAAGAAATATAGATCTTTGTATAGGAAGATTCAGTATAAAATCAACTCAACACAATGTTCTGCCAAAGTTGCACATTGCTCTGAGGAGGAATTTTATAGCATCTTCCATCTTAGATGCCAAGCAAAAGTCCTAGTACAGTTTCACCTATTGGATACCACAAAGGAGCCACAGAAGTCTGCAGTGCTTTGGAAATGAAACCACGAATTCAGAAGAGTCTGTTCTGCATCTTCTTGCTGTGTTGACAAAGTAAGAAAAAGCTGATGTCCCATTTACAGTTCCTGAAGCCACAAGCTGCTGGTCTGCAATATAAGACATTGACGTGCTCGTGATGTGGAGGAGCCTATTGCACTGACCTCACCTCTGGGATCAGCAGCTCCTAAACTGATTCTTTCAGCCTGGGAGAAACAGCCCATCCCAGCCTCTGTGAACCACCAATACTTTCACAGCAATGAAACACCAAAAAATACTCTTAATTTTTCTATTCCTTGAGGATGGTGTACTACACGCTTATCCTTTCACCTTGGAACTATATGTAAATGGATGAGGTTGTAGAAAATGATAAATGTAGACTTCTGTAGCAAAACTGAAGATTTGTGCAATCAATGCTACCAAATGGAAAAAATAAAATGCGTAATCAGGTCCTCTCTAAAGTTAGTGCATAGTTTTTTTGTTTCAGCTTGTGTCACAACAACTTTTACTGAGTCCAAACAACATCCTAGCATCACTTCCCAGAACCAGTTCTTTTATGGTTTAGTTTCTCAGACATGAGTTACTCAGTCCTACATCTTAACTGTTCCCTTTCCCCTTCAGTCTTCTCCATACAACTATTTATGAAACTTTTTTAACACTCTTCCTTCATCCATATTTCCTGTCATCTAGTAGGAATCTGTATTTAATAGGATAAATAACTTATTAATTAATTAATGATCAGCTAATATATAGACAATTACTAAATCCTAGAAAATGATAATTCTATTTATTTTCCCAGTAAACTTTGGAGCTGAAGCCCATAAATCTCCAACTCCTTGGTAGCTTTAGTGAATTTAATCTTTTGTTGTAAATAGAGAAGACCAGCAGGTTGGAAGAGTTGCATTAATTAGGAGTACCCTGTCAAGGCTGTAAAAATCATGGGTTAAGTAAACACTAAACGCAAATTTTAATCCATGACCACATTAGCAGGACACCAGCCTTGTGACACAGACTTAAAAAAAGGTTCTGAAAGTCTGTAACTCTCTTGTATTTCATTTCTTTACTTTTTCATGCCAGCAATATTAAGGGACTCTATTACAGAATGGAAAAGTCATATTCATTAAAATTACTCTGAACACTAAATTTCTTCATTCTAATTTAAATTCTGAAGGACTTTTCCCATTGCATCAAGTGCTTTGCAAATGTTAAAGAGTGCAATAGAATAAAACCTGTTTATTGTACTTGGCTTAAAGCAATCGCTTAATTCCTAACATGTGACTAGCTGTACCTTTCAAGCCTGAGCACATGCAACACAGCTCTTCACACAGCTGGGCAACAAAGTTCAAAGCTGGAAACCTTCTGCCATTGTCCTCTTGGGTGAAGTGTCGTCCACTGCATGGGAATTCATCTGTCCATAGTGAGAGTAATCCTCACTTTTAAAGTGATGCTGCTCCCTTCATGAAGTAGGTATCTAGTAAGTGCCTTTTTGTCTTCACTGAATGTACAAGGAGCTCACAGTCTCTGGCTGAGGTGTGGAAATCTTTTCGTTAGATGTCAGAATCCTCATTTCCAGCTGAGTGGTGACAGTTGTTCTGACCACCCTTCCTTGGACAGCATCCCTTTGGAAAGAGCCTGACATTGCTTTGCCTGTTGGTTAAAGCTGCTAGAAGAGCCATCCATGTTAAACAGCCTCGTCACTCTGTTAGCTGATGGAGTGAGTGATGAGGATTAACAAAATGCTATTAAAAAGGTTGATGTACCTCCATTTTAAAATACATTGTGACTAAGGATTGTGTTAGTTAAACAATGAGAAGTTCAATCTTTACAAAGCTCACAAGGAATAGCAGGTCTCTTGCTCACTTTTGTCACCACTCTTCCGGCTATCTCAGGTCACCCTAGTTCCCAGATAAACTTTCTTTGTGGAATATCTTGTTTCTGGAAACAAAAAGCAGCTGAAATCTTATTAGATTATGCTTACATGAATTTTCCAGTCCAGTAATGCATATCCAAGTACCTTGGATAATTCAGATAAGTGTCTGTACTAAAATCTAAATTAAAACAAAGTTAAAATTGCTTTGAAGGGTTATCTATCATTAGACAGATATTCAGCCAAAGGAAATAACATAGAAAGCCATAATAAATACATATATCCACTGTTCTTTTTATTGTATTTCTGTTCTTTTTAGCCAGATAACTCTGGAGTAGTCTGATGTGCAAAATCTGTATTATTTTCTATCTTCTCTCCTTAAAGAATATCAATAACACAAAAAGGCTAACAGCTGAAACTGCAGAAGGCAAACTCCTTTTGGGAACAGGTTTATGGGGTTTTTTCCTTCTCTTTAAAATATAAATCCACCAGGCCTTCTCCCAACATTGAGGAAGGCTTGATTTATGATTTTAAAAGACCTGTCCCTTTAGAAACAAAACTATACACTGATACAGAGGATAGGACCCAAAAGAATCTTATGATATAATCCCAGTTATCATAAAATCATAGAATCCTAGAAAGGGTTAATTTAGAAAGGACCTTTAAGTTCATCTAGATCCAGCTTCTTGGCCATGGGCAGGGACACCTTCCACTAGACCAGACTGCTCAGAGTCCCATCCCGCCTGGTCTTGAACACTTCCAGGGTTGGGGAGTCACAACTTCTCTGGGAAAACTGTCCCAGTGTCTCACCACCCTCAATGAAGGATTTCTTCCTTATAGGTAAACCTGCCTTCCTTCAGTTTAAAGACATTCCCCCTTGTCCTATCTCTCCACGCTCTTACAAAACTCTTCAGCTGTTTTATAGGCCCCCTTCAGGTACTGGAAAGCTGCTCTAAGGTCACCTTGAAGCCTTCTCTCCCGACTGAATATCTCCAGCTGTCTCAGACTGTCTTCATAAGAAAGGTGTTCCAGCCCTCTGGTCCTCTGGACCCAATCCGACAGGTCCATGTCCTTTCTTTGCTGAGGGCCCCGGAACAGAACACCACCCAGATACTTCTCTAAAGAGCCTCTCCCAAGCTCCTCAAATGATAACTTGAAAGTAACTCCACTGCTGACTAGAGATCTCCAATCATTTCCACCCTGGCCATATTTATGACCAGTTACTTTTTACACCAGTCCTGTTCTTTAACTTTAGAGGACACTTCTTTTCTACACGTATTTCCCATGTATTTAAAGACCACATTCCAGTTTGCCTTGCCACTTAATCCATGTTCTTTCTCTCTCCTGGCTTCCTAAAGTTTTCCACTCCACCTTTTGTCACAGTATATCTTTTCTGTATGAATTCAAATGTGAATACAACTTTTGGGAAGGAACTGGGAATTTACCTAGGAGTCCAGGTGTGGTGTCATCAAGAGCATTGAGCCTTCCATAGATTAATTTTACTCTCCAGATGGTGATTTGCAAATAGTATATCTTTTAGCCTTTGGCTTCCTCAGTCACTTCTAAATAAGGACCTAATTGTTAATTATCTTGTTATTAATCTTCAGATACTTATCCTTAAAACCATTTTTTCTTGGATCCCTCTTCTGGAATTCCTGCAAATACAGCAGTAGTCTATTCATTTGATATCTCAATCTTCCTTTTGTGTTTATGATACTCCAGTTTTATGCATGAACTACTTGGTGTTAAGTCAAGGTCAATAAAAAAATTCATCCAAAAATTAATCCTTGAGAAAGTCCAATAGCGGCTTCCCTTCCATCTGGAGTCTAATTTTATGACTCTGTCATCCACTGTCTCCCTTTAGTCATGGTGATACATTTATATTTTATTAGAAGTAGAAATGTACAGGGTACTTCATTATAATCTAGATATTGAAATAAAAAAAATATGGAACTTCCCAGTGTTTCTTCTCAAGAAAATGGATTGCTTTTTCAAAGAAAGTTTCTTGGTCTGATCTCATCTATATTTGGTGGGACATGCTCCCTTCTAGGGAGCTCAGATCTGGTGGTATGCTTGTGGTGGAAGCTTTGTCTCTCAGAAAAGTCAGAAAAACCTGTGCATGTGAGTAGATGTTCACCTAGCATAATGATGAAGGGAAAATTTCTGTAGGTGTTTTTCTCACTGAATTCCAGCTGAATGCATTCAGTGCTGACTCTATTTATCTGCAGGGATTGTTGAGCACTACCACATCTGAAGACTTTTTAAAGTGTTCCCTTTCTTACTTCAATTGACACAATAAAAACAAGGCAAGTTATGGAAAATTAAAATGTTAGTGATATGTATGAAGACTTCAACAATCAAATTGAAATGCTGTGGCATCTGTAATAGTTCTGCTGCAAAAAAACCCCAGTATTTGGGTTAAAATTTAAGTCCTTTTAGTCATGTTGTTCTTCATCCCTTCTCAGACAGTGATTTGTTACTAAGGAGACATCCTTCAGAAAACAGTATCTTCTTTTGCTGTAGAAATGGCATCTTCTCAGACCATTTGTTCCATCTTTGGCCTTCATTTGTCTAACTCAAGGATAGAGAGAATGTCTCCTTGGAAATCATTATTCTTTATCCATTTATCATCATGCAAATACTTTTCAGAATAAAACAAAATGGACAATTTAAATGCAGTCTGCACAAATGGGACATTGTGTTTCTCTCCAAATGAACATTACATTGCAATAACATGAGCAATAAAACTATAATTTCTACCTAATTCCTAAATGTCAACTATCCTTTGGAAAACTAAAGAGAAATTTAATTTTTCAAGGCCATCTTAGACAAAACTTGAGGGAAAAATCTCTCTATGGGCTGTAAGTTGTGAATTTTATTGAAATCAATTATTTTGTATACTAAAATACATTAAAACTATTAGGCAGATGGCAAAACATCTGAGTTTTACCCAGACTTTGAAATAGACTATTTTGCCTGCTTCTGAAACTACTTAAAGGATCCAAAATTCAAGAAAGGAACTTAACCTTTTACAACATTCATTTGGGCTATCTTGCTCATTTACCTTTCGACTCAGTTTTCTGTCTTCCTCCCATGCCTAGATTTCTCCCCAACACTCAAGAACAGAGGGCTTCATGGTTTTGCAATGCCAGCATGAATGAGATAATTCATGATATCACATGGTAATGTCTGCCTGGAGCTGGAATTCATTAGTGTCACTGAGACTCCTGTAATATAATTTTTCATATAATCAGTTAATTCTCCAAAAGACTAGCAAATACTATAAAGTAGGATATGCAGACCTGAACTAGAACTCAGACATGCTTGGCATGTGAGTTTTGCCCTTTATATCAGTTTGATTATAACCAATTCTTATTATTATAGCAAGAACATGCAGGTTTTGTTCTAACAACTCATATCTTTGCTAAAGTCCTCCAGTTTCTAATGAATATGCTCAGGTACTTGAAATTCTGTGGTGATAATGGAGAGTGCACCTTTTCCACTCAAGTACCCTTTTCCTTGTGACAAGACGTGAAAAAATCCTCTTGACCTATACAAAGAACATTGAGCCACTAAATGTTAAATGGAAGTATATTGAAAGTTCATGAGGAAATAAGCATTCTTCAGCTGTTAGAAATTACTACTTTGAGATTTCTATGAAGTTTATAATGTATGAGATGGTTAAAAATAAGATAAATGATTGGCATATGCATTTATTACTTTTTCCTATTTCAGCCTTCTCCCTAAGCCCATGCAAATTTAGTATGGCACTGTTTTTTGTACAAGCCATAAAAGAACACAGACATTATGTAAATAGTGTCAGTGGAGAAATGAAGTGGAAAAACTCATTTTGCCATAAAAAGAATAAGTGGTATTACTTATCATTCCATGGGGCTTAAAACTACTGAGCTTTAGAAATGTCTGATAATTTCCCTGGGCTTTTAGGTAAAAAAGGAGCTACGAATTTTAGCCAGTCCCTTCCTGGGCACAGCATCTCACCCCAAAGGAAGTAAAAGCAGATGGTGAAAGCTGGCTCCAACTCCTGGTACACAGGAGCTGGCTCCAACATGTAATACACCTGTAATACATTATGAAGACAAAGAAAACAATCCTCTTCAGCAGAACTTGTCTAGGTTTTTGTCAGAGTAAATAGAATAGAATAGAATAGAATAGAATAGAATAGAATAGAATAGAATAGAATAGAATAGAATAGAATAGAATAGAATAGAATAGAATAGAATAGAATAGAATAGAATAGAATGGAATAGACCTACAGCAATCATCCAGTTCAACTGTCTGACCACTCCAGGGCTGAAGAAAACTTAAAATATATTGCTAAGTGCATTGTCCAAAGGCTTCTTAAACATTTTCAGGGTTGGGACATCCACCACCTCTTTAGGAAGCCTGTTACAGTGTTTGATCTCCTCTCTTGGTAAAGAAATGCTTGCTAATGTTCAATCTGAACCTATCTTGGTGCAGCTTTGAGCTATTCCCACACATCCTGTTGCTGGATGCCAGGGAGAAGAGCTCAGAGCTTTTCCCTCCCTCCCTACCTCCTCCTCAGAAAGCTGCAATTGAGAACAAAGATCTGATTCCAGTACTATTTTAAGTTTATGTGTGCTAAATGCTGAATTTTTAAAGAAGTTTTTGTACCAATTTGTACTGATTTGAAATAAGGCCTCTATTTCAATGTAGGAATTTTAGACCTCTTCTCTTTTTTGCCTGTGGAATGTCAACATTCACAGGAATTATCAATAAACAATGAAGAATTTGCAAACATTTAGATTTTTTCAAGGTCTGGTAGTGCCCTCATAAGTAGCCTGGGGTGATTTTCATTGACAATATTGGATGTTGGACTAAATCTGAGTGGAAATACAGGTGGAATTTATTACTGACAGTACAAATATTGAAAAACACAGGCATGAATGAGCAGCTGCTGCCATGTGATAGAACTGTTCTACTCCCATCAAAACTCCAGGAAAGTTAAAGAATCCTAGCTATGATGCGAAGCTGGCTTGAGGTGCTGGCAGAGGTACCAGTACCAGTTACAACATCGGTGCCTCTTTGGCATTTCTGATTTCAGCTCAAAGATGTTTCTGGCCGCTGGGGATTTTTATTCTGTGAATATGTGGCCAATTGTTCCCTTGATAAAAATTTGTTGTTATAACACTGACGCTTAGTTGGATTTGCGTGCAACTTTAGAAGGGGAATACCCTATGTAAAAAAGGTAATCTGAAAGATGCAGAAGGTTGTTCCATGAGTTTTAACAAAATCTAGGATTGCAGTTACTCTGATTTAAGAATTTAGTCTCTACTCATTTTACTCATTGTACTGATATTTTTTAACATTTCTCAATTAGTGTTAAAAACACTCAGTAGGAAAATTCATTCCAAAAAGATAAAAAAAAAATTCATACAGCAGAGTGATTATTTTTATTATGTTTCCACTTCTAAGTAGCGATGATGTTTCATATTATTTCCCATGTACAGCTACTTTTAAAACCAAGTACTTACAAATATTCCATCAACCAGTGTTAAAGTTACATCAATCAAAAATCAGACATTAACAAAGCCAAGGAAAACCAGATGGAGTATGGAAGGGGTTATGAGAGGTAAAAAAAGATGGAAGGAAATAAAATTAGAGCTTGAGCCATTTCTGCCACTTTAACTTGCAGTAAAGAATTGCTAAGATAATTAAAAGCTCTGCCTGAAATCACTTCTACCCTGAATTATATAAATCAAATCAATTCTTCAACTGAAAACTGAGGAAAATAAAGAATAACATAAGAAAAGTCACCTGACTTTTCACTGATAACATCCCCAAAAGCACTTAAATTTTATTTCCTTTCAATATCTATTATTTCTCACACAAACATAATCATTTCCTGTCAGAGGACCAATTTTTAGTGACAGAACTAAGGACCAACATGGACAGTTGCTATTAGAAAAATAAAGTGCCTATTTTAATTTAAAATCAAAGGAACTTGCAAAATAGTTAACATATAATAAAAATTAATGTTAGAAAGACCTGCTCCACTAACCTTTCAGAATCTCCTTAATTACACTCAAAATTTTCATATGCTCCATGCAAAGGACAAGGAATTTGGGTATAAGTTCTTCTGACCTGTATTTGCACTTGGTTTGCTTATCAGAAAGAAGTCAAGAAGGTGGGACTCACAATAAGGAACATTGTCAGGATATGAATTGCTAAATAAATTCAACTTCTCAAAAGGGATTGAAAATTTTCTGACTTATCCAAGAAATTAGTAAATAATAATAGAAATTGTACCATCGCTTGTAAGACACCCTAGACAATTTAGAAAGCCCAGTGGTTGAAAATAGGATTTCGCAATACAAAAATCTATGAAGGGGAAAGTACATGTTTGTACTGGTTTCGCTTGTTTATCTATCACCCAAAAATTCTTTGCCTCTTAGAAGGAATAAAAATAGAGCTGATAAAATACAGCATAGTTAGAATCATTATGCCTCACAGTTGTGACCTATCAGGAAAAGAAAAGAATGTTCTTGGGATTTTTGAGTCACCTGGGAGTATTCTTGGTGTCAAATCGACAAATCACTTTTAGTAACCCAGCACTGTTTTATACCTACATGAAAATTATACTTACCCAAACTAGATTTGGATATGGAGGCTCCAGATTGCCTCATACCACCTTGCAGTGTACAAGGGTTTAAAGCTGGTTTAATGTGCTGTACGGGCATGTCAAAACCCCTAAGGAATGCCAGCGATAGGTGAAATAGCACCAGTGCAAATGTCAGACCTTGTGCTGGGAAGCTGCACTCCCTGTCCCCTTCCCTGAGGAGTTAAGCATTTCCTCAGAGCAGTAGGAGTTGAACATACCCAATATTTTACAGGATCACACTTCACCTTGGGTGAATTCTAGCAGGTTCACATCAATTTTGCAGACAATTCAATAATGCAGGATTCAGTGATGCCCAAAGATAATCAGGTATGCGAAAATTAAAATACTCAGAGCTAACTTCCAATTCTATTCCTTGGGGATGGTGTCTAATATATGTTAAATCCAATCAGTGCCTTTTAGCTTTCTTCCCTGTCACAGGGTTTCAGTTTACTAATTATAAATGTTCAGCTGCAATTCCTTTACATCACTTTCTCAGAGGGTAGAATTCAGCACCCTCTGAGAATCGAAAAAGATTACACCACCATTTGTCAAGGTCACAGCAAGAAAGGTTTTTCATTAATTTTAGATTGGCAAAGAATAAGAAATACAGTAATTGCTGCATTTAAACCATTCACTGCAGCGAGTCTCTACTTCACAGCCAGCCAATTAGGGACTTTATTTAAAATGTATGAATTGCACAACTGTCATTAAAGCTATGATTCTGAAGAGCTTATTTGCTTTCTTTGATGAAAGTATTACAGAAGTGCAATCATTTTTCAGGACAGTGACTCAATCATTCAACATTTGGTAAATAAAAATGGCTCTCAACAGATTTGACCATAGGTGGAGCCTCCATTAAAATGAGTGCTTTGAAGGTGCATTTCTGCACCTGGCCACCGTGCCAACACTGACCATCTGCCTCCTCAGCTTGACCTGGAAAACTCCCCAGAATGTTATACTTTTTTGGAAGCGAAAAAACCCGAAACCACAATCGAATGCTCTTCATTTGTGAAAGCTGCATCTCCAAGGAATGTTGCTGGTTACTGCAGCAAAACTGTGACTCACTTTCAACCAAGCCAAAGCCAGAGCCAGAGCAGTGAGAAGACCACTGGGCTTCCCCAAAGATGGTTTCAACTGTCTCTAGTATCATGTATGATTTCTTGAATTAATGTCCTCCTCACAACAAGCAGCTACACCTCACATCTTTCAGACATTTATTGAAAATTAGAGGCATTGTTTTATTTGTTGCATTCCTTTCCTTTTTGTGAACCTTGTCTCAAAAACTGTGAAGAGTTAGAGTCTGGGTGGCATGATGCTGCCTTCAGTAGCATTTTGTCATGGTTGTTCTTCATCAGTAAATGCATCTCTCAGGTGGGAATGCTGCTGTAGACTGTAAGAGAACAAGAAGTTTATCTTCCTGAGGACTGTGGGACTTTGCACTGGAAACATAAATTTTTGTCCTGATTTTGTCAAGAAAGACTTGCTTTATCGTGTGATAACTGCTGATCCTCAAGCTTTCCTTAGGATACAAAAAATCATCCATCATTTTATTTCCTCATTGAAAATATTTTTGTTTTTTTCTTTGGGGATTTTTTGAGAACACCCCCCCCCCCCTTGTTCTACTTGTACTGCTAGCCGTATATTAATCACACCACATGTACACCTGCTCTCATAACATAGTAAATATGTTTTTCCTGATTCCCAAAACAAGGTGTGTAAATGAGAAACTTTCTTACCACCTCATCTCTCTCCTCTTCTCTGTTCATTAGGACTACAGGATGAAATATTCAAAACACAAAAGACTATATGGGAAAGATAAGCTGTTTCTTTCTGCCTCCACCTGTTTCATATGAGTTTTATTTTTCAATGTAAGCATGTAGAAAATACAGACACTCAAAAATCTTGTGTGAAGAATAGAAGTTCTCACAAATGCATCAATTGAAATTTTTTATTGCAATTCACTATTGTGCCTCTTCGGTTATTGGATATAGAACAAGGTTCATTTCCTAAACATTGTGGCCTTTTTGGATTAGCACCTGATACTGCATACAAAGGAGCTATGTTAATCAGATTTCTGATTTTCCAGGTCCGTGTTCATCAGTCCATATCCAAACTCCACACTGAGTAGAAGTTCAGATGTAACAGAAGGTATCGCTGGCTGCATTTCCTCAGGTGTCACTTCTCAGGAATTTAAACTGGATAGTCAGAGGACAGAGGGACCTGTGCAATCCAGTAACAGCCAACAACAGACTGGCATGAACAGAAGGGAACTCGTGCCCAAACAACCAGAAAACCTTCTCTCATGAATTGGCTGGCTTGGTGAATGGGGTAGAGCTGTGGACATTGACTGTCAGGATTTAAGAGTTTACTGAAAACAGGCCAGTAAAGACCAGATAATGAACACTGCCCACTGTAAGATCCTCATGGAGAAGATGATAAAGAGGTTGGTGACTTGTGGCACAAAGTTTGGTTGGAGGTCAGTAACTAGCAGTGCACTCCAGGATCCATTACTGGGTCCAGTCCTGTTTAACATCTTCAAGGCGACGGGACAAGATGACCTTCAAAGGTCCTTTGCAATTTTTACCATTCTGTGAACAGCAGAGGATCCCAGTGCAACCCATCCAGTAGGAAAGGAAATTCTACTGTACTTTAAAGGACATGGAACAAAATTACCAATATAGAACTTTAATGTAAGTAGAATTCCATTAAATTCTTGCTTCACTACTGCGTGGTCTGTCAAGAATTGCATTTGCTCCTCAGAAGGCATGCTGAAGGAAAGTGTAAACTCTCTTAGACTAAAAGTCAGAATTCAGAACCATAAAATATAAAAATATTGCCTGAATTTGGTTTTTTTTCTTGTCAGAGCTTTAGGCTGTGATGGAAGGACAGACTCAAGGTTTTGAACATTTGAGCTAACAAGACTGATACAGGAAGTCTTTTTCTGACAAGATTCAGCACACCTCACAAAATCACCCCTCAGTGTCCCCTGTCTGCACTATTATACAATTAAACTGATAATCAGTATTATAATTGTCAGATATTGTGAAACAAACGATCCCTAAGTCAGTTAATGGAATGCATAGCATGAAAACTAAAACAATTTTAATAACTTTTGCCTTTCAGAGCCTTGGTGACTAAAACTTTGCTAAAACAAGGTGAAAGTACAGGATGGTTGTCCTAGGTGTGACCTTGGGGAAGACTGTCCTGCTGTTTCCCACCAAGATCCTGGCAACCCTGTCATAAGCAAGAGAAGACTGAATCATAGAGGCAGCAGTACTGAGAAAGGAAGCTCTGATTCCTCCCAGGAGAGAGGCTCTGAGGAGGCAAGAGAAGCCAAAGGTGGTCATGGATGGAAAGCTCACACTGCTGTCCGCAGGCAGAGTGGTTTCATGTCCCCAATTCTGAAGACAATGGAAGGGAAAATAAATACTTGCAAGGAGGGGAGGATATTTTACCCATTGCCCAAGATTAGGCTAATTATGAATGCTGATGACCATAGCACTGACTGCAAGGGGCATCTATTTCTAAAGTAAGAGCTAAGAAATGTGTCTCAGAGAGAGACTATGTTCCTTCTCAACCCAGGAATTCCTATTTTTGATGACTGCTTTTGATGATGAAATCTCACCCATACTACTCAAATTGAAACCAATTTTGAGTAGCTTTTAGAAACAACACTTGTCTCATTTTGGTTTTCCTAAACATAGTTACTCACTTGATTAGGCTATTCTTGCAAGAGCAGTAGTGGCAAAGTAAAACACACATACATGCAAGTTTTCCTCCAGGATGTGACTGACATCAGCAAAGTCAGGGTCAGATTGAAGGGGGTTGCCAATAACTCAGTGGGTATAACCTCTCTGTGGAACATTGTGCAAATTAAACTAGTTAAAATAATTTTTCCCTTTCTCAAACAGGAATCAACTGGATTTACAAACAGTATTTTAGACATGAACAATAATGTAGAAAAATAGAGCAATCTCAACAGGTAATTTTAAATAGAATAGAGTAGAGTAGAGTAGAATAGAATAGAATAGAATAGAATAGAATAGAATAGAATAGAATAGAATAGAATAGAATAGAATAGAATAGAATAGAATAATTTCCCTTGGAAGGGACCTACAGGGATTTTATAGACCACTTCAAGGCTGACCAAAAGTTAAAGCATGTTGTAAGAGCATTGTCTAAATGCCTTTCAAACATTGAGTCTTGGAGCATCCACCACCTTTCTAGGACTCTCACAGCATCTGGCCATCCTCTCAGTAAATTAGCACTCCCTAATATCCAGGCTGTACCTACTCTGGTGCAGGTTTAAACCACTCCCACATATTCTGCCACAGAGTCCCAGGAAGAGAGCTCAGCACTTCCCTCTCCATTTCCCCTCCTCAGGAAGCTGAACAACAAAGTTGCCCCTCAGCCTCCTTTACTCCAAATAAGACAAGCTCCAAGTTACAGGACAAGCCTTGTTGCCCTCCTCTGGTTGCATTCAAAGGCCTCCTTCAACTGCAGGGCCCAGAAATGCACACAGTTTCTTGAGGTGACACCACACCACCACTGAATCCAGCAGAACAATCCCCTCTTTTGCCCAGGTGGTGATGCACCGCAGGATCGGATTTGGCCTCTGGGCTGCCAGGGCTTGCTTCTGACTCACACTGAGTGACTCCCCGCCAGCACTCCCAGATTCCTCTGTGCAGGGCTGCTCTCTAGCCATTCCTCTTGAAGTGTATACATATGCCTGGTGCTACTTTGCCCTAGGAGCAGAATCCAACACTTGGACTTGTTAAATTCCATTCTAGTAATCATCGCCCAAGGCACAGCTGTAAGAATTGCAGGGTAGAGCTCTGTGCTCACAGACAAATGTCACTACCTGCCATGTAGGAAGGCTCATTTCTCCTTGCTTTGATTCTGTGAGCCTTTTTTTTTTTTTTGGTACATTCTGCTTTCCTAGCTCCTGGTCTGACTGTTCCTATGATTTCAGTGCTTGGCAAGCATGCTTATGTCACTGAGGGCTTGTGCAGGGCTTGCATAAAGAAGATTCTGAAACAGCTCCTTTTTTTTTTGAAGACGACAGATGACCCTTGGTTTTAGTCTCAGGCTAGAGTTCTTGGAGCTAAGTGCTAGTGGCTGTGATCACCTATGTCAGATTAATTTAAGCAAAATTAGCTGATGTGAATTTCCTTGTGCTGTTGCAATAAGAAACCTTTCTACACTTCTTTTATGTTTCCTTTAACAGAAATGTCTCTCAGGTAACAAAAGCTGAACATGCTTTATGTCTAGCAGGATTCCCTTTCATTTGTTCCCCATTCTCCTACAATTTTTTTGTGGGCTGCCCAGCCATCCATGAACACAGTGGAAATGTTTCACTCTTGCTTTAGGCCAAGGCAACTACACTTAACATAAAGATCTGAAAAGCAGTAAAAAAATTTATCAGCCCTGTAAGGAATCAAGACTTCAGCTGTTTCTGAGTAATACCATTTTCTTAAGACGCCTGAATGACACAGGTTCCTTTGGTTTTTCAGCTAACAAAGACACTGTGGGTCAATGCTGCGAGCCAAATAATTGTGCTTTAGCTGGCCGAAGGTATCTATTCATTGCACCTGCAAAAGAAATAGGCAGAAAGAAGCAACTGTATTGCCCTTTGGTCAAATTAAAGTTCCCAATAGAAGATTTGGTTTCTGTCTTCTATATTTTAAAAATAAATTTGACAAAGAAAAGAGACTAAAATGTGGAATCTCAGTGAGGTGTGTTTCTGCTCTAAGCTACTTTCTTGTGAATGATGAGTAACCATTTACACTACTTGAGTAAATGGCATCATTTACATCAGAATCAGGTCCCAGTTATTTCAATACATTCCCGGTAATATAACTTTCAAGTTCAAATAAGTCCAGTGAACTGAATAATACTCTGTTCAACTTCTATAATAATGCATACACTGCTTCTGCTTGCTATCAAAACCTGAAGGATACAAGTATTTGACTTTAGAGGTTGTTATGAAAAATTGTGTAGTGAATTTCTGAGTCTTCCAGGTGGAACACCTTATCTCCTCTACTGCTTATTTTAAAGGTTTGCTAAATATGGCAGATGGCTCTGGGTGTAGCTAACAAATTCTTATGCTACCAACAAGTATTAGGAATTATTTCCTTGGTTTATAAAAAATTTCTAAGGAACTTTTCTAACCACCTCTACAAGGAGGTATTAAGAAATAAAATATCTAATTAGTTAAGAGGATTTTAGTTTTTAGAGGTGCCTCTACTGACTTAATCTTTGACATTGGTTACATTTTTTAGAATTAAAAATATATATTTAAACATTATATCTAGTACATATTATATATATGTACCAAAAAAACCCTTCAAATTTTCAATATACATTCACTTCTCATGCTCAATACACCAAAAATATACCTCTCAGTTTGCTTTCACACACTGTTTGTTGCTCAGGTAGAAAAGGGAGAGACAACAGTATGAATGACAGTATTCTTTAAATCCATATGCATTACTCTTATCTTCAGGTAGGTTGTTAGTATGACTGCAGGTTTTGAAATAACCTCTTTTTTCTTAAGAACATATGGCATTTCATTCATTCTATAAAGCACTGAAATACTCAGCTGAATATCCATAAATACTCTTAAGACAGGTTCTTTTACGTGATGTTGCAAATTTTTAGGACGTGAACGTTTGGCTACCACTTCCCCATAGGCTCATTTCGAAAGATTTTTCATGTGGGAGGCTTAAAAGATGTTTTATGTTTGCTGGCATTCTGTGCAACCTTAAAACCCAAGATTTATAAATGCATGTGATACAGAAAATGTGTTTATGATGTCAACACACTCATAAAAATGCATTCTGCTTTTATTTTTTCTGTGAGGAAAAAAAGAGGGAAAATGTACTTGAAATACCTCTTTCCTTTCTTTATAAGGGAACAATTCAAAAAAAGACTCAAATGCTTCAGTCTGAGCAGGATGAGCATGTACTCCTGAAAATGCAGATCATACTTATCTCACCAATGACAGTACCATTTCTTCCAACCTGTATGTATTTTATGATCATTGCTGCTTTTGCCCAGGAGCAATATGCTATTTAAAACGATAGTGTGTGATTCCATGACAACTGGCAGGTGCCTTACAAAGTCTTTCTTTGTGCAAAATGTGCAGGTGAGTTATTATACTTTAAAATAGGAGAAACAGAACTCTGGTGGATTTTACTCAGTGCATGTGCAACCTGCAAATAAAGTCAAATATTATTTTTATACCTACCTATAGGCTTCAATTGCAACAGCTGCAATGGAAAGTCAAATAAAATACACTGCCCCACATGCTGCTGTATAAATATAACAAGCTCAGATTTTTAGCCAAACTGCTTTCTTCTTTTAGATGTTGCTGACTACAGCAGAATCATGAGTCTGTGTACTGTCCTTTTCTCTTTGCTAACAAGTCAGGGAAACGTTTTTTGAAAAACAAAAGAAAACTAACTTGCAGGCACTTTTGTCTCCTTTTCCATTTAGCTAGTTCATTTGTTTTAAAATGTCTCATTTGATAAATAGTGAAGAATCACTTGGTGTTATTAGATATTTGGATGTATATGGTATCTAATTTTCTAATTAGCAGGAAGAACTCAGGGACTGTCTTGTGTTTGTCTGACTCTGGGATCACTGGTACAAGCTGATGTCCCTGTTGCCTTTGCCCTCTCAGGAGCACAAAAAACAGTGGCAATATCTTCAAACAGCATTTATTTCAGCTTCTGAAGCACAGCATCTGTTTCCACCCAAACAGCTGAAAATGTAGCCACACCAAGACTGGATTCTACATATGCAGAAAGCCTAATTTCTGTAGATCAAAAAACAAAATTGTGATCTTTTGCAACCTGAAGTATCAGATCTGAATATAGCACCTTCATCCTTGTCTGTAAGAATTTAAAACTTGATCTAGTGTTCCCTGAAGCCAGTGGGAAGACTCATATTGTCTTTGGCTTCCTTTGGATCACTCCAAAATCTCACAGTCTGATTCTGCAAGCCACAAAATTTAAAGCACTCCAGTAGCACCTTTTGCTCCCTTTGAAGGCTGGTCAAGCTTGGGAAATAAGAGAGAAATGACAAATTGGCCAGATGATTAAAAAAAAAAAAAAGAAACAGCTTCTTTCATCTCTCCATTTAAATTTTGCAGCACAAAAGAAAGTTTATTTTTGTCATTGAAATGTTGATGTATTTTTACAAAGACTTCACATGTCTGGAGTTGAACAGACACCATGATTTGAAGTGAGCATTTCAAAAGTTTCACAGCAAAAATCAGAAGAATGGAAGAGCTTGATCTCTTCAGTATATTGATAAGGGTTGCCATAAATGGGAGCAGTTTCTTAGCTCCTGCTCATGCCTGATAAGGATAGTCTCATCACCTGCTAGCAATAACCTGGGTTTTCATAAGATGTATTAGCACTGGTTCTGTGTTGGTTCACTGTGTGACTCCACAAGGATGCCACTACCTTTGAAAATACATGTTGACATTGGGAACATTTCTGTAATTGTGTTTTCAGATCTTTCTGTGTCTTACCTACATCCTGTTGAGAAGGGCTCAGCCATCTGGTACAAAATAGCTTAAGTCATTACTGGATACCAGTGTCTCTGTGCAGGAAAGCACACAGGTTAATCATGGGCAGAGACCCCTCTGCCTGGAATGAGAAATCCATAGCAGCTCCTCTTACATGAGCAGAGAAAGCCATCAGAGGTCAGGGCTTCAGCTTGTCTATCATGAGACATGCAGGGATGTTTTGCTTGATTGTAACAGCAGGAAGCCTTAAATTTAACTCAGGTTGAGAAGGGAGGGCCTCAGCTCCAGTACCACTTCATAAGCATTGTGGTTCTTTCCTTGGTTTTTAGGGAAAATTTGCACAATCCTATTGTAGCTCTGCTTGTCTGCCTGTCCTCCCAAATAACATCTCCCCCAAAGACACTGGCCACTGGCACCCAAACAAGTGGAAGTTTTCTGGTTCCTAATGCAATCTGCTTCTTACTAGTGCCAAGCAAAAAAAAAAAAAAAAAAAAGGCACCTGAGGGAGCCAGAGCACCTGCACTGATGAATTTGGAGATTTAACCTTGATTAGACATCAGAGGATCCACGTAGCGTGAGCCATTATTAACATTGTCAAGAAGTGAAAAGCTTCATTCATAGATCTTGCCTGCTTAGACATCAAAGTGAACCAACCTCAAAAGAAATCTGTGGGGAACCAGGCATCCTTAGTTCTCATATTGATCATACTACTTGTTCTGAAAGTTTCACCCAAGCTCAGGCAGTGCTTGACCTTGCAGAGGGAACATCATGTACAAACAATGCAAAAGCCTGTGCCTGTTTCTTGTTCTTAAAGTTAGCACCAGGTGAATAATTGATATCAAATCATATATTCTGTAAATAATCTAGTTTTCTGCAAATAACATCCCTAAACAATTACATTGAAGAAAATTATATTTAGTTTTCTAATATGAGTCATAAAATCTCTGATTAATCATTTCTTTGTCTTGAAAAATGTTTAGTGTATGCTGTTCATATATCAGAATAAAAGCTGGACACAAGGTATAAATTTGTCCATTATAGAAAACAAATATATGGATCCAACCAAAATAAATTTTTAAATTCAAATGAATCTTCCAGGCTGTTTCTAGGCAATATATTCCCAGACCTTATCACAGCCTAATAAAAGGGAATGCCTCAATGATACCACCTTTCTCTTCAAGGTACACTCTGTCTCAGAAGGCATCTGTCAGAAAAGGCATTTATTTTGTTTGTGGAATTCCTATGGCTATCACTGGGAATTCTTGTAAAGGGAGGGAGAACAAATCATACAATGAAATTATCCATTGCAGTCCTTTAACTATATCAGATAATTTAAAAATTATACTTTCATAATGGTTGAGATAGGGTTTTCCATCAACTGTTTTTAGGGTTTCAAAGAACCAGCTCTAGCAGGAAGAAGGACAAAAAGCAGCTCTGGGAAATATCGTGTGAAATGTGCATTTCTATTTTTTAAAATTCTGGCCAAAGTTTTGATCTTAAATGCAAAGCTGAGAACTACTGATAGCATGGGGAAAATAAATAGAAAATATATTGAAAATATTTTTTTGTATTCAAAAGTCTTTTATACAGGTTAAATTTTAGAAATGATCCAGAGAGAATCTTCACATTGTTTTAAAATACTGACTTTAAGAAATAAAATAAAGGAAAATAACTTGCAATAACAATTATTTTGTTTTAAATTAGTCAAAAGAAAGTAAGTAGGGGAAATGAAAAAGAAGACTGCACATGAGGAGAAATGGTTATGTAAAGAAGTAATCCAAAGTGTGGGAGGAGACACAGTTGGCACCCCAGCTGACCAAGGGGATATTCCAGATATTCCATGCCATGCACAGTCATGCTCAGCATATAAAGCTGGGGGAAGAAGGAGGAAGGAGGGGAGACTTTTGGAATAGTGGGTGTTTGTCTCCCCAAGTTCCCACTATGCATGGTGGAGCCCTGCTCTCCTGGGCAGAGCTGAACACACGTGCCTGCCCATGGGAAGCGGTGAACGAAATCCACATTTTGCTTTGCTCATATGTGTGGCTTTTGTTTACCCTATTCCAGTGTCTTTATCTCAGCCTCTGAGTTTTCTCCCTTTTCTATTCTCTCCCTCTCCCAGCAGGGTTGGATAAGTGAATGGCTGTCTGGGCCTTGATTGCCAGCTGGGGTTAAACCACAGCACCACTTTGTTCAGTCTAATCTGGAACACTTGAAGAAGAGATCAGGACTTGTACGATAAAAGACAAACTAGTAATGGGATTTTATTCAGAAAATGCGTGTAATTTTCTAAAACTTACAAAAGTGGGAAGTGAAGAACCAAGGTGAGCTCACCCAGCTCCCAAAGAGCCACTGCAGCTTTTCCCAACCCCACGGGGCACCCACACCTATGAGGAGCCATTGGAGACCCCAGCCCCAGGGGCTGGAGCCACAACAGAGCATGGTGGGACACCAAACTGCAGAAGGCTTCTCCAGCTGAGGAGGCAAGACAGCTGCTCCAGCCAGGACTCTTTTGACCAGCAGATTTGTGTTTAGATGCTGGTCAGGCAGTGACTCCTTTCTTTCAGAGGACACTGACGTTTCTCACACAGACCACTGGGCAAGTGCCCCCTGCTCCAGAACAGGAATGGTGCATTGTGCATTGACTTTAAGTCACAAAAGACAGAGGTGAAAAATTTATAGAAGCACAGGGCTGTGACCTTATCCATTTGTGCTTTTATGAGACACCTAACTTGGTATTTACAAGATGGTAATTATATTATTTTAATGTTGATGGCTAATGGTTACAAGAATGCAGCTATTTGATTAATATAAAGTGAGAGATTAAATAGCCCGTTTACTGTAACCTAAATGCCTAATTAAATAGCAAGAGAATTTTCTTTGGATATTATGGTTTAACAAATATGTGAGCATTATATATTAATACTTTAAAATACACTGTTGATGTTGTACCTCATTAGTTAAATTATCCCTCTGTTAATATGGTTTAACAAATATGTAAGCATTATATATTAATATTTTAAAGTACACTATTGATGTTGTACCTCATTAGTTAAACTATCCCTCTGTTAATAGCACTTTAGAAGTACTTACTCTGTCAACAGTCCTGATTCCTAATTTATATTACCTCAGTGCTGGTTTATTTTACCCTGTTTACAGATCCCCAGACATTTACTCAAAAACCCAACAAAATATAATATTCAGTTCCTGGCTGTCTAACTTTTTGGAAATAAAATGCAAAATCATTAATTTCATGGGCTTTTAAGTTACAGTCCAAGATATAAAAGCTGATCTTGAAGTTATCTGAAAATTTCTAATGAGAATAAATATGGAATTCCAGGATCTAACTGAAATCTAATAAAAACACTTCTTTGAGATAGACATTTTTCAAAACAAGTGCTGCCTTACTAGTCAAGATGCTGTACTTAATTATATTTCTTCATTAAAACCCTTTTAAAAATATATTTTATTCTTTGTTGTCTAATATTACTGGAAAGAAAAAGGGGAAACTCTTGATGTTTTCATTTTTATAAAGGATGCCTTGGTATGAGTTGGGGAATTACTACACTCATATGCTCAATACATTGTGCTTATATCTTTGGAATAAATGAGAGACACAGATATTATATGCCCATGCCTCCCTACACCATCACACTTCTAAGCAATACTTGAAGTCTCAAAAAAGAATCTCCTTCTTAATACCTTGGCTAATATGTGTTAATAAACCTTTAGCATTTTTTGCTAATGATTTTGTGAAAAGAGAAGGTAGTAGTTACAAATGTGAAATATGAGGCATTTAAGTATTTCAATAGTATTTTTTTCTTTCCCATTAACTCTAAGGTGATTTTATGAGTTAGGATTTCCTTTTCCACCCTGTGACAGATTTCCAAGATGATGATTCCTGCACAGATTATTTTCATATGAGGACACCATTTTGCAGACTATCTTTTTCAGTAGAAGTAGAAGAAGAAAAGCAAAAAAGATTTGCTAGTGATTTCATACAAGTCTGCTTTGTATGAGGCTTCTTGACCTTCTCTGATTGATTTTTTTTAAGAACTATGACATTCCATTTACAATCAGAATATTTACTCCTGAGAACCAGTTACTGATAATATAACCATGGCAAGTATTTATATCTGGCAAAGTGTTCAGCCCAAGTGCTGAAAATGGTACCATAGTTCTTTTGCTTTGATAAATATTCAATATTAAAATCCCTAAAGATGTTATTGAAAGCATTGTCACTCTAAGGCATTTCTGTCTTGTTTGCATTTAAACAAATCCTACCTCTCCAGATCTTTTCAGGTTTACTAAGTTCTAATACCACCAGGGAAAATTTCACTTCTGACTTTTTTTTTTAACATTCCCCTTTTTTCTTAATGCTACACTGAAGGATTTCCCTCTAGTCCCTTGTGGTCTAAATTTCTTAGTATCAAGATTTCCTTCTGTTTTATCTTGTCTGCCTCAACAGCCAAACTATGTAAATATTTCTGACATTCCTGCTTATTTCAGTGATGTTAAACTATCACTATAGCACTGCCTACAAGCCAGAGGTTGTAGAACTTTCTGCCTGCCACTAATGCTGTTCTTACCAAACACTGTATTTCGTACAACATAATGTTTTTACCTCAACACCAGGTAATTGGCCTGATATTCCTCTTTTATCTTCGTTCTTTGTGGGAACCAATCATCCGGTTAATTGCAATTTCAGTCTTGTCATGAATTTTCACTCTTCTTTTCCTGGAGGATGTACCTGCTGTACAGAGAAGCACAAGTTGTCATCTCTTCCACCAGAATAAAAAAACCCAAAACAAACCCAAAAAAACCCCAGCCCTGATAATTCAATCTATTCATAAGCAAATATACCCTGTCTGGTGAGTGACTCAGTTAATGATATAGTAATATTTGCACTGATAAAAGTTTCCCAGTGTCTTAGGTCACAATAGCATGACATGAAAAACTCATCAACTCCCCGTGGGAAAGCCATGAGAAAAGAGTGGGCTTGATAGAGTCTGAGATTTTTCATCGCAGTCATAAAGACCAATAAACCATGCAATAAACCAGAAATCCTTTGGTAGGGTGGGAGATTCCCACCTTAATTCCATAAGCTAATTTTCTTGACAGATGACAACACCTGGATCCCATACTTGTCAGCTATCAGAAGAAGCTATAGGGTGGCCATGCATCACATCCACTATACAGAGGCAAAGTTTTATTCTTTCTCTACCCTCTCCTATAATCTTGAGTTTGTACTTGAGATTTGGGCTTAGTATCCATGTTTACCCAAAGCTATACTAAAAATAAAGCTTAACTGGGATAATCCATTTACTCAATGCCTGCTCATTTTTCTTGTCTAAGAAATAAACCAGCCACTCACCAAGTCCAAGTCTACCCAGCTGCTCAAAGTTACTTCCCTATCAGAGGAGAACCTTCACATTAAGCAGAACAGCCATATGTTCAATGAGCATGAGCCTTATTTGCCTGGTTGAGTCCAACAGGGTGAGCTCCAGAGGAGTCTGCTGCCCTAGGCACACTGCCCAGCCAACCTTGCCAGCTCATGGAAACAGTACCTGTGCAATTGTGTTGCCCCTGGAAACTGGCTGCCCAAAGCATCCCCCATTCCCTCCCCGAGGAGAGTGCTTGCTCCCAGATCAAATGTAATTTGGCAGTATTGTGAAAGTCTCTGGGTGAAAAAAAATGCATCTTCTCAGGGCTCATTAACTATTTTGCAAATGGGAAATAGAACAAAAAAAGACCAGCAAGCAAACACTGTAACTTGTTTGTCCCATGAATGTTTCCAGATAAAATTATTTCCTACCAGAATCTCAAAATGTCAATGCAGATGTACACCAACACTAATTATATGACAAGCTGTGGAAAGGATTAGTCCTACAAAATATTTCATGCTGGGAAACCAAAGGACCACAAAGAACAGTAATTTTTATCTAACAACAGAAATTTATGTGGGCTAATGAGCCTCATATCAAAAAACCAAAACAAATCAACAGACACAACGACTGTGAAAATTAACTTTATATGAAGTTATAGAAGAACTTTCTGCACAGTCTACAATATTTTTAATTAGTTTTTGTTTTTCTTCTGTTACATAACCTGGTTTCATCATCCTGATGTTACTATTTAAATTACATTTCTTATTCATTTAAAGTACTTTCAGGGCTACAATTCTGCTACTTACCAGACTTCTGTGTCCAACATAATTAGATGCTGTTGTCCTACAAATTATTTCTAGATATGTTTCAAGCACTCCAATTATGCTCAGTGCACTGCATTGCAAGGAAAACCATTGCTGCTTTAGTGTCTAGGATACTGTCCATGGATAACATCACCCGTACTGAGGGTGTTTAACTGCAGATTCAATAAAGTGGCTGCACAATAAACTCTCCTAAACTAAAACAGAGAAAAAGAACTTTTTAAAAAAAAATTCCCTGTCACTTTTTACCAAGATAAAGAATTCAAACAAATGTGTAGTGACTATCTAACTGACTGGCTAAATAATTCTGGCCACCTCCTTATGTGTGTTTTGTTCCAGATAATTTCAGGAGGAATGCCCAATTAGACCACTGCTCCATAAAAGTTTATAAAGGTGGTGTCACATCTCTCTGCCTCTCCTCTATTTGCACTGGAAAAGAGAAATATCGTTTTAATATCAAGCTGCTGAAAAATTGGTTGTGCATTTCCCATCATTGGAAGTGTTCAAGGCCAGGTTGCGCAACATTTGAGCAACCTGTTCTGGTTGAAGATGCCCCTGTATGTGGCAGGGGGATGAACTAGATAATCATAGAATCACAGAGTGGCTTGGGCTGGCAGGGACCTTAAAGATCATCTAGTTCCAATCCCCTTGACATGAGCAGGGACACCTCTCACTAGACCACGTTGCTCAGGGCTTCATCCAACATGGCCTTGAACATTTTAGGGATAGAACAACCACAGCTCCGTAGGGCAACTTGTTCCAGTGCCTCACTGCCATCATAGTAAAGAATTTATTCCTAATACATAATCTAAACCTGCATTCTTTCAGTTTGAAGCCATTCACCTTTGTTCTATCACTACAAGCTCTCTCTCTGTAAATAGCCTCTCTTCAACTTTTTCGTACCTCCAGGTACCCGAAGGATCCAGCCCTAATCCATTCTATGTTTGTATCAAATTCAAGCCTCACCAGTTTTTTCCATTTAGAAAAATATTGCCCATAAATCAGTCAGTATCACTGGTCCCATCTCTCCATATATCTGCCAAGCTTCTCTGACTATTCTACTAGTGAACAGTTACATTTTTATTCCATCTCTCATGCTGGTTGTCATGAATGAATAATAACAAAATTTCAGATACTTCAGATGTCCTCACTTAGTGACAAAGTGGTTGATACCATCTATTTTAATTCTTTTTACTCTCTCTGGGTGGGATTCTCATTTCTGTGCCCAAAGAGTAGCTGTCTGGATTCAAACTAATCATCCTTTTTATAGCCAGACAAAAGAAAGAGGTACTTTCAGGGTAGCCTTTATCTGACCTATTCTAAAGGTTTTTTTAAGGAAGAAGTGGTCCATGCCTTAGAACTGTCTATTTCTTGCTCAGATAAATTGTACCTTGTGCATCTAATCAAATTCTTACTGCCACCAGTGACTTTGTTTTTCTAATGCTTCTAACATTATCTCCAAAGTAACAAGACTAGAAGTCCTGGAACAGATTGTTCAAATTTGTTCAAAGTAAATCTATGCAAAAGATCTTCAAAACTAGACCTGGGACTATCAGGTTGAGCTTTCCATCCTGCGAAGTTTTGAAAATTTTATCTCTAACGAAATAGAACAAAAAGTTGAAATGTTGACATTTTACCTGACTCAACTATATTAAAAGAGCAGTAAAGCTCAGCTACAAAAAAGTTGTTCTTAATATATCTGAAAAATTCTTTCTTGTTTTCCCTCTACTCAAAAAAACCCTTCAAATCTTCAGGAAAGTATTATATAAAATTTGGAAATGTATTGAAATTTTTATTTTAAAAGCTGAAAGGGCTTTCAACCATGCCAGTGCGACATCAGGAGGCTTCAAAGCCCACTCTGCTCTCCTACTGAGTTTTGCTTTTGACAGATAATTATTTTCTGACCTCAGAGTCTTGCCTGAAAATTCCTGATGGATTGAAGGTAAAGCAAATTTAAATCGAAAAAATGTCTTAACATAGGTCAAGGTAGGTAAGGCCCACATTTCATATTAGTACTAGCATGTCTGTATTTATTTCATACTCATTTTTACTTAATGTAGTAAAACTGAGCAACTCAGCTTGGTTAGCAGTTATCACAGATGTTTCCAGACTGAGGTGTTATGAGCTCGGTTCAAAGCCAAAACTCACTTCAAAGGCGTGCTGGAGTAAAGCCATCTGTCTTTCTAAGGCCAGCACCTGTTCCAGGCAGCTTTCTAAACTTCACAAGACTGCCTAAATAAACGTGCTCCTCAGAGGTCCCCAGTGGCACAGGAACACTGGGCAGCACAAACATTGCCTTTGTGGTGTTCTGGGGGTGGGATGCCCACAGACATCACACCGCTTGGAAGTGTCATGGAGTGTCTAGGAAAAACCTGCGTAGTAGGGAACGTGATCTTGTTGCTGCAGCATTCAGCAGTGTTGGGACCTAATCTGATTTTATTCTGCGCTGTCTAAAATGAGTTTAGAAATATAAAAGTAATTACTTCCCATTTCAGTTTGGCAAGAGATGAATTTTTGCTAATTTTAACAGGACTCACCTGGACATCTGTATCTTCCTCAGCTTTCATTCTGGAGAAATGGCTGGCTCTGAGCACAGACCCTGCTAAATCTAATTCATACTAGATTACAAAAGATCTAACTGAGGCACTAGCAGGCCAACCTCTTCAGTTATTCTAGAAACTACAGCTCTTAAATTACTATGGAAAGATTTCACTACCAGAAAATTAGGTCCTCTGTTTCCCACCATATCAGCATTTTTTCCACTGCTTTTAAATGCAAGAGTATATCTTCAGTGGTTCAAAAAAAAAACCAATGTGGCCAATTTGAGTAAATGTCTTTGTTCAATCTGTGCTATAACTTTTCATTTTTGAGTTAATTCCCTGGTCCCATTAACTACAGGGTGGCCTCAAGCTTCTAGAAATGCCTTTCTTGTAGTGCCACTATTTCAAACTAAAAATTCCTTCCTCAATCCAAGTATCTTTAGGCTAAAGTTTCTCATGTTTTCAGTTGGCTCAAATAACAGGTTTAGAAATATTAGTCAATTCCATTTGACTGCTTGAGATGGAGAAGTAAAAAAAAAAAAATCTCATGTTTTAAGAACTTTTCAATGCTATACTTATATGTGATAATTGAAAGCTGTATCTGCAAAAGCACATATACAATTCTCTGTAACTGTGGACTTAAACTTGTTACATTTGATTACAGTTTGTTACTAAAAAGAAGAATACAAGTATAAGTGTCAAAATTCTGAAGAATTTGGTGTACATATGCAACTACATATGTACATATATACACATGAAAAATAACATTTGTTAAATTGGATCCAAGTGTTCTATGTGCTTTATGCTGCAGGAGAAGCAGCTATTACCTTCTTGTATTGGTACTGTCATTCAAGAATAAACAACTCTATCACTTCTAGAGTCAGAAGAGGTTCTCTTGAGAACTCCTTGTTGACATTTAGATCAAAGCAAAGCCATAATTGCTGGTAAAAGCTGGGATCTACCTGCAGGATGCTGTGTCACGATAAACTGGAGGAGTTCCTCAGTGAGCCCAGGGATTTGGCAGCCCAGCACAGGGCTGAAAGCTGTGGGTGTGCTCGGGGTGTCTGCTCTGTGCACCTCAAACTGCCCCAGGTGTGATGGTCTCCTGGTCAGGGTCACTCAATGGGGCAGCACAAAGCCTTGTTCTGTCACTTACCTGCAGTTTCCGCAGATGTTTCCCTATTTCAAAGGGCAGAGAAATGACAGAAGAAATTCACACTCTTTTAAGATAATGTGTAACACAGTTGGGATGAATCACACTAAGGAGATATCTCCTGCAAACAGAACAGAGACAACCAGCTTATATGAAACATCCCGTGTCTAGACAGAGAGAGATAGGCATGGTGAATGTCATGTCACGTGTCAAACATTTGAACTAAAATTAGAGTAAAGCTGTGGAAAAACCTGTAGAAACTTTGATATAATGATGGCATGGCAGAGCTGCAATAATGCTGTTTGCTGTTGCGCATTTTGAGTGATTGTCAAACTCTACCAATTGCATACTAACTGTGACTTCATACGTCCTTACAGCCATTTAAACAGGTCTCTGTGTGCTAAAACTGAGAAAAGATAGGCTAAAAAGAAACAACCGGCATGACCTCTAGTATGAGAGTAGAGAAATAAAAAGAGGAAAATCACCCAGCACAACTTGGAGCTACTTTGTCCCTAACATAGGTAACATCATAGATAGGAAATTTACCTCTTCTGTAATGCAAAAGAAATAGTTCACACATCCAGGCATAATGACTAGAAAGTTATAGCTCTTCAGCCTTTTTGAGTTCATTTAGGTATTTTCTTTTTTACTTTTTTTCTTTTTTTTTTTCTACTTGAAGAGGCCGCAGAAGAGGCAGAGATTGGAACAAAGTGAGAAATCAGTATTCTAATGTTACAGTCAAGCCATATTCATGTGTACTCTGTATGTATGTCCACACAAAAATCCACAATCTCTTTGCTAATAATGGCTAATATATTAAACATCCAAAGGCTTTCCAGGCTTTTTGATAAATTGAATGTGTCTCCTTCTTTTAAAGGAATGGCTTCTAATTTGCAATATTAAAGGGAAGAAAACACTGGAAACACTAAAATATCCTTACTTAAATTATTTCACCATTTTTCAAGGGATGTGAAAGAGACTTTTCTGTGGACATTTATTGCTTTAGGGGGGAGAAAAAGACACACTTGTCAAATGTATATTTAAAAAAGCAATATGTTTAAGAAAAAGATATAATTGGTCTTATTAATAGGGACTTTGTCAGTTATTAGCAACAATAAAGTACACTCCACATTAAAAAGAAAGTCCATATTAGGTGTTCCATTGAATTACTGCAATACTGCAATCACGTCTATAGAAGGATTTCAGTTGTGAATCTTTTTATTATGAAAAGACAGGAAGTAAAAATATATAGATAATGAAGCATTTAACATTTTTATTTTCATATCTTGATCAATCATTCCTACTAGAGAAATAATAATGTTTAATTTATTCACACTATACATTTATTCCATACTAGCTTCTGAATTTGTTAGCGAAGTGGTAAAGATCCCTCTATTTTCGCATGCTTGGATCACATTGGAAGTGAGATCTCATATTTAAGAAGCTCCATCTTCTCCAGGATTGAGATTCACTCGCAAAAAACTAGAGGACATTGCTTCCAAATAAATCATAAGAAGAGAAAGAAGAGAAGATCTTCTAAAGGATGTCATAAAACAGGTTTTGACAGTCAGCTGATAAACAGAGCTGAAGACAAGTGAAAACTAGGACAAAAGATAAAATGTGCAAGGGGTTCACAGGAATACTGATGCAAAACAATATATTGAGAAGTCTCTAAAACTGGAAGGAAACAGCATATGATGACAGAAGCCATTAGAAAATCCCTTAGGCATACAAAGCACTTTCTGAAAAAGGAAATTAAATTTGCAAGTTATTGATGTTAAAGCCTAAAACTACTCAGGAGCTATCTCTGATTTCATATACAAAAAAAAACGGCTAAGGGTTATTTACAATCTCTAACAGAGTATATGCTACTTTTGTAACTTCTTATGGAGAAAATTCTATATGTCATTACTCTAAGAAATGAGAAGAAAATTCTGGAGATAACAAACTTGCTAAAGCAATGTGAAACTTGGAAAGGAGTAACACAAAAGAAGCTCTCCTGAGTAAGACTAAGTATTCCTCTAGCCCAGTTTCTTGTCCCTGACAATGACTAATGGGGAATGCCTAGGAAGGAGCAAAAAAGAGGACAAGCAAATAGTGATATCTCCTGTATATATTCTTCTCACATCCAAAAATAATGGATTAGAGGTTTCCTGAGCCAAATGTTTGATGTATTTTATGCTGTTTTTATTTAATAGTCCTGTGTAACTTTTTCTTCCTTGCATTTGTCTCACTTTTTTTTCTTTACTCAGTGTAAGCTTCTGCAAGTTGTGTCCCACTCTTTCTTGAAAGAGAGGAATTTTATAGCTATACCACTGCTGTGTGAACAAACACTTCTTTCTTGCAAGTCACTTTCTGATTTCACTTCACTTTTCTTCAAAAATGCAGCAAATATTTTTTGTCTGTTTTTTTCATCTTTGCCACTCATTATTTGAAAGAACCTAATTGTATTTTAACTTGGCCAAACTTTTTGCAAGGGCTAAAGTCTTAGTTGGTGTTGTTCCCTCTGTAGAAGCTTCTCTATAACTTTAATCCTCCTTGTTTCCTCCTCTATGCTTTCACTAATAGTAATAATTAACTTGAATCAAAGATGTCTTCACTATTGCTGAGCAATGAGCTAACCAAGGAATCCTTGAGGGAGGATTCGGTACAAAGCCTGGAAAAAACCCAGAAACCTGTTTGTTTTCCAAGTGCATTTTAAAGTCTTTTAGGTAAAACTTAATCCATAAATGGGTTTAATGGTATTATTATACTAGTGAAAAACAATTCCAGTTTTGGACCACTTATGCCACTGGGAAAAGCCTGAGACACTACTTGAAAAGATCCTTGAATTAATCTCTCTGTTCGAAGACAAGATGACATAATTTGAGATAAGAGATTTTAGTATAATCAATCATACCAAGTATACCAAGCCATCTCATCTGGACCTACTGTGGTTTCATTGCAAAAGAAAAGTTCCTGTAAACCAATTGGTTAGTCTAGAATTTCTCTAATCTGATTTAAATCATATTCTCAGAGTGCAGAAAACATGACTGAATCAAAATCATGGGGATCAGAAAAGCTAAGATCACACTGAATGATTATTAGAAACTTGCAGAATGACAGACAAAACAGAAATAATATTTTGTTTAATAAATGAAGAAGACATTTAAAAAAGAAAGTTTTCTCAAGGACATTTTTCGCTTTTAGAGTCTCTTCAAAATTATTCCAGATAAAGCAAAGGATGCCATTGGGCTACTTAAAGGAAGACTGACAGTGACTGAATAGAGAAGAGGATTTAAATAATATCTGACATTATCAAATCAACCACTTTAAAGCAAAAGTGAATTGAAAGTACTTTAATCCATCTCTTAAATTTACAAGAAGAGAAAGGTTATGTAAAACTTGCAATATGAATTTTATTTTTTAAAAATGTATTCGTCAAATGTATCAACACATTATTAGACAAAAGTTATCTCTTCAATGTCAGTAAGAAATAGAGAAAAGAGGTATTATTCCAAGTGGTTTACCTCAAACTATAATCACAGTATTTAAAAATGAGAGTAGGACATTGAATAGCATGGGTTTGTGAGAAGTTCCAGGAGGAATATTGGGAGCAAAACAATTAATTCTCTTGTGATAGAGAGGAGTCATTTTGCTATCATTAGACTTTTTTTGCTATTCCCTATCCTTGTCTGAATTTTTGAGGTCAGTCTCAGTAGTCAAACTTCTCTTGGCATGGCCAAATTAAGGAAAAGATAACCATTTTCTTGCCCTCAGCTGATGTAGGACACCCAGGCAAATCCCCTTCAGCTACAATTAATGCAGCTGTACCTGGTAGAACTGGGTCTGTGCCTGGCCACAACACTTTCTCCTGGGATGACAGAGGCCCAGCAGTGTTTGCCAAGGCCATGGGGAAATTCTGGCCTTTCAGTTTACATCTGCTTCTTTTCAGTGTGTCACTGTCACCCAGCTTGGGGCTTGGGGTTCAACTGCATCAAGTCTGTACCTGGCTGCTCTTGGTGGCCTGCCCCACACCAAGGTCATCATTTCACGGCCTGCTTGATCCTTCAGAGGCCTCTTTTTGTGCAACACCAAAGCAACTAGACCAGCAGGAAGAGAAACAAGTCATAGAAATAATGCAGGTGTTTCTCACCTGTTATGGGACAAGATAGTACAGCCTATTCATACAATTGAATCCCTGCTGTTCTTGAGGTTGAGGTCAACAATTTGCTGGGGCAGATAAGCACATCTTCAATGAAAGGAGATGTTACCATCTGTGTCAGCAAAGTATTTTCCTCTCAATCTAGGAAGACAAAAGTGGATCCAGCAAATAGCTGATAAGAAATGAAGAAAAAAGCTATCTATTACCAGAACAACCAAGAAATTAGTATAGAGGAGTTACATTATACTACACCCTCTATTCAGTCTGATCCTTTATTATGCTGGGGTTCTCAATTACTATTCACTTCAATAAGAATCTTGTAGCACATTCACAGCTCACAAAACCAGGATTGTGATAATGTGACTGGTATGCAAATTGGTAATATGTGAGTATATTAAATATAAATTAAACTGTAAGGGGTTTAATCTTTGATTTGGAAGTGCAATGAGTGGGAGCACTTACTAATAGAGGTATAATTCTTATCAGATACATATGTGTATGCAAATACCTTCTCTTTTTCTTGCCTTGAACCAATATAAGATTAAAAAATTCTATTAACCATTTTGTTTCCCAGAAGAGAGGTGGAGGAACACAATCTTCTCATATCAAGTTTCCAAAGCGTTTCAGTAGGATTACAGGCAGGACAATGGGTAATGCTTGTCTCGTAACAGAGTGATGTTGCTATTCCTCCCATGCATTGTGAGGCTGTAATGCCCAGCCTTTTCACTCAACATTACTGCAACATTTCCAGACAAGAAGAAAACCTATAAATAATACTTTGGAATTAAGATAGATTTCAGAAAGGTTTTTTATGGTTAATGTAATTCAGAACATAAAGTGTTCACAAAATTAAAGTCTACTGCTCTTCTGAGCTTCAGTGGACCTAACATTTCAAGCTCTGAGATGAAGAAGAACTTTCTTGCTGGTTTTCAGTTTATTGAGCATAATGTGCTTTATTCCCTGGTATAGCCATGTGGGTAGGCACTCAAGTGGGCTTGTTAGAAAAAAATTCTGATAGAATGGAGATAAAATTCATTCAGATTCCAGTGAAGTCAGACTGAAAATGTTACAGCTAATTCAGTCCTGATCCAGCTGAACATCTAAGAGTGTTCTTGCCCTTAAGGCTTACAACCATGGATTTTTTTCTGGTCATGTGAGTGCCCTGGATTTGGAATTCTCTAAGAAAATCCTGGAGAAGGACTTTTCTCAAGGCCAGACCACCTTTCTATTCTTTCTTAGCCACCCGATCTACTGATGTAAGTACCAGTGCTTTACTAAGACCACATCACTTAGTGGTCTTCCATATTTAACTGCAGTCACCCCCAGTTTTACATCTTTCTGCTGCACAAAAACTGACAACTTTGGCCGTTCATTTATCTGGGTATGAATGTGAACTTTATAGTATTACAGTTGTGAATATGGAAATAAATACACACATCACCCAAAGCCTTAAATTTTCTAGACCTTCAGCCACCAGCCAACAAGGTTGCTTCTTAGGTTTACAATGAAATTATAGAGTAATGCCAGCCTGTTCTACTGAGAAAGGGAAATACTGGGAAATACTTAAAACCAGCCATTTCTTTGAGTCATCTTAGCTGTGTTACTGGTTTGCCATAAATATATTCAGTATTTAATTTCTACTGTATATTGCATCAGTGTTTGTACTATAAAGCAAACCTTTGAGGAATGATGTTTAAATTACCTCTGTATCCATTTGTGCAAGTAGAATAATCTTGATTTAAAGTTCCTCCAGCATTCTGACAGGCAAAAAGCAGAGTTACAAGCACTACAAGAATATTTTCAAGGTAATACTCATTTTTGTTCTGTTGTCTTTTGGAAGTCCCTAACAACCAAATACCCTCATTTAGTGTTGAGAGAAAATTAGCAAGGCCTTGGAGCAAGGAAGTAGCAGCAGCAGCAGGTGTACTTCTCTCTCTCCTTACTCCTGTCCTTTGGCTTTTATGGCCAACATGCCTGAATCCCCTCCACTGCCTCTCCAGAGCTGGGCAGATGACTCCAAGCCAGATCTGCCTACAGCTCCTGGCATCAGAGCCCAGGGTGGCATTTTGTCCCTGTTTTGTACTCAAGCCACTACACTGTGCATTCACAGACTTTCACAGTACCTCCCACCACTGAACACACACAACTGCACAGAAACACAGGCACAGACCTGGCACTAGGAAAAAATGCACCAAACCACTCTTCCTATAAAGACAAAACATATAGCTACTGTCCTGGTAATAAGTAAGTATCCCTGCTGAAGTAAGGGATAAAAGGGAAATGCAAGACAAAACAAGTTTAATGTGATGCCCCAAAATAGCACCTGTATCCTCCAGTGACACAAATAAAACCCCAGAGATGTTGTCAGAGGAAGCAGTTCCACCCACCTGGGAATTTTTCAGTATTAAGAAGAGATGGAGACATAGAAATCAAAGGACAAAATACAGAGATATGCAGAGGGACTTGGCTGAAAATCATGTAAAAAGAAAAAAAAACTAGGTTTAGGAATTGGCTTAGCTTTATCTCAAGGAAATGTGGAGGCTGTAAATACATTGTCTGGAAAAATACCCAGAATAAATCTACTTTTCTTGCTATTCTGGCTTGCTGAGAGTGACAATTTGCTTGATATGACCCTTATTCAATTTAATACACCTTGAAAAACCTAATAAAGTCTTTTAAGCAGAGGAGAATCTTGGAAACTTTTTCTGCAATTAGAGGGGAGGATGTCCATATTATGCTTAGAGATAATATGCTTAGAGCTGGACAAGTTTAATTTCCCGTTATGACTAAAGAAAATACTTGAATATGTTGCTGCTATGAGAGACCTAAAGTCTTCTGTATATCACAATGGCATATTTATGAGTAACACAAGGTGATGCTCTCATTTGCTCACAAAGAGAATGACATACACAAGCCAACAGCAATCCCAGACCTCAGGGGAATCACACACTACTTCAGCTTCCAGTTTGGTGAAAATAAATCATTTTAATCTGTAAAAAGTGTTACAAAAATTTAAATAAGTGAACAATAAATACATAATATTAGGACTAATTATTCTTTTTCTCTGCCAAGATTTACAACTCAATGAGGCGTTTAAAATAAAACTATACTAGATACTTACCACCATAAATTTCCTTGGAAAAAACTAAAAAATGAAGAGGAGTAAAGCCCATAGTGAAAATAAATGGGCCAGATACTACCTTTGATTCCAACCCTTTATACAGTCCTGTCAGTGTATAGGGCTTGCCACCTGTGGAGTCCTTGTTCCCACATGATTCACTCAATCTGCTCTAGAGGATTTCCTCAAACATCCCTTTCCTTAAACACCTCCACCCCCCGAGCTGTACCTCCTGTTCTCTCACTCGCACGAGAAGCAGCAAAGAATTTCATTCAATGTTTCTTTGCTCCCTAACTCCTGATGAGAATAGGATTGATGAGCCAATCAGTATTTCCCCTGCTGTCCCCTACTATCAACAACTCAATAAGTTGCACTCAGAACCAAGGTTGGAATCGGCAAAGTTCCCATCCCACAGCTCAGCCCAGCCCAGACTTGGCTGCCTGGCCTGCTGGGCTCGCTGCTGTGCCGCTCCCTGGGGCTCTGTCACCGATGTGCTCCTGTCCTCAGACAAGTACAGCCCATACCCTGGGGCATTTGCTGCGGTTTCAGCTCACATACCACAATTTAAATTCCCTTACATAACATACATCCTCAAAGTAATAGATTTTACAATGGAAATGGCACTTGTAGACATCCTAACAGAACGCTCTATTTTCGCTATGATTGCTTTGGAGGACACCAGTGGATATGGGAAATGGAATGAAACACAGCTCTCTAAAAAGCAGTGAACTTCTGAAATCTGTTACCTTCACTTTGGAAATAAATTTCTTTGGAAAACTTGTCAAGGCCACTGCTTTTTAAAACTCATTTTCCACTTCTGTATCCTTGAAACACTTTAAAAATGTTTACTTGATTAAAAACTGACCACTCAAGCTTGTCAAATGCTTTTCCTGCATGTAAAGACAAAGGAATGCATTGAGCTAGTAAATTGTAATAATCCCATAATCCTAAGAGCATGTTTACAGAGTTTTCATATTGATAATTGCCAAGGGAGTTGGCATTTAATTACTTTCTACAATCTTCACACAATATTTCTCTTTTGTCCTAGCTTTTTAGAATATGCAGTTACTCTTTTCCTCGAATTACCTGAATGACCCTAAATAACAAAAGAATTTTTTGTCCAGTGTGATGAAAGATTTTATTTATCTGTCATATCTGATATTTAAATACAGTTTTAATTTATTTTACATTGGTTGAGATATCATACCAGTTTGCTCTTTGACAATCTTATTATTTATTTTGTATTTATTTATTTTGTTTTCTTTCAAATTTATACAAGATTAATAAATATATCTCTCACAGTATTGGCAGCTTTCCAGATAATTTTATTAATTTTCATTCTTACGCCCCATGATAGCAGAGAGTTCACCTTTTCTTTCCTCCTCCTTGGACCCTTGCCCAAATTTATATTCAAACAAAACTCACATTAAAGCTAAGAAAGAATTGTTGGAATATGATTTTAAAGATAAAATCAAAACTCTTCAAGGCATGAATAAGCTGCCTGCACCAATATTGCTTCTCTGTTTACACATTTATTTCAAAAATACTGCTATGAAATATCTTTTCACATAAAATATGAGAAATAGGAGAAACTGTTTAAATGGCTGAAAGGGAAAGTGAAGCCACAGCACTACATGAAAAGGTGTTCCCTGCACTGTTTTGGAACATTTTCTTCTGAAAAACCGGAATTTAAAATAAACAAAGTAATTTTGCTGATGAAAAAGTATAGCATTTTATTTTCTAAATTAATGCTTGTGATATTTAATGAAAACACACAAAAAAACAAAAAAAACCACCAAAATAGCTTTCATTGTAGGGTCATACCAAGGAAAAAAACTGCTTTGGAACTCCTTCCTTACAATCCTGTGCTCTGTGTAAAGATTTTTATGATTTTACAAAGTATTCAAAAGATCTCAGCAAGATATTAGTTTGAAGTACACAACTAATAATTGTGTACAATTACACAAAGAGTAACCAAAACTGCTAATGCTACAAACCGTGTTTATTTCATATTTTCAGATTAAAAAAAAAGAAACAGATACTTTAAAAATCTTAGCTATTTTGTTTTGTAAAATGTTTGTAATTGTGACATCAACCTAAGAAATTCTTTAAAGACAAAAATTTCAGGCTAAAGAATTTTTATTTCAACTCCTAACACAAAATATTTTTTTATCTTATTTTTGTTGCCTGTTCATTTCTTTGTTTCTTTGGGGGAGATTGTTCTTTTGTTGTTTTTTGTTGTTTTGTTTGGTCACAGAGCTGCAAATTCTGTGGTCTGCACAGCTCAACTGGCCACATGTTGCCTAAAGCAGTAGGGAAGCTGCAAGGAAAGTCAGGAGTGTCTCCAATTCAGAATACTTTTGGTTTGATCTGTAATGGATAGGGCACATCTTTGATTAAAAACCTTCATGGCAGCAGTTAGTAAGATTCAATCACCAGGGAATATACACTATTCTCTTCACAGAGTTTCCAAAAACTGTAGAAGTTAAATGAAAATGAAATATTCCATTTTTGTTCCATGACTTAACCCTCAATTAATTTCAATAATCCTTAATGCACTCATGGTTTGGGTGAATGTTAACAATTAGCTATTTAATTTTATTGTGGGGTGTACATGTATAAACAGTTAACAAAAAATTTTGAATAGATCATTTTTAAAGTATTTTTCCCAAATGATACTGGACAAAAATTGGTAATCAAAATAGTATCCCTTCTTGCTATAATGTCATTTGGAAAACAAATTGTGCAACTGCCTCATCACTGAACACTGCAATGAAAAATCCTCAGACAGATTAGAATTTAAATTCCTTTTAAACTTTTCTCCCCTTCTTTAGTAACAGCCTTCTCAGCATGTTGAGCTGCAGCTGGCCAGTTCCTCCCTCCCGTGCAGTTCCTGTCACCTTTACTTTGGAGCAAAGCAGAGCCATCGTGTACGGTGGCAGTACCTGTGGCACTGATGTGACTTGGTCTCCAGACATCAGGGATGAGGGCCACCTTTATGAGATGATAATTTTTAGTAAGACATACCATTTCCAAAAAGAGGAGGTGAGGGCTCAAGGGTTTCTTCTCGTGTGCATCCCTGCAGGGATGAGATGCTGCTGGGGCAGCCCCTGCATCGCTCCTCACCGCAAGGATGGAAGCGAGATGAAGCCGTCATCTTCCAGTATTGCCTTAGAAGTCTGATTTATTGACCTGTAATGATTTCCTGCTTCACAGGAACACGGAGCTGACAGCAATAACAGCTGTTGTTGTAGCAGATCACCAGAGATTTACAGAGTTCCTTATTTCCAAGGAGTATCGGTGCAGTGTGGAGGTCACAGGCCTGACAGAGAGCTGATGCACGACGTTATACGACTCTCACTGCTGTAAAACTTCAAATCTAAGCAAATAAATGTGTCCAATGCAATATAGTTCTCTTTTATGTCCTGGGCAAGACCGCAGTTTCCATGGTTACCAAGGAGCAGCCTAGTAGAGAAACAATCCACATCTTCTTTCAACAGATATTTTTGGGACTATCCTTTTGAAAAGTTGTACAGAATAAATAGGTTGTAACACAACTCCACATCTCTTGAATTTGCTGTTTATTTAGGAATTTATGAAAAAATCAATTGCACAATTTGAAACATATTAGACAGGGCAACTTTGATTATTCCTTATTGAAAACCAGCATGTCTTATAATATGTATAGTCTTTATTTACATAGTTTACCATGTCATTCCTTTTAGAACTTTTAAAAAATTACTGTTGGTTATTTCACATTATTTTTACATTATTTAAATAAATCAAAACTATAGTTTTAGAAATATTTCTGTCCACTAGGATCCGTCTTCATCAGGAAGACAAAAGTAATTACAAGTGCACTCCACTCCCTTTTTTCTTGGTTTTTGGTTTTTATTGCTGGGCAAATGCCACAAGTGGTGTGACATACACTTTGAACAGATCTTCTTTGATGGATTTTTTCCAAATGACACTGGACAAAAATTGGTATTCAAAATAGTATCCCTGCTTGCTAAGATGTCATTTGGAAAAAAAAAATGTGCAACTGCCTCATCACTGCATCATCATCATGTACTTTGAGTCCCAAGACTTTGGGCTCACTATCCCATGTCTGTTTAACAATCATGTTGAAACAGAATCTTACTATACCAATACGAACACTAATGGTAATAGTGATGATGCAGGATGTTCGTTTTACAAACATCAGGTATTGACATTAAATGTTGTCATCAAAGATTACCAACAGCATTCAAATATATAATTTCAAAGTGGCAACATCTTCATTGTTGCATCTGATCTCTCCAGATTGTTTGGAAATCTCAGACTGGGTAAATCCCAGTTTTGACTTCCCAACAGATATATTTTCCTTTTCATATGTATTACTTTTCTTTTTTCTCAGATGCCCATTTGAAAAAACCTTCACCATCCTTGGAGAGCTCAGAGTGCTTCCCAGTGTTCAGAGGGGTGTTGAGGGGTTACCAGGACAGAAAACCTCAGATTCTATCCCAGCCCC
This sequence comes from Melospiza melodia melodia, assembly GCF_035770615.1. Taxonomy (NCBI): domain Eukaryota; kingdom Metazoa; phylum Chordata; class Aves; order Passeriformes; family Passerellidae; genus Melospiza; species Melospiza melodia. The sequence goes on from NC_086195.1 coordinate 81,150,501, forward strand.
ATCCGAGTTCTTGCAAATCAGAGCAGGAGTAGAGCCCCCCACCAGATGAGAGCTGGTCTCACTAGATTAAGCAGTTTGCAGCAAGGTATCCCAGACCTCTGGGCCAACCAGTTAAATCTCACGGAGTCTTTGACACCTTCTTTAACTCTCTCTAGTGGGAGAGGTGCTGGGCCCTGCCCTCTGCAGCACCATGTGCCACATTCAGCTGTCCAGCTTGGGGAAAATATTAGCTGTGTCAGGTGCGGGGAACTGGAAAAGGAATTAATATTGTGCAGGAACCCAAAGGTATATTTTCCATATGCAGCTGTCTGGAGCCTTAAAATGCCACATGCATAGATTCACATGTGTTAGAGTGACCAGGTGTGGCTTTACTCCACTGAGCCAGGACCTAACTCAGCACTGCAGACCCTGCCTCAGTAACCACCTGGCCAGAAAGGGCATAGTGAGCTCTTCCAGCAGCTCCTCTTGTAACTGTCTTTCCTCACAGTTGGTTCTGAATTAATTCTTTATTTTTAACTTTATTTGTTTAAAGAAAGCCTCAAAATAAAGGCAGAACTTGAGGAACTGCTCTGATAGGGCTGTGTCGCATGAGGCCATCACCAGCTTACTGCAGGCTTAATGCAGCTGCACAGAAAGTCTTCATCTATTTTCTTGCTGTATTGTATTACAAATTAACATATCATTTGATGCCCTCTACTTCCTCTGCTTTTCATGTTTCTCTCATATTAACTATCACAGGCAATTTTCAAGCAGATCTGTTAGCTCACATTTCTCTAATCAGAATTCTAGATTTTCATTTACTCTATATATTAGTACTTCTGTATTCTCATGTCATTTTTGCTTTCTTGTCTAAAAGTAAGAAAAGCTCTGAGATTGGTATCATCTACACAATTAATTAATGAAATTTCTATTCTCTGGATAAGCTTCCCTGGCATATCTGCAGTTGATGCAAACTATATTCACATTGAGTAGATGTTATTGTTAATATACTAAGTGACCATATACTATTTTAAAAATAGCACTAATAATTATCACACTGTTTGCTGCCTATACAAACATGGTTATACAGAAGAATATATTCAGTGTTCCCATTTCCTTAATATTGCCCAAAACATGTCTTCTTCTTTGCTTCTGAGAATTATTAGCTTTGGCTGTTTTATCTTCATTATAGTTGTCACTTTTAGCTCAGCCAAGAACATCTTCACTCAAAAGCTCTGATAGCTATTTTGAACTATGAATCCAATTAGGTGGAGAATATGAAGTTTGATTTTAAAGAAATCAAACTACTATTAAGTATTTATTTGGAAGGATCGTCTTGCCACTGTTTACTTCATGGAAGTAAAACATTGATTTTAAAATTTAATAATGCAGTAAAAAATAAAACCAAGCAATATGCTCACAGATTTAAATGCCAAAATTTCTATTATCTCGTTATGAGCGCTCAGGTATGAGAAACTGTTATGAATCTTTTTCAGCCAATTTGAAATATCACCATTCCCTTCTTCCTGCCAGGAAAGCAGCTGAATAAACTGCCAGGTAAGCTCCCCAACCAAGGGGTATTTCCAGCATGTCTGGCAATGCATGACATACTGCTTCATATTTTCATCAGGATGTTCACATTCTGTGTTGGTGTTCTTCAACACAGAATGTACACAACACTGAGATCTGCAGAATATTAGCTGCTTTCTGATCACAGAAGAAGGCTACTCTTCTTCTTTTTTTCCTGGAGTTTCTCAATTTTCAAATCAAGACTAATTTCAAGAGATACTGAACTTATTAAAGCTTATTAAAAGGGCCCCAACTGGGTGTCTTTTGTTGGTGTCCAAGGCACCTCCAAAATTATATAGGGGTTCAGGGGTATCGCGTCACCTTTTTGGACATGATCCCCACACAACGTTTTGAAGTAGAGGACACTTGACTATACTTGGATTATGAGTGGGTCAGCTTCAGGGGGGGACCCTAGAGATACAGGACCCTCTGGAGATGGCTGGGGGCAGCCTCACCTCCTTCAGTTCTCCTGTGAACTAGGAGCTGCCTTAGCTCAGGCCTCCACTCGGGAAATGGGCACAGGCATCCAAGACATCTGCAAGGCTTGAAATTAGTTGCACATGTCACTTTCCAAGCAGTTATTTGAGGACATAAATGTTGGACTTTAGATGTGGTAAGACTCTCAGCCTGTGATCACAGAACAAAAGGTAAATTGCACCTTCAAGTTATAGGGTACAGCATCTATTTTTTCCTGCCAACAATTAATATTTAATATTACTGATGGGAATATAAATTCAGGCCAAGCTAAGGCCCCTCTGGTATATTAGCTTATAAATTCATTTATGTATTTAGATCTGTGTAAAGATTTCAGGGAAAAATGTTTCTCTGCTGGTAGAGACAGCACTAAAAAGAGACACTATTTGGGATCCTCCCTTCAGCAATTGAAACCAACCCTTTTAAAGCTAACTATGTTAGCAGCTTTTCATTAGCAATTTATTACAATTAAAGAGCCAAGAGCAGAGAGTCTCTCAAAGATTTCTCAAAATGCCCGGCAAAATTTGAGATGGGACAAACTCTGGCAATTCCACTTGGATTAAATATCTAGAGCAGTGGGAGCATAATTTCCAAGTATTTTAACTCTGAAAAATTTTGTGAGATTTACCCAATATCCTCCTGAATAAAAAAAAAAATATTTTATTCTGCTGAGTTTAAAAGGAAACCTGGAGAAAGGAAGCCTAGGGGTGATCTTATCAATGTGTACTGATACCTGTTGGGAAGGAATTAAGATAAGGGAGCTGGAATCTGCTCAGTAGTGCCCAGTGCCATTTCCCTCTGTATTCAAAACCCAACAAGGCACAGCCCTGGCACCTTAATTTAGCTGGCTCTGCTTGAGCAGGTGGGGATGGACTAGACAATCTCAGGAGGTCCCTTCCAACCTCTCCCACTTAGTTTTTTTTTGAAAACAATCTTTGAAATAAACCTCTTCTCCAAGGCGGCTTCTCTTTATTCTGTTCTAAACACTGCGCAGGTTTTGAAGTAAACCCTAAAACCATAAAAGAAAAGCGTGGGAGATTTTAAAAATTTAGGGAATTTCTTTATCAGATTTTAAAACTTCTTTTTTGGCAGCTTATGATAACATCTTTATATCTAAAAATATTCTGTATTAGAGAGAACACTTTATTAGCCCAATACCAATTTCAATATCTGTATCTGACTATCAAATATATCTTTGCTTTAATGTTTCTTTGATTTATGTCTTTTAATGATGAGCTTATTTGATCTGCAAGCTCACATTTCATTATACTTATAATGAAACTGTGAATTATAATTTTTTTAAATGATTCCACTGTTTTACAGGAAGATGGATTCCACAACTCTTTCTCATTTTATGACTAAAAGCTACTTATTCAATGAGAATTTTTTTTTAGCTCCTAGTCATTAACATGCAGTGTATTTACATTTTCTTTGAACTGAGGTTTCATTTTTAAACCTCTAACTCTACAAAAGAGAAAATTTCTTTACCCTTCAGCCTTAAAAGTTTTGTATAACTGTCCATTTCCCAGTTATCCTGTTTACTTGTCCAGCTCATGCTGATGGATGTGCTGTCCTGGGTCAGGCTGTTGTTTCTGTTGCAATGATCTCTCTTCTGTCTTTTCTACTGACAGTTGTAAAATGCTTCCATATTATAACTTACTATACTGCTAATACAATTACTAATGTAACTTTAATGTTCCAAGATTTTGATTTATGGCTCCACATTGCATTATCCTTGCCTCTCCTCATGGCTGATATTTTTTGGTCCTAAGCTAACAGATGTTCATAGAGAAATATATTTCTTTATTTGATTGCTTTAGTAAGTATCATTTTTGCCAGCATATTCAATGGTAATAGGATAAGCATGTACAAGAACTGGCCTTAGCCTGGCTGAAGTGTTATTAATCAGGTCCACATAAAATAACTATTTTTAAAGACCAGTGATCTGAAGTTGCTCCTAGCCTTGAATCAGTCCCTCAAGGATAAATTCTTGAATTGTTGCTTCTTGGGGTCATATATTAGTGATGCTGATTTGGTCTTTTTTAACTCAGGTCCCAAGTGTCATCTATCTGTACAAGAAACTGTAATTTATGGGTTCATGAATACCTTTAAATGACTTTGATCTTTTCCTCTCAGTATTGTTTTCAGAACTTTCGAGATTAGCTTAAAATTAATCTGGTAGCTAAAATGTCACAAAAATACAGAGACTCAGATTATCTCTGAAGAGCAATGTTTGGGTGCAGTGGCAGATAGCACTTGTTTTGAAGGGCCTTGCCCTGAGGCTGCTCTGTATCCTGAGCGCTAAGAGGACGTGTCTAAATGAAATCAATCTTTGACACTTGAACTTAGGTCTTGTGCTCCATTATGGCAGGAGTGCTCTGCAGCACTCAGATCTCCTTCTGTTTCTCTCTGGCTCTGCAGTACATTGCTCATTGCACAGCCCTGCAACCCAGTGGGAGAATTTTACTTATCCACAGGAGGAGCCTGGGCAGCACATCCCACTGTGGAGCAGGCAGGAGGCTGAGTACCCCAGGAGTGATCACACTCTGCCTGCAAAGAGCACTCTGTCCTCATTAGTACAAAGGCTTTCAAGTGTTTCCAAATGCTTCTGTGATTTGAGACAGAGATATCCCGACACTTGATGATATTTTTCAGAAGTGAATGCTACTTGCTGATACCACATAAGAAAAAAATTGGTCAGTGCTTCTTTTAATGAATCATGTAGATCAAATTCTCAATGTACTCATCTGATGGGAGATGTCCAGAGTTTGTTTAGAGCTGGTTACTGTAGTGGATAAAAATAAACAGAGAAAAAACTCTGCTGGTGAACTTGATGCAATTTGCATTAAGTTTTGAATTAATTATTTTCCAGGAATGCCTACAAGCAAACTGGCAGTTTGTCTGTAGTTGATTGATTGATTGATGCATTTATTGATAAGAATAGCATGAATTATTATAGTCCCATGGCAGTTGCAGATTGTAATTTTTATCATTTAGAAATATTATGTACATATTCACATTTCATATTTTTAAATGAGAAGCAAGTCTAGCAGAAATTTATTGTGCTAAAGAGGAGTTGAACTGTTAACACTAGAGTTTCAAATGTACACAGAAACACACACCCTCCCCCTTCAAATTGGCTTTGTCTGTGATTACAAGTAAAATTTACATGCAGTTCTGGGACACTTGCTCCATGCATGCACAGAGCCTGGAATAACTACCTAGAGATATGTCCAGGTAGACAGAGACTAAGACTCAGCTGAACTCAACTCAATTTTCAAGGTAGTGTGAACACTTGGAGGTAAATGAGTTGTGTTGACTTCAATGGACAGGCCCACAGCTAAAGCACCGTGCTGTACTTTGTAACCATGAAGTTTCAAATTGCTTTATCTTTCACTGCACAATCGTATCATTTCTCATTATATTTCTGTGCATTCCTTTCATGAGAATTATTACATTATCAAGCAGAGCAGAAAAACGAGACATAGGAGTTACAGTTTCCTGCAAAAGAAGTGCCAGATATAATAGTTTTCTCTTTATCACATTCCCTTTCTTAGGCAGCCTGCCAGCTTTTGTCTTTGAATGAACAAAGCTCTGGAAAGGTTTCAGAACCTGCATAGATCTTTTCCAAACAACTTTGTTCATTTAAACTCCTTCTGAACATTATGTATTGCATTAACAATAATGCACTTTCAGATACTCTTCTGAGCATCTCATTAGGCTGTACCTAATAACTAGGTGCTTGGTAAATGATCTAATTTTTCCTATATTCATAAGGCTACTAGTCCTTTAAGCATGATGCAACACCTATTTCACAGCTCCCCAGTGAAAAAAGTAATTTAAAACAGACTTCTTCTTCCTCTCATTGGCTGTATTAATCTGCTTGGTTAGGGGAAATTATTGCATCCACACACAACAAGCCACTTTTGCTCCACTAGAATGTTTTTAGGAGGTGAGGTTCTCATTGCTGGTTCTCTGCATGGACTTGTTCTTATTTATTAGATGGAGTAATTAATAAATTATCTCTACTTCCTTAATAGGATCAGTTTTTCATTTATCTATTTAATGGGAGGAAACAAAGGCTCTAATAACCCAGGAAAGCATCCTGGTAGAGATTTGGATTCCTGGCTGCAGCAAAGCATGCAATGCACTAAGCAGGATGTTTTTTGGATCGGTTACACTGCAGATGACTAGCAAAATATTCCCAAGCAGCATCAAAATCCTTTGTCTCCCCACTTTTTGCTTTTCTCTGAGGCATCTGAGTCTGTTCTTTGTCCACACAAAGCAGTTCTGAATACAGCAACACACTTGCTATGAATTAAAAGCCCCCCAGACCTTCAGCAGCTGAAGCGCTGATGGGAATGACAAGGGGAGTGTGTGGCTCTTCACACCAGGTGCAAAGATTTCCTGGTAAAGCAGCTGTATCGTTCCTTCACTTGATTGTGGAGCTAGGGAGATCTCTGCAGTTCCTATGCTGATAGGCAGCCCAATAGGGAGAGGATTGTGAGGGGGAAAAAAGGTAATTTTTAATGTTTTTTTCTAAGTGATTAAGTAGCTTTAGCTGAATCTGATAAAGCTGCATACATTCACAGCTGTTTAGGAATACTCCACTGTGGAGTCACAGAATCACAGAAGTACAAGACTGGAAGAGACCTAAAGATCATCAAGTCCAGCCGATGTTCTAACTGTTCAACTAGATCATGGCAGCAAGTGCCACATCCAGTCTTTTTTTGAATTCTTCAAGGGATGATGACTCCACCACCTCACTGGGTAAATGATTCCAGTATCTGACCTGAGAGATCCCTTAGATAAGGCTGGTCTGAAACTTATATAGGTTTTCCAGCCTAGAATTATCAAATTCTTCTAAATTTTGGCTGGTATATAGAAGACAATGTCACTTCCAATCTGTGTCTTGAATTGTGAAAATTGTTCTATGAAGAAGAATTCTTAAGAATATGTAAAGCAAAATTCAGGAATGATTGAAAACAAGTCTTTGCATAATAGTATACATTGAATAATCTATTTCAAATATGTGGTGTGTTTTAATTTACAGCAATTGCTAGAGATCATTTGCAGCAACAAAAATACTTATTTCTTGGTTTGGAACATAAGAGATGTTACTTAAAACACTTGTTCTGAGGAAATATTTCTTGGTGAGTTGGATTTAAAACAAGAACACTGAGAAAAGAAATGCTCAGTATTAGGAAGGAATTACTTACCAGGCAGATTTTCAGAACCAGTCAGGCACAACCTGTTCCTTTGTGAATGCTTTTTATGTCTCTATTGGGTTTGCATGGCAAGCTTTTGGTAGTGGGTGGTTACAGGGGTGGCTTCTGTGTGAAGCTGCCAGAAGCTTCCCCCATCCTACAGAGCCAATGCCAGCTGGCTCTGAGACAGAATGGTCACAGACCCAGGCCAAAGCCATCAGTGATGGTGGCAGCACCTCTGGGATAACAGACTTCAGAACAGGGGAGAAGCAGCAGCAGAAGCTGGAGAGGGGAGTGAGGATACGTGAGAGAAACAGCCCTGCAGACAACAAGATCATGAATAAAGAGGGGCAGGAGGTGCTCCAGGCACCAGAGCTGAGATTCCCCTGCAGCCCCTGGTGCAGAACCATGGTGAGGCAGCTGTGCCCCTGCAGCCCATGGATTCACCTGCAGCCCATGGGAGATCCCATGCTGGAGCAAGGGGATGTCAGAAGAAGCTGTGTCCCCACGGAAAGCCCACAATGGAGCAGGCTTCTGGTAGGACTTGTTGGCCTAGGACTTGCTAGCCTAGACCCATGCTGGGCAGCCTGTTCCTGAAGAACCCGCATTGGAGCAGTTAGGGAAGATCTGCAGCCTACGGGAAGGACTCAAGTAGGAGAAGTTCATGGAGTTGGCAGTTTCCTATGGGAGGGACCCCAGGCTGGAGCAGAGGAGTGTGAGAGTTCTTCCCTGAGGAGGCAGGAGCAGCAGAGACAACATGTGATGAAGTGACTGCAGCCACTACTCCCTGCGCTCCCATTCCCCCTGCACCACTGCTGGGAGGAGGTAGAGAAGTCAGGAGTGAAGTCTGTGAATAAGGAAGGGAAGATGGAAAGATATTGTAAGATTTGGTTTTGTTTCTCATTATCCTACTCTGAATTGATTGGTAATAAATCAAATTAATTTTCCCCAGTTCTGTCCATCATGGTAATTGGTGAGTGATTTCTTCCTGCCCTTATCTCAACCCATGAGATTTTTCTTTTATTTTCCCTCTCCTGTCCATCTGAGGAGGGCAGTGACAGAGTGGCTTTGGTTGGCACCAGGCATCCAGTCAGGGTCAATCCACCACACTTTGACTTCACAGTGCTGTGATTTGAACAAAACAGATGTTTTGTAGCCAGCATTGTGAAAGATCTTTAACTGAATTTGGGGCCCCAACACTATTTTAGTAATTTTAGAGATATACTGGTTTCTTGCATATTTGCGTTTGAAAGTATTGTTAAAAATAAGGGAAATAAAAATTAGATCGTATAGGTAAAAGTAATATTAATATTTAAACCCTTTAAGTGGACACTTTATTCCATTTATATATACTTGAGCCAAGTTTTTTAAACAAGGAGAAAGCTTTTTCTGTCAACATTTATTTTAATCTAAGCTATTTCATTATTATAAACCATATTAAGTTATTTTTATTTTTGTATTGTTCTTCTACTTTTGAGAGATCCTTTTATTTTCTCTACATCACCCCCGATTTTGGAACCTTAGGCTGATACTTACCTTCAAAGTAGGCTGATGCTGCCACTGAGTGACATAATCAAGCATTCCATAATTATTTTCTCTTAACGTGTTTACAGGCTTCACTACCCCTTTTTTATCCTTTTAGCTGATGTTTCTTAGCACAAAGAAGACTCAAGTGGCATGAAATATTTCCAGAAATTCAGGCTGGCTAAAAAGAACAACACTTCAGGTATTCTGGTCTGAATAGCAAAAAGTGTAATTTTCTCCACATATCAACTTCATATGGAGCAAAACAACATACCTGGGCAGCAGGGGATGAGGCATCATTAGGAAATAATTTCACTACAAGAAGCACAAGACAGTTGCTTTTTTAAACATTGTAATGTACACAGGGTAACTTTGACATTCATCTTTACCAAAGTAGGTCAGGACTAAGAAGAGCACAGGACTATGTTTTTAGTCCTAAATACTTACTAGTATTTTTAAAGAGTATTTCAGAGTGCATCCTAAAAGTGCATTAGACATGTTAAACTGGCCAGCAGAATAACGTGCCTGTGATCACCACAGAAGAAAACACTGTCCAGTAATCCACCTGAAAGAATTGTGTTTGCTTTTGTGTAGTATTCACCTGAGAACTAGATCCATTTATGTGGAGGTCATTCAATGTTGTTACATTTCCCTTCAGTGGTTGGTAGTTATATGGACATTTCTAGTAATTTCTTACAGGCAGAGGCTGCCTTTATTAAGCAGAACAGTAGTCAGCAAGATGCTGGGCTGCAGCCTCAGGAAAAGCAATGTCTCAATGTGTGACCTTGGAGGGTTACTCAATTGCCACCCACTCAGCATCAATCAGTCCCCTTGGAAAATTGATTGAACAGTCTCAGGAAAAATCACATTCTGTAAGCACTGAATTTTCATGGACAAAATTACAGTATTTTTAGGAAGTAGAAAAATATGTAATTTCAATTTTGTTGATTGTCCCTGTGTACAATCAGTATTTTATTTTTGTACATATATAAATATATATAAGTGATGGCTGCTCCCAGAAGAGAGGAATTTAGCTCTAATACCCAGGGTATATCTATGCTAGTACCTAATTTTGCACTTAAGGGGTGGATTAATGAACCACAGGAGGTAGTGCTGAGCCCCCTAATCCCACACAACTCATGGCTCATGGACATTCCCTGGTTAGATACAGTCTAGTCTCCTGGATTGACTATGGTTATGAAACATGCAGCTTGAAGCTGTTTGAAGAGTTTGAAACTTCTTGGTTTCATATGCCTGCATGCATTTGTGATTGCAGTGCATGTGATGTGCCCTGGATAGGAGATTCCTACTGAGGAGATTCCACCAAAAGACATCCAGTTCTCACTCCCAGAACTTCTTTGTAAGTTCTGAGCTGTGGAAAATGAGGATATTCAGGACTTCCCTACAAGCTCACACTGTAGTTCCAACCTGAAGCCCTAATGAAGCCACATCATCTGAGTGGGATGAAGGCCACGGGAAGTATCTCCCTTAGGTTTGAAAATAACAGAGAGACACTTTATTGGGTCATTACTCAGTGTGACAATACTATGTTTTGCATAACTGTAAATCTTGAAAGTGTGAAAGATGCCATAGTCAATAAATATGCTAGCACTACCAGTGAGTCAAAGGTGAAAGGGAAGAGTTAATCCAACCACCAAGAAATATTTCACAGAATGCAATATTTTTGCTGAAGGGCTTTCCAATTTCTTGCATACAGACAGCTACAGAGGAGGAAAGCTGGGCTCTATGGGCAGGGAAGCAAGTTTGGTAAGAAAACATTTCACAGTTAACTCCTACAGTCCTGTTTCTTTCTTGTGACAGCAGACAAGCACATACATGGACCCTTCCAGCCATCCTCTGGTCCTCCATCCTTCCTTCCACCTCTTCTCAGCAAACACAGGAAGGAGCCTAAGGCTGACTTTCTGCTGGGAGAGATATTCAGACCTTCAATTACCACCATAGCTATTCCTCACGCATGGCTTAAAACATGAGAGACAATATTTAAGACTACTCCTTTTGAACTGAGACTGAAAGGTTTGGTAAAAGGAATCAATTATTTTCTGCTTTTTAAGATTGATTTTAAGAGTTATATTCATGTTTACCACTGTTACAGCTCCCACATAAGACTGCCAGGACAGTCATTATAACAAACAGTATGATATAATCTTAATGAAAATAGAGTTGCCAAAGGAAAAGGAGATTGGAGTTGAAGCTTCAGGGGCAGTTTTCTTCATGTGTTTACAGAGCAGGATTGACTGCTTACCTTATTTTTTTTTCCAAAAGTCTACTATGCTTGAGGGAAATTACATATATTTGCATTCTAAATTACTGTTCAGTTAGGTGAGACAGTGTAGCATTTTCCAGTGCTTCATAGTAGTTTTTCAGAGAAAACTACCTGAAGGAATTAAATACTTACTCTATTGCTGGTTTTCGGTCTTTCCATGGTTATTTCACTAAAAAAAGAAGTGATTCTTAAAGAGTAAAAAAAGAAGTGATTCTTAGAGAGTAAAAAAATTAGTCTAGAATTTATATCACAAAATAAAGAATAAGACCAAGTTAAACTGGTACCAAACTTCTTGTTCCTGTGCAGACATAGGAAAAAGAGGGACACTACTTGAATTTAATGGTGTACATGAGGCTACTTCTAGGCGTTGGAATTTAAATTTTCAACCAGGATAAATCATCAGATCTCACTTATTTAGTAATGTTATTTAGAGATAATCTCAAATTTGTCCCTCTAAGTGTTTGAGTATCTTCTTTACAGAGCTTTCTCTTGAACTTAAAAACAGAGGTATTAATTACCATTAAGTACTGCTTTGTTGGCAGAAGAAGATCAGTTACCTCTGAGGAGATTTTTATTCAATCCTGAAGTTCCCCAATGAACTTGTACCATCTTTCTGTACTGTCAGTAGCCGAATGTGATTCAGTGACTGGACAGGAATACTTGCCCAGGTTTGTTGAGCATCCCAGCTACAAGGCCACTGAGACACACGACATCACACCCCACGTGCCTAAGGCAAAGGATCAGGCCACAGAAATAACTTTCCATTTAAAACTGCTTTGCTATCAAGTTTCCCTGTCTAGGTATGCTGTGTCATTTGGAACTGCTGAGTCTAGAATTGTGCTTATTTGTGCAGATGACAAGTTACCAAACTTACCCTGTCTGTCAGACATTGGTGGCTTGGCATGTCTGGGCATTTGAAGGTCGGATGAGCCCAGAGCTGACCTCTCCAATACAGAAGATTTATTGGTCAGTGCTGTATTTTTCTTGCCATCTCCCCTTCCCTGCAATAGTTGCTACAGACTACTGAACTCAGCATAACACTACAATTAGTTTTAAGAGAGAGTTTCGGGTTTGTACTTTGGTTATATTCAAGCAAATGAGAGTTTCCTCATCTTAATAAGAGGAAGTGAACCAATGAGAGTGGCTGTGCAGTGCTGCACCATAGTGGCCTTCCTGACGAAGAAGTGGGGCCTCAGAAGTTTTGATGCTGTTGGGCAGTTGCTGAATATTTGCAGGGATCTGGGAACGGGGCTTCCTTACAGTGAAGAAGGTAAATTTTAATAAGAGGATATGTCCAGTTGCCCTATACCTATGGAACAGTCCCTTGCAACCTTCTGCCAAAGCTTCACATCTGTGTGGGTAAAATGGAGTAGGAACACAGCCATGGCCTTGACTGACATCTGGGACTTTGGGGAGGGTGAAGAGGAGCACACAGGTGGGAGCCCCACACCTTACCTCTGTGAGCAGGATGAGATCCCTGACTCTGGCTTGGGGCAGAAGCACAGTGCCTAGCTCTCCCACTTGCTGTGAGATGCAGAAGGTCCAAACAGCCCTGATCCAAGCAAAGCCAGACCCCAGGACTGCACCTTCAGGTGCAGCTGCAGGCAGAAGGACATCAGTGAGGGATGAGGGACTGATTGTGTCAGGCTCACTCAGCCATGGATGGAGCGTGCCAGTGCCACCACAGAGTGTGACACAGCCCCTCAGGGGAGGGTCTGTCAAAAGGAATCAGAGTTGTCATGGCACGAGCACTACAGGACAGACAAAGCAGAGACACCCACTCCTGTCATGTGTCACAGAAGCAGGCTGTACCTTCACCAAGCAGACTGAGGGTGTCAGAAGTGTACACAGAGAACACACCCAATGGCTTGTGAGTGACAGGGCATCTCCCAAAGGCCGCACAGGGCAGTTTTCCCAAATGTCGTATTTACATAATGCCAAAAAAACACAGAACTACACGTGAAACTTATATCTCTGCTTATGCATAAATTATTTGCTTTTAATAAAATAACCATTTCAGTCCTGAGTTTGAATCCCAGACAAGATGGAAGTTGTTGAGCTAATGTCTTCTTTTCTGTGTTACTCTTATTCTATGCCAGTGGATGGAGGATCAGTAACACAAACTGCAGAGATTTGCTCCTGCCATAAGGGCAATACTTTAGCATCTCCTACATGTGTGTAGGTACTGGCAGAACAGTAATCTGTGCTCTTCATCCCAATGTATGCAGAGACAGTATGTCTTCCCTTTATGTATACGGTCTTGGTAGTTAATCACTTTGTCTTATATAACCTTGAGAGTATGTCAGATTCTCATTTTCTAATTTCTATACAGTTATTGCATTGCAGGAAAAATCTATTTAGTGTTTATCCAGCTGTCAGAACCATCAAGGTATATAACCTCGATGAGAAATACTGAGAAACTTCTTAAAAAGCATTTTAAATATTCAGTTTACTGGCAGTGTTTATATATGAAAAAGAAGTCAAAATATTGCCAGCATTATAAGAGACAGGACATTTGCAGCTGCTTCCCCAGGAATAATCCAGAATGTAGAATCATGAAGCAGTATCTCATTTTACAAGATGCCTCAAAATAGTTTGATGGAATAGTCTTAAAATTGTTAGTACAAACCCCCAAAAGATTAGGTAGACAGCTTTGATCTTTTCATTTCTTGATCCTAAAATATGACCATTTTTACTAATTTTTAATAAAAAAATTAACTAATTTTAGACAAACCAGCATGTGAAAAGGTTACAAGCTGATACATTGTAATTTTTGTATTAACACAAAACAAAAGTGTGAAAATGGTAAATAAGGAACATGTGCAGTGAACTTACACTGATCATAAGTACATATGAAAAGCTGCTTCTGAAAAAAATTGACTTTTCTACACTTGAAAATGCAGAAGGTATAAATTAGTAGTTCTTCATTGTATACAAAATGAGCCAACTACAAAAGATTTGTATTACGTGACTGACACTTTTTATACCCTTGAAAAGAATTTCAAAAATATCTAAATTACTTACATGAAGTCACTGGTAATTAACCTTCATCATTTCTTGCATGCTTTTGAAAATACTTAAGGATTCAGGCTAGAATTTTTATGAGTTTAGAACTCATTCCTGGAGCTAGATTTTCTGAAGAGGTCAACATTCAACTCCCACTGAAATGCTAGAATAAACAACCATATATCAAGAGTTCAAGAGGACAGCAAGTCAAGCTCTGCTAGAGCTTTCAAAGGTTATTTGAAACAGTGGCAAATATTTCTCAAACATTTTAATTAAAATAAAGCAAGGAAAAAGAAATTTGTTGAGAAGGTCAAGATTAAAGATAATCTTGAAAGGTCCGCAAAACTAAATGAACACTTGCTTCACTTGTCAACGCAATTAATTATGTTGAATTTGGGGGCAAAGTAGGACCATAATGGGAATGGAAATTATCTGAATCTAAGTGGAAACAAAACTCCAAGATACAAGTGAATTTTGTCCAAAGATTTGTTAGAGCTGCCATATCAACTTGTAGATTCTGCAGTCAGGCTTTTCTAACATTGTATTGCTCACCTTGTTTAACAAATGTTTACTATGTTTAAAAAAAAAGGAAAACCCAGAAAATTCATAGTTTCATCTGATTTGTTTTGTTGCACTTGAAAAACACTAACTTTTTGCCTTTACTGCAGATCTTAACATTGTTATAGAGAATCCTTCTGAGGAAGGGTGGTACAGATGGCATGGTCACAAATGGACCAACTGTTCTTCACGTCCTTCTGAAATGTGTCCCATGCTACTAACCAAAATTAGAAGTACTGATAGTGTAAACCATGTAGCCCAGTGTTTCATATCCATTGTCTGGAGAGTGATGTCCCAGATGTCTGGAGGGCAGTAAAGGTACTATGTTGCAGTGTGATGCAATGTGATCATATTCCAATAGCACTACCCATACCTAAGACAGAATTGCTTTCTAAACATGCTCCTCCCTGTCTCCTTTTATTGTCTCTGGGCAACAGACTTCCTCGGTAACTGAAGAAAGGTGCCTGAGCTGAAAGTGATAAATACAGATCTGTGTACATGGCACTCAGTTCATTCCCTGTGATCCTTATCACAGTATCACAGAATCAATCAGGTTGGAAAAGATCTCTGAGGTCATTGAATCCAACATGTGGGTGAGCACTGCCCTGTCAACCAGACCATGGCACTGAATGCTACATCCAGCCCTCCCTTAAACACTTCCAGGGATGATGACTTCACCACCTCCCTTGGAAGTCATTCCAGTGTCTAATGACCCTTTGTGTGAAGAAATTCTTCCTGATGTCAAACCTAAACCTCCCCTGGTGCAGCATGAGACTGTGTCCTCTCATCCTGTCGCTTTTTACCTGGCAGAAGAGGCCAACCCCCACCTGGCTACTCTCTCCTTTTAGGCAGCTGGAGAGAGCAGTGAAGTCCTTCCTGAGCCTCCTTTTTTCCAGGATAAATAGTTTGGAGAAACTCTCTCAAGAGGAACTTATGCTATTAGTTAGAAGGTAATTAATGCAAATTATCATGAGGGGATGTAAAAATAGTTATTTTTTATTTGTGAAACAACAAAATACAAGTCTAGAAAGCATTAGCTTCCTAGTACAGGTAGTGAAGCATCATTCCTGTTGTAGAAAGTGCTCATGACACTTCGTCTTTAATACGACACAAAACTTATCACCAATGCTCAATAAGAGTGACTTTTACTTGAAAAAAGTAAAGAGTAGCATCATCCATAGCATGAAAGCCTTTGCTTGCTTGGTTTGACAAAATACAGGCTAATAAAATATATGGCTGCGAATAATACATACTGGGTTAAACGCTAAGAGAAAATAAAACTGCTTATGTTAAAGAATAACACTTGAACGAGAACCACTGGGACATAAAAACTGAACACAAGTATCTTTTAACTCTGACTCTACAGAAATAAACCTACCCACTGACCTGTCTGGAATAACTTTCCAGAAATGGTAACATGGACAAAATATTTTTTCATGTTTAGAATTGAATTAAAGAACTTTATGAAGGCAATTTGTGCATCCTGTTTGCCTGCAAGGGCAGAGAACTTTCTACAATGACTAAGGAGATCATACCTTCGGTGCTAAGCTCTTCTGAATGTCAGTGAACATGGGAAAGAGGGTCGCTGGTTGCTGAAATATCTAGGAAATCTATTCCAGCTGAGTTGCTGAGCTGATTTTAAAAGTCAGCCTGCAATTTAAAAATGAAAGCCTGTATGTCCTTTGATACTGAACTAAGATCAGACAAAAATGACAGTAAAAAGCATAAAACCTCCTGTGCACAAGGCTCAGGATTTCTGTCTGGATTTGCCATTCTAAAGATTGCTTCTCATTCAAACTTGGGAACAGAAACAGTTTATCATGCCATTGGTGCAATGTCACTATCAGATGGTTAACCTGTGATCTGCTTTTGCAGAAGTGCACATCAGGAGAAAACTTCCAATTCTTAGGTCTCTGGGAAATGAATCATATCATCTAGGGATAACAAAAATCTCCATCATTATAGGCAGCCCCTCTCTGCTTCCCATACCTATTGCCCTCCCAAAAATACATGTGTCCTTCATGGCATATGGCTACTGCATGAAGAAATGAGATTAATTTGAATTATTCGATGATAAAATATTTTCCATGTTCAGATTAAAAATTTGTGTTATGGTCTCTCTCTGATGGCCTTTTCTGGTTTTGCTTTTTTTTTTATTCAAAAGCCAGGACAATTTAGGGAAGATAGAATTTAAGGGAGTTGTAAAGCTGGGGATACATCTTGGGGAATAAGTCTGTGCTAGAAGTAGAGAGGTGCAGTCATAAAAAGCCAGAAAAAACTGGGAATGAGTCATAGCGTTAATCACACAGAAATCTGCGTGCTTTAATCCTCTTTGTAGTGTTCTGCCTTTCAGACCATAAACTCTTCAGGGCAGGACTTTGTCTTTCTAGTGCTGCAGTCAGATTTTTTCAGAGTAATTGAATGTATACAAAATGGGGAAAAATAGCAGGAAACTTCATACTTGTCAAATAAATAGCACAGACAACAGTTCTTTTATCATGACTTCATGATGTATGAGATCTCTCAACTATTGGGGGATATACACTAATAACATGTTTCTTCTAACATAACATTGTGTTCTATGAGTTTGACAACAAATTTTATTCCAACATCGATTTCATCTAGTAACTACAGCATCAGACAATTGAGAGCCTTTTTTGCATGAGTGAACAATTTAAAAAGAGTAAACAAAATAATGTCCTGAGATTTCTTTGAAATAAAAGAAAATAAATATCTGTAATTTCTAAATTTGTTAACTTTATAGCTAAAGTTTTGGCATTGAAGACTTTGTATTTATATTATGTTGCTATTTCATATTAGCATCAAAACAAAAGCTCCTGTACTTATCTGGCCTTATGAGAAAACTTTGTGTTCTGCATGTTGATGTTTTTCTGCATGAAATCCTGCCTAGGTCTGGTAGCTGAAGTGCTAAGCTAATCTCCCTTTTTCTGCAGAGATAATAACACGCTAATAGAAACTCCTGACAAGTGACTTGTATTATTTAGCAATTAGCAACTGCCACTGTAATAGAATTGAAACATCAGCAAGGACAAAATGTGAAAACCAGTACTTTTTTTTCTCCCTGGAACCATTGTTTGGTTGGAGTGTTGTGTTCTTGTGAAGTAAAACCTTTGCAGGGTTGATTTAATGAAGACATTTTGAAATATACAAATCCATTCATTTTATCTTTCCTCATCAGTAGCTTCAGATAGTCCAGGGACATGACTGAATTTCTCCAAATTCTGTGCTGGTTAGGAAATAAAACAAAGAAGATCATAAATATAACTTCGTGGCATAGAAAGCACTGTTTAGCTGCAAACTGTCTTTGTTTTGCTCAGCTTGTAAATTCAGCATTTTTCTCCCTTTTGCAGGTATGTTATTTTAAATTAACCAGTACAAATGAATGGAGGAACAAGCACAGCACAAGAACACAATCCAAATAATTAATTTCCCTCAAGTTCATCTCATTTTCCAGAGCATTTTTTTTTTTTGTGCTGAAAGAAACATGGCACACCAGCAGGGACTTGACAAGAAGAACAAGAGACATCGTGGAGAAGGTTTCTACTTTAGCCAGTCACACAGAGAGGAGAAGCTGCTGCCTCCCAGCAGCTTTGTGCTGCTCTGGGACTGGGTGTGAAGCACCAGATGCAAATGGCACAGAGCAGCACCACTGCACCAGAGTGCACCAAGCCCAGCAGGAGCACTAGGTCAGCTCAACATAATGTGATAGAAGCCTTTCATCTCTTCTTTTTAAATTGTCCAGTTAAATACATATGCCTTTTCTCAATTAACAATGCAGAATTTGGTCTCTGTTGCTCATGTCAGCAGGTGGACCAGAACAAATGGGATCTTAGTCCCTATGGTAACTTGAATAATGACAGGTCAGTTCAACACTTCCCTTCAAAAAGATTTAGCCTTCTGATAAAGAAAAGAAAAAATCCTGTTAAACTCTCAATGAGCTTTTACCCTGACCCATCCGATCTACACGTTTTTGCAAACTCTGCCACTATTTATGTATCTATGTATCTTAGACCTTATTTTAAATATTTCATAGTACCAGCAGATTAGTCTTTTGCTGATCAATGTGTTTTAAACTGGCTGCAGACTTTTGCAAATTGAACATCTTTCTTTCTCCTGCCTGGAAGGAGCTCCAGGTGAAAAGCCACAAAATCACCTCCTTGTTCTCCAACCAATCCTCCCTTCAGTGCAATGTTTACACACTGAAAATGCCAGACATGGGTTAGACTGCCAATGCATTTGATCCCTGCTAAGGAATGACTAAGGTCTATGATGAAGCAAGAGAGCCTCAATGTTTCTGAACTATTCTTTTCATTGCACTCATCTGCTGCCTTTCCTTCTATTCTCATAGAAATCTAGGGGTGGAGAAAAGTTGCTTTATTTTAAATTTGTGTTTGTGGAGGGCCTAATATATGCAGGTGTCTGCTTATGGATACAGATACTAAGTGGTACAGAAATTGAAATAATTTATGGGATTAAAAAGAATACTTTATATCAAACCAATTTTTATCATTACTGAAAAATTTCTATCCATAATTGCCAGTTTCACAAGGTAAAAAGGGAGCTCTGCTGTGAGGAAAGTTGATCCTCTGTTCTCTACTACATAATCTAAATGTATTGTCTTCAGAGGCACAGGTTTCCTGGTGCTTTCTGCACTGCCCTGGTTGGGAGCAAACACAGTGGTAACTGCTGAAATGAAGCAGGGCTTGAGTCACAGTGTCTCAAAGGATAGGGCTCATATGTATATATATTTATACACACATAAATAACCCCAAGAAGAGGCATTCTATCAGGTTTCACTAGCACCAGCTGGAATGAGCCTCTCCAAATAAAGCTTGTAAAAAGGAAAGATGATGACAAGACCTACGTGCACTGAGACATCACTGCTGCTTATGGGAATACTTATAAAGAAAACTTCCAAGCAAATGGACACTGGGGAAAACAAATTAAGGCTCTTCTCCTTTTCTTGTCCAAGCAGAGACTTTAAGAAAGGAATCCCTGTGTTCTAGTTTATGAGAAAGATTTTCCTAGTTACCAATAATTTAGTGCTGCCAGAGTAATCGCATAAATGGATATAAATCATGTTATATAAACTGACTCAATATTAAAAACAGTCGATTATAAGTAGGCAAAAAAAAAGGGACTAAAGCGATCTTAAAACAAATAAATGTAATAGTTTGCAAACGGATATAAAAGAGAAACAAATTTAACAGGTTTATTATGTTGGCTCTTTGATTTTAAAAACAGTAAAAATACTTCAATAACTATACCACATTTTGCTGTCGCTCCCTAATAATTTTAATATCAGTGATTTTTCCCAGTGATTGAAATTTTATGATGGTAGGGACATTAAAAATTTTCTTTACTAATAAGATATAAAAAGATAATTGGAAAGGCAACAAGAAAGGGAAATATGTTATGTACAGTGGTATATTTGGAATTTAAATTGCTCAGAATTAACTATGCCATAGACTACTCACTCATAAATATAAAATAAATTTGCTAAGAGGTACAAAACTTCTTCTGGCTTGCAGATAACCAAGGGGGAAATCTCAATTGTTTCTTGAAATATTACATATCTATATGATTTCTATATTAGAAAACTATCAAATTCACAATGAAGCTGCATCTAGAGGATTTGTAGAAGTGACCAAGAAGGAGACAAAACTGTATTGTATATAGAAGTTCTTGGAGAAAAATATGGAGAATCTGTTAATTAGAAAATGCTTAATCTTTCCCAATGAACATAGACTATTTTGATGACTAAGTTGTTTCAAGGGAGAAGGCTGTTAATTCCCATATGACAACTACAAAAAGGGAAGGATTCTGAGGGACTGTGCTGTCATAGTCAGCTCAGAAAGCCTCAGATGTCCAAGTTTGTGGTGAGCAGGCTGGAATTTAATGTAGGTGGGACAGAATGAATGACATTCACATTGCTCAACTTCAAACTAGTAAAACATACACACTTACTTCTGAACTACTTGCTTTCAGATAATTTAAAGTCATGAGGAAGAACTAAGGGCATTTAAATCACCCAGATGAGCCAGGTCCGTGTTTCTTCTTTGACAGTGAAGAAGAAGCTGACCTCTGTGGCCAGCTCAGCTAGAGCCATCTGCATTTTATCACAGGAATCTGTCCTGCTCCGTGTCACTTTTACTTTGTTTTAAATCCATTTAAAACTCTGAGTCGCATCTAAAAGTTCGAGTCACATCCTTTGGCAAGTAAACTTTCTTCAGTTTTGAGAATTCAGCGTAGTGCTCCATAGTTCCTAGGAAATCCATGCAGATGCTGGTGTTAAGATTGCTAGGTCTACAACCAAGAAGAAGAGTCCAAAGTTTTTGTCAGGTCAGATGGATTTATGGATTTCTGCATCAACTGAAAGGGGTCCACTCAAGGGCTAGAAAGAATCTGGAGAAGCCAACTCCCTGTTAGGAGAACAGCTGACTTATACAGCAGGAAAAGATGGAACAGATATCTCCTGGTGTATGAGTTTCCCTGCTAACAAAATTTCTGCCTTCCTCCTAAATGTCCAGTGAGTCAAGCAGAGCCACTGGGATGAATTGACAGTTTAGCTGCTGGTACAGACAGCAACTGCATAACTTTCAAGCAGAGATGTGAAAACAAGCACCAAATTGTGGCATGAAGTCAGAATTCCTTATTTAGAACTCTGAGGCTGCCCCCCATGCAATGAGGTTAAAACCAGCCCTTTTTCTCTGTATCCCATTTTAATATTTCATTATTATGTTTGTATTTGCTTTTTTATTGTGTACATTAGTGTCTTATGAGTAGCATGACACATTGTTATCCTCTGAAAATTTGTTTCTAGATTTCAGTCGTTTTTTGTTATTTTTGAACAGAAATACTGAACAGTCCAGTAAATAAAGGAGATGATTTGTCACTGATCCAATTTCCAGGAGCAGGCAGCAGCCTGCTCACAACTCTTGAGCAACCAGATTAATCATCAAAGCAAATTAATGCAGAGATCACTCCACAGACCATTCCCCCACCCTATGCTGTCCCTGAAAAACTGAATATCAGGGGGAAAACCCACAAAGAAACATCCTTTAGAAGTAGCATCTTGTCCACCAAATAGATCTCAAAACATAAAACTGTCCTCTGCCACAGAGGAAACAGCAAGCCTGGCAGAGTCCCTCTGCTCCTGACTGTAATGTAACGTCCTTTGAAGCTGCAGAGGCATTTTCACAGAATAGACCAGGAAATTAAAATATTGCCTAGGGCTATTCACATTTAACACCTCACTATCTTATTTCCGTACTATAAATAAAGGATGGCAAACACACACCGCAGCAGGTTATCATGTGAACACACTCTCATATGTTTATAAAAATTTTAAACTCTATAAAGATCCTAATTATCTGTTTCAAATTCCAGTCAGTGTCACAGAAAGAGCCCTGAGTCACAGGGCAGAGGACTCTGACACTCAGGTCACTTTCCTCCTCTCAAGAAAATTTACATTGGCTGGCGCAGGGTCTTCATCTCAGTGAGACCAGAAAGAAACCAAGCAATACAAGAGCAGTAGGGACAAATCTCCCCTTGTAGAGGTAGAAATAATGCTGTGTTTACTAGACATTTTGCTTAAATCTTTTCCCTATCAGTGTGAGAATATTATTTAGCAGACATGAGCAATCCATGTTGAATATAATCAGTCCAGCTTGCACAGGTGGTTCTTCTTTTTTGGTCAACTTCTCTGATTCATTTTAGCCCCTCTTTACTCATCTTTGACAATTGCATTGATACTTTTTCCTTTGATTTTCCATTAAAACGGAAATCTGCTTCACTTTTGGACCCCGTTGTAAGACTACAGAAGACACGAGAAACTTTGTGACATGGTAATAAAATAAGATGTTGTTCATTCACTTCAACATCAGAGTCTTTGAAAATAGCAATGATATCAAAGCAGCATAGTGTGGAATTATAATTGGGAACAATTGATGACAATTCCAAACTTTCTTTCTTCTTTCTAGAGGAAGGAGATTAATACAGAGACATTGATACCTTAAAATAGTTCATTGTAAGAAATTTCATTCATAGAAGAATGATTGTGATGATAAGATAGATAAAGTATCTATATTTTGCCATTAAAAAAATATGCAGTTCTTAATTTTATTTCTGATACCTGTAAATTTTTGTTTACTTGCCAATTTTTCTACTTGTAATGGAAAATAATTTTCAGGTCTTCAGCTTTTCTTAATCTCTACATGAAAAAAGAGGGCTTATAATTGAGCTTTTGTGGTGGTTGCTGTTGCCAGTTAAACTGCCTGATAAACTAATTTAGAGACCCATCCTACAATTACTAATGTGTGAACAGACTGGTGCACCCTTACAGAGCTCCACAGATGTCCGCAGGACTTCTTGATGCTTTATCATTCTGCAGCATGCTGTTAGATCAAGACCTTGAAAGGTTAAGCTGGAGCACTACCCATGTTATTTTGATAACATGGACTACTTTAAAAACTGTGTTCAAAACCTGAAAAAGGCTGAGTTTGGGTCAGCTGCTATATTTAATTGTCATTTGAAAGGGATAGCATATCATTTTTGATTTCTTGGGGATTTGGTTTGGTTTAGTTTAATTTGGTTTGGTTTGGTTTGGTTTGGTTTGGTTGGTTTAGTTTGGTGGAGGGGCTGTTGTTCTTGTTTTTTGTTTACTTTAAACATTAGAAGGGGGGAAAAAGCGTAGTATGAATAACACCTTGAATATGAAAAAGACTAAACTAGGAACATAGAATGCTAAATGTTCATACATTCACAAGAAGCTTCCAAAAATGGAAAGGCTGCTACCAGAGCATTACTGTACTGCAAGAGGTAAGGCTAACAGATCATTGAAGGTTACCAAGATTCCCTGGGTTTTGAAGTGGTGGGAAAAGCAACACTGTATGAAAAAAGGAACAGATTTTATTGTTTCACTGAAGTTATTAGTCATTACTGCATTTGAAATCAGCAGCAAACTAGGTTTTTTTGCTAGCAAAATTGACATATCTTTGATTTGTCTATGGTACAGATCTGGAAACTTATTTGATTCTTGTAAAGAGCTGTTAAACTTTCAGTTTTCTTCTGTTTAATTATGACAGTAAGTTTGGTCTCATGCCTGTTGCAAAAGTTAGAAGATGACAGATTTTCTTTAGCGAAGGAAGCAAATTTAAAATTTATGATTAAAGAAATGTGAAGGAAAGGGAGATGAGTCTAGCACTTTCTATTAGTGTATCTTTTATAATTAATTAATCCTATTCTGTTTACAAATATTTTATATTGCTGGCAGTATTTTCCTTGTCCAACTGGCATTCTTCTCTTTATTACTGGGCAACCCACCAGCTCTTTAAAACAACACTTTGTCACTTCATGAAACTCTCATCTGCTAACTGTAAATATAAATTCACATTATATGTAGCTATAATATTACAAGCTGGCATTATTCTCTGGAGACCATTTTCCCATATCTTGAACTTTAGAACACATTTCCAATATCTGTAATCCTACAGAAAGTCAAAATTACCTGAAGTGCAGAGAAAAAAATATAGTTTTGACTTCCTTTGGGTTTTGTTCATCACACATGACCAAAGCTTCAAATACTGACTGCAGACTTGCTTCCTATGTTATCAAACCTGAAGATAATTATCAAGTCTGAATAAGTGTTTTCAGGGGTGGATCTCTGTTACTTGAATTTTGGAGATTGAGGCTGATGATTTCTCTGGAAGGGATCTGTTTCCAAGGAGAAGTTACCGGTTTGAAGCAGAACTTCAGGTACAGCTTCAGAACTGCGGGATGTGGGTTGGGCAGTCAGATGAGTGGAAAACATTGTCTCATTTGCCATTGGAATCTGTGGGGGAAACTCCAGACTTAATTAAAAAACATTCAGAGTTGTACACTATCTACTTAGTTTACTAAATCAGACAATTTAAAACATTTGAAAGTTATCTAATAAACTATTCTTAGATTTCTTACTATTTGCACATCTCTTAATAATATATAAGTTGCTCTGCTTTCAGTATGTGGTATTATCAATATGAGAATGTTTTGTCTGAATGACAAACTTAGACACACTGTTTTGTTGTGCAATGGTACAGAATTAGCATTTTCAGAACTGGTTCTGTGGAAGTCAGTTCTGGCTCAGGTTATTTCATACATCAAGAAATTTAAATCACAACTTCCTGCAAAAAGAATTATCACTTTCTCCTTGAGAACAAGGACATGCAGTGTTTGATTTCTCCTGTCTTTATTCACGCTCTATTTCTTAAGGAGTAGCAAAAGCTATTCATTCTTCTAACCTCTATGTAAGCATCATGATGATTCAAGTGTGGCTTCAGCTCAAGAAAACCAGGGAGAAAGGGAGGTGACAGGCCAGGTTCAGGGAAATATGTTGTTCTCTTGTATTTGTATTCTACTGATCCATCAGCAGACAACAATACCACATCTCTTTGTGTGGACTTGGGACAGTATAGCTGGCATCAATAAATGCTGTACTTCTAATATCAAACAGAGCAGGAGATAAGTTTAGGTGAGAAAACACATTTCATCTGCACAAGCAGAGCCAGAGACCCTCGGGAGATGCTACAGAACACTATTTAAATTTTGGGGATTCAAATAGCTTCATACAACTTTCTCATGCTAAACCTGCAGTTTCTGTTCTGTTCTATTCTGAGCAAGATTCCTGGTCTTGCTCTTGGTACATAGGAAGATACAGGCAGTACAAGGGCCAATCCTTATATTCTAGCCATGACAGCTGCCTTTCTGCTCTACAGAAAGAGGCAGGACAACAATATTAGGGTATAATTGAGGGGCTAAAAAACTGGTCTCAGAACTCCCTGCTCCTAAGCACAGCAACATCTCGGAACGTAACTCTCCAGCTATGATTAATATAAACCTCACAGATGAAACAATAAAGAATCAGTAAGAACTGCAGTGAGAATAATTTAGCTATTTGAAAGCTTTGAAACAGTTTCACTTCATCTTTGAAGTCTAAGGAAGCAAGACTGTGTGAAGTCCAGCTTTTTAATTTAATTTTCCTTTTGTTCAATGAGTCATCTTTTCATAAGCCTTTACCATCATTCTGTAGCAAAAATAATGTATCAGACATCAACATATGAGGTCAAAGATGAGCTCTGATGACATTTGAAATTTGAAAGCAGTCTTCAGTAATTACAGTTTCCATTTGGATTAGCAGTTTATTATATAATGCTTCATATTTCAGAAAAAAAACTACACTTGATCATTATTTATCATATTTAGTGACAGCATATTTCAGAGAACTTTTAGCAAATTTTTCAAGCACATTTGTAACTTTCAAGTTTAAATCCCACAGAATATTTATAGCTCTTATGCTACTAAATTAGAGATACTTAGTTTGAATTCCTCATCTTTATTCCAATAGAAATTGAAAAACTCAGCTGGTTTTTGGTGACCACAGATTTATTCATGTATAGGGTATTTTGGTAATTTATTGTTGGGTTAGATACCCTTTCGAAATGCAAAGGTGTTTTCTGTTGAAGGCCAGCTAAGACCTATGCACCATGTTAAAAAACTCAAATTAGGATTGCTTTGGTAAAAGTATGACTTTCACCCAGAAATATTTTAACATTTATTAGTTAGGATTTGAAATGAATGCAAGCAGCATACAAAAATGCAGTAGGTCTAATCAAAAAGGAAAAAACAATTCCAATTATAATCTATTATTTCTCTACAGTCACATACATTAGGCGGTGTACAGACATAAAGCATGAAAGCAAAAGGCCAGTTCTGTCAGAAATGTGTTGGTAATTTGATAAATTAGACCATAAATGGGAGTAAAAGCAACTTCACTGGGATTATGCTAGAGGTAGCTTTTTTAGGGGATGAAATTTTCATTAGCTAGAACAAAAATCAACACTTAAGCTGCTGAATAGGCTCCTCTAAATAAGTTTTCTAAGTAGACGTGTCAAGGATGATTGTTGGAATAAGACTGGACTGGTTCAGTGACCCACTGACTCAGTTCAGTGGGTCACTCCCACTCAGCAATGTACTACCAAAGATTCTTCCCGTTTTTTCTGTCAGGTCCTCAGAGTATTCCTACTGGCAACACAGCAGATTTTTTAAAATGATACTGTGAAATACTTCTCCTTTGCTGCTTGAGACTACTGCTCAGGCACTCAAACTACCTTTTCTGACATGCCCAGAGGAAAATGCACAATTTTTACATCTGTTTAGTTACACAGTGATATCACAATTACCTTTTCTCCCCCTTAGACCATTGTACCTAAAGCCTCCAAGCAATAGACCTGTTAGAATGAATCAGTTTCTTTTTCATGTGTAGCTAGCACACATATGTAGACATAACATAGAAGTTGTTCTTAAAATTGGACTCAAAATGGAACCAAAGCTGCATAATTGAGTTGATTTTCTCTTCAGAGAGTATTTTCACACAAAGGTCTTCTTTTTCATTTTAAATTATACAGACTACAGTGAAGTCATTATGTACAATTTCAGTGCACTGCACTAAGAAAAATAGTCTTTTTCAGGAAAGAAGAAAAGCCACGACATTGTTTTGATGATTTTGAATATTGCAGAATTTATTTGAATAAAGGCTTTATTTGAATAAAGCCTTTGTATAAAGCTACAGTCAAATAGTTGGAAAATGATTGAATAAAATAATAATAAAACACAAAAACTAATTGGAGTATTTTAAGAAAGTTACTGAGTAGCATATTTACAGGATTATCTTGTTATTTGGAAATATTAGGCGCCTGAAGAACCTGACCAGCACATGTAGACAAGGTCAACAAGAAAAAAGCAGTATTTTTTCCTCATTCAGCTCTTTGTACAGACTTGGGAACTGCTCCTCTGAGAGAAAGAGAATTGCTTACCAATAGTGCTAAAGAGATTTGGATGACTGCCCTATCTGACCTCCTGGCAGTAGAACCATGATTATGGTGGGTATCATCAACAAAGGCAGAAATCATCCCCTGAATTCCCACCACACCTCTGCTCCCATGACACTCAGGAACTACAACAGCCTCTATTTCTATGTGTTTCTTTTCCATTGCCAAATTAGCACTTTGTACTCAAATATTTACATAATATTATGATTACACAATCATTTCTGAAGGGAAAAAGGATTTCTTTTTCTTACCAACTTTTATGGTTTGGACTCTACAGAAAATCTTATTATAAACGAAAAAGCTGTGACTGCTTTCCTTGTGGAATGCTGGCCATTTAATGGCAGTGAACTAAGTTTTAAACAAGATCTACCTTAGCCTTTTCATCTATTAGATAAAAGGGTCATATCCAAAGTCAGTTTCAACACTTTCTTAAAACTGATGACAAACTACACAGTTGTATTGGGTTTGCATGGCCAAGCTTTAATAGTGAGGGTGGGCTTCAAGGGAAGTTTCTGTGAGAAGCTGCCCAAACCTTCCCCCATGTCCAGAAGAGCCAATCCCTGTTAGTTCCAAAGGCAGATCCATTGCTGGTCAAGGCTGGGCTGATTAGAAATCGTGGCAATGCCTCTGAGATAACATATTTAGGAAGAAGAAGAATAATAAAAGTTCCTGCATAGATGTAACAGCAGCCAAAGAAGAGCGCAGTGAGAACGCGTGAGAGCAGCAGCCCTGCAGACACCAGGGCAGAAGGAGGGGCAGGAGGGGCTCCAGGCACTGGAGCTGAGATTCCCCTGCAGCCCTTGGTGCAGAGTGTGGTGAGGCAGCTGCCCCTGCAGCCCATGGAGATCCCCAGGGATGCAGAGATCCACCTGGAGCCCCTGGAGGAGCCCATGCTGGGGCAGGTGATGCCTGAGAGGAGGCTGTGGCCCCGTGGGAGGCCCCTGGGGAGAGGAGCCCATGCTGGAGCAGCCTGGCCTGGAAAGGGCTGCACCCTGGGGAAATGACCCACCCTGCAGCAGTTTGAGGGGAACTGTTGCTTGTGAGATGGACTCACACTGGACAAGTTCATGGAGAACTGTCTCCCATGGGAGGGACCCCATAGTGCAGCAGGGGAACAACAACTCTCCCTGAGCAATGGCAGAAACAACATGTGATGAACTGGCAATAACCCCATTCACTGAGCCACTGGGGGAAGAGACAGGGCTCAGGAAGGATGAAGGGTTTGGGGGAAGGTGTTTTGAAGGCTTTATTTTTCATCTCGTTATACTGCTCTGCTTTTGTTGGCAATAAATTAAATTAATATCTCTAATTCAAGCCTGTTTTGCCCATGACAGAATTTGGTGAGTTACTTCTCCTGATCCTTAGTTCATGAACCCTTTGTTATATCTTCTCCCCACTGTCCAGCTGTGGACAGGAGCGTTAGAAAGGCTTTGGGGGTCAGCCATGGTCAAGCCACTGCAGTAGTTTATAGTTTCCTGTTACATATTCCTAGGACACTTATTACATTGCTTGTGTTTGGACTTCTTACAAAGTTTGAAAATCCCTTCCTCCAAAATGGGCATTCTATATGTTTTTAAAATATTCATTTACCTTTTCACTCTATTTGCCTCTTCCCAGAACCACACCTTTTGTTCTCTTTCAAAATCCAGATGACATACAACCTAAGTTTCATAGAAAGTCTTGCAGGTTTTCCAAGGATATCAAAAAGAAAATTCTTAGCAATAAGATTAAATTTGAATTATCCAAGAAACTTCTGTACTACAATACTTAAATAGTCTATTTAATCCTACTTAGAAGCACATTAATAAAATAAAAACTTATTTGCAAATAGCTTTCCTGAAAAATATTAACCATTTTATATATGTGTCTATATACATACATATATTATCTAAAAAGGCCATGAATTTTTGAAGGGTTTTTTTCTGAACTTTCTGAGTTTTAAATGGAAAACTGTACATTCTATAAGCATGTATTTTGAAGTATGAGGCACTTTTTTTTTCTTCTTGCTAAAAAAATTAAAATTTGAAGCCTTCCTTAAAAAAAATCAAAAGAACAATATTCTAAACAGTCAAGGTATGAATGCAAAGTTTAGGAAAATATTATAAGCTAGTTTATATTTTTCTACCCTGTTCAGATCTGACCTCTTGCAAGAATAATATGAAACTGCATTTTTCACCCAGGGGTGGTCTTCTATGTCTGAACTAATCAGAAGGTTGAAAACCAGGTCATCACACTGATTTCTAACACTTTGATTTCAGACAAAAGGGCACTGTCTATAGGCCATAAATATCATCCTATTTGGAAACAAAGTTTTCCATGACAGATACATACATTCCTAGCTTGTGTACCAGTCAAGTGTGAGTCCATCTGTCAAAAACATAGGCCAAGGCCAAACAGCCGCAGGTAGCTCAGAAACTATATGGAAAACACCATTATAATAATAAAAGAAAGGGTTTTCCAAGTTCATACCTTCTTACCAGTGATTGGCTTTAATTAATTTTCTCCTTTACCTAGATAAAAACTGATGAAGAAAAAATTGTTTCTTTGATTGGAGAGACTAAACAAAATCCATCAGAGACCTTTATTCTGAATTTCAGATTTGAACAAATTATATTTCACCTTCTTTTATACTAAGACAAGAGATTATTATAATTTATGGTTAAAGAAAAGAAGAAAAATAGGAAAATAATTTATTTTCTCTTCCTTAGCCTGCACCACTGATCTCACCCTGAATTGTGTTTCTTAGCCCTCCTCTCAGGTACCTGCAGGGTGGACAGGAGGATAACTAGACAATGCACACCAGCTCTGATGTGGGCAAAACTGACCATGTCGGCATACAAGGAGTATCACACATATTCAGAAAACTGCTGCTTTTTGTATTTGCTTTGCTTTTATGACTCTTCAGCAGTAGTCAAGCTTCATCACTGGGTTGTAAATTACTTTATTACAATATTAACAAAGGCACTAGCATGTGGCAAATCCAGAGGTTTGTTTTCATTGTATGCTGTAATCAAATGAGAACTGCTTGCATACAGTTAACAAAGCAGACAAGAAAATTCTGAGACCTTGAACAACTATGTTAGGTGATTTTTATAATGCAGGTAGCAAACAATTTAAAACTCTTTGACTACAGTAAGGACTTAGGGATGGTTATTATTTCATTGTCTCAAATTGTAAAGATTTAACATCTTATTCTAGAGCAAGATAATGGGAGAGAAAACACTGAAAGGCAAAAAGCTATTTTTATCAATTACTTCTTCTCCTCTGAGTATGTAATCCTCATTTGAAAGAAACTCATAAGTGGAAAATAAATCCTTCAAAACAATTTTTATAGCTACTCTCACTAGAATAATTTAGACTAAATACCTCATTATATTAATGCAAATTAGTTTTTACCATACAATGGATACCTTTAAATAAATCCTTGTCATTTAAATAAATTCAGGAACTATCAGAACACTTCAGGAATGTACAAGTACCCTACACACAGGAAAGGAAAAATGAGCTTCATAAATCATTGGAACTGAGCAAAAATATATACATAAATGTAGTTTAAATTTTGAATGTAGGTTGTGCACAGGTATCAATGCAGATAACAGGGCAATGGCTTTGGAACTTCTGAGATTTTCCTCAGCTCATGATTTAACATGGATGTTTAATATTAATTGCCAGTCTTATTTTTAATTTCTATTTGACCATTAAAATATTCAAGGTCCAGTGTAACCTTAAATATATGTACAGCCCTGTTCTGAAGACTTGCTGTAGAAGAGGTCTTGTTTGTCACACAAGCCTTTTACCTCTAAATGAAATGCATTTGAAATGTTGATTTTTGTTCCAAGGGGTTCTCATTTTTCTTCTGTTAAGGACTGATATCCATAAGAAACAAAATGACCTTCTATGTCTTCCTTGAACCCCTCAGGAATTTTCTTCTTGTATTGCACATGAGGATAATAGGAATAGCTTTAAGCCACGGCAATTATAATGTTTAATTCCAACACCATATCTATTCCCCTAGTTTATTACTTTTTTCAGTATTCCTGCTATATGATATAATCTCAAGTCTTTAATGAATTGCCAAACTACAATATAAGTACTAAGTATACCGTATTTTCTGTCTTCAAGAATAGACATCTAATACAGTTAACATTCTTCCAGTACTTTAAAAATAATTACAGCATAATTGAACTTTAGGAGCCATATAATACTGTTCTGTAAAAACAGACAAATAGGCAACGGAACTTTTTTATTATTGCTTTAAGAGAGAGGATTCCTCCTTAGAAGAGGAAAATAGACAATTTAAAGACCACAGTCCTGGACTTCAGATGAGCAGATTTTAATCTGTTCAAGAATTTGCCTAGAAGGATTCCCATGTGAGACCATCCTGAAGACATGAGGAGTCCTGAAGAGCTGATTGAATTTCAAGAATCACCTCTTCCATGCTCAGAAGTGGTCTATCCACATGCACAAAAACTCACACAACTGTGGCAGGAGCAACTTGATCTCTTTGAAGAAGTTCCTGCTCACAGCAGGGGCATTGGGCTACATGACCTTGAAAGGTTCCTTCCAACCCAAACCATTCTATGGTTCTATGGTTCTATAGTTCTTTGATTGCAAAGCCACTAGTGAGCTTTGAATGGTGCTTAGAGGAGGCTCATGAGGTCTGTAGAAAAGTCTTTCCTGCCATTCCTCCTCTCAAATCCCTAGAAAAGTGATATAATCAAATACTCCTGGCAGCCAGTTCCTGACATATGAGAGTCAAGATCACAACTGGGAGTAGTCAGCAGGGATTTGTGAAGGAAAAAACCTGGCTAACCAATGTAAGAGTATTCTATCATAAAATTCTATCATAAAACATATTGAATGTTTTATACCTTGGCTGTAGCAAGTATTTTGTTGCTGTATGTTATAACATCCTCATGGAAAATGAAGTACAGGATAGGGAAGTAGACCTGAGGTAGACTGAAACCTGGCTCAACTGCCACTCTAAAAGCCTTGTGATCAGTGACAGAAAATCCATCTGGGTGCCAGCCACTTACAGAGTACCCCAGGGGTCAGTGCTGAGCCAATGTTGTTTAAAAATTTCATTAATGAGCTGGAGAACCAGACAGAGTGCACCCTCAGGTATAAAACTGGAAGAAAATATCGATACTCCAAATGGCTGTGCTGTTATTCAGAGGGACCAGAACAGGCAGGAGAAATGGGCCATTGACGCTTCCTTCCATCTGAGCAGATAAGAAGCGTCCTGGCTGCCATTAGGGAGAATGCTGCAAGCAAGGTGATCACTGATGAGGCCACCTCTGGAGTGCTGTGTCCTCCTCTGGGTTCTCCAGTGCAAGGAAGGCATGACCATACTGGAGTGAGTCCCTTGATTCACCATGAAGACAGTTGAAGGGAGTTTTAGAGATTGAAGCATCTAACACACAAGTGACTGAGAAAGGATGCTCAACTTCTAGAAGAGGATGTTCATTGAGAATCTTATCCATGTTTATAAGGACTTGATGGAGAGTAATAAAAAAGGCAGAGCCAGATTCTACTCAATGATAGGACAAGAATCAATGGGTGTAAATGAAATTCAACAAAGTCCATTTGCATTTATGAAGAAGCTTTTTAATTATGAAAGTGGTCAAGTACTGGCACAGGTTGTCCAGAAAGGTTTTGGAGTCTACATCCTTGGAGATACTAAAAACCTGACTGGAGATGGCCTTGCTCTTGCTGACCCCTGTTGGACTAGATGTTCTCCAGAGGTCCCTTGCAACCTCAGCTGTTCTGTGATTTGGTTAAATGTTAATTTACAAACACTGAACCTCCTTTCAAAATCAATCATAAGTGTGAAAGAAAGAGAAACTACATGGTCTATCTGAATATTTCAACAACTAAAACAGAGGGGAGTGAGTATTCTCCTTTGTGAAAAGGAATGAAGTTCATCTGAAGTAAACTTGCAGACAAAAGTTCACAATTTGTTCTATTCTTCTTAGCCTTGTTCTACCATTAAAAGGCAACAAAGCTGCCTGTTCAGATTTAAAAGGTGATGTTCCTTTCGAAGGCTATTAAAGAGCAGCCGTTGGTAAGGATGGTTCAGGGCTCAGTGGACATCAGGCAATATATATCACAGCTGTGAACCCTATTTGATTCAGTAGCCTCTTCTAATTGTTAATGGAGGTATGGATACCCTAACTGACATGACACTAAAGCTAATAGCTCCAGGCACCTGTAGAAACCTCAGAGATTTCCACTTTAACTGTACACTCAAAAATTTTATTACAAGCATGGGAGCAAACCAAATCTGTCATAAAAGTATTTAAAAACAGAAAGTGGCACTTGATTAACATACATATTATTATTTGTGGGACCTGCAGGTGCCTTTGAGAACCCAGAGAGTGCTCTTCTTCAATAACACTTTACACTTTTCCATAATACTTTACAATCATAGACAATGGGGATATTTATGGCTTAAAGAAAAATCAATTAGAAGCTCAGTGCTTGGTTCTCCAGCTTTCCTCCCAAGGTCTCCATGCTACAATGGTTACTATGAGGATTAAAGATCAAGATTTCAAACTAATTTGGTTTGGGTTTCTTTTTGATAGATGATTGATGGAAAACACTAAAATCTGGAGAGTTAATATATTGAGTCAACACTGTAAAGTACCCATGTTAATTGGAATACTAAACCACGATTTTCTCAAAAGAGATTAAAGCCAGATTTGCAAATACATTTAGATAAAGACAGAGGCAGCCATAAGAGATTCATACATCAAATAATAAAGTAGTATTAAATCCTCATATACCATCCATAAATATTTTAGGTAATTATACAACTATTAAAAATATGTTCCTCAGACATTTCGAAACACAGATTTGGTATGATATCCAGTCACATGCAAAGGATTCAAGAGCCTGAACTCCAACAGCAGTCTCCAGGACTATGATTTTAAATCACTAAGTCACCTTGTAAAAATGGGACAGGCTTCAAAGTTACTTACATGCTTTTGAAAAGGCCACCCTTTTAGAAAATGAGTTAACATTTACCCAGCCTGGTCACAATAGCCTGAAGAACATTAGATTTCAGAACCACAAGGGATAGTAGGATCTTATCTTAAAAATCTATTTAGATATAAAAATTAATGATTTTATGTGGGGCTCAATCTGAACTCAATTATGTAATTTAAAAGCAATGCTGAAAAAAATTAAAATATTAAGTCTGCAAAATTAACTATTCGGAGATTAGAAAATGTTAGATTTAAGATTTTGCTGTGTAACTTTATATTTGCTTTCAGGTGCTTGGGTGCCTTATTTAACTGTATGGTCATAAAATACTTTTCTCTGAGGATCTACTTCATTCAGGGAATGACAGTGCCCACAAAACTAATCAAAGTTCTGTACTTAATGAGTCCATAACATGATTGCATGCAAATTTATATGCAAATGGCCAGTTGTGCATCTAAGTGGCTACTTGTATATGTCATTATCTGATTTGCATGCATAATCACTGTAATTAGACACAGATTTAAAATGTGAAACCACAGTGTGTGCTGCTGAAAAATATGACTTAATTCATGTATTAGTCATGTCTATTAATCAATCATTTACTTACAACATGTTTACATTAATCAACTGCTCTTTGCATAACTTTGCCTCCTTGCCTACAAGATTTATCCTGCTCCTTTTACCTAATCACTGTGTCTGTCATTCAGGAGGCAGACACTACAGGCGCCTCTGCCAAATAGCAACCTGCCTCTCTTATGGCTGCAGTCTGTGATCTATGGAATCCTTACTCAGTTACCCCATATTAACTGAGGACAGTTACCCCATATTAAACTAGGACAGATCTATGCATCACAATTAGGTAATATCCCCCTTTCCAATAGTATGAGGTTTTATTACTCCCACTGACATCTAAAGAAATTTTCAAAAACTCTATATCTGTTCTGAATTTTTACTCCTAACTGGCCCTTCCCCAGTGCAATCCAAGATTGAAACCACAAATTCTATAGGCCAGAAGCAGAAGAGTATAAGGAAAGCATGAAGACATGTTACTCTTTATCAAGCAAACATGTTGCATTCAATTTGGATGACCTGCTAACCTCATCTTGTATTTTCCATTCCCTACATACTAAATTCTCAATATAGGCTAATCTATCTTCACTTTTATGTGAAGTATTAATAGGAGGACCGGATGACCTCTATATTCTGCAGGGAACAGGCTGCTACTCTTTTGTGATCCATATGGCAGTCTGTTCTGCTATATTATGCCTGTATAAACCATTACCTGTAAAAACACCCATGGATGAAGGAGAAGCTATCAGAAAAACATACCATGCACGTGATGTTCCTTAAGTCTAGGGAAGAAGATAAAGTCTGTTACATGGAGATCTTTGCCATAAGATAATTATTGCACATGCATTAATCAGAGAAAAACCGAAATGGAATAAAGATGTCAGCAGCAATTGGCACAATTTAAAATCTCTGAAGGCACGGTGAAACAGAAATGTGTTCAGGGCTCCATTAGGAGTCTTACAAAAGAAGAGCTGTGCATTAAAAGGGTTCCCTGAGGCCATGAAGCTCAGTAATCAGTCAGGTACTAGTTTTCATAATAAATTAAAGTTAATTTTTAAATTAATCTAGTCTCATATCAACAGCCAGGTGGCAGCATGCTTCTTTGATGACCTTTGGTGAGACGCATCAGTGATACCACCGGGCTGAAACTAACGCTAAGGGAAAGACAAGGTGGTCTGGGAAAACAGGAGGCAACTGCACTGAGCACCACTGCCGCACAGTTCTCATAATTAAGCTGAGCCAACTCCAAAAAGAAACTATGGAGATGAGAGAGTTACTTTGAGACCATTTGACTGTGACTATGCTTTTAGTGCATGTGTTTAATTAGATTGTTACAATTAATGGCATGCAGCATCTGTCAGCATAATCCTCATGACAAACCTTCTTCAGGATAACTGTATGAAGCTGAAAAAGAGTACTCTCCCTGTTCTTTTTAACCATTGCTCAGAATGCCCAAATTAATGACAATGCACATGAGGAAAAAAATCATCTGACTGAGAGCTTTCCTGTTCAATCATGGGAAAAGAAAATTAGTGGGGTTGCAATGGGTCCCTTGAGCTAATACTGTTATTACTCCTAACATGATAATGCTAGCAATCCTAATCCCCACAAACTTTGTCTTGGTGGAACAAAGTGGGCATGACAGAACAGCACAAAATACTGTAATTTTTTTACATTTTTATGAGATCTATGGAGGCCTCACAACACCAATGTCTCACTGGCAGGAGTGCTGCAAGTAAACATACTGAGGATTTGTCATGGATGTCTTATGGAGCCATATGTAACATACATGCAAACTTCAGCCAGCATAAAAAGGTCTTGCTTTTTCAAATATTACCAGTATAAACATTTTCTAAGAAAGCTTGACATGTTGCTTAAAATCCACATTTCCTTGTTTTATTCCCATTGATTAATCTATCCTTACTAAAAACCTTTATATAATCCAGGTCCTCTCTCTAATCAATGGAGAGAGATATTAATTTACAAAGCAGCAACTAATTCTGCCAGTTTAAGAAAAATTAAATATTTTGTATAATTCTACTTGTGCTGAGTCATAGAAAAATTTCAAACTGAAACCACCGTTAAAACCTGTTATTTCTGAATGATGGCTGTTTACTACTCACCCTGAAATTACTGACTACAATATACACATCTACAGATTCTCTTGTATGCTGCTTTCACCCTTTTTATTGTCATTTCCTTTCATCTAAGTCATAAAGGAAACACAAACATTGCCTTTCTTCTCCACTCAAATTAATTTCCATTATTCTATCAGGAACCTGATAAAAACACTCCTTTAACTTGTGAAAAGATCTATGCAAAGCAGGAAGAAATAATAAATCTATTCAAAATTTAAAGACAAACTGAAATATGCACATGGAAGCCTCCAGGGCTGATTCACAAGCAACTGATGGAGGGACTGTCTCGCTCTTAACATCTATTATGTGAAACTAAATTCATTTTTTTATTCTTTACAAAGATATTCACAAATCCTGTAATGCAGAGAAGCATCATGAACATACAGGTGAGCTGGGAGGCAGACAGATCAAGAATAGCTGTGTGTGTGTGTGTGTGAGATACAGGCCTGCTGCCACCATTGAAAGGAGATGGGAAGCAAGGGGCAAGCATTGAAAGCAAGGTGTCTTTGCCTGTCTGAACACTAAGAAGAAGTGTATTCTTCTAACCATTTTTTCTGTAATCATCTATATTTGGATAAAGGCTTTTAAAAAATTTTTTGCTAAACGTTTCTTGAAAATGAGCATTTCTTTTCCAAATATTACAAATTTCCCAAGGAATTTTGAAAACAAAGTTCTAAAATGATACTGAATCCTGTCTTATATATCTTCCAAAAACAGCCTTCCCCAAAATTATTAATAAATCTAGCTGTTTTATTTTGCAAAGATGTTCTATTAAGTTCGTTATTTTTTTTATCTTGTGAATACCGTGAGGTACCACTTGTATGTTTTACTTCTCCTCCAAACCAGGCACCCTAAGCAGACCCTTCTACAAGAAAGTTTGCATCTTCTATTTGATTATTCTCCTAAAATATTGATCATAAAGCAAAATTAAAGAACCTTTTTCACTCTTTTAGAACATCTTTAAGTATGGTTTGATTCTTGAATATCCTAGTCTTATTGAACACATCGCCAGCTGAATGTTTTTCACTGAATGTTTTATAATTGTATGAATGTTTCCTCATGACAGTAAAAACTGTATTCCTAATTATGAAGACTGAGGTGTGGCAGATTCAACTCCTTGCTGAAATGAGGAAATAAACCTGTAAATGTTATCCACAGGCAATCAAGTTACAGTCAATCAACTAATGAACACTTTTCCTGCGAGCCTATTAAGTGCATCCCTGCATGAATGAGTATGAATAATACTGTATCTGAAGCAGATGACAGGGAGAAAAGTGAAGACAATTTCCCAAAAAAAGTATTTTCAGCTTCACAGTGCATGCTTTTAAAAGAAACCAAGTGTGGTAGACAAACCTTGTTGAATTAAAACACAAGGTTCTTTACTTTTCCACAAATCATGCAACAATGGTAAGAATTTCACTTGGAGACCTTAAAGTGTGTTATGCCAGCTGAAGATTTTTTATTTCAAATGAAGAATCATTGAAGTGCTTGATAGGCATACACGAAAGGAAAGGTTTTCCCTTCTGGTTTAAGGTTCTATGTCTAAAGTCTATGGCTCACATTCTGAGCAGTGTCACCTTCAATAAGAGGAAAAGATCCACGCCAGTTTATGCCAAGTGATGATCCACTTTCTGCTCCTCCTCCCAAAATGGTATTGGATATTCAGAAACACTCACTCCATTTGCTTCTCAAAATAAATGCATTGCACACAATTTCTATGCAATTGTAATGGTTTTAAATATTTCTATGTATATATTTTAAAAAAATTGGTGGAGGTCCAACAAGGAATGTATTAGGTTACACCCCCTTACCTCATTGAAATACTATAAATTTATCTATTACTGTACTGCCTGAAGATTCAGCTTACCTTCCTTTAATAGTTAATATAAGTAACTATATCCTAGAACTCTATGTTCAGTTTGCTAAAATTAATTTTTTCTGTCACCAGGCTTTGATAAGATACTATACTTGCTGTTGTTCACATCACTCTTAGAGGTTTGCACTCTCCCCCCCACAAACAGACCCCAATGAGAGCTGCATAAAATCTTAACGCTCAATTAATAAGTTGTTGCTAGTTGTAAACCACATTCTCAGATCAGGGAAGGGTCAAGAAGAGAGGCCTGCTTGCAGGACAAGCAAGAGACAAATTAAATTAGGCAGCACAAACTACAAGTAGGTAAGATAATCCAAGCTCAACCTTTCAGAAAGAATTAGGTGCCTCTAAGTCAGCTGAAGGAGACTGGATGGGAAACAGCTTCAGACCAGCTCCTCTCTGATTTAAGTCACATATTTTATCCTCGTTCTACCACTAAAGAAAACACCTTATTTATAGTTAAATTATAGGTTAGGATCAAGAGCCATTAATTCTTTGACTAAAAATGCCAGAATTTTTATGTTCTCCTGCCATATGAGATACAGAATTTTTCAGAAACCCTGTGTTGATAACAGCCACAGAAACTACAAAAATTTTAGCTGCCCTTGGGAAATGGAAAACAGGAAGGTTCAATCAAAAATGAAATCCCAATAATGAGCTTAATACAAGATCCCAACCTAGGGAGTAAACCCCATGCAGACAGTACTTGTTTTACTTGTATTCCTCTTCTGCAATTATTCCCTTGCAAATTACTACATTTTGTGTGAAACCTCACATGCTCATTAGCACAGAAGCTGACAGGGAACACCACCAAACTCCAGGCAGTTGTGTGCATGCTGGAAGCACGCTGTGTTCAGACTTCAGCTGGGGCTTTCGCTGCAAACTCAGACAGCGGTGGAGGAAAAAGGATTCTGTTAACACCACTTTTCCCCAAGTGCTTAAGACAGGACTAAGGGCCTTCTTATATATATAGCTTTTGCCTTTGTGGTTTTAACACTGGAAATGCAGATTCAGTAATGGCTGCATTCTCTTGTTCAGCACAGTGGCTGTTTTTCTCACATCACTGAAGGTTGGGTGTGGAGTGCTTGAAGTAAGCAAGCTTAATGTCCCTTCTGCCAACATTTTTTAAAATCCTCTGTATTGTGGTTATTACACACTACATGCAAGTATGTATTGCTGCAAGCAAGTAGTTAGTTTTCATTGTCTCTTACTATGTTTTTATTGTTCATAATTGTCTTGCTAATTCATGATGCTGTCTAATTGTTTTTGTATAACTGGAATGGTTATGTAAAATGTTCCAACATGCATGAAATTTCAGTGTAATAAAAATCTCACATAAAAAGCAAAACCCAGATGTTAATTCAAAACTCAGTGGAGATTTCAGACATTTGCATTGTTTTTCTCCCTAAGCATATGGCCAAAACTTATTTTGATATACTCTGTTTCTCATACAAATTTTAGAAATTGAAAAACAGCTATGATTAATAAAAACTATTTTGAGTGAAATTACGATGCCTGCTGAATGTCTTCTTGGGCATGTAGGCAATGACAAATCAATTTCTAGTATGCTGACAGCTGAAAGTAGCTGTGCAACCCTTAAGCTGAAGCAGTTTAATTAAACCTTGGCATTTTAACAGAATAAAAGAAAATTAGCTATCCTACTTCATTTCCCTATAGTGTAAACAGAATGTATGACAGGCATCTGTGTGATATATAATTAATCCCACCAGTCAAAAAATTCTTTCAAGGATAGTTATGAAGCCTTCAGCTCATGTATACAATAAAGTTTATATCCCAAAGTTGCTCATTATGTATTCCTCCAATTACTTAATGAGATGATTTATTGTTGTACACACTGTGAAAGAGAAAACTATGGTTATATAAAAAAGTAGATGCATTATACATTCATATTTGTAACTCCAAAGAAAGATAAGTAGAAGCAACTGCACCTAACAAAGCCAGAGAAAAAGGTCTGCAAAGTACATTTCATTGCTACAACAACTGTGTATAAGGAAGAAGTACTTTCCATTACTTTTTAATAAAATATTTATTCATTGGTTTGAAATAAGCATCAATGAAGTATGAAAAAAGCATAGCATCTTTACTAATAGCATTGAATGACATCAAAGTATATTGTTGAATAGCAATTTATGTTTAAATTGATTTTAATAAGCATGCAATTCATAATCAAGCCAATTTTCAATTAAGTGATAATTGAACAGTGACAGCAGGGTGACATGCTGCTGCACAGTGGAGCAGAAGCAGCAGAAAGGGTAAAAAATTTTCCACCTATATCCTAACGGGATGAAAGAAATAAGCACATAACAAGTTCTCAGCTAACTAGAAAAGGTTTACTGCAATTTCAGATCCAGCAGGGTGTTTAACTCGATTCCAGCTGCTGCCCCAGGACAGCTGTCTCCAACAAATCCCACCTCACACCGTTTTGATCCCATGGCTGCCTAGGATATGCCAGAGTACAGCATGCCCAGTTGGCTGTGTAAGCAGGTGAGTCAAGTCCCAGGACTCCCCTGACAATAATGGTAGTGTAAACCTTTAGTTTACAGTTACATATAGATGGGCAGTTGTGTGAAGGTTTCTAAATCTCAAACTGAGTCCTATCCTTAGAGCAGGAGCCAAAAAGCACACAATGGGGATAAGCATATATCCACATACAAGTGTCTAACGTCGTTTGAGTTGTCTTACATTGTCCAAGAAACTCATATAGGACAAAGGACAAGGAGGGAAGGTGCACACTGCAGGATGCTGAGTAGGATACCCCAGGGCATATCAAAGAGCACTGGACCCTACAGATGACCAATTGACATGTTTTATAACATTTACATTGCTGTAAGACAAAACTGTGGCTCAGTGGTGCACCTAATCTTACAGGGTTCCTGATTTGATGTAATGCCCTCTATTCACAAGCAGTCCTGCGCCTACACATACTCAGAGCAACTTGGCTTCCACAGCTCAGTGCCACGATCCTACCTGACCTGGAGTGAGACAGATCAAACAGCCCCAAGGACCCAACATGCAAGTTCTGCACAGAGAACTACAAGCGCTTCAATTAGAGACACACAGCAAAAGTGGCAGCTCTGTTTCTCCCAGTAGCCTGTAGAAATAATGGACTTCTGTCTCCCTCATCACTTTGGAATATATCCACTAATGTGGATACATTATAGTGTTCATGCAAGTCAAGTTGAATTCACCAGTAGATATCATAAAGAGGGAGACATGCTTTTCTTGGAGGTGAACTGGGGTGGGAGGAGAGGAAACAGACACAGACTGGAACACAGAAAATTCTGAGCAGATATTAAGGGGATAAAATTACCCTGAGGGTTATCCAAATTTTGAACAGAGAGGTTGTCTACAGACTCTGAGATGTTTAAGGCTCAGCTTGACATGACCCCACACTGACCTGACCTAATTAGACCTGCTTTGAGCAAGGAATTAATGAAGATGACATTCAGAACTCCTGTTAGAACAGAACTACTCTACGAAGTAATAATTAATTAATTTAATTACTTCATTAAAAAATAATGAATGAAGTAATTACTCTGTGAAGGTAATTTTAAGAATATGGCTTCAGATATACACATACTTCATTGGCACTAGAATGCATCAGATTTCATAGCTAAAAGAGACTATATCTTGGTCTGAAATACAGGAACTTGCTTTAGGTTCCACAAGGCACAAGCAATGTGCAATCAAAGATAGGATTCTCATAATGAAATCCAAAATTACACAGAGGTTAAGCAGAGAGCTAAGAAACACTGCCCACAAAAGGATATCTAGCCTTTCATTCCTTCACTCTTCAGAACTTCTATAGAATTAAACCACCATGCTCACAAACTCAGCAGTAGGAATGCTGATCCTAGAAATAAGAAGTTATTCAGGAACTACATTTATGCCTATAATAACACTGAGGACTGAAAAACTGAACCAGAATTGGGAGTAGTGAGAGTTTATAGGAGATTTTAAAACACTTTCCCTACATTATGTCTGTATAAGCAACTCTCACCTCTATTACATTTATCCTAAATGAATTTACATTTTGCAAAGAAAATTTATATCCTGCACTAGTTCCACAGAATCAGGATCTACTAGGTCATCTTTTTCAAAGCCATAACTGTATTTTGTTTGAGAAAAAAAAATATGTTTAATACTAAAATAAAGCACTAAATACTAAAATGATATATTTTTTTCTTTTTTTAACTGAGAAAATACACTAGAGAGTTCTATGACTTCATAGTGCCTTTCTTCATGGCTATTTCATCTCAATTACTGTTCCTGAAATTTTTTGTATTTTCATGGAACTGGGCTTCAATTTTGCAAAGGTAGCCACAACTCTAAAGTAGCTATTTTATTCTGGTTGCCATTTACT
Source organism: Melospiza melodia melodia (assembly GCF_035770615.1). Lineage (NCBI taxonomy): Eukaryota > Metazoa > Chordata > Aves > Passeriformes > Passerellidae > Melospiza > Melospiza melodia. The sequence continues at coordinate 81,193,938 of NC_086195.1, forward strand.
ATAATTCCTTCATTTTCAATGGGAAATTATCTGTGCCTCTTCATCATGTTTCAGAATGACAGAAACAGAGGACTGAGGGCTCTCAGAAAATCCTTTATTCCTTTAGAAGTCCTATGTGACCTGCTACACTGGAATCTAACTTCAGAATTTTTCTGAACTTCTGTAAGAACATAGATTAGCAATTCTTCTATAAGTAGATAGGGGACAATTTAGGGTGCACTCTGTCACTAACATCTCATAGAAGAATAGAGTTCCAAACAGCATTATAGCCTCAAGACTGAAGGGTGAAAGTTACTTTAAATGGGAACAAGCAATTTTGAAATAATCTAAATTGTTTGGGGATTTCATAACAGTCCAAATTTTTCTTTTTTGAGTTGGGACAGAAGTAGTGGCACAGCAAAAAGGGAACATTACTATTCGATGCATGAGATTGTGGAATAAGACCTGAGCAGTGATTCTCATGGACTATTCTAAACGGTTTTATCTATAGGTACTATTAAAGGACTTCCCAATGCATTACTGTGCACAAAGTAACTGTGCACGTTGTAAATATTTAGCCACATATAAAACTGAATATATCCAGTACAGCAGCTGAAGAGAGTAGTATACATTTCTAACAGCCTACAAATAGGATAGAATTCATGGCCTGTTCATGATAGCACTATTACGTATTCATTTGTCTCTATATGGATGGTTGTAATTAGCAATATTTTAATTCTTTATTGTTATTTACTTTCCTTGTGCTCCCTATTGGGACATGTGTTATCCATATGTTTTAAAGCAAAAAGTGAAATAAAGTTACACATACTAATATAAACTAAACTTAAAATTTTATGATAGATATAAGACATGATGGCTGAGGTAATTCCAGCACAACTACTGCACAGTAAAAGAATGATGTAAAATAACATTTCAGTGTAGTAACACAGCTGAAGCACCAGATTTATTACTACCATTACTTGGTGTGCTTAAAAGACGTACAGTGAGCATGAATTCATCTAGATGAGACAAGAACTAGTGGCTCAACAAAATTTTTCCTCTTCAGGGCCGTATGACATTCTTGCTAGAGTCTGAATAACAGCACAAAAGAAATTTCAAAAGTACTGATTACTATTACAAAGCCTCCAAGGAATTCACATTTCCATAGTGTCATGAAAGGACATTATTCAGCTGACAGTAAAGATTTGAAAATAAAATTGTTATGCCTTATGCATGTTGATAGCAATTTGGCAAGAGATATAGTATAATTTAGATAGAAGAAATAAAATCAGAACCAAAGCAAAACAGAAAACCCCAGTTAACAATATTCTAAACCCTGCTTTTCAGGAGGATATTAAAGAGCTTGTTTATAACCACTGCTAGAATATCTACAACAGAGATCCATCTTCTTTGTATGACTACAGAAAGAGATTCCAATAATTTCAGGAAATAGTCCTACTTAAAAAAAAAAAAAAAAAAAAAAAAAAAAAAGCCTTAGTTGTCATATTTGACCAGCTAAAATATAATACACTATTTTACCATACATCATTGTGAGACAATTATGCTTATGAAACAAAGCTTCATGCTTATGAACCACCTTTACCATGACACTGCCAAAACACTTATCCAGGTACATTGCATCACGGACTGATTTGGTTTAAGCTGGTAGAATTAAAAAATAAATTTTAAAAAATTGTTAAAAGATTTACTTAGGGACAATGCATGGCCGACAAGACATTTTGTGACAAAATGGGTCCTAATAAAAGGTTATTTTTAATGAGTAACACCTTATTTAGAACTGCAATATGGCATTTAAAATCTAATTAGTTTATCCCTTTCTCCACAGACAGAGGGAAAAAAAGATATTAACTAGCAACTGAGAAGAAAATAATACAATATAAATTGGTACAAAACTGGTAGAAATGAGAACTGTGTTCATTCTGCTAACAGTGCATTCATATTGGTCATATCTAAAGGGTACAAAAAGACAAGCAAAATTCTTAGTCTGAACTAATTACAGTAAAATTGCATTGAAGCAAGAAATCTTTGGAAGTGTACATTCAAATATAAGAGGAAAAAAATCTTAACAGGGGTAAGGGGGAAAAAAAGGAGGCACAGAAGGCATGCAAAAAACTGTCTGCCAGGAATGACCAAGGAAGCTATCCTGTCTGTGTTTCCTCTTGGTTGGATCTAGAAGGTTTGCATTGAAAGGAGCCAATACCAACACTCTGGGGCCCTGCAATGAAGAAGGTGCCAGAAAAGGCTTCAGATCCCAGTTTACAAATGAATCCTGATATTATTGCCTAAGTGGCTGTTGAGTTATTAGGAGTAGCCAGAAATCTTCAAAAACAGTCTTCAGAATGTTCAGGATGCTTTTTGTTGACTACACAAAGAGCACCAACAACTCTGAGACACAATCATGGATTCCAGAAGCAGTATAAGGAATAAAATGGGCAACAGAAAAGCTGAAGAGGAACAGGTATGAATTTCTCAGGAGCTCAGGGTTATAAGAGGCACAGCCTTCACAAATGAAGGTTTCCCATGGGCTCCAATCCTCTGGAGCTTATACCCAGGCTGGGCTCTTTTCATGGACACTGAGCCTGAATGTGAAGAAATGCCTTGTCATTCTGTCCTTGGATTTCAAGGAAAGCTGTTACCAATACCTGACCACGGAACTCAGAAAAAGCCCTGGATTTCTTGAAGGGGCTAATATGCTATCAAGGGCTTGCTTTATGTTTTTTATAGGTGCTCACAGAAAAAGCAGGTCATACAACACATATCCACACAAAAGCTGTTGGATCCTTTAGCCCTGAGATAGACCACCTTCTATTTTTCAGACTTGAATTTACACAGTTGGATGGTGTCCAGGGAGATGGCCTCATAAAACAACTTAAGATTTTTCTTCTCAGAAGGAAGCTGATCACTCAGCCATAATCCCTGAAAATATTAGGAACTCTAGGGGTATTTTTTTATTTTGTTGTTAGGGTTTCTTTTTGTTTGGTTTGTGATCTTTTTGGAGCAGAGAAGGATGTCATTGCTCTTTTTTTAAGTGCTTAAACAATGGTATCAGACTTGCAGCACGAGCCACAGAGATTTCCCAGAGACAACTGGGCTATTTCACGGTCCAGTATACAATTTTTGAAGGGTAGGGCTATGCTGGTGGGTTAACATTGACATGGCACATGACTGCACAGTGAGAAGTCACAGTGCAACCCAAAGGCTGCATCTTTGCAGAACAATGGCTAAGCTGCTATGAGCCAGCTGAGTACAGACGGATCCATGCCATCAGTATGAGCTATTCCCAACTCCGACCTTGAGTTTCTTTATTGGGAAAGTTATTTAGCTTCTGTCACAGCTGAGTAGGAATCCAAAAAAAGACATAAGCAACATGGCCAGTGAAGGGTGGATGGGGGTGGGTACAGGTGAGGGAGGAGAAGGTGAACTCAACTGTTTACATGATGGTATAGATGCCACAAACCTGAACTTATCAACATGTTTGCCAGTTTGTTACAAACCCAAATATCTTTACATTTATATCTCACTCACTGCTTATTCTGTACAAGCAATCTGCCTTCAAAAAGAAAATAGACAGTCACTCAAAATAAATGTGTTTTCTTCAGGGAGTTTATAGCTGGTATCCATAATACAATATTTCCTTTTCTACGGAACAGATTTTTATGCAGAAGTTATTAATACCATTTAATCTAGGTGATCAACATATCCAATTCTAATTCTGTCCCAGTGATTAAAGAATCACTGTTAGAATGTTACCCATACCAATAATTTTTAAACAATACTTTGGATTTACAAATCCATGTACATTATGTATTATGTTAGCAAGTATAGAATTTGTTAACAAGTACACACTTTTACGAAAATGACTGAATTTTCCACTGATTTTGATTAAACTTGCTAGTGTATCCAGGACAATAATTTGCAGTACATTATCTCAAATTGAGACACAACTTCTAGTTCAAGGAACTAGAAGAAATTTGTTACACACAATACAAGCTGGTAGCAAACAGCTACCAGTGGTCTTTCACAAAAGATTTCCTGATTAGCTACAGATTTTCATAATGACTACCCAAAAAAAAAAAAAAAAATTAAAAAGCTCAGAAATAACTTGAAAATGCTGATCACCTTGTTTCATATATACTAGATTTTTACCAGTCCTGAGCAGCAGTTCCACAGGTAACTTCCAGAGGACTTTCAACTCTATTGAAAAATCAGCTAAACATTTATTTTTAACCATCGTTATTTTCTCCAATACTACAACAGCACCTGGAAGTCCAGACTGGCATACCATTTTTATGCAAGAGATGGCTACCAAAGTATCATTTGGTAGATCTCTGTTAACCAAACTCCCATAAAAATTTCTACATACACAAAACATGTACAATTAGTTTTAGACATTACTACAGTGGTTGGATTGATAAGCCACAAGAAGAATGAAGATTCTGCACAATAAAGGGCAGGAAGCAAAATGAATACAGAAAACCAAAGGGAAAGATACAGATTACATAGTCCTACACAAAGCAGGCTAGGATACTTTTTTTTTTTTTAAATCCAATCTATACCCTGACTAGCCTGTGCTTACAATATTCTGCTTATAATCATCATACAACACAAGCCTTGTGCCGGACATAAATTTACTGCAGTTCACTACAGTTATCTCACAATAGCTGAGATTCAAGGTGTTAAAATGGACCAGAATAAAATTCGGATTGAAAAAAAAAAACCCAAAGAACTACTTCAGAGTGTTGTACAAAAAGGAAGGAGGTCAATGAAAGAAGGTGTTATTCCAACAATAAATTACCCTCTGAATGAAGAGATTAATTTGATGTTCAACATTTTTTCCTCTCATTTCCAAAGTAAATACTTCAATGATACATTTCAGTGTACACTTAGTAATTTCTACTCCAGTTTCATGTACCCCAGTTTGTATCCCATCATATCTCAAGTCATTTTCAACACAAGAGGCAGTAGACATTCCAGACACTAAAAGCAATGAATTGGCATGCCCATACATTCTTCAGACTGGGCTGGGTAAAAACTAAAGCTCAATTCAGTTCTCCAAGGACTAGAATGATATCAAGTCTGTAGGGAATATTGCTTTTACTGCTAGTCCTGGCTGGTCAGGGTCCACTTTGCTACACTGGTTGTAAAGGTGAGTTTAGTTTGGAGAGTTTGAATCCAACACTCCACTACCCATGTGGGATGGCACGATTTGCCAGAAAATGGTGAGATATACTGCACAATTCTTACAGAAGAAGTTTCTGGACAGGGTGATTTCTATTCCATATAGAAGCAATGCTACCACTCATTTCAAACAAGAACTTCGTGCCTTCTGCTCAGATGCACAAGCTATTTCAGGCTGGGAATTGTTCTTTTGATCTCAGAGTTCCTTCTTACCCTGCAATTCCTGCAGTGCTCATTTCCTACTTTTCCAATGCTTCCACTTGAGAATATTTCCCCTAATTAAAATCCCTTCTAAGGTAAAATCCCTTCCTCAGTGACCTCAGTGACTCATTTTTCTAACCTAGGATAAGGTCACTAACTTCTCTGTACCCATCATCTAAGTTTCACACGTATTTCCTGCCAAGCCAAGTAAAATTCTGGCTTCCTCCAAATCCTTATCTCCTTAGTTTCTTCGCCTTCCCAAAACCTGCCTTTGACGACTTACATTACACATTTTCTCCTTAGTTGCCCGACAATCCTTTGCTACTGCTTTTTACTCTTCTGTTATCCTATTGATATTCACTCCTCCCTGCCTTTCTGAACACCCTTCCTGCAAAATTTATCAGGAAAAGGTGCATTTATCATTCATCTTCCCAATACGCACGCCACCTTTCTTCTCTGTCTCGTTCAGTTTCCCTCCTTTCTTCCCCGATTCCTTTTTCTTCTCCTGAACTGTGCAGACCTTATTCTCACGATCTCCTCCGGCATTCGCCTCCCAGCTCTTTTTGCGCTCTCCACCACATCTGTCCTGCCCCGGCTCCTGCCACACATCCCGAACCCTCCCTAGCCCGTCCGTCCGTCCCACCCTGAGGCCGGCCCCGACCTCCATCGCCGGCAGCGGACGAGGCGCGACGATGCCAGGCCCGGCCCGGCCCGGCCCGGCCCGGCCACCGATCCTGGAGCCGGCTCGCTCCGATAAAGCGCAGAGCTTTGGGGTCGGGGCGCCCTCCAGAGGCACCACCGAGCCCTGCCCTGCCCGCCAGAGCCGGGGACGCCCGGCAGGGACGCGGCGCAGTGAGGGCGAGGGGAGCTCGGGTGCTTCCCGCAGCCGGGGAGCGCGGCCCGTCCGCGGCTGCTCTACCTCCGCTGGTTGGCAGCCGGGGCGGAGAGAGGGAGGGCACAGCTCGTCTCCCGCCCCTGCTCGCCTTCTCCTTCTCCTCCTCCTCCTCCTGGCGCCCGCCCTCTGTTCCTCCTTCCCTCCCTGCAGCGCCGGCGAGACCGCGAGAGCGGCGCCCGCCCCGCCCGGGCAAGGGAAGGAGGCGCAGCCCGCGGGCAGGAAGCTGGATGAGGACGTGTGCGCGGGCGAGGCAGCCCCTCGGGCATGAAGGGGACCGCGGGGACGCTGCCCTGCCCTGCAGCCGAGCGGGGACATCAGGTAAGCCCTGCCGGCCCGGCCCGAGCCGAGACACTTCCAGTGCCGGGAAAGGGCAAGCGTCCCCTGGAAAGTTGTCCTGCCGGCGTCGGCCGGGGGGCGGAGGGCAGGGAGGCGGGGTAGGGTGGCACATCGGGGTGTCCGCAGGACCCGCTGGGTGCTCCGGTAGCCGGCGCGGTGCCCGAGGCTGTGCCGCCCCGCCGGGGCGAGGCGCGCAGCGCTGGCAGGGCGGCCCCGGCGGCTCGGCACCCGTGTCAGCGGCCGTGCCGCGCCCCGCGGAAAGTTTCCAGCGGAGTGAGGGCAGGGAGAAGCGGGAGAGCATCACCGCGGGACGGAGCGAGGCGAGGGAGAAGCAGCCTGTCTGCTTGCCGCGGGCAGTGGGTGCCGCAGCTTTCCCCGGGTGGCAGGAGCCGTGCTGCCAGCAGTTCGCTCAACTTGTTCCGTTGTTTTCACTCTGGTTTGTTGCAGAGTAGGATCAAGTATCCCTGCAAGTGTAATGTCGACATCTTTGATGGCTGCGTCTTACTCTTCTGTGAAATTTACCTACTTGCTTGTGTCAGTTTAGGTATGTTTAGGAGAAACAAACTGCCAAGTCTTGCCGGAAAGGGACGCACAGCAGTACGCCTGAGACTTCAGTAGGTTTGTTATGTTGTGTGACGTAACAGTAAATGCAACTGCTGCTCTTTTTGATTCACATTTCATTGGGGCTTTTTAACTGAACATTTGTGGATTAAGCAGAAACTTTGAGTAAAATGTGTGAATCATCATAACGCTGTTGGAGATCAATTCCCAATTTAAATGTTTTGCAATTATTTTCTTCCCCCTTTGCTCATAATTCAGATAAAGGACAGACTAAAGTAGTTTGCTTGGTTCTTCTGAAGTAACTTGAAGAATCAAAAGTGAGCAGCGTTCCGCACAGAGGTTGTAGGTACCTTTGCTACAAAGCAAAAAATACAACATTGAACCACTTTAAGGAAAAATAACTAATCAAAAAATCTGTACTTTGGGAAGCCTCCTACAAAGATGTGTGCATTGCAAAATGCACTGGGAGTGGAAGGATTCAAGCCATTTCAAATGAGGCAGTTTCCCCTTACAGAGAATTTTCTGCACTGACTCACTTGGTTAATCGGAGACAGTCTGCCTTAACTATGAGCTGCAGTTCTGTGTTTCACTTACACGTTGTAAAATACTGAGGTAATTCCACAATAATTGTTGCAAAATCTAAAAGAAAAACTTAAGTGCAATGAACCTAATTTCATTAGATCAAAGTACAAGTAGCTTTTTGGTTTGGAGGTTTATTTTCTTGGTTTTGAGGGTTTTGTTGGTTGGTTTTTAATAGAACAAGTTTGAAGCCAGATTTAGGGGAGCATTCAAATCTAGCCTAGATTTTACAATGTACATCTGTTGCTGCAGGTAATGCCTGAACATTGATAAGGCACCATACTTAAGGTGATTTTCAGGTTAGGACTTTTCTTAATAGGCTCATGGATATATCTCTTAAGAAGGTCTATCACAGTTAATGACCCAATGCGGCTCTAAGACTTCTTTACATGTGCTCAGGCTTTTATTAATGGACTTTTATATAGCATTAAGCTGAGAGAGGGGTGAGGAAATAGAAGAATAGACATGTAAAAACTTGAAATACTTCCCACTTTTCTGCATTTTGTTCACTGGTTGTGTTTTTTTATTTTTTCTTTTTCATTTGGCAACTTCAAATACAACAACTCTGGGCTTTCATGCAAGCGGCAGGTTTTATTAAAACCTATGATACAGTTTTCTATTGTAGAATGTTCTGTAGTTCTTACTTCCTTGGAAAGATAAGATATGACTAGGGAATTATCATTTTTCTTGACAGCATGACAGTTAAAACTTGGTTTGCATTGGAGTGAGCATGTGTAGTGTATTAAAGGAGATGTCATTCTGAACTGTCTGACAAACTTTTCAATGTTTCTTTTTTTTATATGGAGGTGAATATATTGCTTGTAAAATCACTGCTAGGATGTAACTAAGCTGTAAGGATGAATTGATGTAGTGACATTGGGTCAAACTTAGGATTTTTAGCATAGTTTTAATATTTAGAAGCCTATGGATTTAGTGCTCAGTTCTGTAACCAGATATTTGAATTCATTTTATTCATATCAGCATCTTAGTTAAATTGACTCAGAAGTACTGGTACTTAAGCTGTGCAGAGGTAGAATATGGATGGAATATACCAAAGCAAAATGCTTTGTTTGCTAATAAGATATCTGTTCTGATAACATGTCCAGATTTTATACATACAGGAATTGCTATCAGGAATTGATAGCAATATAGGAATTGCTATCAAAACCTGAGCTCATGTTCTAAGTCAGAAGTTTAAATGTGGCTGGGTGTCCAACAAATGTTCTTTTACAGTGTGCAAAATCTTAAGCAGTGAAAATGGCCAGGTGAAGCAAGGGGGGGGCATAAAAATGCCATTAAGGTATGGAAGTGTGGGAAGCTAGGTAAAGAGGAAAAAAAAGGAATTGAGGGTTTGGGGTTTTATTTGCTGTGATGGTTTTTTGTTTGGTAGAGGGCTTGTCTGTTTGGTTTTTTAGTACTAACATTTGCTCTAAAAAACAAAGTTACCTCTTCTGAAGGTAATACACACCTTGAGGATTTTGGGTAAAGGTATACATGAAGAAACAGGTGAGGTATTTGCTTTTACATGAAAACTGTGGTTGCATATACAGCTTTCTTCCTTATAGTTGTTTGCAGTCCTTGTACTGCTATATATAAAGGCATCTCTTGAGCCATAATAGAAAACTTTTTACTTGGTTGTTAAACCCATCTGGTATGCTTGGAGTAGATAATACCATTGTAAAACTAGTTAACTGTGTTTAATGTTTTTACAGAAGCAAGAAACTGATAAAAAGTGGAAAATACTGGCTAAAGAAAATTGTGTCTTAGTTACAAGTTGAATTCCCAGGTGCTGAGAAGTACATATGATAAACCTGTAAAAAGACAGGACTAGATTTAGGAAAAGGATTTCTTCTGGTCACTACAAACAAGTAATATTCCTGCAGAATGAGCTTTCACTTTGCATGCACATTCTGGGTGTTGGTTTCCTCTCAACTGAAAGACTCCTGATTATTTAATTTTTGCTTTCTTTGCCACCTTTTTTAGACCTCTGGTAGTTAATATTTTCTGTATTTTCTGCTGAATTCCTCTAATTTCTTCCTTTATTCAAAAGGTAGAGAATGTTCTGTACGGAAATTACAGCTGCGGCCTTGCCAACAAATAAACTGTAAAGATTAGCTTCAGTTCAAGGTAGCATGTTGTCTTTTCTGCAGGAATATGGTATTTCTGATCATTTTTACTAATGGTAACTCTAACCATCAAAATACCAGAGTAGCTACACACTGTGGGTCCTCATCCAGTATTTTCTCACTTTGTTATTTTTAGTTAACTATTTACATTCTTTAATTGCATCTTAATTTTCTCCTGGATCATGTCTGCAGTTTAACATCATTATTCTGAGTTTTAGTCCTGTATACCAAGATTTCTAGTCCTGGCTTCTAGATCTCCTTGTCCTAATGTCATGCTCAGATGTAAAAACTATACTTTGTTGCTTCTCTTATTAATAAAGTGATTAATATGTATCAGGAAAGATAGGGGAGCCTTCTCTTAATATGGTAATGTAAACTGTTTCTTAATTAACTAATATAATGGGTTTCAGTCCACAGGTATTGCAACAGTGTATAAATATGGGTATTATTGTCTTTTAGAAACTATTATGAAGTCCAAAGCAGGAGTAGTGTGTATTTGTTTAAGAAAGGTTTTGTTGCAAAACATCACAGCTTTAAAGGAAAGGAAGTGCCTTTTAATTTAGAAATTCTTTTTAATACAATTGTTTTACTGAGCGACCAAATACCTTATCCTGAATGTCAGCTCAGAATACTCCTGGGCAGTGTCCCTTGCAATTGTATCGTGTATCCCATTTGTAATTAAAATGCCATACACAAACCTCATGAAAATTAACAAGGTAACATAAGCGCTAGTTTTACTTTTTAGTTTTTGACAATTATATGTACTAAATAACTTTAGTTACCAAGAAATGGGCAATAATATGTCAAATTATTGAGCTGTTTGATTGACTACTATGCTTTAGATAATTTCTAAGGGTCATTCAAGTTTCACATTTGTATATATTTATGAAAACATTAGAGGAAAACTAAAATAGTGTTATGAAAACTTATTTTCTTTTAGAGGCATATGGCATTGAAAACCTTAACAGTCTTTCATGAAATTGCCATAGTATGAAATTTGTTGTTATATTTTCCTGTTTTCTGCAAATATGTAGAGTCTTAGCTTTAACAGAGTGATTCTGAACATCTAATTATTTTTTTTCTACTTCACTGAATTGACTCACTGTGATGTTCCAAATTAATATATTTATCAATATTGCTGTCAAGTCACATTACATGTATCACCCTCTGAAATTGAAGAATTACTTTTGGAAACTTCAGTATATGTGAGTCATACAGAAGTACCTAAATAAATTCTTGCTTGTGGTTGTGCATTAAGCATTCTGTACTTCTGAGAATGTATTTATTATAAATAATTCTGAAAATTTCATAATATCCTGTCTGTATAAACCTGGAGAGGTAACTTCTATTTGTTTTCTAAGAGTAGCACTCTGGAATTTGGATTTTGTATATTGAACACCCTTGCTGTTATCAAAGATACTGTAAAAACATGGTTTTTTATGTTGCAGAAAAAGTAGATTGCTTTTTGAGTTTTGAGGAAAACTCAAGATTGAAGAAATTACACAATATACACTGAAAACCCTGTTCATTAATCTAAAAATGACATAATAACATATATATATTGATTCTAAGCCAGCAATTTATTTGATTTCTGAAACAAGGAATTTTTGTCTGTAACTATCTGTCAATTTTCACAAATTATTTTTTTGCTAATGAGAAATTGTAAACTAATGTACAACATTATTTGAGAAAAATGTTGTATGTGAAAAATGATTACGTGATACTGGTTCCCTGACTTGATTTTCTTGGATGCAGCACTTTCTCAGGCTGTGAAGATTTTTGCTCAGAAATTTGAAGACAGTAATATTTTTTACATATAGAGGTGCATATGCACATAAATAAAAAGGACTCAGATTTTTTTCTGGTGCTGACTTCAAAACTTGGAAGCACTTAAACAACCAAGGAAGGAGAAACAAAATGGAAAGGTCTGGCTGATTAAATAAATTTCACTGGAATCTCTCCATCCATTCTCAAAAACAAACTTCCCCAGATAATTTGAGAAAAAAAATTGTAACTTGTCTTAAAAAGACTGCAATAGCAGCCATTGTGGAAGTCCAGAGACATCCTGCCTCCTCCTTGTTATCGAAACCAACACTGGGTTCTGAAGCCTTCTGTTATTTAGGAAGAAGGTTCAGCTTTTAGTAAACCATTTACTGTGTCTTGGCAATGGTCAGAGTTACTTTTATGTCTGAAGTGCGAGGTCAAATCACTTCTCTCAGGACGTTTAGTTGTTGGATGAGCTGTGTTCTTCATGGGTCTAGAAGGAAGTCAAGAGGTCTTCTCAGCATCTTTTAAGGAACTTGATGAGCTACCAAGCCTTTAGGCACTGGGATCTTCTTCTTCCCTTAGTTTACTTGCTGGCTAATACAAGATCCCCCAGAAGTAATAGAATTGTAGAATGGCTTGGGTTGGAAGGGACCTTAAAGATAATCCAGTTCCAAATCCCCTGCCACGTGCGGGAACATCTCTTACTCTACCAGATAGTAAAAAGCCCCATCCAAGTGGGTGCTAGAACGTCCCAGAAAACGTTAGGGATCATATAGAAATCTCTGTTATTGGAGGTAATCATACTCGTAGTTAGGGATTGGGATCTGTGTAGAGAAATGTGCAGATTTATGCAGGAATCTGTGTTCCAGCAACTAATGTGGAAATGGCTGTGACTGTGCTGCCAATATAATTACTAGATGCAGCAAGCACAGTGCTGTGGGAAGATGTGTGCACTCTATCTACTTATTGTTGCTGACATAGTTTTAGTGAGTGACACCAGGACAGAGCCTTCAGAGAGCCTTTTACTGTAGTCTAATTAAATCATCTTGTCAATTATGGTGTTTTATTTCCAGAATGTTTAATGCTTTCTTCTTGTTCAGTCTTGTAGAGAAAGTAACAGTATCGCCTGAATCACTTATTACACCTTTGAACTTAAGCCATGTTAAGTTCTGATAGTACTTGGTCTAAATACCACTTTAAAAAGGGAAAAAAAAAATTGTGCTTTGGAGGATAAGTACCCTCACTCAACCTGGCTTTTTCAAGGGTGATATGACTATGAATTTTCAGTCAAGTTTTGCAACAATGGACCCAAGGTATCACTAAGGACTTTCTCTGTTCCAAAGGATTATTTCAGGTTAAGCATTGCAGACAAGTTGTAATTCTTGATGCACCTGGACATAGCTTTGAAAGCTACAGCAATATTACAGTGTTGCACAGGTCTTTATCAATTCTATTGCAAGGGAATACATCAAGAAATTGCAAATGCAACTAAAAATACTGCATTTTAAGGAGTACAGTTGGTTTCATGTTACATCTGAGCATTGCATTTTTAGGATACACTAGACCTGAAGAGGCTGAAACTTTGAATTCTAACTTCTCACTGGAAAGGCAAAGTCAGCTTTACTTAGATCAGCAGAGAAAATGTGTGCCTGTCCTCCAACCAAATTAACAGGGCTTCAAGAAACCTATATGCATTTATGGGAAAAGGTATTTTTTATCTTCTTTAATAAAACCCTTTTGTTAGCATATGCTGTCTTCCTAACATCATATTTGATTGATAGCTTGGAACAATATAGCAGTCTCATCAGGCCTGCCTTTTTAGGGGAACTCATTATGCTACTTCTGAACTGTGTGCAGTAACCCATCAACATGGGCTATTGGGTTCTTAATACTGCATAATTAGGATGTATGTATGATTCTGCTCCTTGGTCCAGCTTGTTGCTTGCCTTCCTAATCCTATTTAGAGATTTGCCAAGAATAGGGATTGCTTGTCTTTTTTTTAAGCACTAGGGTTTGAATAGTAAAGGAAGTAAGGAAGATCGTGAGGAAATTTTCGCTGTCATTGCTTTCTTATTCCCATAAGTGAAGGTTCATCTTAAATCTGAGACAAATATCTGTGCTTTTTAAAGTATGGTGCTGTGTGTCTCTTATCTACTAGTTAAACTTAATGATTGCCAAACTCTTCTCAGTTTTGGGAGTGCTTTATGGTAATCTCTCTGACATGTCTTAATGCTTTTTCTTGGGATTTTTGCTGTCATACAATGTCTCAGACACTACGCATACTGAATTTCTTGTAATATTTAGAAATTACGTGTTAATTATGGGAATTTTTGTCAGGGGCTGTATTCAGAAATTTTTGGGGTTTTTTTGGATTGTTTTATTTTTTTGTTTATTTTTTTGTTTATTTGGTTAGTTTTTTGTTTTGATTTTTTGTTTGTTTGTTTGTTTTGTGTTTAAATGATAGGTTAACTTGAAGCCAGTTGAATCAGTAACCCAAATTAAGCATCCATTGTTTTTGTTTGCTCAGCTGAGTCCAAAAATATGCTAATAACAAATACATTCAGTCCTCCATTCCAACAAAAAATGCAAGTGCACCTAGGCATGCCAGTGAATTCTTGTCTCAGGTTGCTTGTACAGTTGGCACCCGTGTCTGCACATTTGTCTTTGAGCATGGCAGACCTTTATCTGTGGTGAATGCAACACTGATTGAAGACAGTACACTGGCAGATAATAAATTTTGGACATTCATGCTGATTCATATAGTTTCTTTAGTCCTATCATCAAGCTGGTGAGCAAGTGCAAAAACTTTTGCCATTTTTCCAGCCGATACTTGCTGCATCCACTCTTGGCTGACAGGCTTACCTCAAGGTCCATGCCTATCCAGAAATCAGCCCCTCATGCAAATATCCAAGAGTTGAGGCCATCTGTAAAATCTGCTTCTCATCTATGTATCATTAGGGTTTATTGATTGTACTGTCATTTTCAGGTATAATCTCTGATCAGGGTCAGTCTCTTTCCCATGACTACTGCAACTGTCAGCCCACTGTGTAAATGATGAGCATGGAGTCAAGGAGTCTTTTTGCAGAGTGTGCAGAAAATCATAATTAGCAGCAGAAGTGACTAGACTAAAATAATTTTTATGGCTGCATGTAAAATCCTGCTTTTATTTTAATTTCAGCTCCATAAGGTTTTGGAAAATTTAGTTGAGCTATGGGAATACACTTTTGGTTGAGTTCACTGCACACTTACCTAACAGCAATGTCTACAATTCACTTATTTTTCCAGGCAATTTTTCTCCTTTTTCATGTGGCAAAATATTCTTAAGAAGTTAGTATAGATTTACTAGTTAGCACCAAGATTACTTCTTGGCACTTGAATTTGTCTTGGCAGTTTGAACTACTATGTGATTTTTTCCATCTCTTACTGAGTTGTGGCAGCATTCTGCAAATACAATGCCTTCATGAAAGTAGTAAGTTTAAAACCATCCACAATCATACTTTTTCTGCTTTATTGGGAATTGTGAAGAAAGAAGCAAATGCATACCTGACAATAAATAGCTTGACTAAAGTTGGTTGTAGTAACAAACTGTCTCTTCAGTCAGCTGCAACAGACATCATCTAGAAGTAGCCCAATGCTGGTACAAATCTTCTGATAGTTGACTTTGGAAAAGTCTGGAAAGTCTGGAAAGTCTTTCTGTTCATCCTTTTGAATAGCTTATAATTACAGACATTATTCTAAAGGAGATGCTAGTATTTCTTTTCTTCTTGTTAATTTTAGATGTAAACTCATTTGGTATCAAGTACATGAATTACACTTTTTCACAATCTAGGTCTTTGATGGGAAAAAAAAAAGTCATGAGATAAAACTGTCATGCTCCAGGCTTTTGTCGCAAGAAACCAGTTGCTCCTGCATGAGGAACAGGGACAACTGGTGATATCTTCAATTGTCATAATAGACTCTTGAAACAGAGTGATTTGAATGGGAAGAAAATATTATCTCTTTTTTTTCCCCCTGTAAAACAGCCTTACACCAGATCATTATTCTTTAGGGTCAGTTGACAGGAACAAATGAGAATCTTTAACTGAAACTCTATGTTAATGATAGCATGAAAACAAATGTAAAGGTGTCTGAAAGGTACTCAAAGCAAATTCATTTATCTACTTATAATGGGTATTAAAATCATAACAATTTTCTGGTAACAGTTCTGGGAAATGGCATACTCTTGCAGTATGTGAAGTAAGTCTCATGCAACATGGGAGGAGGTCTTTATATCACAGAACGGAATCATGAAATTGTTTGAGTTGGAAGAGATCTTAAAGATCATCCAGTTCCAACCCCCTGCCGCAGGCAGGGACTCCTTCCACTACACTATGCTTCTCAAAGTCCCATCCAGCCTGGCTTTGGACACCAGTACATCCCAAAAAGAGTTAGATCATACAGTAGCCAGTTGGAGATGATCATATTGGTAAGTAGGGATTGCTGTCTCCCTAGGAACATGCAGATATATTCCTGCAGATGCAGGAATCTGAGTTCCAGCATCTAATGTGGAAATGGCTGTGACTGTGCTGCCAATGATTGTTAGATGCAGCAAGCACAGCACTGTGGGAAGATGTGTGCACCCTCTTTCTTTATTGTTACTGAAAGTTTTAGTGGATGACACCAGGGCACTAATACACATGATTTTATTTGAAGAGAAATCTTCAAAGAGTTTATGAAATCACAAGAACTAATTAAACAACTAAGCATATGTATTTGCCAATATAGTTCAAACTTTCATCTGATATGTTCTCTATTCTGATAATTTATATTCAAGAACTTCCTTGGGCTGAGAAATGCATGCATTGTTGTGAGAAGTTTAGTAAGAGGTTCTAAAACTAGATTTTAAATTGTTAATAGAGCAGCTAAAAATGGAAAAGTTTAACTTTCTTTTTCCTGCACTATTTAGTATTTCATTAGAAATAATGTTTAAAAATAATCTATGAGGATCAAGTGTTAATTGAGTTATTATGGTTCTGTATGAAAATTGCATGTACGATACTTATGAACATTACAAAGTTTTTAGATGCTTGTCCAGCAGAAAATGTTGAAATGCTTTTGTGTCCAGGGAATAGCAGGATTCCATTTCCTGTAGGTGGACACAAGTGAATTTGTAGTTTACTGCTACAAACTTAACAAAATAATAACTTTTGTTTCACAGTAGTTGAGTCTTATAATATGCACTGTTTGGTTGAGAAATTAAATAGTTTTGGTGATACTTCTGGTTAATACTTAAGTGCTATCTCTGATTTGTTATAAGCAAGACAGTTTTTACTTACAAGTAATGACTTACAAAGTCATTACTTTCCAGTTTTGAGGTAGCTCTATTAAGTTTTTCTAACCCGTGTTGAAATTTCAGCAATTGTTTCTACTCATTATAGAGTTGTGTAAATGAACTAGCTTCTGTTCCAAACTCCTTCAGTTCTTAAGGAAACTGGAAAATTTCTCTAAGCTTACAACAATTGGTACATTCCATCTATCCAATGAAATAGTGAACACGAGGCTATTTTTTGATGGGACACTCCTGTTGCTCTCTGTTCTATTCTTTACTGCTGCAGATTTTTTGTTGTCTCCACCCTTTCTCAGTCACTTTTATTTGGTTTGCTTCTCTTGTCATATTTCTTGATTTCTTTTTTGCATGTCGTCCCTATGTCTTTATGTCTCTTACCTCCTATAAAGCCATTTTATCACTTCTCTTTAGTACAGATGACTCTTCCTTTCTTCCTGAGCATAAAGCAACTGAATTTTGAAAGTCCAGTGAAAAGCTGTCTGGCCTCATTGCATAGCAAAATTCCAGAGTGAGCTCTGGGAAATGGAAGGAAAAAGAAAAGAGAAAGTTTTGATTAACCTAGTGGAAGATTTGTCTATAAGCAGTTCCAGGAGATCATGACAGATTAGTTTAAAGTGAAATACAGGGGAAATATTATCAATATGAGTTTTCTTGAGCTTCAGCTTCCTGAGGAGTCACTAGTGTTGTTAGTGTACATCGTCTTTCTCATCACTTTTGTCAGATGAAACTAGATTTGTTTTCTCGAGTTTGATAGTTCTAGTTTTATGTGTTCTCCATCATCATTTTTGAATGATTATTTGTCCTTCTAAGACATCTTTGGACTTTTGCCAGTACAGAAGTGTCTGAACAGACAAAGAGAACATTTTACTCACTTGTGCTTCGTCACAGAATTAAACAAATATAATTAAAGCTATGGTACTGGTGACTTACTGTTCTCGAATAGCTCAGTTTTGTCTCTGGAAGTAACAACAGCATTTTGTGCCATTAGGAGTGCCTCAGGATATTTGCCTTACATTTTAAAAGCAAATTTAATACATATTTTATGTAGCTAGAGTAATGTGTTAGTGAGAAGTGGTACTCCACTTATTTGTCTAATTTTATAATAAAATCATAATGTTCTAACTTCTGCAAATAACAGACTAAATAGGGCCCAACTTTCCGAATGAATAAATCTCATCGCTTACTTAGTGACAGGCGACACATCCCATGCCAGGTAACCTTTTGTTCAGTGGCAGAAGGTATAGTCTTACTTAGAGGTGTCAGACTCTAATGCAATCATGTAAGAATCCAATTATCTTTTTTTTAACTATTCCTACTTTTTTTTTATGACCGGCCATGCTGAAATTTTAATGAGAATTCTCAGGCTAACCTTAGCAGATAGATGGCAGAATGAACATTTTTATAACTCAAATAAAAGCTGTTATATTTTATCATGAGGCGCTCCTATTGTCTTGTTTCCATTTTGTAAGATAAGTAAGCATTACCTCAGAAGAAACTTTAAGGAACACCCCTAATTTTGTTACGTGTATACATAAAAATCTATACACATACACTTTTTCAGTATTACATCTGCATATTTACTTCTCAGCTAGACTTGCAGTTACATTCTGATTATGTATATTATGTAATATTCCTGGCTACACAAATCACTTTTTCACATTTTCATTAAGCCTGAGTTTATAGTAACATTGAGGTCATTGTGTTTTTGTAACACAACCATGGGAGCACCTTATCAAATTTCCTTGTTGCTAAAGCAGCTTGACCTTGCATTTAATTTACTAATCAAAAGCAATCCTAGCAGGCAGTTCAAACAAAAATACCATATCTTTGTTTTCCTTTGTAAGTAACAAACAAGGTCACAGTAACTGGACAAGAGGAGAGCATTTACCAAACTTCTTGGGCCTTAATTTCCCCCTTACATTGCTGAGAATAAAATCTTAAAAGTAATATTTAAAAATCCTTTTTTCCCCAAGCTGAAAATATTTGGCTTACTCTATATTCACTGTAGACTTTCTGTGTGCCACTCCAGGTAGTTTGGAGTGAGCTGCTGCTCTCAAAAATAAGTGATTAGCCCTACTCCTGAACTCTTCCCAAAGTTCTTTGTGGGCCCATAGGAAAAGGCTGTCGATCATTCTGTTATGGCTGTCCAGTGCCAGTCAGTATTTTTTTCTGAAGATTTATAGATTCTGCTTTGGCATGAGATTGCATTTGCCACTGTGACGGGAAGTAGGCAGTTTGGTCCTTTGGAAATCCGCTCACGGGAAATGTGCCACCATCAGAAGGGCTTCTCCAGTATAGTCCTCGTTCCTCGGTTTTTGTCCCCAGGATCCTGAAAAATAAAGTACCAGTAGTGGATTATCCTGCTATTGCTGATGAAGTTACTTAATCCAATAGCCTGGTGCTGAAAGTTCTCTGTAAAAGAGGGTAGCTGAGAAGAGGCTAAATCTGAAGTGAATTGTTGTCCTGTGCTGCTAATGCACTCTACAAGAAATTGTAAAAACCGATACGTAACATATGTTGCATAGGCAGAAAGACAAATTTTGTTTTGGGGTTCATTGAAAGTCAGTCTTACCATAAGTCCTATGAATTTGTAAGTATTGGATGTTTGGAACATTGCTATTTTTAAATGTATCCCACCTGTTTAAAGTATGAGTACAGGATACATACATAGGTAATAATGGAGATCATAAATATTAGCAGATGCCAAGCACAAGTTAAATGCTAAATCCGAAGAGGGGAATTTGTGATCTTTTTAAATACCTCACACGCCCAGGATGTCATCCTGAAAAATTACAGGTCACAACCAAATGAATGTAAGTTTCTTCATACTGATGTATTTTGACAGATTGTGTTCAGGATTTTATGTTAAGAGTTTACATTGTATATGTGGGCTGTGTTTCTTAAAGTTCTTGAAAGATTTAAAAAGAATTGCAATTTACCTGCTGCACGCTGAGTAAAAACAAGCTAAATATAATCTAATTCTTGTTAGATTATAAAAAAGGAAATACTGTTTGTAATACTGAGCTTTTTGTATACAAACTTATAAAATGCACAAGACCAAATATAGTCTCATAAAGATGGCTTACCTTTTCACAACAACTAGCAAGGGTACTTCTTGCTGGGAATATTTTGGGAGGCATTTGCATATACTAAATATGACCTACTATGCAATAGGTCTTTAAAATAATTTATGATTTGGTGTATAGTGCCCATACAGTTAATGTAAAATAGTGCAGTGGCTATAAATTTTACAAGTCCAAAATTCTATCTCTGGAGCAGAAGTAAAGGAGTTGTTTTACACAGGACAGTCCTGAATTTTATTTAATGTAACTTAGAAAAAGCTATAGATGACCTAGCCACATTTTTGATTATAGACTAAAAAAATGGACAGGGAAGTGGGAAACCAAATTCAGGAAGTTACTAGCTATGGAAGCATACTACGTCACCTTACAAGAGAATGCCTTAACAGCCAGACTGTAGATTAATATTATATAGGTTCAGTGTCAAGCCAGTCTGTTTCATGTTGGATCATTGTGAAGCAAAGAATAATAGATTTAGATGTAAGAAAGAATAATAACAGGGAATGTTGTAGTAAAATCAGAAAAAGACTTCAGAGAAAAATGTGTCCACGGACTACATCTGTACCATGAGATGATTAGTGGGTACTTGCTCATGTCCATTCTCCCCAAGCCTGAGATTCTTCAGAAAGATAAGTTGCATCCCTGCTGCATGTAAGCAGGAGTGTAGATGGTGTAAGCAGCTACTTCAGAAGGCTTGGGATTTTCACAGCATAGGGTTCCTTGTTCTTGAGCTGCTTTAGCTCTTGAATGTGTTGTGCTATTTATACAAGCCATTGGTAATTGCCTAGATGTGGTGTAGCTGTACCATTGGTGAAGCTGTGATCCCAGGTTATATAGGGTTATCCTGGTTTATGGAATACATCTTGAATGAGTTAACATGAAATGTTGTAATTTGGCATCTGTGATCCTATTATACTACGAAGTTTGAAAGAAACTGCTGTCTTGTGAAGGATAATTCTTTGTGTGTTTGCATTCATCAAGAGTTAGTCCTCACTATACAGAATGTTAGTTGAAAAAATTGAACTCAGTTGTCTTGAGCTGAGATCAGGATTAGGTCTCAAATTTTGCTGTCTAGAGCCTGGAATATCTGACATCTGCTCTTTTGTTTTCTGGGCACTTGTCCTTATTGAGTAGGAGAATGATACTTTTCTTTAAAGTGAGCCAATCCCCAGCTCATACCTGAGGAATGACTTCAGCCTAAGTAAAATCTGAGTCTTTTAATGGTCAGTTGTAGAAAATATAACTGCAAATCATCCATATTGAGAACAACCAGGTTTACAGGGGATATGTTCAAGAGGAGTTCCCATTTATCTTGGGTAGTCGATGGGGTCTGTTTATGTGACTTTGTCTACATAATGTTTATAACTAGCAATTGCCTCACATGGGTGTCTACAGAGATTTGTAGATAACCAGGGAAGATTTGTGGATTCCTTGACTTGTTCTAACAGCTAAATGTACTTTGTGTAGGTCAGATAACACATCATTGTTCTAATGATGTGTATAGCATTCTTAAACTCTCCCAAGATATCCTCTGTATCAGTCTCAGAGTATTGGTCTACATTGTGATGGTGCCACTCAAGCCATGCTCCCCACTCCAAGTGACAACTATTCTTTGAAAATGGAAGCCAGTACAGAGACAACAGCTCAGTCTTGAGCTCTTGCAAGTAGAAATGAATTATGCCTTTGCTCCCCTTAACATAAAAAAGAAGAACTTGAGAGGTGTTTGAGGTGCTGGTATCTCCAGTGCTGTATTTATGATAAATTTTGGAAATACCTCAGCTCCATCTTACCGAAAAGTCTGTCTTTGACAGTAGCTCACAAAAATGCCTCGGAAAGAATATAAGGACAGGAAACATCATCTTTTAGTGATATTTGCCAAAATATTCTCCTACTTTCTTTGAGTATTTCAAGATTTATCAGAGCCTGCTGTCACGCCTTTGTATATGAGTTTTAGACAGATTTCCAGGAATGTATCTACCTTACCTTTTCATTCTGGCAAAGTTCTGAGCATGTGAGCTGTCTAGAGGCGTCATTGCATTTGATCTGTTTATACTTTGCCCTGAAATAATTCTGTACTGTAACATGTTTTCAGTAGTTTCGTATTCTAGGAAGTTCTTATGAAAACTGGGAAGGAAGTCATGCCCAGTCCTTTTCTCCTTCCTTGCTCTGGACCTGGTGTTCAGTCAAAGAATCCTTCTTAGGCCCAGTAAATTTCCTACCATCCCCTGGAAATCAAAGTGTGACTCAGTCTGAAGTCATTGGCCAAATATCTTCCCATTGGATGGACAAGCATATGGACATTGGACACTGGCCAGCCATTGTCTGAAATGTGATTGGAGTCAGTTGAGGCAATAATATAAAGCATTTTGGTAGCTGGACTCTCTTTCCCAGGCTTGACATCTTGAAACACACATAGTGAAAGAAAAATGCTGCAGTTTTCCTTGTGGATATTTAGGCTGGAGTAATTCCATCTCAGATCACACATGTCAGTAAGATAACCTGCATACCAGCTGGTGGTAAATGACAGTCTATATTCCTGATACTGATGGCAGGAGCCATATTTTGGTGGTTATGAGGAGAGGGTTTTTGTTTTCATTGGGGTTTTTTGTTGTTTTTTTTTCTGAAACTCTGCATGTGAAGGAGGAAATGAGACACAAAGAACTGATTTCTGTCTTCTGCCCAAGAGGTACTGGTCTAACAGCTGCCTGTGCTTTTTTAGTTTACTTTGAGTAAATCAAAAAATTGTGTTGCTGTGGATCTAGAAGGTACCTAAAAGAAAGAAATGGAAAGAGCTCCTCTATATGCATGTATTCACTAGACTTTACCTCTCCTGAAGAATTTCTTCATATAGAAGATATGGGTTTAGAAGGAATTGAGAATACAATGAAAATCACTGCCCCTTCCCCCCCCCCCTTTTTTTATTGTGCCTAGATCACTATGATTAGGTTGCGAGAGCAGATTTCAGAATTCCTTGCACTAGTTCATTAAGTAGGTAAATTAACCCTACCTGACTTAAGTAGAATGTTTATTTACATTATAATTCTAATTGCATGGCTTTTTAATTTATGGAATTTTGTTTGTGATGACAGGCTCTTCCTCTCTGTAAGATGCAAGCTGCTTTTTCTTAAGAACTTTTCTCTTTGTAATTTAGTGTGCATCTACCCATGTAAACGTGAACATTTAAGCTGTTAATGTGCTCTTATTTGACTTAAAAATATCTGACTAGTTTCTAACACTTTAAAAGTAATCTTTCTATCAAAAATTGACAGTTTTCAACCTTCATTTTAATACTGCTACCCCTTTGATAGTTGCACTTTAATTTTCAGGAAATTGAATCCTAACTAAA
Organism: Melospiza melodia melodia; assembly: GCF_035770615.1. NCBI lineage: Eukaryota > Metazoa > Chordata > Aves > Passeriformes > Passerellidae > Melospiza > Melospiza melodia. The sequence goes on from NC_086195.1 coordinate 81,217,333, forward strand.
AGCTTCTTTCCATTCTGTCAGTCTTCAGCATTGTCGCTTGTAATTTTGGTTCTTTGATGCATCTGAAAGCTTTAGATACAGTTTTTTGACATTGATTTTGTTGTTCTTGTATCCTGAGAAGTTAAAAAAATTAGATGAATTTTTAAGCTTCTGAAGTATGTGTCATGAAGGCAAAGCAGCTATGAAAAGAACCAGGTAAAGCAGATTACTTTGACTTGGGATGTGGCTAGATATTTTTGCTTTCAAATTTTAGATCAGCCTTTTGAACAATTCCAGTATTAAATTTCATTCTAGCCGTATGACATCATGTGTCCCTGCACATGTAGAATAACATCAGTAAAAATTCTCTTGTTGATTCCTCAGATTTCCTCAGGAAACTTTCAAGATATTCCCTAACCAGAAATTTAGGAAGCTAAGCAGCTGTGGCACAAGTAATAGGGTTATGGAAGGATAAACAGATGGCTAAATCTTGGGAAGCAGGGAGTAAAAATGCATGCTGAATTTTTGCGGCAGAGAAACATTGTCTTTGTAGATATGCAATAGTTTGTGCTGAGACTTGTCCACCTAACACAGATCTTGCACAATGCACGTGACACATCTTCTCTATGATAGCACATATCAGAAGGGTGTGTTGGGGTTTGGAGCTCTGATGTTTGGAAAGAAGTTAGAAATAGGATCAATTGAAAAGCTCCAGAAGAACCTTCTGATTCTGAGTGATGAGACAGGAGAATGGCAAATCCAGGTATGCTAGAATAGACTAGAACAGAATACTTCAGTCAGATGGGACCTTCCATTGGTCATTTATTCCAACTGTCAGGTTGTCCTTTGGAAAGACAGAAAATCCCTCAGTATGCTTCCTTGATGCTTTCCTTGCTGAAAGCATCAAAATACTATTAGTCTGGGGAGAGTCACCCCTTGGTGTTCTTTGTTGGGCTTAAGCTTCTGAAGCTAGCTCTGTATTACATGTTCAAGATATAAAAAAAGGATGTTCTTTCTTTACTTTTGCATGTGTAAGCCTTGCAGAAAGTGTCCCTTACTCTTCATTTTTGCAGTGGGAAGTGGGTTCTGTTGTTTCAGTGTAGGAATTTGTCCTCACATACGTGGTGATGTGTTTGGAACCAGCATATGGTACCAGCCCATGGTGGGATCTAGATGATCTTTAAGATCTTTCCAACCCAAACCAGCCCATTGTAGGATTTTAATGGTACTCAGTACCTGTGTTCTTTAACATCTCACCACAGGCATCTTACTGTAAATCCACTTACCAAGCACAGCACCATTTTCAAAGCCTACAGTTGTGTTTTCAATTCACCATTGTCTAATTAGAGGTTGGGTAGTGCCATGCCATCAGCTGTTGTTACAAAACTTGTGTGAGCCCATCAAAGAAAGTGGGTAGAAAAGGCAAGTTTTTCTGTGTATTCCCTGCATCTCAAGGAACTGATTGAAGTGGTACAAAAATGGCAGTGGGGATGTTCTGTCTTGTGCAATGTTAGTGGAGCAGGGATTAGAGCATTCCTCCCATGGACACTGCAAGGGGAAACTTCATTTTTTGTGATTAGGATAAATTTGCCCTTTGTTAATATGCACTTGAGAATTATCCAAGGAAGGAGCACTGTTACTGGTCAGGATAATTTCCCCTCTTGGGTTTGAAAGCTGCATTCATGAGAAGGGGCTTCAAAATGCAAGAATAACCAAGAATATCAGGATAAGAAGGGGATTGGACCTAACAGCCCTTTCAGTTGAGAAGCTTTGGGAGGTGTTGGATGGCATTAACAAAAGCATCAGAGGCTTTGTTTCTCTTCCTAGCTATGTGTGGTGTTTATGAATGCTGATAGGAGAATTCCCCTATGTAATGCGGAACTAGAGTTTCACAGACAGGAGCTTGATGAAAAGAGAGTTTATTTTTGTGGCTTGAATTAAGTCCTGTGGTAAAAAGCTGTACAGTCATCCACTTTAGTGACAGGTGCAGGGTAGATAGTGAATATTTTGGTTTTTATGCTACAGCTTTTCCATTTTTTTCCCTAAATTAATTGAAGCAGCTGGAAAGTAAATATGATATGAGAAAATTTTATCTCAAATTGAGTTCAATAGCTATTCACAAAATCAAATTCTAACATGGAAAGTAAAGTATTTATAGACAGTGGAAGAAAATTTCTTATTTACAATTAGAGAAATTTCAATAAACTCACTTTTTAAAAAAAGCTTTTCTAGGAAGTTAAATACCTTTCCAAATGGACTGTTTGTTTTCCTGTTGTTAAAAAATTAATGTTATATTGTAACTATGTATGGTCCTGCTGTTTCTTTAATTGTTCTTGTATTGGGACTTAGATTCCAGCCTCATGCTGAGTGGCTATTAAGTCAGTAAGAGAACTGGCAGGGAGATTGATGTGGTACATCAGGATGCCGTTTTTCCCCCCATAAGCTTCTCTATAGATACCTTTTTCTGCTTTATAGGCTGGCTGCAGTTTTTGTCCTGGCACATTCACCGTTTTCTCTCTTTGGGCCCTCTTTAAGTCTGTTGGTGTGAGATTCTGTGATTGTCTTACAGCCATAAAATCCTTTTCTGCTTTCACTTTGATTTCATATTGCTAATAGAGAAAATGGGAAATGCAGCAAATGTTCTATAGCTGCTGAATTCTCTGCATTGTTACAGTTTGAGTAATTTACAAAAAATTTTAGTTTGTGAAAATATTTCAAAGCATCTAATTTGTAAAACTTTCTTTTGGAGATTGTTCTAGTGTACATTTTCAGTGCCTCCATAAACATCCCTCTTTATAAAATCAATAGCCTCCTTTTAACGATTTACTTTATTAGGTGAGATTTTAATGTAGTTTATTCAAAAAAAGGCTATTATTCCTGATCATTAGCCCAGATTAACATAAATGCACCAGGCAGACATTTGTTAATTTCATTCTCAAAATTATACTTTACATTTTCATTACTATTCTTGATAAGAAGTATCTCAACAGTTCTGTAGAAGTCAGGATTTTCTAATGACTGCAAGCATTGTTCTTTAAATTCTGACTTTCCTCTTAAGATTGAATCTTTGTTTCACAGTGCCTAAAAAGATGACAAAAGCAAGATGACAAAAGCATCCATCTTTAATAAAAGTTACAGATACCTCCAAAGGCACATCACTGGGTCTAGCTGAAGTGGACTCAACTCCCCAAAAAAGTTACACTATTCATACTCAGGAAACTGTTAATTTGTGGAATTGTATGTTCTCTCACAAGGATGCTATTTATGGTTCCTTCCTAAAGCAGGTGAAACCAAGAACTGTAATGAATTGCATGGGATTGGCTTAGGAATGAAGAGTGAGAGTTGTTAGTGCTTGACATTTTTAGAGATGCTGCATTGCAATCTACAGGAAATTGGGAAGCATCCTTCAGAGATAGCCAGTTATCAGTAGTGCTCTTTCTGCACCAAGCACATTAAATATGTATCTCAAAGTTTAAAATTGTTGGTGATTCTGAGAAAGTGACACAGAAGCTTCTCTGCATTGCTAATTATAATTACTCTTTCAATAGGACAAAAAATAATAAAACCCCAAAGCTCATTTATCCTTAGTTACCTTTTGGGAATGCAAAATAAGTGTAAGGTCACTTTAGTTCAGAAGAGCTTGACACACTATTAGTTACCATGTGTCCATCTGTTTGTCTTGCTATTTTTTACCTCATCTTGCTAATCAGGGCCTTTGCCCTCCGCTGGGTCTGTTCCCTGGGCTTACACAGAACAAGTTGTTGATTTTATGTGGCATTTGCAGTAAAAAATTTGAAAAAAAGTATTTTAAGGTAGTTATATTTTTCACAGAGGAGTATAAGTAAGCATGTAAATTTTACTGTTTACTAAGCACAGAAGTTGGACTATGAATCTCTTTTCATGTCATATTTAATTCCACAGTTTCTGAATGTGCCATTTAAAATTTTATATAGCCCAAAATATTTTCTGTTATTTATGTTGGTTTTTTTAATTATAAATGAGTGTATATCACTCATATAAATATAAATTAGGTTGATATATTTTCTCAATTTTTTAATCATACCACCATTAACAAATGCAAATTATCTGATTATCTCTACTGCTATAAGAAAAAGATTTTAAGTGGAGCTATTTGACAGTGTATAGACCATGTACAAATCATTGTTTCAAATGTTGATTGCTTGGAAAAAAAGCAAGCTACCTAAGGTATAGACTTACCATAAGAATATGCTGCATTTAGAAATAATGGTATAAAACAAAGCCCAGTCTATTCTTTTGCAGTGAAAGACAAGTGAAGACTTTGCTTGCAGCGAAGACAAGATCCTCGCAATATATGAGGATATAAAATACTACTTGAGCAAAGAGATGCAATTTAACGTAGAAGAAACTCTTTGTCTTTTGACCTCCTTCTGTAGAGGTTACATTGTATGATTCAAAGGGCATACTAATTTCCTGTGTCATCTTGTGGAAGCGGCTGCTGGAGAATGTTCGGTGGGTACAGTTTTTTTGCTCACAGAGGTAGTCTTTGACGTCTTAAAGGCTGTTCTCCTTAACCTGTAACTTGCACATTAAGCATCAAGAGGTGGTATCTTTCTGTTGCAGATTTGGTACTAAACCAGCACCCTCAAAGTGCTCCTTCTTTATTCAGGTTCTGTCTTCTGTGGGATTTCCTCCATTAGTTTCTCTCAGAGTAAGGTCAAACTTTCCTATAGTACTTTACCAGCTGCTCATCCTGGTCTCTCAATGCGTGGCCTTTACATGAAGCATTGTTACAATCTGCTCCAAGGATTAAACAACTTCCCTAGCAACAGTGCAAACACATTTTCATTCAACTCCTTCCAGTTCCTGAATGTGTAACCTGAATGTGAGTCATTGTCTTCACTTTTTCTCAGTCACTTGGGTATCCATATCACTGCAGTAAGATTATTCCTGTGTGCTGTTGGATGCTAAATAACACAAATGCAACACTCAGTGTTTGTCTTCCCTGGCTTTCCAGTCTTCAGCTAACAACATGCCCAGGAAAGCTGTCATGAAAATCAGTATGGCTGGAGGCAACTTCTCTTCTAGCCTCAGGTGTCAGAGTGCCAATCCCTCCTTGATTCAGTCTTAAAAATGCAAGGAGAACACAAATATCCAAAAATATTGCTGCTCTTCTTGTGCCATTCTCAGGAGAAAATCTGAATATAGTTGACCAGACCTTTTTTCTCCAAACTATTTCAGTAGCAAACAAAACTGCTATCCTTTCCATTTGCTCAGTCCTGTGGCAAGCAGTAGAGAATTGTGGGGAAATTTTGAGAGATACTTGAAAGTATTTTCACATGCACCTGTCAATGTATTAGGCTATATATCTGTTTTTAAAATGCATCTTCATTAATTTTTTTATTCTTTTGGGAATATTATATAGAAGGCAGACAAGGAGCAGTAAATTCTATAGAAATAAGAACTGCTAGGTATTGATAGTAAAGCAGGATGCCCTTGACTTGAGGACAAGCTTAAAATCTAAGCACGTCAAGCCAAGTTAATGAGGAAAGAGAAGTACATCAAGTGTCTACTAGAACTTCCTTGAGAATATAAAAATGAAGTGCTCTGGTATTGATGGTTTTGCCAAGCCCAGAATCAGATTCTAAGATTCCTATGAGGCAAGTAAAATCAATTAACTATAAAGTCTAACAATGGCAATTAAAGAGAAAGAGCCCAAATATATGTACACATTCTGAAAATCTGAAAGGCTTCGCACTGATTACTTGTATGTTGCTGGTTATCCTCTAAGACCTCTTCCTATCAGTATTCTAAGAAATATCAAGGTTAGTTTCTTGGAAAGTGCTAGAAAAAGTAGAGATGGTTCTAAGACGTGGTTAGACTGGGTATGCAGCTAGTTATACTGTGCATAATGGGGTCCATTCAGTTTTGTACAAGAGCTGACTAGAACAATGCACTTTCAGACTGGTCTTGGTGCTTATCTGCTGGATTAATACACCATAACAGTAGGTGTGACAGCTCACTCTTAAGGGTGAGCTGTCACACCTACTGTTGTCAGTCATCACAGTAGGTTAGAGATGGTCAGACACTTTATCTTAGGAAATGGACAGGGAATTTCTAGAAGTTGTTTTCTGCTGGAGGGCTGATCTGTGCCTTGGCTTTGTGTTTAGCCATGCAACCGTTTTCTAACAGTGGATGGATTGTGTATTTGACTGCACAGCTGAAAATGAAGCAGGCTGTTTGTGTGGTTATGCAGACAGTAAATGAGATGATCATACCAACTAGGATACAGCTGTTGTCACTTCAGCTGATGCAAAGCCACTGAAGTGTGAGAAGTAAAGATGTGACATTAAATGTTTTGAGTAAATCACAGGGGAAAACCATCCATTCTGATTATGGTTAAAATGAATGTATTCTCTACTAGTCAATTACATTGACTAGTAATTGTGAAACTGTTGTGAACCACAGGTTCACTAGAGGAGAAACTTGGGCATTTGGTAATAATGTTTCTTACGAAAATCAAACAAATTGTCTCCTATTTTGCACAACTAGAGCAGCCGAGTAGAGCCTACTTCATTTTGTTGTCTATTTCCATACTAGTTTGTTCTTTATTATTTATTATTTTTCAAAATAGCCTGTTAGAATGGAATGCCATATTGTAATGAACATTGCTCCAGATAGTACTAATATATTTCTAATTTAAACTGATGCAACACTTTATTTTGCAAGTATATTGAAACTCTGCTCAATAAGTTGGGATGTCATATTCTTAAAGACTGCCAAAATTTATCAGTTTAAATCTGTCAATTTTAAGTCAACATTTCCACTATGGTTACTCTCCTTGCTGTGGTTGCCTACAGCTCAGCCTCAAGGATAACCCTTCAAAATACTAGATAATTACACTATTCCCATAGTTAATTTAAGCATTTCAATCAAACAGGAAATAGCTTATAGTCTGTTCCCTGGTTGATTATAGTTTCTTCATATTAAAAGGGCGCCACTTAACATTTGCTTGCTTATGCCAGATGGCAAGTTCCTAATTAAATTCACTTCTCATGTGCCTAATTTTTCTGCTTGCATTTTGGCAAAGCTAAAATCTCAGTAGGGCAAACAGATAGTTGGGGTATACTAACAACATTATTATTGTTATTTTTACGGTCTTTCTTATGAATGGTAGCTCAAAAAAGATCTTATGGATCAAGAGCTGCAACTTAACCTTTGGTAGTAAGGCTCTACTTCAGTACAAGTTCAGAATGTCAAACCAGAGTCTTAAAAATTATTTTGTCTTCCCTTCTCCTGTTGCTCTTTAAGAGCTGTTCAATTTTTTTTTCCACAGAAAGCAGGAGCAGAAGAAGAATTGATAAGAAGCATTTTCTGCTTCTTTTGCATAGGCTTTCTTTTTGTCTTATCAGAAACATTAGAAGAGGTAAAAATTCCGGAGCTAAGTGCTGAGCTTCCTTTGTCTGCCTGATGAGGACAATTATCTTGATCCAGAAAAGTGACTCTGAATTAAGTACTTTGGTCTTGCATTCTTAAATATGGTTCATTACAGATTCTTCATGAAGTGATCTTGGGAAATCATCAATTAAGTTTTATTTTATAATTTGTAATGGGTTCACTCTGGCTGGATGCCCTGTGCCCAACAAAGCTCCTCTAACTCTTCTCTTCCCAGCTGGATGGGGGGGAGAAAATATAATGAAGGTTTCATGGCTTGAGATAAGGACCAGGAAAGATCAGTCACCAAATACTGTCATGGGGAAAACAGACTTGATTTGGGAATATTACTGAATTTATTACTAATAAAATCAGAGCAGGATAATGAGAAGTAAAAACAAATTTTAAAAACACCTTCCCCTACCTCTCTCCCTCTGTCTCATCTCTACCTCCTCCTTCCTGGCAGTACAGGGAGATAAGGAATGGAGGTTTCAGTTATTTCATCACATGTTGTTCCTGCCACTGCTCAGGGAGAAGAGTCTCCCTTGCTCCAGTGTGGGGTCCCTCCCACCACAGACGACAGTTCTCCCTGAACTTCTCCAACAGGAGTCCATCCCATGGGCAACAGTTCTTCACAGACTGTTGCAGTGTGGGTTACTCTTCCACGGGGTGCAGTCCTTCCAGTCCAGCCTGCTCCAACACGGGTCACAAGTCCTACCAGGAAGCCTTGCTCCAGCATGGACGCCTCTACATGGGTCTGCAGCTCCCTGCCAGGAGCCTGCTCCAACATGGGCTTCGGGCAGCTGCCTCACCACACTCTGCACCAAGGGCTGCAGGGGAATCTCAGCTCCAGTGCCTGGAGCCCCTCCTGCCCCTCCTTCTGCCCTGGTGTCTGCAGGGCTGCTGCTCTCACGTGTTCTCACTACACTACTCTTTGGCCACAGTTACATCTGCCCAATAATTGGTTTTTCCTTCTTAAATATGTTGTGCCGGAGGCATTAGTGTCATTCCTGATTGGCCCAGCCTTGGCCAGCAGCACATCTGTTTTGGAGCCAGCTGGCATTGGCTCTGTCGGACATGGGAGGAGCTTCTGGCAGCTTCTCACAGGAGCCACCCCTGTAGCCCCCCATGCTATCAAAACCTGTCAATGCAAACCCAATGTGTAACTGTGTTTTGTTAACCAGAGATTGCCCAGGCCTTCAAGGTGCGAACTGTTTTGCTGGGTTGACTCTGCATCTCCACAGTGCAGGTGTTAACTATTTCTTGGGATTTTAAAAGTGAGAGACTCAGTTTTGCAATCAAAAATGGAAATGCTATAAAATACTGTATAATTCTAGTTTTCAGATTAATAGAATAACTTCTAGTTTCCAGAATAATAGCCCGAATATATCTGGGGTTAGGATGTTTTACTCTGTAGCACAAAAAATGCTTTTTATTGTGCCTTTTCTCACCCTCTACCCCATTTTTGGCATTTTAGAAGGCTAGGGCTTTTTTTCCCTGGCATTCTTTTAGTGAGTCATAGGGTGTAGCATGATTTTGATTGCAAAATTAATAGTAATCTACTTCAGAACAGCTTTACAATGGGAACTTGTAAAGGAAAAATCATTAATCATTCAGCATTTTATAGCATAGTTTTAAAGGAAAAGTAAAATGCTTTGGGAACATTACTTTTTCTTGGCTACCAAAAAAAAACCACAGGAGATAATCAGTATTGGATAAAAGCTTTTCCTACACTGACTGCAAGACATTAATTCTTGGGTTGTTTTTTTTTTTTTGCTATTACTTTTGATATTTTGTGAGCTGAACTTGTGCAACAAAAGAATGTAAAGACATTCTCTTCAGGTCTCATAACAAATTGTTACGAATGTGTTAATTTATTTATACTAAACAGCCAGTCTTACTTATTCTCTTTCTTTGAGCCTACACACTGGTCTGTAGTATGACCATCCTAAAATAACTTTTCCCTCTTGTTTAACAAGGCAGAAGTGCTGTTTTGATACTGTATTTTTACAGTATTAAATAGATTTCAATCTTTTTATCACTTTTATTGAAGACTGAAGTTTTAAGAAAATTAAACTAATGCAGATTCCTTCCATAATTTAATAGTCAGTTGCTCCAAATATAAAATTAGAATCCGCTAAATTCTGAGCATTGGGTCTGTCAGGGCACGAGTTCTGGGACAATGGTTCCTATTATAGGGTTTCTGGCCAGAGCACTGTAATTTCCATGGTTTCACTTCTCTTCTTCTAAATCTTTTGAAACTGGAGTAATTTTTCTTGTGTGCCTTAACTTTGTTTTTTTTTTTCTTTCTGGGAGGATGCATAGTGGTACTGAATGGGAATACTATTCTAACTAATAAGTAGACACTGAATAACTGTATTTAAACAAAGTTTTACGTCCTTTATATGCTTTTGTTTCAAATGCAAAATAGATAAAAGCTTGCTTTCTCAGAGTTAAATATATGCTATGTTACTGAAATATAACATTTAATAATAAAATGGCAGACTTTATATCTCTTGATTACCAGTACTTCTGCTCTGTCAGTGAGTAGGGAAGGAAGCAAGAAAAATTACAGATAAAAGAAATAGGAAGAAAGCAAAAGAGAGTGTTAAAATCATTCTGTTCTTTAGGGTTTGTATCTGTACAAGCCATTATGTGATATGAGAATATGGGTACAGAGGCAGGGCTTCAAAGGCCTAAAAAACTTGTTCTGCCATGGAGGGACAGTCATTCCATTTTCTGTTTCATCCAGCCAGCTGTACTGAGTGACAGCCATGTGTGCTTCACTTGAATGCCTCAGAATTCAGATATCCCAAGACCATCCTGCTCTGGACATTTAGAGCATTTGGGGTTTTGGTTTTGTTTTTAGTAAAGACCAGGTGATGTAAGAGGAAATGTTATGACCAGAGAACATGAAATGGGGTTCTCTTTTGCTTGTCAGTGCTGTTGACATCTGTTGTAGAAGTGATTTGACATACTGTATGGAACAGAATTGTAAATACACTATTCTGTCTGTCACAGAGTGCTTGCTGATGGTGCTGTGAGTAGGTGCACAATGAATCATATCCTAAAATAAAAAGCCCAGTGCACAAAATAGCACACCTAGTAAAAAGTTCTTTGCTCCACCCTCCTGTCCAGAATATTTGTGAGTTTCATATGAACCAAAGTATATGTTTCTGTATGCTTTGGTAAGTATACCAAAGCAAAAACATTTCTGGTTTCCTTCCTGAGAAAAAACTAACAATTAACTTCCTCAAGCTAACAGTATTTGCACTTCATGCTTAGGAGAATACTTGAATTATACCAAAAACTCACCAGGACAAAATCCCTACAAACCTGCTTGGACATGTAGTGTTTGGTGGGGGTTTTTCCTCCTTGATACTTAGGCTTTCTGCTTTTAAAGTAGTGCTATAGCAAGGTCACTCCATTGTGTCTTCCAGTCTGCATAAGCTGTAGACTCCAAATTAATATTTTCATCTGGCTCTTTGGAAGGGTCTACAAATGTGTGCTTTCTTGTTTGCTCTTAAAAGATAAATTTTTCCCTACTTACCTATATTCCAGGGCAGCTGTCAGGCTCATCTTTGCACATATTACAGTGGTGAGCACAGAGTACGCATACAGCTTTTCACCTGTTGCTTCACTAAGTAAGCTCTTTAAAGGTTCGTAAAGAATTATACTCACAGAAATGAAATCTTTTTTAATCCGAGTAGAAGATACCACTTAACACATCCTTCCCCCAAAAAAAAACATTATCTATCCCTCTGTGACAGTTTGAAAGAGTTCTGTATAAATTAATTTTGTGTCTATGTGAATTTGAAAAGAGATGGCATAGAGCTGGTGAACAATAAGCAAAAAAGCTTCTTCTTCTGGACCCACTGAGTGTACAGGGGAGGAAAGGTGACAGAACACATCAAAAAATGGGATAGAGAAAAGCTGTGTGGCAGCAAGGAACAGAAACCTAATAGCTGAAGCAGCGATTGAGGCACTGTTGGGGTGATCAGGCAATAGACCCACAGCCAGCTGTTCGTGCTCACAGATGAAAAAAACTTCCTAGAAACCAGACCTGCCGTGCACTGACACACGAGGCAGTTGGATACTTACAAGTTCTTTAATTTTTGTATTGTCTTGCATACTACTTTTCAGATTTATCTCTTTTAGTTTATTGTTGTTCATTCTCTAATGAAACATAGATATTCCACGTTTCAAAGCTGTTTTGAGCCTTCTTATAGATATCATGTAATGGAATAGTCTAAGCAGATCTCCCTTAAAGCCTTATATTTTTGGGTTGTATATTTATATTCTAAAAGGTTCCTTTTGGACTGTTTCCACTTTGGAACTCCTTAAAACAATTGCATTTTTGTAGATCTAATTGATGTAAGAATAACTTCCAAGTGTTTCTCTTTGTTTATATGGGAAAAATATAAGGGTCTTTTAGCTCACTCTTTTGCTCAGGTTTAGAAGATTGCATCCCATTTTAAACATTCACCATAGTCCTGTCCTTAGGAGGAGGCAAGGTCTCAATCTATCAGTAAATGAACAGCTGTCTTATCCCTTAAAATTTTAAAAAGCACATTAAACATAGCCAATTCAAAATGCTTTGGAGGGAAACACTAGAAAAATTCTTTCCAACACTTCTTACTTGGTATTACAGTGGAGTCTCTAACGTAGTGGGAAGTCAGGAGAACAGGAAAACATCGTTTTTGAAAAGGTGCTTTTTCTATGAAATCAGTATTCAAGCTCATCAGTAACGAAAATGCCCAAGAACAAGAATAGAGAATACTTGGGCATCTCTCCTCTGTTATTGTCGTCCAGAGATTTCTGGAAAGTAATTACTTTTTAATATTTTCTGGCCATTATTACAGTTATCCCCCACTTTAGTTGTTTTAGAATTTGGTTAATTTTTGGTTTTACATTCATACTTTTTCTCACCAAGGTTTCTGCCATTTTATCTTTAAATTTGCTTTTGCTGTACTACTTGACCTCTCTGAACCTTTACCAAAGTATCTTTTAATATTTCATATCTCAAAACTCCTGTTTCATAGAACCTTTTAGGTTTAAAAAGATCTCTGCTATCATCTGGAGTTAAACATCTGTACAACCTAATTTTAGTCATTTTTGTGTTTTCCACATAATCACAGTATTTCAGATAAATTCCATTTCCTATACAGGCTGGAATAGCTTTGTTTCTTGAATACCCTTTGCTTACCACATCCTTATCACCACTTAAATACCCTTTGCTTTCCACTCCTTATCACAGCCTTTAAACATCTCACAGACTTGAAAAATATCTGGCAGGACCAAATGTCTTCTATGTCCTTTCTAGTTGGATGAATTACTTAAACTGATACCTGATAGTGTCTTCTCCACCACTGTGTTGTTTTGTACTTTGAGAAATAAGCAGATGTTCTTGAAATCTTACAGGCATACATCAAACATTTGTTAAAAAAAAAAAAAAAAAAAAAAAAAGAGGGGAAAAAACGTAGAATCAGTTAAAGTACAATCAGTTAAAGAATATTGAGACCATCATTTCTGTTTGGTTGTTTTCCTGAGATGAGTTTGCAAGTGCTTCTAGTTAGTCAGGTGCTGGTATGGGTGGACTCTGACAATGTGGAAGATAAATATGTTAGTTACCTTTCCAGGACTAAGTCATCAGCCATTGACTTTCAAAATCCAATTGAAAAGGAAGTTTTCAGTTTTGGGGTGAGGAATGGAATATCAGCATTCTTGAGCTGTGCAGAAAATTAGGGGGGAAGAGGAGAAAGGTTTGCATTTGTACAGAAGCAATGTAACCCCAGAACTGAATTTGTTGTTCATTATACTAATGGATTCCAGTTTTATAATTGCAACAAAAATAATTTTTATTATTTTGCACATAGATTTTTGAATAATGTTTATTTTGCATTTACTCTGCTGTCATGAACATTTGTAGTCCAAACAGCTCTTGGGTGTGCAGTGTTTCATTTGTTTGTGTCACATTGTAAGCTGAGTGAATTTTGGCCTATCACTTGTAACATGTTGTCAGTTGAAATAGTGAGAAGGGCAGCTCATGAATATATCTTATTTTTTCTCTATACTCAAGCAAAATTTTGCTTTCTCTTTCCCTTCTGTGCATTTAAATAGGAGGACAGCTGCCTTCAGATGGTACAGAACTCACTGACAGTTGCTCTTGCTTCAGTCCTACTTCATGAGAACTTCAGAAGTTACTAACTGAGGTATTTATTTGTTCTTTTCATTTTTTCAAGTTTTAACTTTGCAGAAATTAGTTATGTGGAAGAGCAGGACAAGGGAGACATATAGACTAATGAAGAGAAATCGTATATGGAAAATAGCACAAAGTTCTGTCATAAAGAGAGCTACTGGGCAATAGGATCTAATCTTTCAATAGCTAGGCTCTGTGTTAGCCAATCTTTTTTATATGTTTAGAAATCAAGTAATTAATCATATGTCAAAAGAAAACATGCTATAAATGCAGTTAAAAGCATTGGGGTTTTGATGGTCATGTACTCACTTCTATCTGATCCTCTGATTTTCTCCAAGAATGGACAAAAGATTTTGCAGAAAATCCCTAGACATGAATACCCAATTACTTAAATAATGAACCTTTCAAAACTCTCCCATCATTTATAGGTTTCTTCCTCTACTACTTAAAAGAAATTTCAATTAAAGAAAAGCTTTGGTATTAACACAACATACAAATGCTTTCCTCACACTTTCTTTCATACCTGCGATTAAATACAAAATCTGAGATTAAATACAAAATCTGTTTTAAAAATATTGATAAATATTTTTATTGGAAATATTTGTCATTTTTGGCAGATACCAATGAATTAATTTCTTTGCAGAGAAAAGAACACCATTTGTATATGTAAGCAGAGTCTGATAAAGGATTTATGGCCACAGAACTCATGAAGGGAAAAAAAGTTTCTTGTAAGCCTGTGGTCAGCTGGATTTGTGTCAGTCCTAAATTTATGATCTGCAGCTGTTAAATGTGTGATAGGAGCTTTGTCTTTTAAAGCATGTTGACAGTGTGAGCACAAGACTGAGAAAAAGAAAACATAGTGCTTTGAGAAGTGAGACTGTCCAAACGTGGGTGAGGATTGCAATGCTTCTCATAGCACAAACCTTTTATTCTGTAAATCTTACATATGTAAATTTTAATGCTTTTTAAGTTGTGGAATGCTACTGGCACAGATTCTAACATATCTGAGATTGAACAAAAAGTCTGCTGGTCAGTGTTTGTGTAGGTAGTGTAATGTAAGCAGTGCCAGACTGGAATTCTTTTTCTGCATTTAAGAGCTCAAAGCTTTAATGATACTGGAAAAAAAAAAGAAAAAAAAAAAAGAAAAAAAGGACTTATAACTCCTACAATGTCTGAAATCTGAAAATATGTAATATAAGCAACTTTTTTTATATAGCTCCTAGTATTTAGGTGTGTGTATATGCATATATATGCATCTGTGTTTTAGATACCAAGATAGGTTTAACTTCTTGGAAAGATTGGTAATTGTTAGTATGGTTCTTGTATAAAATTTATATGTGCTATTATAGCTATATTACAATACCTGTATTTCCTTTTTTAAAGAGACTTTTTATATGCCAGACAGTATATATTATAGCTAGAATAATGTCAACCTTAAAATGAAAAGTTTTCAGAAAATGAACTCTTAAAATTCAGTTGGGATGTTACATACAGTTTCATAAAAGAAAGCAGAAGTCTTTTTTGTTTCTAATTTTGCATTTAGTGCTGTTAGCAGCCGGCACTGATAATGGTTTTTACGTGCAGGTTCTATGGAGTGCTCGCATTCTCAGATTTTAATAAAGTTGGCATTACGTTACAGGTTGAAAGATTTCACTGCACGTTATAGATTGGTTATGTCTTACCATGAGTTCATTTCTGGAGTCAGTACACAACTGTTTTAGCAGGAGAATTAACCGCTTATGTCACAGATTATAATTAGCTATGTCTGTGTGCCAGAGCAACAGGATGGAATGCAAAACGTAGCCAAACATGTGAACGAATTTTCTTCCAGTGATATTTGGCCAGACCTAAAATATCTTCCACTCCAAATCTGAAAGTAGTGGATAAGTTAGACAATTCTCTCTTGGAAAGAGACCGGTTGTAGTTTTTTCACAAGTCCACATTGTTTCAAATCTCCAAGGTAAGTAACAATTTTTAAAAATTATTTTTATATCTGTATTAAAACATTAGAATGTTAAAAAGGAGGGGTTTTGTTAGTTCTTTACTTGTTACATGGTTATAGTGAGCTTCTCCCCTTTCTACGTTTCTGTGCAACATTTCAGACTGATTTTGTCCTTATTTAAGGATCATTTTGATGCTTATGTGATTTATTTTAGGGCCTAAATTATGTGTTAATTTTTAGCTACAGTTATTATTTTTGATTCAGATAGTTTAGTTATACTTGTTCTTGCAATTAAAAGTTACATACTTTAAACCTGCACTTCTGTAATACTAAGAAGCTTAATTAGAAATTTTGAGTTTAGTAACTTCTAAGTCTTTTACAGTATCATGTTACTGTACTTACGTAAATATCTGATTTGCAGTAGTAAACCTCTGACGCTTGTAGCTGTAGATTTCTCTCAGTTTATTTATCACATACCAAAAGTTAAATTTAGTCAAGAATGGATCCATGGTTCTGCTGAACACTTCTTCTTGGCTCGATTGTGTGATAAAAACCTCCCACCTGAGGAATTGTTACCAAAATTATTTCTAACTTCTGTGAAACATACTTAAATTAATATAGGACATATAATTATCCATGTACAGAACTTCTTTTGCAAGTTTGTAATTTCTTTGAATTCAAATACATTTTCCTGTGGATAATTTCTCTTACTGAAAGAAAATTACCAACTGGTTATCAGTGGCTTGCTGACTCATTATCAAATGATTTATTGGATGATACTTGGTGTCTTGCCATCAACAGTTGCTTGCACTGCTTACTTAATCCCGAATCTGATTGAGCACAGAAGTTCCTAAAACGGGATATTGCCCAAGTATAGGAATGTGATTTTAGTGCATCAACACCAGTCAGCTAGGCTTCTTTTACTGAGGTATGAGTGTTTTTACTGAATCTGTCTAAAATCTCCTCTTACTTGAGGAAGACGTGACTCATGTCCTAGAAGTGTCTATCTTATCTCCATTTTCTGTGGAGGGGGCCTATGTAAGTGTGGCTGATCTTGTCTGTGTTTGGGGAGATAAATTTTGGTCTGCATAGCCACTTCCAAGTGAGTAGTCCATTTAAGTGAACTATAGGAACTATGTACCATGAAGTTCTGGAACTTTGCCGTGAGTTAAGATTTTGGAAGTTTTGTTTGTGATAGTCACAAATTATGCCACTTTGGCTGAGATGGATTTCTGTTTATCTTCTAAACAAATGTTCTGTTAGATACACCCCTCCCTTCTACTATGTAATGAAGAAGAACTGCTCCTAGAATACCACCAAAGGATAACAACAAGTGCATGGGGTTAAATTAAAAATAAAAGAGTCTAAATTAAGCCCAGCATAAGAGGGAACCACTTAAAATCTCTTTTCCAAACCTTCGTGCTTTTGCTAACAGCATGCAGCCCTTTCCTGGTTGAAAACTCGGTGGTTTAAAGCATGTTATATTTTGAGTTTTATTCATAATCGTAAGGCAGACAACGTTACGTGTACAAAGATCTTCTTGCTTGAATAGCCTCATGAGATTTTTTTCCTTCCTTTAGAAAGTAATGCCTTCTATATGAAATACAAATCCCAGGTCCTAACCTCTTACTGTTTTTAATTATTTTCATGACTTAGAATTAAGTAAGATGGATTTCCTGTGGACTTATTTCTCAGAGTTGATTGTCTTACATGTTTAAAAAGCAGTGACTGAAGGTTTTTTGTAACAGAGACATTTACAAGGTCTTTTTCTCACATCAGTTTTCTGATATTTTATAAGGTCTTCATGCCCATACCTCAGTAAAGACATAAATGGGGGTTCTTATTTTCTCTGTATCTCATTTTCAGACAGTTTTCAGGAATATAGTTTTTGAGGCATCTGCGTGTCTGTTGAAATTCGTTGAAATTGGCCAAGAAACTCAAAAGCTATTGAAGGAGGTAGGGGAAATGAATGGGAGACAGATGGTTTAGACATTGACATAGGGTTTGGTTGGTTTTTTATTTATTAAACCAGGCTAAAAGAATCATGGCAGTTTGGATAACAGGTTAATTCAATATCCTGGTCAAATTTGCAGCTTGGGTAATAATATTCTCACTATTTAATTCATCTTAGCTTTGGCTACCTGGGCCAGTCTTCTCATTAAACCTTTCTGTATATCTGCCAAAAGCTGTTAAACAGTTGCTGCATTTCATGCCATGGTTGGTTATGTTTCTGTGGTGGATGAAGTCTGTATAAGACTGTGAAGAGAAATATAAACTAAAATACACAAATATTCTTTTAATGGAGTGTGGTATGTACTGAAGTGTTAGATAATCCTGGTGGCAGCCATAAAACACATGCTTTTCAATAAGGTGTATGTTCCTTTGTGGGTATGTATATCCTGAAGGTTGCCTGTAAGAATCAGGTATATAGTATATCTGTATTTTCAATAAAAGGATGTAGGGATGGAAACATCTTGTAGTAATGACTGTTAAAACTCTTCAGTTCCTCCCCGTTTATTTGCTGTGCTGTCTGTGCTCCGAGGAACAGAAATTTTGGTACCTTTGCTTCACATTACCTTTTCCCAGTATTCCAAGTGCCAGATACTAGATTTTATACAGACCTTTTGCATCCTTGCCTTATTAGTTGTGGATACTAGTGGCTTTCAGAAAAGGCTGACTGTGTAAAGTACAACAGCCTGTTTCATGTTAAAGTTTCACATAGGTCCTACCTTGAATTTCCAAGCTGTTAGACCTTTCTGAGAGAAGCATGCCGGCTCCTGATGGAAGTAGACGTGTCTGCAAAGTTCCTCTGCACCCAATTTCCTCAGTTTTGAGGAAAAGGATTTTAAGTGAGAGGCAGTAATAATTAAATAAAAACCATGTTCTGGTGACTCCAGACTGCTGAAAACAGAATAAAATGGAAGAGTTTCTTAAAAAATAAATGCTCTGAAGTGAAGCTTAGTCAGTAGAGCAAAGCTGTGGTAATGAACCCTAACCACAGATCAGGCTATATTAGCAATGCTGTAGATATCAAGCTCCTTCCAAAGGCCTCTTCCAGTCCAGCTTTGAACTGGAATAGATAATCTCCAGAGGTCCATTGCAGCCCAGTTTTTTCTAGGATTCTCAGAATTTGTTCTGATTTTCATGACTATTCACTTTATTGTTGTTATTAATTACCTACTGGTTTTGTTTAGTCACCTGGCTGTATTGCTAGGTGGTCCAATCGACAGTGCTTCAGAGTTCATGGAAGAGGGCATTTAATTTTAATTTAAACAATTTAATAAATATGTGAGATTGGTAGCTAGCAGTATTCTCAGGCCACATAAAGTTGCTGTATGTCAATGAGAATTAACTGTAGTATTTGACTTGTACTTGGAAATACAAGGAAGGAAATAGATGGATTCAGAACTTAAAGCCAAAAATCTAACAGTGAGTATTACTTTAATATAAGCATTCCCTATGAGATGAAAAGCCATGGGAGGATATTTGTACGCCTGGAAGAAAAGGTTGCTGTATTGATTTCCTGAGTGAAAGTTTTCACTGTAGGGATAATAAAAAGATAGGACAGATTTCAGTATGTGCAGGAAGAAGAGGTTGATTTGAGTTTGGCCTGAGTGCTAAACAAGGAAGTGAACATGGTGAACAATCCCAAAAGCCAGTACAGTTGAGGCTGAGAAGGCAGTGTCAGGTTTGTTCCCTCCACTTTCACCTGACAGTGTCCTAATATGCAGTGTGCATTTGCAGTATACTCCAAGATTTCCAGCATATATTCTGGTGCTACAAAAAGTCATATTTGAGGGCTGAAGTGGTCCAAGTTTACCCAGAGGATACTCAGAGCAAAGTGTATGTAGTATGAATGGGTGTGGCATAGAATTTTATGGAGTGGAGCCAAACCCTTTGTCAGGTGGGCAGCATGACCAAGAAAAGACCTGATAGTCCTATGATGCCCATGCTACTTTTCAGGCAATTTTTCTAGTCTCAAATGGTCATACAGACCTGATGTAGCTTGTACACCAAAAAACTTGCCTTATTTTAAGCCCTTCTGTTTAGTATAAGAAAAGATTTTTTTTTTCTAGCCCCAAAACTTTTCTTCCCTGTAACATTCTACTTCTAGTTTCGTTCTGTTATGGTAGGTATTTCCCACTTAATAAGAATACTGATGACGTCTGCTGAAAACTGTTATCTTGCTTAAACATGGAACTGCATTACAAAATAGTTTATTTCATTTTGAATGATTCCATGAGTCATTTGTTAATTGTGTTCAATGCATGTGTGAAGGTACTGCTTCCAAAAACAGAAATGCAGTTCTTATATTGACAAAGTTGTGTAAGACTGTTAATGTATTGTCATGACAGAGAAAAAAGCATTTCTAAGCTATATTTGATAAAAACTGTATTTATTTAAGTACCCTCCATTCTTTCTGAATTGAATATTTTGTTGAAATTCTGTTAGTAACAACTTTCACAATCTGTGAGAGTACTTTTTAAATATATATTCTAATTTTATTGATTTTGCTTTTAGTTAAACTTCCATTGAACTGATAGTATTGTGATTCACACTTGGTGATTTATTTTAACTGATTTTAGTCACATTTCTGGAAGATAAAGCTGTATCCCTTTAGTCATATTGAAAACATCTAAAATACTATTTAAATTGAGAACATTAATATGACTGTCTTCCTGTATCAGAAATCCTAAAGCACCTAATAACAAATGGCTTTAACTCAAGAAAAATTCAAAGCTAGCATTCAAAAAATTATGTAGAAATAAGCTTTGATTTAGGATTGTTTGGTAAGCAAAGCGAATAAATGGCTAGAGTGCAAAATTAGGTAAAGGCAGCGGAAAGCAAAATTAATCTATATTCTTTTACATTGCCAAAAGATTCCATATTTTGGTATCTTTTTCTTCTTTTCTTTTTTTTTTACTTTCTTCAGCATCCCTAGGTACTTCCTTGTTCTCCCCATATTTTACAGTCTCCACTTACGCATCTCATGTTCGTTTCCTGACTGTACTCACTACTTAACCTTTTTCTCTTATCTTCAAGTATCTACTCACAGTGTTTATTTTACTGTAATTAAAATGTGGAGACTTTTTTACATATCTGATCACATATTTTGTTAATTCACAGCTAAAAAGAAATAAAAACATTTGTAAGACAATTTTCCCCCACCAAAAGAGATCTCCACCTTGTGGTAGAATATTTTAAATTTCAACTGAAATTATCCAGCATTTTCTTTAAATTGAAATAATAGATTCTAAAGCTTTGAGGGCACTCTGCTTATGTACACCAGGGCCTGACAAAAATCTCTCAGTTGTCCTTATGTTGAACTAAAGCTTTTCTGAAAAGTGATTACCTTCCAGAAATGTACATGACATTGTTCTCCAGCTGCCAAGTAGGAAATCAAGATCTATCCTAGGCAGAGTTTAGTTACCCAGTTGGTAGAGAACAGTCCAAATCACTGCAAACCTGGACTAGGTGAACCTGAGGCACTAAGATAAAGCATAGTTTATCTTTATCTTGCCATCAGAATCTTGCATATTTTTCCAGAATTTGAGTTTAGGGAAGCCTGATCTGCAGCTCTTGGTTCTCTGATAATATCTCAGGCTACAAAAACTGATGGATGTCCAAATCTGAGGAACAAACAATGTCTAACTGAAGTTTAAAAAGACAAGGTATACTTGTGCTCCGTGGATGTCTTTTCCTATGTATGCCTAAAGAGTAACTTTAGAAACTTCAGACATACTTTCTGGAGAAGGTAATGTGCTTGTTATTTGATCCAAATGGGAATTGTTTTTCAATTACTCAAATTAGAATCTTTAAAATGAAGAAATCTTCAAAATTAAGAAAAATAAATCCTACATTTCAGATTATACTACTTTATTTACATCAGTAAATGTTCTCTCAACTAAAGGATTTTAGTAATGCCTGCTGATTTCTATTTTGGAGTAAATACTTTGTATGGAAAATTCTGCTTTGAAATACAAGGAGTGTATATGTTATGTCAAATAAGAGATCTTTTAGTTTTATCTTGGAATGCCTACATGCTTAACAGGCACTTTGGGTTTTGCTGATGCTTCATTTGTTTTTACAGTTAACTGAAAGATCAGCTATGTCTTTCTTATAGGTTTTAATCCAAGAACTGGTATACTGATCAAAACCAGTATTTATACACTTCTCCATGTTCTTAATTTTCTGTTTCTTGCATTGCATTGTTGCTTTGTCACGGTTGCTTAGAAAGAAACTTGGAGATGGTTGCTGCCTAAACAGTTGGAGTCAACATCACCAAAAAAGGATTCTGCAATACAAGTCTGATGATGTCCTTATGTGTCTAGTACACGTTTAATGGGTTTTCCCCTGTGTAAGTAAAAAGAAGTAATAAAGTTGTTATAAGCAGGACTGCAAAGCAATGGGAACACATCATTTTGTAGTCATTGACATTTAAAATTTCTCAGAAAAGGGCAGAGGTTTAAAGTATGTAATGAGACACGGTATACATAGGAAGGCATTTTGCTTCCCTTGCTACTGAAAAATGAATTTTGAATCTTTAGTTTAGCTACATGTGACTTATCAAAAAAGGTACAGTTGTTATTTTCCAGATGCGGGGACAAATTATTCTATTGTATTTTTAAAATATGTATGCAATGAATCACTTGAACTTGGGAGGGAAGACTTGAGGATTAATTTTCATCTCTAGCCTCTACATCTAGTTTACATCTAGTTCTATTCCTCCTTTTGTCTATTTTTATTTCAATTTTCAAAAAAAAAAAAAAAAAAAAAAAAGCTTCACAGACTCTATTTACTACCTGAAATCATTTACCAAGATTTACCAAAGCTAAATAAACTGCTTTTCTGCTTTTCGAGCTCCACAGCCAACACAGGAAAGCATCACAAAAGGGAGTTATTTTGTAATTGTGTTGAAGTCTATTAAATGAACTGGAAGTATACTTCTCAAGAGGTAACAGCATTCTACTACAGTAGTGCTTTCATAAAAGCAGCAGCAAGACAAGGAAAAAGGAAAAAGTTATGTCAATATGTATGTCTTTATGTACTTAAATGGAGCTATTTGCTTTCACTCTCACCTCTTCCCAGCTCTGACAACATGAAATACTTTTCCTGCAAACAACATTGAGGATAGTGTTAAAGAGCTTTTGCTAAAAGCTCTCTAAAACAGGACTTGCTTTAGGAACATTATTTCTAGAAAATACATTTTGGCCTTGCTGCTGGTAATCATTGTGGTATGATAGGAAAGCTCTTCTATCACACACATTGAAAATAAAACAAAAAATTTTAAACAGAAAAATGCGCAACTGCTTGATTTAAAAGTATCTAAATTTATTCTTTGTCTGGTAAATATGCATACAATATTATGACACCAGAAATTCTTTCATTATTTGCCTCCATCACGGGGATTACTTTAATTTTCTTCACATTTACTTGGAATTTCAGGTCTTTTGATGCGTTTTCAATGACCCCAACAAAGATTATTTTCCCATTACTTCCCAAGTTAGCTTTGCAATTCTGGTCACTGTGTCACACTTCTAAATGCAACAAAAAGCATGACAAATGACAACAATTTTTTTTAAAAAAATTATGCCTACAAGTGTTTTGAGATTTCTGGTGTTGTCTCCAGTGAAGAAAAAATTGAAGGACACAAAACAATTCTTATTTGCATTTAATGGTGCTTAAGAAATGAAATTTTGTACACAGATTTTCCTGGTTTTTGCTGCAACTCAAACTGACTAGCTGCCAGATCCTGTCTGCAAAGTTTAACTTCAGTGTGTGTGAAAGTAAAACTTTGTAGTTCTGTCTTTTCTTATGAGACTGTACACTGATGATAAAGGAGGAATTAAATGTAATTTAGAGCATCCAAGTCTTACGGTAACAATACAGAGCAAACAAACATGATTTAGAGTAACAATTTAAATGGCAATACAAAGAGTATGGGATGTATCCATTTTGTCAGATACTCAAATAAACTTCTCTTAATGTCCATGACACCCAGAAGCATGAAAACCAATCTAAAGTAGCTGGAATTCTGTTTAATCACCTCGGTTAAGAGTAGTACTGTTGACCCGTTATAATACAAGTTTGAATTGATGACTTGAGTTCTTAGATGTTATTTCCAAATAAGTAATATGCCAGATAAATACTCCTATTTATCAAATGTTTCACCCTTGCAAGAAAAGAAATTTTATTTTTAAGTGTAATCTGTTTGTAAAAGCTGTATAAAGTGTTAGTCTACAAATGGTTGCTGTCTATTGATACTTCGTTCTGGTTGAATTTTCTTCTTTGGTTTTTTTGGTTTCTTGTTGTTGTTGTTTAAAACAGAAAGAATTCAATTTACTGTTGGCTGTTGTTTACCTCAAAGATGCTGCCCACCCCACTCCCCCCGCTATCTTCTTTGACTGTGCAGTCAAATTTGAGTATGATAAAATAAAAGCATATAGTTTTTCAAGGTAATTAAGTATTTTTTCAAGTTTACTGAAAGTGTCTTGTGAGATAATAGCCTCATTAGAGGAAAACTCTGCTGTGGTACATTCTGTTGGCATGTGGATAATATCTACTGGGTCAGAATACACAATTGAAGCTACCTAGTACTGATGTGTGTTATGTTTGGCTCAGGAAATTTTTATAAAGCACATGGATAGAGCAAGGATAACAAGATTACTGTGTTGATGTGGGTGCTTGACCAAACATACACATCTGTACAGAATTAGGCCTCATCACTACTTCTGGTTACAGTACAAAGTGTTAATTAAGCTTTCACTCTTTCTTTGCTGCTTTTAAAGGATTTTTTGACACAATTGAAAGCAATAGCAAACACACACAAGTCCTGTACCCTAGTCTCTTTTTATTCCCTCTGTACTTTGCTACTAACTTTAGTTTCATGTTTGTTGCTGATTTAAGTGATGAGCACAAACTGGGCTTTGAGTTTGCCCTTTCTCAGCACTCTCCCAGATGAAACAGTTACCTCCCAACACAAATCCTGAACTTGTTTCAGAATATTATTGCTGTGTTCATAAAAGATGTCCTATATGTTCAAGTACCACGTGTGACCTGCTTCATGATCAGAGATAGTGAAGACCAGTCCCTCATGTCTTGTGTCTTTTTGTAACGTCTAAGAATTCCTGTGTTGGGATGCTCTGAGGTATCACAAGTCAACTTTGGTAGGTGTTAAATTAGTATTTAGACTGTGGAGACAGAAACTCTGCTCTGTGGTACTTCCTGAATGACTTTGTATGTACCTAGACAAACGTGAATCACTGTACTGATAGTGATTTTTTTTTTTCCTCCATGGATTTTAGCAAAACAGCCAGAGAGGTAGACTTGAATATCTTCCTACACAGAAGATGTGCAGAGTTGGATAACTTTTAACAATGATTTACCATTGGTATTAAAAATTATTAAATACAGTAAATAAAATTTTTGGTGATTGATTCTGGATCTGTCTAACCTCATACTTTACAAAGACTGTGTTTGTGCAGTCAGAAGTCTTCATTCAATTCCTTTGTGGGCCAGGGGTTTTTTTTAATTGACTTGTATTTGGTTTTGAATATCAATACTATGTATTTGAGTACTGGGTATACACTGAAGATTTGTATTTTGAGTGGCTGAATAAAGATACCAAAAGAAAATCCTCAAGGAGTTAACATCAATGTTCCCCACTGAGGAGGTCTGGGAAATGTCTCTGTACACCTTTTTATTCTGGACTGGAAGATGGCTCTGAAGAAATGTCCCAGATGATAAAAAAATCATTAGGAGATATTTTGGGACAGATCAATACAATTTCTGTCATCAGGTCCGGATGTTATTCATATTCAGAAGGCAAAAAGTTTTACCTGTCTGGTAAAAGAAGCAAGATAGCACCAGACATGGCTTCATCTTAATTTTCAGCCCCAATAACTTCCAATATATTTAGGTATTGCTAACTGCATGGTTTTAGCCTTACTACTACAATATATCCCCACTGTCCATTTTTCCAAGAGCTTGAGTACAGAGTAGCATTGTGATGAGAAACACACGTAAATCTTCAAATATTATGCAGTTCCTATTAATTTTTATATTTATACAGGAAGAATTTTGTCATTGTCAGAGAATACTCCCAGGCAGATTATCCCTATCTTCGTCGTTTGAATAAACAAAAGAGCAATAATATCAGTTTAAGCCAAAATGCAACCTTTGTTGTGTTTAGAAATGATTATAAAGGGATTGTAAAGGAAGAGTCTCTTATGAATAAGTAAATGAAAAAGTAAGCAAACAGAAACTATCAGATGTTTGCAATCAGTTGGGGAAGAATGTTTTAAGGTGTAGCGATTGAATAGAATCATTTCCAATAAGCTTAGAATTTCCAAAGGTGTTGTGAACATCTCCATAGCCCATTGTAATGCAATGTGAGAAAGAGTTTTTCTTAAAGAACAAAGGCAATGTCTTAAAAACCATGTATTTTCTGTAGCTGTCTCTCGAGTGCTGTGATTTCCTGGACTTTCCAATGATATTGTAAATCTAAGTGAAAGAGTTTTTCTCTGGAGGACAGTAGAGAGTTTAATATACAATTGAGAATACAATTGCATTCTCAATTGTATATTAAACAGAGCAGCCTTGGAAATGAACAGCAGATTCACATGTTATTTTCTGTCCAGCACTTTCTACAGGTCTGAATGTATTGCTTTTGCAGGGACAAGAGCTTGTGGTATAAAAATAGGGTATGAAGAGTAAAAATATGGATTTCATTAAGTGTCTTCATTTGCCAGTCTTCAAATTTCTAATACAAAACAGAAATATATTTCTTACAAGCACAATAGGTTTTATCTTTGCTAGAAATTTCAAATAATTTACCATTTGTAGTTGTTGATGAAAAGGCTATAGCAGGGAATTAAGAAAAATTAATCTGTAACTATCAGTGCACAATCTGGGGGTTTTTTTTCAGTTATAATGACATCTTTTGTGCCCTACATGCAAATCTAAGTTAAAACATACATTTTTTTTATATGGCCGTGTAGAGCAACTTCGTGATGTAAAACAGTTCACTTCCCCTGTACAAGCTGATAAAATATTTTATATTTCAAATGAGGAATTATCCCCTTTTATAAAAGCAATAAGATTTCTCTAAGAAGATGATTTGAAATTGTATAACACATGGCATTCTTGTTATCCACAGAGGGATTTTATAATCATAGTAATTTCCTTAAATATGATTGACTTCCTTGGGTAGGCAGATATACAGCAAAATGTTGCTAAGTCTTGGTCTGAGTGAATATGTGGTTTTAATTGGGATGTTTTAACTTCCTATGTCAACTGATTTTTGTCTTGCCTGACTTCATTTTTTTAGTAATAGTAAAGTATTGGAAATCTGGGATAGATCACGTAAGATAACTTATATACTGTAGTCTGTAGCCATCATGTCCTTGTTTGGTATTAGATTTTGTGTATTTGAAATTTTAAAAAATTCTGTAATTTGATGTTTTATTCAAAATTTTGGTCACCAAGTTACTTGCTAATCACCTTCAGAATTCAATGCCAGACTTTTACAGTAATTAGCTATAACGAGGACTGAATGGAAAAGCTTTATCTGCGTACAGTGTAATGTGCACATCGCTTCTGAATAAGGAAATAATTTAGCTGTCACTGAATGAAAGAACTAAAATGCTAGTGAAGAAAAACTACCTGTGGTAGATTATAGCAAAAGTTCTGTAAATTTGACAGCCACCTTCTCTTCATTTCTCTCCTTGAAGTGTCAGATTATGCGTGGATTGCTTTGTAAACCTTTATTACTTGCAAGGAATGACAACTCTAAGGGAAACCTTCCACTTTCACCTGAAGAAAGGCCCTTTGACACCTGGAAGGATCAAATGATCAGAATAAGAGAGGATGCAGTTTTAAGTAATTTTATAATTCTTTGAAACTATCATTTTATAAATTAGGAAAATTCATTAAATCCCCAAGATGTCCCTATGTGTTTATTTTGTCCTTCTTAGTGAGAAAGCCCTTTATAAGGAGATTAAATGCTCATGGTTCTTATTTTTCATAAAGACAGGATTTTTATTAAACCATAAGGAGACAAAGAAGACTGATTCTCCTAGCCTTTCCATAAGATGGTTCTCAGCATTCCTTGCACATTAATATTTTCCTTTCTTCTACCTGAGCTGGTGCTACAGAGCTCATGGTACTTGTTTAAAGACTGGCCCATACAAACACAGGCAGGTAAAGTTCATACCTAGCCTAGTTAGAAACACTTTCTTAAATGCACAATTAAAGAAAAAGAGGGATCTAGGGGAATTAATCAACTCTGGCTTGTGCTTCAGAAAGAGAAACCTCACAGCCAGAAGACTGCAATGATTTCTGTTCTGATATTCATGGCAGTACATTATGTATCTGGTGTACTTGCAGTCCTTCAAGGAAAAAATAAATTGTGTTGAAGAGCAGCTGCTACAGGGGAAAAGTGTATTGGACTGTAGAGGGCAAAATTTATTTCACAATTAGGTTAATTAAAGCAAATTGTTCACTATCACTTTTTTATCCACTACTCAAGGCCTGTGAGATATCGTCTTCTCAAAGGGGTTGGACAATAAAAACTGTACTAGTAAGAACAGATTAGTTACCTGTTACAAGTTTGATGTTTTAAAATGTCTTTGTGGTAATAAACTCTATTGAAAAACACAGAATGACATTCAAAGGACAAAACAGGGTTTTACACACTGAAACTATGAAAGTTCATTTCACAAAGAATAGTAAGTAAGGAAACAAATGATCTTAACACCATTAATGATTCTCAGTCTTTAATTGTTAAGTGAAAACAATGGCTGTACAGACTGCTCTTTTCTCTCTTCTTCTCTGTGGGTTTTTAATTCTGGTGGGAGTAACATGATTTTATTTTTTTTCTTATTTGAATAATATTTTTTGAATTTTTAAAGGAGGAAAATAAATATAATTGAAAGATAGAAAACAAGGTTTTAAAAAAATTACTGTAAATGAGATTCAACAGTACACATATTAGACAAAATATTTTATATAGCATATTATATTAATATTAATAATATGTTCTAATGGCAATATGCTTATATTTACATAATATTAATGATTATGTCATTAATATTTATATAATCTTGTGCTGTCAGGGACTGCCTTTCAGCTCTACTTTAAAATGTGCAAAGCTGTTAATTGTGACCATGTCATGGTTATTATGCTAATGTGCATTGCAGGGTATGCAACAGTTAACTAGGCCATAGAAGTTTCATCACTGGTTTCCACAAATCACACTGCAGGGATCCAGCTCTTTTCAGCTGATGACACTAGTTTACAATTCAAATTGAAATATGCTAGATAACACAAAAATTTCAACAAAGCAAGATTGGGCAAGATTAAATACAATGTGATGGAAGGGCTGAAAGTAATTATAAAATTTTCACCTAATCATGAGAGTTTGATTTTTCCCTGTATTTCTGTTTTTTTTTTTTTTTTGAAAGCTTTTCTGTATAGATTCCAAAGGTTTCTCATTTTTTTCTCTGAACGACAGGATTGCCTAAACAGTCTTTCATCTTTCAGGAAGATACTCCAACAGCATCTCTTTGCTGTTGGTTAATCATTGGTCTGCTTCTGTGTTCACAAGGACAAAATGTGTATGCCTGAATGCACTAAAGTGTGAAACCTTGGTGTACTTCTGATGTTCATACTATAATAATACCCACTTAGCCCAAAACAACACACACAAAAAATGAGCGTAATATTCCATGAAGATACCATATGCTGATTGTAAAAGTAGTTTTCACTTGCCTTTGCTGACAGGTTGTTTAATTTCAGTTTTCAGTTTGTATACAATGGCACAAGAATTTAAAGATATTGAAATGGTCTTTTCACTGTACTGTTTTTGTTTAGCACTATCATCTTTTTCATGCCCACACCCTTTGTGAATTTTCTTGCATGTGAATGAATATACTTTATGTAAAGTGGTGTCATGGTTTAGGGATGATGGGTGTCCTCCAATTCAGTATTCCTATTAAAACCATGCCGCCATTTGCTCCCCCTTCCCTCCAACTGGAAGCACAAAAGGCAAGGATCATGGGATGAGATAAGAACTGTTTGCTGGAAACAGCAATAAGATAAGAAAAGGAACAGTAAAAGCAACAACATTAACAAGAGAAAATATAGCACAAAGAAATTACTTGCATGGAAAGCCTGCAACAATAAAAAAATACCAATCAGTTCTTCCCAAACATGTGTTTTTCCACTGAAAGGAATGCACTTTTCCTCAGAAGCCAGTCCCTTCTCCCCCACCCCTGGCAATGACCTGCTGGGGTATAGAAAAACATCAGGGTCCTGGACACACCACTTCAATAATATCTCCTTCCAGCTGCTGCAAAAAATTAACCTTGTGCTGGCCAAAACCAGAACAAGAGGAAAGAGTAGATGTACTGATGACTGTTTGTGAAGAAGAACGTGCATAGTACAAGCACCAGTGGTGCAAATTTCATGATGAAACCTCGCCAGTTCTTCTGAACTCCAGTTTGAAAAGAGTTTATTGAATGTTAAGCTTTTTGCTGAAAATATAAATGCTAATAATTACATAACGGTTAATGGAATGACCACTGGTTATGAGTATTTACCAGCTAAGTAGTTCTGAATTTAAATTATTTTCTAATTGCATGTTCTTATCAGTTGCTTTATGACAACATGACAAAGTACTTGAGTAACACAGTCCAGAGCTATATGTAAAGGGGAGTTTTATTTAAATGAAAATAACAGCCATTTTTGAACAAAAACAATGAAAATATGTTTTTACATTTGGAATATACTGAGATTACTTATTTTAATTGAATTTTTTCAATACTGTCTTCAGTATTTCCTACAGATAAGTCATTTCTGAAAATAGTAAAAATATCATGCTTTTATTCCGGCTTGCTTTCCTAAGCAGGCTAAAGGATAAGTTTTCAAATTACTTTTTAAAAACATAGGTGTCTTAAGTGAATATTTCAGAGCTGTCAGAAGAGGTTTTGAACTTGGTGCCCAAACTAACCTCAGTCCAACAGTAACATTTGTGATAGACAGTTTTTCAACGTCTTTCATAATTAATATTAATATAAAAATCTCCTGAACTTCAGAATCACTCAAATGACTGAGAACAGTTTCTAAGTTTTATATCAAAGAAGGTGCATTATAGCCAGGGAAATGTTCTGTCATTATTATATATTTTTAGGGGACACTTAAAAGTGTGAAGAGCATACAGGTCTTTCATGGGCATCTTATATGTATTATTGCAGGCATGAATTTCATGCCTTACATGCAACACATACGATGTCTGAACACATGGGAAATCTCATGAGGTCAAAAATCTGCAGTGTTACTGGTTGTTTACAAGTTTGACCTATCATTAAAAATCTGTGAAAAATCTTTTGGCAGCTAATTAGCATTCAGTATCTGGTTTAAATCAGCGAATAGCCAAGAAGTAATTGGATTTTAATGGAACCCTGTAAAATAGATGTTGACAATTAGAAAATACTTCTAAATAACAAACTATCGTGATAGAACTCAGTCCCATGAATTATGGCCAAATCTACAAAAATCCATAGGGAATGTGCTGATTGTGTTGGTCACTGAATAGAAACACCAAGAAATTCCACTTCCAATTAAGTAGTTTATTTGTAGTAGCTTTTTTATTGTGGTACTGCTGATCTGATGCAAATAAGACATTTTCATGGCCCATTTGAAAGATGTAAGAATTTTCATTCTGAAACTCAATTGCCATTTTATCTGCACTATGGCTTGCCAGTATTTCTTACTCTTACTCAGTGTGTGCTGCTTCCTTGTAAAATAGTTAACAGAGAAAAGATAATATTTACCAAAGTCGTGCATTCTGCAGGTTTCTTGCTTCTCCCTGCACAACTAACTTGTGTACATCCGGTGTCTAAGTCACCACTTCCTTCTTGCTGCCTGTTTAGAATGCTCCTACACGACCAGTTTCATGGTTATTCCACTTACAAATCAAATTTCTCATCATAGAACTAAATACCTGTTGTTCTATGAATCTATCTTGGATCTTGGCTGACTTCACAACACAACTATCAGGTCTGCCTATCTAAGGCTTTCCTTTCAGCCCACTTTTCTAAAACATCCCAGACTTACAAAAAGATTTCTTTCTGACTTCTCCAGACAGGTCGGAGATTATTTTCCTATGTGCATTTAGCTCGTGAACATACAAGTTAGTAATATGGAAAGTTGATTCTCCCAAAATAAACAGTCCAACAGGATCAGTTCTGAAAGAATTTCCACTGTAATTATGTAATAGTAGGACACTAAATCTCTTAAAAATCATGAAAAATTATGTAAGGGAGAAAAACTTAATCCTTCTCAAAGCCTTCAGTTGTCTAGGCAAGCACTGCCTATTTACTATGACCAAAGCAATTTTTGGCAGTATTAATAATGCTCAGAAACAACAGAACTGTTTTCTGTCAGGATAAACTAATCCATGCAGGGAACAATGCTGTGCTGGGAGATGTCCCCTGTGGAATTTCTGAAGGGCTGAAAACAATCACAAAACTCATAGGCTTTTTGCTGAAATACATAATGGATTTTGACCTCACCTCATTAAACAGCAGTACATAATACATTATGTATAAAACACTAAACTCACTAAGTAAACATTTTACAAAAGAGTAAAAATGGAACAGAGAAGAACAGGAATCAGAAAAATCCTATCTTGTTGTGAAATTACATGCTTTGGAAATCATTCTGGTAGAAATGTCTACAACATATAGGCATACACATATGAGAAAGTCATCACAGGCTCTCTTTCTTTCTCTTTTGAAGGAGAGAAGTTAAGCAGTCCATTCAATATCTAAAATTCACATCTAACAGGAGTCAGATAACTAATTCCCAGCAGGGAGACCTATCTCCATTGACCATAAAGGGAGTCCAGGTTGACTGGCTCAGATATTCAGGGCTAAATTGTTCATATCTAACGTTGTGAGATGAATTCCAAGCTCAGAGACCACTGTAATGATGCTGCATAAGACCGTGAAAATGTTACAGTTAATTAACTCTTCTGCAAATCGTCTCTACTGCAAAATTTACCTTGCAGGCGTAGGAACAGCAGCACAAGGAACAGGCAAAGCAGTCTGCCTAGTGAAGGGGGCGTAGAAGAGATGCAAACAAATTCACGTGTGAATGCTCACCACACAGAAACCAGCAGCACCCCAGCCACTCACCCACGCCCAGCAGGACCAGGAGGGATCCCTTCTCCCCTTTCCTTCTTCCCCACCACCCCCTGCACATGGCAGGAAGCTGTGCAGGATAACCTCAGAGTCCTAGCCATGCCTATCCTGCCTACTGCAAATGTTAACCATGTCCCAGCCAGAACAAGGACATAGGTGTACTCCTCATGGGCAAGAACTGCACAGCTTATTTCTCAAAGTTTGTCTCTGGTTGTTACCAGATAAGAGTTACTGCATCCTGTTCTGTAAGTTATGTGTTGAGAAGAAATTTGTGTGGAAGTAAGGGTGAAGGTTTGTCTAATCATCTTATGAAACCCGTTGTATGTATAAATGTCCCAATATCTTATGGCAGCACATGGTAACAGAGATTTCAGATAAGGGGCAACCTCTGTATGATTTACTATACAATAATTAGGTAGAAAACAGAAAAGACATAGTATTAACTTACATTTAAACAGCATTCTATAATGAGTACTATGTGCTTGAGTAATATACAGAACTAAAATACACAATCTGATATTTTTAAACATAGTTCATCTGTTAAATATTAAGAAACATCTTGTAAATCTTGTAAATGTTTTGCACTAAGATTAAGCCAATTTATTTCAGAACCTATAATTCCTCAGTAATAAATTGCTATACTGTTTTCAGCAATGAAAATATTTATATACACAGTGTATGAGCAACTGACACTGATAGCAGAAAAAAAAATATTTTACCATAATGTCTGTAAGCAAAATTACATTATGAACTGCCAGTTATTTGGTCTCATTTTCGAATATAAATAAACAAGAAATTAATTTCTTTTGGTGGAAGTGCAGAAATAAGATGACTGCTGCATATATGCTAGGGGCTAATGCATAGGCTTCTGTTCAATTGTAAACTTATATGGCATTCTCTGTCTTGCTAGGAAGCTAAAGGAACAAAAGATGACATCTTTCTAAAGACAAGGGTTAGAACTGAGAGCCACAAGCATGTTACAGACACAGGGTGGCTCTGCAGGAAACTTAACAGAGGCAGGGGTGTCTTTTGATCATGTTTTGAAAGCTATGTGAGCAGAGCATGGTGATCTCATTGATGGGAGGAAATTCAAAATTGAGAGTAGACCTTGTGTGAAACCTTTCTGAAGGCACTCTCATTTGTGAGCATTATGTTATAGGAAAGTGGAGCAGTTTTTGGATGTAAGATGCCTGTGGACATATCTGGCTCATGGGAAGGGCTTGACTTTGCAATACCTATTTTGTTTCTGACATCCATGATAGGGTTAGAGCTTTTTTGCTTTTTTTGCTCAGTGTAAATGAGACACATATCGCCTACTGTTGTTCTTGATAAGCAGCTTCAGCTGCTGAGTTTTCATTCTTTTGGCCAAAATTGTAAGCTTTAATGAATGGTTCAAATTGTTGCTGGTCTCTGTGCTGTAAATGTGGAAGTTAGTGAATATTCTCATCTTTTAAGGAAATGCAACCTTGTAAGATTCCTTTAAATTCAAACAATGCTTCTTTAAGAACTATAGTATAAAGTGAAACAATGCTTCTTTAAGAGCTATAGTATAAAGTCAAGTTGTTTAAACCCTGTAGGCAGTGTTTTTGATGTTGATATATCTTTAAATATGAGTATCTGATTAATTGAGAAATCATTATTTCCTGTACATCATAAAGAATAATTTAATTTCTTTACATACATACTCTGAAGCCTAATATGTATTGGCATTCCAACTGATACATACTTGTGAGCTGTAGATTATGATATGATGCCATGAAATATTTTATGATGGGAGAATTAGAATATTATGACAAATGGGAGGAAAGTTTTGCCATTCTTTATAGGATGAAATAAATTTAAGACTCCTGAAAATAGCAGTTAATGCAGTTCATATATTAAAACATCACGTTGAGTGTATCAAAAACTAAGATGTAAGTTGAAAAGAGCAGAATAAAAATGCTTTCCAGGTAAAACTTCATAAAGTTTCTAGTTCCTAGCTATTACAATTATATCTTTATATTTTCCTTGGAGTTTTATATAAATATTGTCACTTAAATTAAGCAACTAAGCAGTTCCCTTTCTTTTTTTTTTTCTTTACATAGCAGATGGTACGTGAACAGTACATGACAACGACACCAGGCACAAGCCTAGAGAGGCCGAAGAATGAATATGTCTACAAAATTGGAATTTACGGCTGGAGAAAGCGTTGTCTCTACCTGTTTGTTCTCCTCCTGCTTATCATCCTAGTTGTGAATTTTTCTTTGACAATTTGGATTCTTAAAGTGATGTGGTTTTCCCCAGTAAGTGTCCTCTTTAATTTTCCATTCCTGACTGCTCTTCCCTGCCTCACCCTTCACTTATTTTGTATGTAAACCAGCTTCTCTGTAGGTAATGGATAGTTCTTTTTTCTTTCTTCTCAATTGTGATTTGTACTTTGGCTGAAAGTATGTTAGAAAAATCTATCTTTATACTTCCCCATATATAATTTCTGTATTAGTAATAATTTTTGAAATACTGAGGTTGTTGATGCTTTAGATTGCAGTGAATTCTAACCATTCTATGAGAATGTATTTTGCTTTTGTCTCATAATCTCTGTTTAGTTGATAGTTTATAAATGTGTTTGCTGTAATTTTATCTCATACAGAATTCCTTAGTTAAAATATTGCTGACAGCGGCTGTGGTTTTTTAGCTTATTTCTCCTATTTATCAGCATCTAAAATTTAACAATTTATTTGCCCAATTAATTACAGCTTGGAGGCAATTATCAGTACTTCATGCTTGAGGCCCAGCAGCTACATAATTCAGAAATAAATTTAATAACTTTCCACTGTCATATATATATTTTAATATTTATAATGGAATTTTGCATGTAGTAGATTAAAGGGTATGTTTCAGAAGTCTGCAAGATACGACTTTAGTCAGGATGTAATAAAATGCATCAGTGAATATTGAAGCTAAGCTAATTTGCTCCTAACATGCAGTTGTGATACACAGATGATTTGAATAGACTTGTTACGAGAAAAACCATAATAATAAATTTCTGCAGCTCTGCCCTGGCTACTGAAGAAAGTTTCTGTTATCTATTGTTACTGAACCTCTGTCACTAAGGGAAGACTGCTTTATCTTAACATAAATATTTCTATGCTCACTAAAAAGAAAGTATTTTAGTTTTCAGTACTACTTACTAATACGGTTTTTAGTACTTGGATTCCTGTGAAGGGTCTTCCCCTACATGAATTCTTTACAGCACTGTTACTGCCATACAGATTAGAGTGCAAAACATCTTAGATCACAGATAATTTTTCTCTTACGCAGCTCACATGGAAGATATGCTTTTAGTGCCTGCCTGTCATAAATCACAGAGAACATCAAAAACTTTTGTTTTCTGTGTGGCTCAGGGTTCTATTTTTACAGAGTTTTAAAAAATATTTTTTGTTGATTTGGTTTCTACATATTAGCTTGGGTATTTCTTCTCTGATACCAGTGAGGATTTAAAAAAAATAGAAAGTCTACTTATAGGAATGCCCATCTCCTTGTAGTTCCTGTGTGGAAGATACCAAATGCCTTGATCTGCTGAGGGACAGTGTCCTTATGCTTTTGCAGCAAGAGCAGTGGAGTAACAGCTCTAGCAGTGCAGGTTTACATCCTTCCACAGAGTGAAAGGGCTGTGAATGCCACAATTACAAGGAATTTCCTAATTCTGTGTTAAAGAATCTGTATGCCTGATGTGCCCAATTGGATAGTGACTTAACTGTAATGCCTTCATTAATTCGGGATAATTTTAGGGAAATACTGAAATTCAGATAAATATCAACTGTAAATAAATTCGTGCAAAGTGCACAGGTATGTCACAATCCTCAGCAAAAGTGAATGTGATGTTGTTAAGAAGAGAGAACTTCTTTTACTGGGTGTTGTATTAATAGACTGCATCTCTCAAGACAAGAAGTAACTCTGAGGATACCAGAAATCTCACCCAGAGAATCACAGAGAAGCACTGCTAGCCACTGAGTCTAACAAGGATGTTTAGTGCACGTTCAAAGTCTGGAAGCATATAATTGAAGCATCACAGTTCTTTCCTGTGTCAAAGGAAACACCAATTATGAAGAATTAGTGTAATAGTTATAAGAAATTACCAATACTATCATAAAACCCTTTTCATGATGGAATTAAGTATTTATTTCTCCAAGTGTTTTGTTGCTGTTTGAAAAGAGAAATATCAGTATAGTGTCAGAATTAGATTTTTATGATTCGTGAGTTCCAAGCTTGACAAGTATTTGCTGTTTAGGAAATGAGTTGATTGATGTATATCACACTTACCCAATTAAGAATTCCCATGACTGGGAAGAGTTTAAAAATAATTGCAAAATATTATCCTATATGCAGTCATCAGTTATTTAGCAAATATTAATCTGTCAACTGTGATAACACTTACATTTATTAAATGTATTCTAGGTATACTGTGTAGTATACCTAGAATACATTTAGAGATTATAGGACTATGTTTAATATTCATAGTAGATATTGTATTTATTCAAGAAACAATTTGTATTGTCACTAAGGCTGATAAACGTAATTAGAAAAAATGTTGCCAACATTTTAAAATATATTTTTATAGTAGAGTCTTGAAGAGAGTGTATGCTGAAGGAAAAATTCAAGCATAATATGACTGCAGTATATAATTTTATAAGGAAAACAGATTTTCAATAATAGAGGTATTGGTGCTTTAGCAATTGATTGATGTGATTCTATAGCACAGCCCTTTCACAAGCCCACTCAGAGCTGACAAACTGATTATTTAGACATCAAAGTTTCTTTAGTTGTATAAAAAGCTTTTTCTATAAAGCATCCTTGACTCTTTCATTAAGTAATAACTTGCAGTATACAAAAATCACATGCTATGTCTATTCAGAGATCCAGATTAAGATAATAATGAAATTATGAACAGAGCTTGAAGCATTGAATTAATCCACGCACACATGTCCTGCCTTAACCCCCATAAAACCAGACAGTGTGATAAATACCAGCAAAGAAGCTAAGCTGATAAAGGAGAACATGAACCAGACAGAGATATGCTGCAAGATGAATAGAGTTTGATCTCCTTTTACAAATTTGGAATGATGAAAGGCAGAAACTTTTCTAAGCTCTATTGTTTGAGAAGCCTTTGGCATAAAATGTAGATGACTAAATGGAACAGAATTTCATTGTTTCATTTCATTTCAGTTCATTGCATTTCATAAAAGCTAGACTAAAAGAGAACAACCTGAACAGAGAATATATCCCTTTTCTCATGCTGCCCAATTAAAAAACATATGGGCATCTCCAAATTGTGCACATTAATTCAAAGGTATCCGCTGTGCCTCATTCTTTTTTTTTCCTTTTCTCTCTTGCAGTTCAGAGGGATAGTGTCTCAAGGTTTTTTGTGGGAATAAGCAAAGAAACCTGTGAATTCATTATATTCGGCTGTTTCAGAGAAGACATTCAAATAATTATGCCTTGAGTTTGGTGAATATGGTGAAATAGAGTAATTTAAAAAATACTATTATTTTTGCATGAAAATCAGTTTAAAAAAGGGTTGAGTTTTTTCCCCTGGACAATGTATCACATTTCTCATGTAATGGAAATTTCAGATTCTGTTTTTAACATAATGAGGCTTTCTGAACACTAAAAGGGACTACTAGTTTTAAGAGTTTAGAAAATGAAGAACCTTAAGGGGTTTAAGGCTGCAAGGATGTCAGAAGTCCTGTGGACAATTCTGAAGGATCCATTAGGTCTGAAAGAGAGGACCTTCCATGTCTCTGATATCTGCTGTAAGACAAGTGCGGCAGGATGGAACCAGTGAAGATTTCTAGAGGGTGTCAGCAACAGCTTCTGAAGAGGACAATTAAAGGTGGCACACAGCTGGATCTGCTACTCACAGGATCCCATGGGAGCCAGATCTGAAGGGTAAAGTTACCCAGAAAAGCTTGATCAAGTTTAAGGACTGTATCCTCCAAATGTAGGATGGATCAGTCCTGATAGTTAGATAAATTTCCTGGCTTAGCTGGGCAGTTTACTTGTGATGGAGCTTCAGTGAAAAAGTAGTATAGAAGAGTTGGAAGTAGATAAAGGCTACAAAGAAGAAATTTCTAAACAATGTGTGGGCCAGGAAATGTGTCAGGCTTTCTGTGTCAGAAATGCCAAAGCTCAGCTTCAGTTAAGAATGACAAAGGGCAAATGGCAACAGAGTCTCTTGCAGAGTCACCCTCTACAGTGTTTGAAAGATATTGGAGACTGGGGAGATCCTGGGTGGCTGGAGGAATGCAAGTGTTGCGCTGGTCTTTAGAAAAAGGGGACCATGGGTTTACCAAAAGTGAATGATGCCTGACCAATCTGATTGCCATTTTATGATAAAATGTCCGGGATTGCCATTTTATGATAAAATGTCCGGAATTATAGATGATGGGAGGACACAAAATATTATTTACCTTGACTTCAGCAAGGCTTCTGACTTTTTCCCACAATATTCCTTACCCTAGTTAGGGTATTACAGCCATGAGGAGTGGACAAACAGATACGTATAAAAAGTAAACTGCCTGGGTAGTTGGGTTCTGAAGGTAGGTGCTGATGTGTTGTGGTCTGTATGGAGGGCAGCAATAAGCATTGTAATTGTCTTGTCCTGGCTCTTCTCCTTTGCAAAACCTTAATCAATGACTTGGAGGAGATGACAGAATGCTTGCTCACTGAATTAGCAGGTTATATCAGTGTGGGGGTACCATTCAAAACTTCCAAGGCTTAGGCTGGAGGTCACACTAGCTCCAGGCCAGGATTGTCATGCTAGGTCATGTGTGTTAAAAATGCGCCTGATCAGGTGATTACCATTCCTAATGCTCTAGCAAATCTTTTTTAGATACCCCTCATTAATTCAGTTATTGCATTATTTAGGTTTAGCCACATTATCATAACACCAGGAACAGCTGTATGCCAAAGATTATTTCTGAATTTTTTTGGCCTCTGATGGAGACACCCATGTTTTCCATGGATTTTAGTGGATACTCCAGCTATCGTGGTCTCCTGGAATAAGAAAGGAAATTGCATTGTATTTCATTTTGATAAGGACAGATAGTAATGCAACTACAGTGTTTACCACGATAACTAGTTGCCTTTCTTCAGTGTGGAGGTTTTTTTTAACTCTGACAAAAATTTTAAGCACAGTGTAAGAGAAGTAGACAGGTCTTTATAGCTTTAGATGCACTGCTAATCAAACATAGTTCAAATCTGTGCTCAATCTCAAGTTCTCCTGCCATCCATATCAAACCTTACTTGGGTTTAAGTCTAACAAGAAGAGTCAAGTCCTAATACTAAGCCTTAGAATAACTCCCAGGTCACCTTATCATGACAGGGAGTGACTTGGTCTGTGGAGGGCCAAGTCAATCAGTGTCCAATGTCCAGTCCAACAATGCATATCCTAAGCATGGTACTTCCTAAGAACAGGATAAATGTTTGGCCTGCCCTTGTACCTGCACGTCATCTGGACATAGAGACAAAGGAAATGAGAACTGTGAGGGTTTCTGCACATTTCAGATAGATTGCAGGCTTTTACTTTCTCCGTTACGCACTTAAATTTCTGGCACTGGAATAAATAGGGAAATTGCCACAGTTGCACAAAAACATACAGGGTTTTCTAGATAATGGCAGGTGTCTTCTTCTTTTGGCCTGCTTTTAATTAGGGAGTACTCTATCCGTGTAGCCATTCACAGAAACTTTTATCACAGACATAGCACCCTTCTAAATTTCTGGGGTTCCCATTAAAAATGAATATAGGCAAATCATTAAAAATTCTTTTTTTCCCCCTTATTTTTAAAAGTTTTCTGTAAGGCAATAGTAATTTTTTGATAGTTCATTTAATAAGACATGTTGAAAAGCAAGCTATATATAATCTTACTATATATATATATATATATATATATATATATATATATATATATCTTAGTTGGTGGATAATGGTACTGCTCTAAATCTATAAATAGGATATGTACTTTGAAATAAAAAGTGTTTTTTTAATAAAATACTTCTGTGAACAACTATTCAAGCACTTGATAAACTCAGGCACTGAAGATTGAGGGAATTACTTAAGGAAATATAGAAATATGAAACTAGGAATATAATGAATTAAGAAAGCAAAATTTTAACTGAAAATCAGTTAACACTTTCTGACAGTGGGACTTAATAGACTGTGTAATAGCATACCTTATTAAACTGGAGATGCTCAACCATTTGGAGCACCAAAAACCAGAGCAGACAGCAATGAAAAGGTACAGTAAAGAACACTTAGACCAAGAGATCTCCTTCACCATAGACATACATTAGAGTACTTGTACAGCCTTCCCATGCATTTTGTGATTAACAGTGGGTCCTCCATGGAATTACTTGTCATTTTGAGAATGTTGCATTACCTAAATACTTAAATAAAATAAATTATGAAATATTTCATAAATTTTCATCCAAATTTTCAAGTCAGAATATGAACATGCCATAGTTTCTATTCTGAATAATCCTAAACAGCTGTATTTTGCAACCTTTCTAAATATTTTATGCAGAGAGTAATAATTGAGTAGAAAGATACTGAGATACTTACCGCAGAAAGCTGTTGCCAAAGAACGACTTTTCAGTAGTGATAGATATTTTCATTTAAATATATTTTCTTAAAGCATTTGATTATTCTGAATTATATTATGAATCAAATCATGTGTATTTAAAAGGGTGTTGAGGAACACTTAAGTGTACATTTGGAATAATTTATAATATTAATAAAGAGGTATAAAAATCTGAGTACAGTGAGATTAAAGTGTACATGCAAGTTTAAGACTGGATTAAGAAAACCATTTTGAGAGCCCTTGTAAACCAAAGGAAGATATTTATTTCCATTTCTTCAGCTAAGTTGCATAATTACAAATGTTAATATAATAAAATTAACTACCCAACTTATAAAAACCTAATTCCTGAATAAAGACATGTAACAGTGGGAGTAGAAGTCTATTTCTTCATAGTCAGTTTTTCTAACAAAGCAGATGTAATGCCAGATGTAATAGCATTTTTTAATATCTTTGCGGTACAGAACCAAAGACAGAATATGGTCCTTGCTGAACAAGGAAATGAAGCTAAAACTGAATCTGTTTTGAGAATATATTCTTTCCTCTTGAGTAATACCTGTTTTAATTAATACTTTAAGTAAGGAAATCTGTTATTCTGTATATCAGGACAAAGATAAAAGAGGACCTGAAAATATCTTGAAAATATACATCTTAAGTGTGAATCCTATTTTATGAAAGAAATGTTATAAAAATAAGCAAACATCAGTGGTTTGATAATTTGCATAATTCATAGCTGTTTTCTTACAAATCTGTTGAATTCAAAGTGGTCATCTACTTTTCTAAATCTCGAAATATTATCTACCCACTTTTCACTCTTGTCCACAAATGCTGTTTTGGTTTGTATCCAGCCCTAAGCCAGGTGAGACTAACTTCTATACCAGGAGTGCTTGCTGTTACCAAGGGCTCTGATTTGACCAAAGTCTTTGACTGAAATTACTCCACTGTCATCTAAGCAGATGAGTCAGATAACCTCTGTCTGAGCCCAGCAAATAGAGTCCTTGCAACTGAAAATGAGATGAGGCATCAGAAATGTTATTATACCAAGCACGTACTTAGCTCCAAAATTGATATTGTAAGTCAAACAGAGAGTTTCATCAGATTCATTACCAATCCTGTTTTGCTGATTGCTCTTTAACAATCTCTAACCACAGTCCTATTATCTCAATGAAACAGTACACTCTTGTTTGCAAAGCAAGTTCTCTAAATAGTAATTGCTACAAGAAGTGCTGCAGTGCAAGCTGGATCCATAAAGCCATTAATTTAACTAGCTTTGGGCCACAACAAGTGGTGTCTTGGTCTGAACTTGGCAAGGTCTTTCCCTGATCTGGCCTGGAAGGAGGATGTAAGGATCCTACAAGAAAGAAAAGGATTTAACTGAGTGGAAATGCTGTATCCTTTCTGCTCTGAAGTTAATGTCATTACTGGTTTCATTCAGCCACTACAGTGTGTGTGGACTTACTTTTAATATATGGAAAAGTTGAATATTCAGGAAGCAGAGACTGCAAATCAAACATGTTTTTAACTCCTGAGATGGAAGCTACTTGATTTGAATTGAATATGTGTTCAAACTTATGTTGAAATCAACTTTGAGAATTTTTTTGGTTTAACTATGCTAGCATATGGGTCAGCCTCTTTCCAGTATTTGATCTCTCCCCAAAAGGAGAAAATACACATCTTCCCTTGCAGCTATTAGCTGGTACACAGAGCAGAAGTTCAATTTCATTTACTCAGAGGAGCCTGAGGACTGCATTTGAGTGTAATGCTGAGAAGGTACAGAAACAATGATGATGTGATGTGATATGGTGTGACATATGATACTGAGAGTGGCTGACCAAATTCAGTGAGCCAGTGTGTATCAGTGAGCCAGTTTCAGTGTTGGTAGGAAAATAAAAACTGTTATTCATCAAATTTAGGTGACTAGAAATACTCGTTTTTAAACTGAATGAATGTTCCCCGTGCCTCATGCTCATTTCTAATGGCCGCATGCCTACAGCAGCAGACCTACATTGTCATAATCCTGGGAGATAAATCCCAGATAAATCACCTGATGCTCTTTTGCTTCCATATGCCATAGGCAGCATGAGACTCAGCTACCTGAGAGCAACTCACTGTGAGTGCAAGAGCCCTAGAGCTGCATCTGCTTGTTTTCCACTCCTAATAGTCTGGAGTCTGTTTAGAGTCTAAGAAAATAAGACATCCAAGGTGGTCCTCCCATCAAGATGTTCCACAACACGATGCATCTTACCTAGAATTCTGCAGTGGTGGCTACTCATTTCAGCTGGTTTTGGAGTATCTATATAGATAATTCACTGAAAAGCTAGACGTCAAATGTCTTTTAGACCAGGACTTCTCAATCAAGTAGTCTTGATGAGCTTTTATGAGGATTCAGAGACTGAATGTTTGTGGTAGAAGGCTTTGTCTCTTTTTCTCCAAGCACATACCTGCTTGGGAGCATTTTCAAAGCATGAAAAATGTTTCTACTATAGTTGAAGGCATCCTGTTGCTGCAGTTAGAATAAGTCAAGCAGTTCTGAAATGAATACTGGTCACACCTGTGTGAACACTAATGCTAAGTTGCATCTTTGGTACACAAGAGTTTGGCAGCTGCCAGCAGTTTCCACGCTAGTCAGCTCCTTGCAGCAGTAAAACCTGATTGCTGTCTGCAAGATGCCATTTCATCCTTCCCTGCTGTACAGCTGCGTCCTGCCTCGCTGAGGGCTTTCAGTAATTACAAAATGTGAGTCTCAGCTATATCTGTATGTACAACATTGTGTTACAGCTCAGGGCCAGCAAACTCAAGCAGTCACAGTCACCAGCATCAGGATAACCAGAATTCAGACTTGCCATGCATTTCTTGTCTTTATGGAGCACTTTTTTTACCCCCCACCCTAAGCAATAGCTTGTTGTGCAACTGCATCAAAGTCCACATCTAACTAATAGATATTGGGTCCCTTTCCTCAAATCAGTAGAAATATATTCAAATATTCAAATATTCAGTTATTTGAATAGGAACAGAATCAAATCCTTGAAACAGAAAGCATCACATTTGTTCACTACTGAGGAAGCCGCAATACTCAGTAAAAAGCAATTTGTAATATAAGAAGCAGAGTGGTTGTTGAGAGAACATTATGTGTAAATATTATGCCTTGCCTTTTCATGGAGCTTAGCATTGGATCTCAGTGCATTGGGGTGGTTGTTTATTCTAAATCCCTCTATTTTATATTCTATGTAACTTCAATTTGCCAGTTATAAAAGGGACATAATAGAATTCTCCTATCTCGCTGTACTGCATAACTCAGTACTTTTACAATCTTAAGGTGCTCAAATATTGTAGTACTAAGAACATAATAATTGTTTGCAGTCACAAAGGTAATAGAAATGAGGATCATTATATAAAATCCACAGTTTTATTGTTTGCATGCATGCTACAGAGTTTATGTTAGTCCTCACAGATAGTCAGTTATGCACATAACCCAAATCTAAATTTCCTGGGTTTGCACTTCCCAAGTGGTCAATGAGAATGGATAATGAGGCTGTTAGGCAAATATATGAGA
The DNA here is from genome assembly GCF_035770615.1 of Melospiza melodia melodia. Classification (NCBI taxonomy): domain Eukaryota; kingdom Metazoa; phylum Chordata; class Aves; order Passeriformes; family Passerellidae; genus Melospiza; species Melospiza melodia. The sequence goes on from NC_086195.1 coordinate 81,262,235, forward strand.
ATGTGAGCTTTGTGTCAATGCTTAAATTAAATATCTGATATAAGAAAATACGGCATACTGGAGAACATACTTATACAAAGTAATCCTGAGGGATATGACTGGGTTTACTGAAAAAATAAGAACTTCTAGGTAAGTTGAAAGTGCTGAATTTTGTCATGTGGCATACTATTTTTGTCAGAGACATTTCTTTGTCTATATAGCATTTGCACAATAATCATTGCTGGGAAACCTGAATCCATTAGAAAGAACGTGCTAAGTAAATTGCATCATTTTTGTCCACATAATTTTTTTATTCTTTTTCTACTAAAAATTTCTTCCTGCCAAAGGCAGCACAGAGATTGCCACCTAGGAGTTTAGTTTTCTCCAGTCTGCTTCAGAGCAAGAATTAATCACTAGTTCTTCCTCTGCCTTCTTAAATTTCAGATTTGTCAATGTCATTTTTTTGTACTTATTCTGAAATATGTTACTTATTTCGTTCTTTTTATTTTATTCCATAAAAATATAAAAACTCCATTTAAACCTGATAGCTAACATAAACTACTTTCACCTGATGGGAAAAGGTATGAGCTCAGAGGAAATCATCAGACCCTAAATTTGGTTAATAAAAGAGGAGATACTTGTTAATGGTATTTCTTTAGAATATCCTGATATTTTACATCAGATTTTTCAAGTGTTTTCCTTAAAACCTAAGTGTCTTTATAATGTTTGAGTATTGCAACTTAGAAGAAACTGTCCATAGTCTTTGCTAGAGAAACATATTTTTAAATCAGTCAGTGCTGGCTAGGAATTGTCATTATAAAAGCTCATCATAGGTATTTTAGTTTTGCCTTATGGGATGTATCACTATATACTGGGTACTTTTTAAAAGCTTGGCAGTGGTGTAGAGTTTGGAAACTGAATCTGTTTTCACTGAGAAAAGTCAGTACATTAAATATTTCAAAACAGTAAAGTATTTAACCCTGAAAAACAGATTCCATAAATAGCTTTTCTAAAAGCCTCTTTCCTGAAGCAAATCTTGCTGAGGAAGAATTGTGGTTGTACTCTCCAGTGGAGTGAATGAACATTTCTTACCCTATGGAATTTAAGCAAAACTTGTTTCTCTCTTTGTCTCCTTTCAGGTCTGCTAAAAAATAGCTATGATTTTTTATTGAAGGCTGGTTTGAGATGTTACTTAGCATTTCATATATACATATACAATCTGATTAGTCAGAACATATATTTGAAAGCAATTACCGTCTCTTCAATTATAGCTTTTCTCAGTGGCAAGCATAATTCATTCAATGAACAATTTATTGATGTGTAATTAGTGGCCTCTTATCTCTCTGCTTACATCAAGAACTACCTGAAAACTGTTTAGAGTGAAAATAATTTTTTAGGTTTATTGTTTTTTTCTTTAGCTCTTCCATCTGTTCCTTGTAGTTTGCAGCAGTTGTCTTGAAATATTTTTATGTGATCTAGCTGGAAGGCTGGTGGTTTTTTTTGGTTTCTTGGGTTTTTTTTGGCAAGTTTTGTGTCACTCTTTATGTCAGGGAAATGGGCAAATCCTTTACAAATTAGCTAAATGCCTGTGAAATACCATGCAGCTGAAGCCTGCAAACCCTCAGATGTACCTACTGAAGTAATTCCTCACTCATTTTTCACATTATCAATTCTATGATAATGATGAAAGGAAGTAAAAAGAAAGAACGGAGATATCAGCTGGAAAAATAATTGGGCTGAAAGCAGGAGGGACTGAGGAAGAAAGGATGAAAAAATGACAAGCAGGTGATACAGAACAAGGTATATGGTAATGAGATATAGAGCCTTGACCTACAATTGAAGGAGAAAAAACTAAGCTAATGAATTAAAACTTAATTAAAAAGAAGTTATTGATTAATATGAAAGCAAATAAAAATCCCTCTTTGTCTGTTCTGTAGGCTTATATTATTGATAGAATGAACCCTGAGATGTTAATATAAGTTTTTTTATGTGAGTACTCATTTGTAAAAGTTTATTGTTCATTACATTTTTAGAAGGCAAGTACAAAAGCTGTTTCAGCACAGCCAATACAAATGCACTTTTCAAAAATTTAATGACTATAAAACTGTATTTCCACTCCACACCCTCCTCCCACCATAAAAAAACCCAAAAAACAACAAACCAAGTTTAATAACTTCATGAAACCTGCAATTTCTCACAGAAAATTACTCCTTGGAAAAAATAAGGTATTCTCAAATTTTTAAATGCATTACTATTTGTATATTTATCAGTAGACTTCAGGCAGGCAGTTCTGAAAATGTTTAATTCATGAAAAGAACACAAAATAGATACAGCAACAATAGTAAATTGTGCATAATTCTCACATCTTCTCCTCAGACTGGAATGGGACACCTGCGTGTTACAAAAGAAGGCCTTCGACTGGAAGGGGAATCTGAATTCTTATTCCCTCTTTATGCCAAAGAAATCCATTCGAGAGTGGTAAGTGAGTAATCTTGCAAAAATGCTAAATAAAATGAATGCACTTCTGAATAATTGAACTTTCCATGATTTCTGTCCTGTAAGAAAAAAAAAAACAAACATATATATATATGTATGTTCATGTATATCTGTATATACACATATTTCTGCACGCTTTGCAAGGTCGGTGTTATGATGCTTTGCCAGAATTAACATTTATCTCTTAGGCATGTGATAAGCAGCTCAAACAGGAATTATAATTGTTATTGTATGTAAGTAATGCTAAAACTTGAGGAGTGTATGAAAAGGTTTTCATTATTTTTACTGAGATTATTTTTTAATACAGACTTCCCTAGGAAGCTGCTTGTTCTGTTTATTCATCCACTACAGAATAGTTTCAATATCTCTAAAATTAGTGGATCCCAATGGAAAAGTTACGATTTCTCTAAAATATATAGCTTTTTTCACTTCAAGGACAAAGCCATGAGATGTCTGACATGTTTATATATATATGTGTATAAAATGTACAAGTCCAAATGGAAAGACTTAGTATTTTCTCTAGTTCAGCTAGACATAAAAGTTTGTTGTTGTTATTACTAGCAAGGTAAACTAAGAATACCAAGATTGGTCAAATATTTATCAAAATTATTAACTTTAAAATGCCACGGAGAAAGGGAAAGGTGTGGAAGTTGTAGGTTTAGAAAAAGGAAGAGAGCATCTGATTGGGATTTTAATTATCCAGAGGGGGACTCTGAAACTTATTCCAGTGAATTTTTTGTAGGGAGATGTCTGCTTCTGGCTAATAAAATAGTTTCCAGAACTATTGTCCGTAGCCCAACATCTCATGAAATAAATTTTTATGTTTTGTAAATATTACCATCAACCACTGGGTCATTTCATTGAATAATGTACTATTCAGTGACAATGAAAGCCAAATATGTCTCTTTCATGTCTTCAAACATGTAATTGAGAAGAAATCGGCAGCATGTGAGTTTTCTGAAGCTAGGAAAAAAATTAGTGTATATATATATTGCTATGTCAAGAGAAAATGTAAATAAATTTATCAGAATGAGGTTGTTAACATGCTTGACTACTAAAATTTAAGCAATGCCAACATATTTTACTTATACTGAGCTTTTACTTTTCTCTAAATATTTCTAGTTTCAGGAGCAGCTCTTAATTAAGACAGTGAAATTCCATTACTGTATCTGTTTTTCCATTTACCTTCTTATGCTGTAGTCTTTTCTGCCTCACAGACAGTGAGAGAACTATTTATGTGCTTTGGTGAATTTCCCTTGAGGTTTGGTTTTTTATCCAGTAAGACATGTAACTTTTTAAGACCACCACAGCTAATGTTGAAGAACTCCCTCTAGTCCCAAAGATCGTTATGCAGTATTAAGCTACCATTTGTGCTCTCTTAATATTCCTTTCAGCTCTTAATACATTTAGTACAATATAGGAAAAAGAGGTGTGGCAGCATCTAATACAAGCTTAGCTGTCCAATGATCCGTCATGATCATTAGTAGCGTGCATTAATTAGATCCTTCAGGCTACTGCTTCTCTCTGCCTACTGATAATTCATCAGAGGTTTTTTGTTTGTACCCTTGCTTCTTTTAAATATTTGAACTCTCTAAAGGCTTAATTGCCTGAAGCTTTGTCTCCTGAGTTGCCATTTATGTGTTTATTCACATAACATTACTTATTTGTTAAGCTTTCTTTTTCTAAGTTTGTCTTGGAGAACTGAGCCCCTCTCAGCTTTCAAAGCAGCTTTCTCCCTTGCCTTAATAGTTCTCTCCTTGCAGTCTCCTAACAGATTTTCTCACCTAATGAGGTCTCCAAAGTGCTAAGAAAATATGTAGCAGAAAATCTACTCGCTGTGCATTGTCTCTGGAGCCTATTACAAGTTTATGCCTTTATTATGAGTCCAACGCAGAGCTGTGGGCAAGACCATTGCACCTTTGCTGAAACATCTTCATGGAAAGATAAAAGATGAGCATTTTTAAATACGTTTCTAGATTTTAATTAGTCAAAACCACATGTGTGCAGCAGCAGGTCTGGAGTACAGTTTATTCTCACTTTCATTTGATACCACAAATTACTAAAATATTTTTTAAATCAACCAGTGACAATCAAATAAATGTAATAAAGATGCCCAGCTCCGTGGGTCATTTAGCAGATTTACTTAAATGTGCTATATTTACCCAATCCCCAATCTTTGTTGGCCTTCCTTTTCCACTTGATACTAACTTACTACCATTCATTCTAACATGTGGCTTACTTTTTTCCTAAGACTTTTTATTATTTTCATTATTCATGTTAATTCTGTGAGCTTTTATGTTTTCCCAATATAATTTATAAAGTGTGATTCATTTCTTTTGCTCACTTAATGACTTATTTTGCAAGAGCCTTTCTACCTACTTGTAAAATACTGTTTGTTTTCTTTTTAAAATTGTGTAACTTTTATGAGTCCAAATTGTGTGTTGCTTCTATTTCATTACTTTTTAATAAGGTTTGTGGTTTTGATACTAAAGAAGTGTTTTTAGTAAAATTCATCATGTAAAAAGTGTTTAAAACTCTCAGGTTGTCTCATACTCTAAGCATTAAGTTGAGATGAAAATATGCCTTGGGGTTATTTTCAGGGGTTAGCCCTTCAAGTTACTATGTGGTCTCTGGTGAGTCCAGAAAAATAACTAGAAGCCGTATCTGTGAAAGAGGCTGATCTCTTAATAATATTCCAGTAGTTAGAAACTCATTTATTTAGGACTGGGTATCTCCACTGAGGTCACAAGCAGGCAGATTGCTGATACTCTCTTCATATCATGTATTCCCTGGTGCTTTGGCAACTGAGATCTGCATAGGCACTTCCTATCACTTACTGAGTGCTTGTCCTCCAGAGACAAAGTGTGCTTTAGTATGAAAACACCTGTACTGCAGAAAACTTCCTCCCCTTTTTTTGAAGTCTGCCAGCGTATTTACAGTTTGCTGATCCAAATGAGCGATAAGATTTGTGTACCCAGATAATTTTCTGATACTTAATGTCAAGTAAAGACAGTGGCCACTGTGATTACGCTGAAAATCACCTGTACTGTCATCTGTTAAAGTCAGCACTGATCTAGTCAGCCTGCCACTCTCTCCATCACTCACTGTTAGAGCTTCCTTGCCTGGAGAGCTGATGCCAGGTGCCAAAATTAGGCCACAGACTGCATGGACCATTGAGGAAGCAGAATGCACAGCATGTTTCTCACCACGTTAATGCAATAGTATGAATTCTCAAATTCATACTATTTAGAGTGCTCACACTCAATTAAATGGCTTGAGTTATGTACTGACAGGTACTGAATCTAGTACTAAAGCATTTTTTCCAAAAGATAAAATGTTAGCAGCCATGTTCATTGGTCCAGTAACACAGGTTTTGTTCACCTGGCATATTTCCTTTAATTATTTTTCTTACTTTAAATCTGATGTAGTATTAGTAATCAGAAATATCTGCCCACATTATTTGATGAGATCTTTGGATAGTTTTGTAGCTGCGAAGACCTTTCAGTGACTGAGTTGATACCAACACTAGACTAAATTTTGAAAATGGTTCACAATTCTAATTGTACTATCTAACATACTTTATTTTCTTTCTCCATACTTCAGGACTCATCACTGCTTCTCCAGTCTACTCACAATGTGACTGTGAATGCTCGCAATTCAAATGGGGAAGTCACAGGCAGATTAAATGTGGGTAAGTCTGAGTGATTATTCCTTGTCCATTGCTTTGGAAACATTGTAATGAATATTTGTGTAGAGATTTGAGAATATAAAGCACTAAACACATTATTATTTATTACTATTATGGTCATATTTGAATAGTCCATCTGCCACTTAGTAAAAAGCAGCAGTATATTTTCAGTTTCTCAGTTAGGCAATAATTCTTCAAATATTTTAAGCACTTCTTTATTGCAGAGCTATGCAAGAAAGGTCTCTGCAAAGGTTACCCTTTTTCCTTGTGTAAATATCTATTGATAGTTGCAAATCAATTTCTGAGAAAATACATTTAAGCAGACATCCTAAAAAAATTCAAGTTCAAAACTCAGACATTTATCTTTTACTATCTATGGTAGCAGTAAAATACATCGGTTTACTCGGTGAAATCAATAGATCTAGACAAACATAATTGAGAGATCTTGGCAGAAAAAATAACCTGACCTTACTCTTTAAATCATATTTTTAAGGCAGTAATGGCAGCAATATGTGTAAGCCATGACAAAATTTTTCTAAGCTTTGTTACTATTTTTCAACCTTTATTTGACATTGGAGAAAAATCTAGCAAGTTTTTCACACATTTTTTACAAGGTCCTCAGGCAGCAAAGCATAAATTCCTGCTCATTTAACTGTAGCCTAACTTGATATGTTTAAGTAGTTTACTAAATTGGGATCCAGCAGAGCATTGATGAGCAACTTTTCAGTGCTGTTGAGAATGTGTAACTTCTGTGACAACTCCTGTTTGAAGAATTACCATTTCAATTCATATAATGTTTTTCAAGCCTCACTGTTTTCAAACAAAAGGAAAAAATATATATAAAGGAGCCTGTTATTCCACTTAAAAATGTATAATTATACAATTTATCTCACTTCACTCTTTAAATGCTTTCAGATTCCCTTTTTTAAATTCTGTCAATCATAAAGATCTGCATGACTTGTCTTAAGAAAATACTGCTAAATATTTATCAAAAGGAGTGTGATAAACAGGTGCATGGCATACTCATTTTATAGGCACAAGCCTTTGCTGAAGAGTTAATATCTTCCACAATTGCCAATGTGCTGCAATTACGTCTTAAAACTCTAGTCCTCTTATAAATAAGACTAGTTGCAATTGTGAAGAAGTCATATAGATAAGCTTGGAATTGTTCCAGAGATGACAATATAATATAGCATCTCTCACAAGATTATAACAAAAATACCTTTTAACTCATGGAAATTGTGATTCAAATGATCTTTTAAAAGAATTTAATAAGTTACTAAGAATGATTTAAATACACAGTCTTCAACAAAAGTAATTCACACAAGAGACGTGAAACAAATCTTTACTTGAGTTTCTGTGAAATACCCCCTATGAAGATAACAGGCACATATTATGCATTCCTTCATGAATCACAGATATACAAAAAAGACATAAAATGTGAGCAAATTCCAACATGATTACTCTGGCTTTAAAGCTTCTACATGCCTCTCAGTTCGTCTGCATGCAATACCTCTTGGAGGAGTTGTGTGGACATTGTTTTTTTTAAATCAAAACACTGTGGATGTTGAGTTTTGTACTGCAACCCATAATTACACTGCTTTCAGAAGTCTCACTAAATGCAAATACTTCAAAAAGTGCTTGCCAGGGAAATGATGATTTCAAAATAATAGGGACCATAATTAAAGAAAAAAAGCCCAATTACATTCTTCATTCTTTTTTTTTTACTTCAGTGGCTCCCTGGATGACAAAAACACCCATTTTGTTTTAATTACTTTTTACAAATAAACAAACAGGAACAAAACAAGGCATAAAAGGAAATAAGATTTTATTTAAGGGAAATGATGGCTTTGTTAATATTTCTAGGAGAAATGGGACTCCGAAGAATGTTGGCCCACAGACAGCAAGGAAGGAATCTAAGCAAAGCATAGTTCTGGGAATGTACAGGCTTAATAGTCATAGGGAATTAAGAAAGTTGTGGAGAGAGTTGCTTATATGCAAGGCAACAATGTGTACAAAACAGATAGTGAATATTTTCATTAGAATAGCTCCTCTCCTTAGAATCATTAATACGATTCAAGTGTCATTGTTACGGCTTGCTTATCAACTTTCAAAACTGAAATATCTAGAACTTTCTTCGGTAATCCACAAAGGTGTTAATTATGATTTCCAAGATTTCTGTTCTTAACCACTTCAAAGCCTTATTCAATCTTAGAATAGAAGAGCAATGCAGCACTTTTGATTTAATATCCAGAGCAATAATAAATCAACTTAGTGCAAAAAACTTGTCAAACTTTTTCAATATTGATTGATGATAAATATATTATGTACAAAAGAAACATTTAGACTATATAGTGAATTATGAAATCTTTAAGAGCAACATTGGTATCAAATAGTAAATTATGTTTTACCTAAGTAAACATAAGCGTCTATGTACAGCTTATCAGCAGATGAAAATAATACAGTCAGCTTTTGCAGTTCTGGTTCAGTCATTGATAGTAAGTCAATAAGAGCAGCATGTTTGCAACTGTCTCTGCTGAAAAGTAGGACCAGATTTTTAAGATATCTGTCTTTAAATGATTTTGTAAGGAGGTTTCAACCTACAGAAGATCCTAAATTCTCCTTGTAATATGTCTTTTTCAGGAGAAAATTTAAGAAAAAAAATTAAACTTTTTTAAAAAAAGAAAAAAGGTTTCCAAAGTCATGAAAGTTTTGTGAGAGCAGATTCCAGTAGAATGGGTTGCTGATCCTTGTCCTATTTCAATTTTTTACACTAAGGAATAGTAACATCAGTAGCTTAGGTCAGGGGCTCAGTTTAAAGTGTCTAAAGCTTGTAGGAATTTATTTAGATAGTTGGATTATGAAGCTGTTCTGCATTGTTAAGCATGAAATCAGCTTCACTCAGAAAGCATGGGAATATGGTGAAAGTCAAAATGGCTTATGCAGTGTGAAAACAGAATTACAGTCAAAATTCTGCTTAGAGACTATGTCTCTAACATTAACCTGAACAGCCATTACAATGTGAGTATATGTGCTATCTCTTTTTTCAGACTGGAACAACATTCTGAGGAAACAGATCAGTGTCAGTACCTCATACATTGCTTTAGCACTGATAATTGCCATTTAGAAAACTACTGCTTTCCAAAGTCAAATCATGTAGGGGTTTATCAGCATTTTAATATTTCTTTTCAAGTTATGGTAGTTTTTCATAAGAGGCATAGGAGGAAGAAAACAGTGCTAAGGAAGCATGATGACTCTAAGAAGAGTTTGATCTTGTTTTCACAGGGAAAACCCTGAAGCCAGTTTCATAAACTTAATGACATTGTAAAATCATTTAGCTTTTCCTTCTTTATTTTTCCCAGAAGTCTTTCATTAAAAATCCCATTTTTGTCCAAATAAATTCTTTCTTATCTCTAAGATAAAAGGCAGAACATATTCCTTGAAGATCTTTGTCTGCAAGATGATTATTTGCACAACTTTAATTGGTGTCCAACTGGGCTATAAGAAAGGAAGATACAACATAGGAGCAATTAATAGAAGGATAAATCTGAAAATTCATTGAAGTATTTTTGAGGTGATTAAGAATTTCTATGATCAAGAGTTTAGAGTATTTATTCGAAGAGGATTAAAGTAGGAGTGTTTACTTCCTAAAGTATAAAAATTTTAGGTAGCAGTGAATCTGATCATATAAAGACATACATGCTAGTTTATGTAAAAGTAAAATTTGGTTAGATGGATAAGATTTAGAGAGTTGACAGGTAGCTGCTAAAACATTCTACAGACTTTTTGACCAATTCTCCTTTTTAAGAGAATATGCATTAAATGCACATGCTTTTTAATATGCATTAAATGCAAATGCTTTTAGTCTTTGATGAGACCATTGAGTATTTGAATGTATATAATGTTGAAAATAATTAAATAGCAGAAAACAGTGAGAAATATTCAAGATATGTTTAAATGAGACCTAGTTAAGCAAATCAAGCAGCAGTTTAATACTTAGACTCAAAGGAAAAGTATCCTCTTCTGAATAAAAACACCATTGATGGTCTAAGCACCATGTAGAGTAAGATGCTTACGGTAGCAAGATATGCACACCCTGTCCCCAAATATGATAATCTTTGTGAAGAAATTCACAATGATGTTCACAGACAGACAGAGTGACTTAAGCCAGAATTAAAACATCCTCTAGCAGTTAATCAGATCGTTAATGTGAGGGTAGAGGGGCACTGGAACAGCATGCCCAGAGAAACTGTAGCTGCCCCATCCCTGGAAGTGTTCAAGGCCAGGCTTGGATGGAGCTTTGAGAAACCTGATCTATTGGAAGGTGCCCCTTCCCATTTCAGGGGGTTGAAACTACACATTCATTAAAGTCCCTTCCAACCCAGACCATTCTATGATTCTATGATAACGTGCATTGCCGACTTGTTAAACAGGACAGCATCACATTAAGGGAAAATTTAACCTGGCCCAGAGGACTTGAATCCTATGCTGTCACTTTTCTTCTCAGTCTAGAAAAGGATGTAATTCTACAGAGCTTTGTTCTGAAAAAAAACCACTAGTATTTGGGAAGCCATTTTTTATTTGGAAAATAACCATTTGGGGGATACTTGTCTGTCATCAGAGAGCAATCACTCTTCTGAGTAGCTTCATTGTCTCTTTATTCCAATGGGAGGAAATAATTAAAAATAAGTGAAAAAGGGGGAAATATTAAAGATATTTATAACCTTCTCAATTTTAAAAGTTTCAATGAATTTGCAATCCTAAATATATTTTGGTTTCAGTGGTACAGTAATCATTAACATAAGTAATTGGGTGGTAATTGGAAGGTTATAGTTACTGCTAAAGATGAGAATAGTTTCTGCACCAAAAATAATTGAATTTTTGGCAGTGGTTAATGCTAGATGAATTTGTAAAGTTAGCTGAAAGTGGCTGAAATTTACTGAGATTATAATCTAAGATAGAATTTGGATAATTAAGTACATCTAAAATCCTAGTCACTTCAAATGCAACAGCAGTTTTGAACCCTGATGGCAGCTACTGCCCAAAGGAGGAGCCACACCCCTATCTTTGTGCATCAGGTGTGCAGAACACACCCTTAATCCTGATGGGCAGCTTGAGCATGTACCTGCAGTGTAGCCTTGTGGCAATGAGCACTAGGAGCACACTGGGCTGCACCATCCCTCATCTGGGAGGCAGAGGCTGCAGCTGGAATGCTGTAGACCCTCTCCAGTGGGATGGAGCTGTGAGCCATCCAGGGAGCTGCTCAGATGGCCAGGGAGTGGAAGCAATGAAGTGTAAGAGTCTGAAGAGGTTGTGTTTGTTTAACCTGCAAGAAGAGAAGGCTTAAGGAGAGCTTCTAATGGGCACCAGGTACTAGGAGGGCTAGAGACAAAATAAATCATAGAATCATTAAAGCTGAAAAAGACCTCCAAGGTCAAGTCCAACCTTTGACCAAATACCACCATGCCAACTAAAGCATATCACAAAGCGCCACATCTACTCATTTTTTCAACACTTCTGAACCCACTTCCCTGGGTAGTTTGTTCCAAGGTTTAACTGCTCTTTTAGTGGAGAAACTTTTTCCTAATATCAAACCTGAAGCTCTCTTGGTTGAGGCCATTTCCTGCTGTCCAATCACTAGCGTGAATCCAGACTGGAGGTGCACAGAAAAAGGGCAAAAGGCAATGGTTATGGTTTGCAGAGAGGCAAAATGCAACTGCATAGAAGGGGTGGGTGAGACTCACCACTCTTCCATGGTTAACCATGGGAACAGATTGCTCAGGGAGTCTGATAAATCCCCTTCCTCAGAGGTGTTAAAACTTCATCTGGACAAGACCCTGAGCACCTTTATCTAACTTCCAGCCGAGCTGACCCTGCTGTAGTTAGGAGTCCGGACATAGAGAGGTGACCTCTGGCTTGCATTCTTCTGTGATTCAATCTTGCCCAGTCTTCACCTGACACGCTGGAAGGGTTCACGTTGCTTACAGACCCCATGTCAGACTTTCTGGTCTGATATAGAAATCCTGGACACTCTAGGACATCTGAAATAAGCTGAAGGCCAGGCAGAGAACACAAAAGAATGTATAATGGTACTAGACAGCAGTTGTGAAATGAATGTTGTGAAATGAATCGTGCTCCATCTGTTCAGCTGATCCTCTCACACTGTCCTCTGCCCAGATCCAGTAGGTAGGCTTAGAATACTGCTGAAACACAGTGCATGAGTTGACCTTATGAAAATACACTCGTGGATTTCTTTTTTTTTCAAAAAAAAAAGAAAAGGGGAAGAAGAATATCCATTATACAGACAATAAAGTACTCAGGAATGAGAGATCAGCTATCCTCTCTGGATAGAGGGTTTCATATTATCATGCCTCATCTCCTTTAGTATTTTTCTTTTCACCTTATCTGTCTGAGGACTGTATGTTTCAGCTTTTCCTGTTGAAGTTCTTCATGCAACAAAATTTGGATTCATTAAGCCTGTGAGAAAAGGTGACCAATTTTTTAAGATCTCTAGACCTGTGTTCAATCACAGATCACAACAAAATATAAACAGTGGTGACAGTAAGGCACTTTTAATTTGATCTGAGAGGACATAATTGTTTCATCCATTTCATAAAAGGAGAACTGAGAGAAAAAGGGGAAATAGGATCAGCAAGTGTTCTATTAATGTATTAGAGTTGTTGTTCAAACCTATGAGAGATGTATGTTACAGACATAAAATGTGTATGTGCAATGTGCACATTCCCTGTAGTAATACCTTTGTTCTAATGAAATACCATACCTTTCCATATGAAAATATACCTAACTTTATGTTTCTGAAATTAAGGACTTTACATTTATTGGTATTGTATTCTATCATACATGGAATGAGAACTGAATCTGTAGGAGTATTACATTTTTAATACCCTTTTAATGAGATCTTATTTTAAGTAAGGTGCTTTAGTTTAATAAAAATTAACTGGAAAAGGAAAATGCATAGGAATATCAAAGAGCAGTCTGGACTTTGGTTTATACCCAATACTTCAATGATTCTAGGTGGCAGGAGAAGAGCAAAACATACAGAGTAGCTGACAGCCATAGGTTAATTAGAAATGGCAGATGAAAAAAGAGAGTAAGAAAATAAAAGATATTAAATTACTTAGTGATAGAAGTAAATCCAATGTTGGAAAGCCTTTTCTTCTGAAAGATCTAAAGACACAGTAAAAATGCTTAGTAATTGGCAGAACTATTTGAAGAGTCTGCCTACTGCTAACATGTAGGCAGACTCTTCAAATTTCAGACTCCTCAGATTTCATTGGCATTAAGCATTTGCAGGTATTTATTTTATGGCTGGCCCTGTTTTTGACAGAAGATCCTTTGCTGTCTGGTACATCTATATTTGTATTGGCCTGGAATTCAAAGGTTGTGTAGCAGTAGAAGACAGTTTATTAAAACACTTTTCAACTGAAATGGAGTCACTAAACAAGAGCTTCCTTCCACGGAAAATCTCTAGGGATGTAAAGAGTGAGGACAAATGAAAATGAAGACTGTTTAGCAGTATGTCAGTTTCTTTTTGGTAAAAAAAAAGTTGACCATTTAAAGCAGCATCCTCAGTGTCAAGAGGTATGTGATGTGAAGATCACTTACAAGGTCTGCTTCAGGACTGCACTGAAAGGAGGAAACACACAGAAACAATAGGCAATAATCAGCCTGATATGCAAGAATAACCCATTGACCTGGAAATTCGTGTGACACATCTCACAGCAAGCAGAAGACAAATATTGTCTATAACCTGCATTCAGTCAGGTTGCATTTTTAATCATAGGATTTTATCAGCAAATATGATTATATAGTATTAGTTGACTTATATGTAGTTAATATGCTAGAGTGGTAAACAAAACACATTTAGGCATTAGGAGATTACACTTTCAGATACTGAGTTTGGCTGCTGTTTGTGAGTTGAAAATTAATCTCACTGAGATTATGATACAGTTACTGTTATTGAATATAGCTAGTTTATGTGTATTGTGGAATACCATTAAGAGAAATTACTTGCTCCTTTTCATTACATAAACTTTTTCCCATTTAGGTAAAAATCTATTATTTCTTTTTGAAACCCGAGATATCTTATCTCTAGCATGAATAAAACATATGTTTGAATTTTGTTTACCCTATCATTCCTTCTTAAGATTCAAAATACATCAGTTATTATTCATACCATTCTCTGATATTGAAGATTATCTATAGGACAGTCCTTGTCTCACATTAGTGGGGCACTTGTGTTAAGAAAACTGTGGACTTAAAGATTCTTGTTAAGGATTTATTCAAGTGTGCAAGGTCCAGGATCAAACAGTCTGAATGCAAATGCAGCATGGGCAAGGGCCATGAGTTGGAGTTCCAAAGAGAGACAAGTTGAAGTAGCTTTGGAAAATACAAAATGTTCAGTAAGTGCTCTCACACTGCCTGCAGAGTTTTTCCTTAATTAAGCTAGCTTTTAAAATCATGGAGTTGGATGAATGGGAAGGATGAGGGACCAGCCCCTGCAGCACTGGTAAAGTTGATATTATCCATTTTACTCAGGCCTTTGATTTTTTTGAAAACACAAGGATCTAGCTACACTACATGAAAGGCCAGTTGCATTATTGTTGCTGGGCACAAACGGGAACAATCAATCACTAACCCATAAAATGACTCAGGTTGGAAGGGACCTTAATAAAACCTTAACCAAGATTGTCTAGGAAACCATTGACAGGCATCCATCCCTGCCTCACTTACCCAGAACTGTTTCTTTTGCTGTAAAAAAATTTTTAAAATACTGTTTAAGGCCTTTTCTCTTGACGAAGATATTTTCTGATCTCACTTTTTGCAACATACTTCTCAGAAATAAAGTCTTGGGCTTCAGAACGGCTTTAGAGAAGAGCCATATTGGGGTCCATAAGACTGTGCTTGGGTGCACATGTGCCACAGAGCATAACGTAATGCAGAGCTCAGCCCTCTATCCTCCTTATTCAGGAAGAATCAGTATTGGGTTTTATGCCTTAAAATTGTTGCCCTCATTTAGGACATTATGGCATCTCTAACTCTTTCTTTGTGTTTGGTGGACAGTTAAAATCAATGTTCTACATCTGCTGAGTGAAGCAATAAGCAATATGTATGGGGCCTCATGGTGTGCTTCTGTCATACCAGCTACCAACCAGACTTTGTCAAATGCCTGCATGTATTTAATGCCCCTTTCACATAAGAGCTAAAAAAAAAAATCCCATTTCTTTTGAGAATTACTACCTGAAATATATTTAACATTTTTGGGAGCAGACATGGGAAAACAGGTTCTTAATGGGAAGGAAGCAGTTCAGTGCCTCTCGGTCTTGTGGATAGTCTGTGAAATACATTTATTAAAAATTGCTGAAAAGGAGTCTGAACTGCATTGACCATTCTCTGTAATTTTTAATTCTGAACATAGATTTATGATGACAACTCTATGTAATAGATATTCAGGCTCAATGTGGTGTGAATTTTAATTGATCAGGTTGTTAGAACAGGGAATATTAAGAGTTTGATTTTTATCTGCTTACCAAGCCAATATTGTAGAACAGGATGTTTTAGTGAATTTTGGATCTGGAAGTATGCACAGACTCTCTTGCTCATACTATTTTCATTTTTGGAATACCAGAATCAATTGCAAATATTCTCTTAGTTTCTTGAAACCCTTAAGAAAATGATCAGTAGCATTTGTTAGATAAGTGGAGCCAAACTGGCATCTGTTAGGAAGAGCTGAGGTCCTGCTCTTACATGGGATGTTTGTTATTTTAAAGCATTTGAGCCTCCCTAATGAAAAGGGATGATGCTGCAAAGACTTTGATAATTAGTTTCTGTTTCAAAAAAAAAAAAAAAAAAAAAGAAAGAAAAAAGAAAAAGAAAAGAAAGAAAAGATAGATTCATTTGATCAAAGCAGTTTCAACACCATGGACATGAATGTTAGTCTGGATCAATTTGTGTGGGATTTTCTAGATTCCCTGGAAACCCAACTACAAAGGAAGACTCCAAGACATGGTTTTGAACAACAAATTATATCATGTAAATAGACTTAACAAATTTCAGAACTTATAAGTTCACTATCCTTAGAATATCTGAGTGCTTCATGCCCTTCAGTGTTCTTAAATGAGTCACTACATTGTTAACACACCAATTAAAATTATTAATTTATATATAAAATTGAAGAAAAATGATGAAATTATTCCATTATTCTACTGTCTTTTGCAGGTCCTAAAATGGTAGAATTCCACAGTCAGCAATTTCAGATCAACTCAAAGGATGGAAAGCCACTTTTTACAGTAGATGAAAATGAAGTTGTAATTGGCACAGATAAGCTTCGAGTCACAGGTTTGTAATGGTTTAAAAAATGCTCAGATAACACTCAAATGAAAGGCACAATAAGAATGACATTTTTAAATAAGTTATTATGTGTGAATGCAAGTTCTTGTTTTACCTCATTAGGAAACAGAAATATGAAGATAATCTGACCTATTTCTAATCTAAGACATTTATATATGTGTGTGTATATATATATATATATAAAATGTGTAAATATTCTGTAAAATGTGTAAATATGTGTGTGTTTGATTTTAAAGCCATTAATAGCTGGAACTGTAGTGGTCCATCTTTTTATGAATTATTTAATGTTTCCAGTGCTCACTGTCTGAAACTGAAAAAATTCTAGGTATTCCATTCTGAGTAGTAATGGTCTGATCTGTGAAAACTTTAGGGAGAGAAATATCTCTCTGATATTTTTGTACGGTTTTATCTTTCAAAGTGAAAGCTACTGTATTTCTGTTCTGTGAGTAGCACATATGTCACAGGAAGATATTTGTAGTATATCTTAAATGTCACCTGTCAAGAGAAAAGTTTGTCTTAGGCTGTTTCTTCAAATCACTGAAGTACTCATTTACAAAGTAATATGTCAAAGTTATCACACGAAAAGCTACTTCCTTTCATACAACCTGATAAAGTCAACCTTCATTTTCTAGGTGGCATTAAAATAGATACATCAAGGTGTGATTTCTCTTTTTGAGCAGAAGAATTAATCAAAGGAAATATTGAAATTATTCTGTAATTTCTTTTCAATTAATTTTTTAACATTTTTTACCTGATTGCAACTGCCATGTTTGGCCTTCCCTAATTACTAGTCCTCTGGAATCTTGAGGTCTTCATTTCAATGAAT
This sequence comes from Melospiza melodia melodia, assembly GCF_035770615.1. Classification (NCBI taxonomy): domain Eukaryota; kingdom Metazoa; phylum Chordata; class Aves; order Passeriformes; family Passerellidae; genus Melospiza; species Melospiza melodia. The sequence goes on from NC_086195.1 coordinate 81,279,595, forward strand.
AGATTCATATTATTTCACTGACAAAACTATAAATATGGTAGTAACTGTACAATTAGTGATTCAAAGCCAAAGTTAAGTTATAATAATTGTGTTAATAAATTTTGTTTACGCCTGAGGGTCTTATCTTAAGGTTTTTTACTTTTTAACCTAATTGAAATTACAACTTTGTTTAACCAGGAAACCATATCAAATAATTATTGTTTGCCCAAGGGATGCTAAACTTTAATAGAAAAGCATGTTTAACAAAGATATGAAAAACTGCATAATTGTTAACTGATTTGGAAAAGGTCTGTCTCTGCTCAAAGTAAGTAAAAATCATTCATACACGAGTTGAAATTGTTATGCTAATATTAATGACTCACTCATCCAATATTAATCTTTACAGTGCATTGATAATTATTTACTTCAGCAGATATTGTACTAAGACACATTGCCTGGGTTTTTTTATACTGTAGTAAAATTCAAAAGCAAATACATTAAAGTCAGTGAGGTTATTTCAGTGTAAAATTAATGTAAGTGAGAGGAGATTCATGCCTACTTTGCTTCAAATTAATTTATTAAAATTGTGATTTAAATGATACTATTAGCATGAAGGAGAAATTATTGTGATTTTAATGATACTATTAGCGTGAAGGATAAATTAGTAACACTAATATATACTGAGACTATTTTTAAACATCTTAGATAGAGAATTAAATCAATGTGAAATAAATTTTGAAAAGTTCATACCATAAAAAATAGATAATCCTTGGCTTAAAATACACAAAGAACATTTTGCAGTTTTTTATGTACAGTGTAGTGAACTATTTGATGTTACTTCTCCTTATTTATGTGAATGATGAAAAGCTCAGCAATGATTTTTAGAAAACCTGACAGTTTTCAACTAAAATATAATATAGCAGACAGCAAATGTGTATGATTTGTGATATTTCAAGACAAAGGTAAATGTCTAAGAGTAATAGAATCCAACCCAACACCTACAATTTCCTACAATTAGTATGTTTCAACTCATACTATTTCAGTCAGACATTCTGTGGCCCCTGTGTAGAATAGAACAGTGCAAATCAAGGAAGAGCAAATGCCTGGGGAAAGCCTCAACCAGGAACGTGCCTCCGATACCCTGCAGGGTCGCTGGCAGGTCTGGGTGGTCACACTTCCCTGGAGCACAGAGAGATGCTGGCACCGGCTCCGGGCAGAGCTCTTGTGCCCACCAAATGCTCTTCTCCGCTTTGGGGAGGGCTCCAGGGCTTGTCATCTCCCTTGGAGGAGAGTGGAGAGAGGCTGAGCTCACATGCTCAAACATTAACATCCAGCTGCGTGTGAAACACCCTGGGCTGTGTGAGACACCACCACATGGTATCACTTTATCTCCAGGAGATGCTTCCTGTGATTGTGGCAGCTGGAGGCCAGGCAGGACACACAAGGGTGTCCCAGATGACAGTAAGGACATAGGAGGAGGCAAAGAAGCACTGCCTTTGGCTCATCTGTGACATCTACATCACAGACACATCTCGGTGTATATGAAACTGAAGCTGGGTTTAGCCCTTTGTGAAAATTACTCCTCCTGAAGGAGCATGGACAAAAACTGCATCCTCTTCAATATTATTTCAGTAAGGACCTGTGTTTTGCAGGCATTTATTATGTTGCTGTGGCAGTACTGAACATCCATGTTTTGTTCTGGGAAGGTTTTGTACATTCAGCTGGCACTGGTGACAGTGAAACCACCTTGTAACTGTATTGACTAGTTCTATAATGTCGTCATGGCAGGCTCATAGAAACATAGAATTTTAATGGTTAGAGAAGATCTCTAACATCCTGCCATAAACCTAACACTGCTATATTCACCTCTAAATCACATCCCCAGGTGCCATACCTACGCTTTTTTTCCTTAAAGGAAAGCTGGCAGGGCAGAGAGGATCAGTTTTTTTTATGGAGAAACATATTTCTATCACCCTTTCTCCAGTTTACTACTTGCCCTTCTGCTTGTTTGTCTTTTATAAAAATCCCCTGGAGTATTTGCTCTGTTCTGTGCAAAGGATTTCAGTTTGCGTAGCTAATGCTGAAGTGCAATGTGACAGTGTGTGTTTAATTTAAACACTTCTGCTCAGAAGGTAAGTTAAGTAGGAGGCAATTTGAGGGTATGAGTAAACATTCTGTTAGGCTTTGAGAAGGCAAATGGTCCTCGCTTGATAGGGTGCGTGGGGTGTTAATGAATCTTGCTGGCTTCAAACCTGTCATTGAGAAAATTAGAATCTTGTTCTTGTGTATTTTAGGAATAAATTACAATATCTTTATAAACAGTAGCCTAAAAAATAGTAAATATAGTAACAGTCATATCACAGTTAAACTAGGAAATGAAGACAGAAAATCAATTTAGGACCATTTTCCAAAAAAGGTTGCCCTGAGATTTTTTTCTTTTAGTGGCATACTGTTAAAACTTAATGCTGTTTGGTGAAGAAGCTTTACTCATATTAAAGCCAAGGTTTTATTCGTGCTTAGAGGTGAAGGCTCTAGAATATGGAAATAAGCCTTTTCATTCCATTTTACACCATCTGGCCACCGCCCAGAACATTAAAACTGATGTTTGCTGTTCTCTTTCTTCCATTAGCCTCTACTTCCATGAAACTGATACTATCTCTGTAACCACTTCCTTGCTTTATAGAATCATGGGATCATAGAATCACTTACATTGGAAAAGAACTCTTGAGATCACCAAGCTGAACCATTAGCCCAACACTGCTAAGTCTACCACTAAATCTTGTCCCCAGGTTCCGCATCTGCACTTCTGTTGTATCAGTATATCCCTGCAAAATATCTTAGTTGTATCAAATTAGCATTTTCTGATAAACATTTTTAATTCCTTAAGCTGCAGAATATTCTCAATGTTAATGAACATGAACTGAAATGTTAATGAAGCAGGGTTAATGCTCTGTCTGAATTAATAAATTTTATATTTTCCAGTATTATATTCATGCCAGTTTGTAATTTACAGAAAAAATTAATCTATTTAAATTTATAAGAGTATCAACAGCTAAATAAAATGTAAATTCAAGCTTAGTAAATCAATGATTGCTCAAAGTGGTGAAGTGATTTAATATGGTAATTCTTGTATCTTGTGTTCTTCTCTTCCATCAAGGAGATTTCATTCTAGGAAATCAGGATTTCAGTTAAAACTCTTTTCAAAAAGCAGCACATTTTATGCCTTCTCAGGACGTCCTGAGAATTTTCCTGCAATCCTCATGAAGAGACAGTCTTCCTATCAGTTATCTCAGCAATGTATTAATTTTAATGTTTTTTCTTGATTTCACTTCTTTTCTTTTTACCATGCTCTCTGAGGTTGCCCCAACCAATTTTTAATTCTCTTTTTCCCTTTATACCACATTTAATACACATTTATACAATCTACACCATACCTTTTAATCTTCCATTGCCATTCTCTGTCTAGACAGAGCCCAAATCCCTAACGCAGGGATTTCTACAGCTCAGAATTCTTTCCAGAGGGTAATGGCATAAAGAGCAGCCAGACAAACCACCTGGACTAACATCCTAACTATTAAAACATATTGCCTTGCTACATATTCACCTGGAAAGTGCTCAGGTATATGAATCCTCAAAGCCAGAGAAGATCTCTCAACCTAAGACCTCTCCAGTTTTTGATGAGTACATTCAAAAAGCCAAGGCACAGAAGTTGAGAGGCTCCACCCTTGCTGTAGGTGGTGGTGTTCAGCTGCTTTTCCTGAGCTGCCTCTGCTGCTGAGGGGCTTTTGTCCTACGTCAGCTGATTTCCTGATCCTAGTGGAGCTTAGGTGGAAGGTGGTCACTGGGTTGGTGACACTGAAATAATGCTAATACTCAGGAGAGCAGAAATCGAAGTCCTTGGAAGATTTTCAGGTGCAACAGAGACCTGAGCAGGCTCCTGGTGAGGCTGGGTGCCCACTGTTTCTTCCTCTTTGGAATGAAACTACACATATATCAAGGTGTAAACTCTCTGATCCCATAGTCATTAACATCTTGCTTGCAGAAACACCATTTCATATTCAGCAAGTCTGCCTGTAAATAGGGGAGAATCTTTGATAAAGCTATATGACAGAAATTGTGATATGCATGGAGCAGTCTAAAATGAATATGATTATTTAGGACTGTAGCATTTGCAAAGATTTTGTATGGGTTTAATTATCTCTATTGACTATATTGAAAGTTACATTGTATAAATCTTATTTATTTTATTTCTGTAAGTAGTTTAAAATTTATCTGTCTTCAGACCATTTTAATACTTTAAAGCTGTACATTTACATTACTTCTATATTGTATTTGTCCAACCAATACTGCAATGGTAATAACATAGCTGTATTTTAATTGTCTTTTAATTCTTAACAAGTGTTCTCTTGATGTCCAACATCGAAATGGCCATATTAAAAAAACCACTCTTGCTATTTTTGTGTTATATTTGAGGTATTGCATTATAATGTTTTTTCATCTTTTGCTTTTTTTTGCAGGGCCTGAAGGGGCACTTTTTGAACATTCTGTAGAAACACCACTTGTAAAAGCAGAAGCTTTTAAACAGCTTAGGTAAGAATTTAGACATAAATCTAATAAGTAAATATTATTTTCTATAAATATTCATATTTTTAGAACACATGATTTTCAACACAGAATTACTAATAACTTTTTTTCTGGGTTATGTGACAAGTTATTATTTTGAAGGAAAATTATACATATTGTTCTGCAATTTTGAATTATACTATGAATTGTTTGTTGCTGATGGTGAATATATTTAAAAACCCTGTGGAAAGATTTTCTGTAAACTTCTATTTTGCAGTTTTGAAAGACTTTGAAATATGACTTTTTCTACTTAGTTACAATATAAGTTGCTTATCTGTAGTAGGTCATCAACCTGTAATTAGTCAAGGTTTTTGAAAACTAGTATCTGAGGAAGCAGACTAAGGAGAAAAGTTTGGAAATGCATGAAGCTCTAATGTATGAAGGGAATTAAAAATTGGTTGGGGTAACTTCAGACACGATGGTGAAAAGAAGTGAAATCAAGAAAAAACCATCAAAAATTACTAAAAAGCAGTTTGGGCTGAGATAATCATAATTAAGTACTTTGTATGTTTCAGAGCTCCTTAATTCAAGGATAGGCTTTTTTTTTGCATTAATCTATTTAGTTTTTAGTATCCCAAATTAGTTTATAATATGCTGGTTATGATGAGGTAATAAAGTCAAATTATATTCTCTTCATGAACATGTTATCTTTCATTTATATGCCAGTTCAAAGAAGAGTTTGAAATGAAAGAGGATGTCTTTAACAATTGGATTTCTGTCCTTTCATACCTTGGCAGTTTGCTTCTTTTTTTGTCATAATTTCTCTTTTTAGTTTTCCTCTCCAATAGGGATAACTACTAGAGAGTAGTGGAGGCTGATGAAAGCTTTCAAAAACACTGTCTGTATCTTGTTGATTGAATTTTCAAATTGAGAATAACAAATGAGAGAGAGAGACTGTTAAGATAATTATTTTCATTATCTCATTTGTATTTAAGATTTACTTTACCTTGTGCTTGCATTTGAAGACATTTATGATTTCAAGGCATAATTTTAACATATTGATGTCCACTTTCAAAAATGTGTTTCTTCTGTTATGGTAGAATTTGGAAGTGAGAGACTTTGACCAATATTCTGCATTTTAAGCGTACATTGTCTGGTTTTGTAGGAAGTGGATTCATTATGTTGTAAATTTGACATTTTCTGTGATTATCTCAAGTTCAGTGAAGTAGGAAATCAAATTTCTTAATTGCAAAATCAAGAAGCTCTCTGCAAATTTTGATTGGATACGTATCTATTATTTTCCATGGTTGTTACATTGCTTCAAATTCATAATCAATTAATATTTTAATAGGGTTAATATAGTTATATTCTACATCTGTTATAAACTGTTACATTATAAGTTCTTTTTGCAGTTTTGTTTAACAACAATTGCAATGTTCCTGACTATATACAACTATTGTTAGTATAATTTTTCTGCCTCTTTTTCAAATAGGATAACAGTAGGAAGGAAAACACTGAGCTTAATTCAAAGTGTTCCTAAAGTTCTCCTCCATGAATGAATTTATCTCTTTAGTGTTTGTCAACTATAAACAACTATTTTGATCTGGAATGTTGCTATTTGTTAGCAGAGCTCAAACATAATACATAAAATCCCACTCAGTTCTGTCTTCGATTAACTTAAAATAGGGGGAAGTACAGACTTCTCCAGAATTAACAGAAGTTTGCTAGTAATTATTGTGATGTCTGGGAACTAGTGACATGGCCACTGATGCACTTGTGACTGTATTTGACATGAATCCAGAGCTGCTAAACACCTGTGCTAGAAACTGAGTTAGCTTAACCCTAAGAAAACTGATTTTGTGGGCATGAGGCTGTGCAATGCATGCACCACTCACTTGTGCCAGCATAGAATAGCTTGGGCTGGAAGGGACCTTAAAGATCATCAAGGTCCAACCCTTCCTGCCATGGGCACCTCCCACCAGACCAAGCCGCTCAGAGTCCCACCCAGCCTGGCCTTGGACACCTCCACCATCCACAGCTTCTCTGGGCATCCTGTTCCAGTGACCTACTATCCTCACAGCAATGAAATTTTTCCCAGTATCTAATCTAAATCTTTCCTCCTTGCTCTATCACTTCATGCCCTTGCAAAATATCCCTCTTTTCTCTCCTCTCCTGGTAGGCCTTTACCCAGAGAAGTTCAGGATGCCTCAGTCCTTTAATTTATTTTCTTTTTCTGTCATAATCAGTGTCAAGTTTGAAAGCAGAGATGGCAATAATTTCATATTTTCATGAAGGAATTCTGGGAAGGTTTAAGAAGGAAATGTGCTGGTCTGCAGTGCAGATGGTAAATGAAGATGTAGGCAGAGAAGACCATTTTGTCAAGCTGGAGAAAGGTTACTTTCAAGGGTAACCTTAAATGTCAGCATAAGCAAAATTCATGCATTCTGTTGTGAAGGAGTTCAGACAAATTTACCAAGAAAATTTATATAATGCTTCACAAATAATCTGTTTCATTCCACACGGTTAAATACAGGTACCTACCCACTGAAAAGTACTTCAATAGGAAAATTTAAAAGGCAGTTTTAAGTATGACTTTCCTATTTCAGATTTGAAGATGCTTCCTTTCCAGATTAGTGTAGTGAGCACAGAGTTATAGTTAATATAATATATTTGCTTACCTTTAGCCTTATCTCCACACTTTCACCATCTATTAATCTTCTGCTATTTTTCCTTTATTTTTCCTTCAGTGGTTGTGCTATGCCATGTGAATGTGATATGCTGGATGAATGTGTTATAAGGTGCCATGGTCTGCAGCATTAAATGTGGGGAGCAGTGTTTTGAGAAACCCTATCCAATACAAATGGAGTTGCAGGTTTCAAGGAGATGACTGGAAAGCTGTTAATGCTTGTAATTTTTCAGCTCGTGTCATATGTATGGGGGCCACATTCTTTCTCTGTCATTCAGATTTAGAGTAGGATTTCAAACAAAGCTGATACAAATGGCCTCTGAATTATACATTCTGCTGGCTTTTTTGTCCAAATGCGGAATTTCAAGATAGACTGCTTTTTTGGAAACAAAGAGATGTGTGTGTTAGAACAAACGTGTCTTTTTATAGCTAACTTATTGAGATAGAGCAGTGCAATTATACTGTGGTCAGTGACTGTCTTTTCATTTGCAATTTGAAGGAAAATTATAGAGTCCTTTTCAGTCTAAAAGATACAATTTTTGACTCACTCATAAAGAAAAAGAGATGTGCTCGCACTTACTTCCAACTGGTAGGAAGAATTAAAACAACAAAACCTACATTTCAAGATTGTAGTTTTCCTAAGTCTAAAATAGCATTGCCTACTTTTTAATTCCTTTAATGGGCTTCCTATATCTAAGTAAGATCCATAGTTTTCATTTACAAAATTTGTTAAGACTTTAGGGCCAGGTGGACACCTAAAAACGGGGCCTTGCATGTAAGAAGCATCCAACAGACATCTCAAAGACGTGTTGAGAGTCACCAGGGAGGTTTGGATATATCCAGGAAATGTCCTTCCCTGACAAATACCATTGAGGAGGCACCTGGTTGAAAACAGCAAATTGTCATAGGGAGAACAGAAATATGTCAGTGATTGCTATGATCCAGCTCTTTATTCCTGCCAAGCTATTTTATAGTCTTTTCCATGGCTCTTTGTGAGGGCTTGGACTTTGGTATGTATTTGGCACCTTGAGAACTTGCCTCAGTCAGGTCTCCTGGTGCTTCCTAAGAATTTATTTAGCTGATACCTAGAACTGGATCACAGCAAAGATTTAATGGAAAACAGAGATTTAACATCTTCCTTCCTAGAAAAACCTGAATTTAAACAGAATTAGGAAAGCTCCTGTTCAGACACATGCCTTGTGACCTAAAATGTAGGTCAAAAATCTGCAACAGCAACTACTGGAACTAGAACTAGATGCCGTAGACAGAGACATTTATAACAGTTGCCTATATGCCATCTTTTCCCCAGGTTCCATGTTAAGCACTGGAAATAGCCTCCTCTGATATTATCCCGAATTTCATGTCAGCACACATACCTTTTTATATCCCTTGTTATCAAATAATATTCTCTGTGAAAACTGGTGTCTAATTTTAGACATTTTTCCAGTCTGATGCTAACATACTTTTCTGATAACTTAAAACAGCTTAGAATGTTATTTAGCCTATTCCTGCATTCCTCCTAAATTTTTGTATCCTTGAACAACATGGAGTTCATACATAGTTTTGTCATTTTTTTACCATTTGCTTCTTGTGGTCTACATGGCTTTTGGTTTTCTAAGGGAAAACAGTGGATCAGCAAAATTCTTTAAATCTCAAAACAATGTTTCTGAGCTGAGCATTTGCATTTCCCAAACTTAAAAAAATGTGCTTACAAATGTGGCATTTTTCCATTTATCATCTAACTGTATACTATGAATAATGAATATAACCCTTACAAATTAGTACTATCTTTGTTCTCATATTTGCTGTGTATGGCTGTCTGACTGCCAACAACTGTGCCTTCTGAGCACAAATCTTGTGGGAAATCACTTTTAGTACACTCGGCTTGTGGTATTCAGACTGTCTTTTAACTGAGGGTTTACATCCAAGTTCAGAATGATCCACATCATTCCACTATTCTTGATTTTGGGAAGCTCTATAGCAGGAATGATATCACTGTTCCAGAGAGCCAACTTTTGCAGAGTATGATTATAAATTTATAGAGAGAGATATATGTTACCAGAATATGGGTATATTTAATGGTTTATGGGTATATACGGAAAATATTTCAATATTCCCCAGGGAAACTGATGTATTCTAAACAAATGTTTCATATTGGTATTAAATAAAACTTCAAATGTGTAACTAAGGAAGCATTATTTTATATTTAACTAAAATATCTGTCCAACACTTAAAAGCATAAAAACATATATATACAGGTATGTGACTGACATGTTACAGAATTTTGATAATTTGAATGCCAATTGTATGGTTTCTAGGTATCTGGTTAGGCTAGATTACTGTACTAATGGTAGACTTTTCCCTGTCTATATATTCATAATTGACATACACCCTTTAATTTTACATCTGTTCTGTGGCATCCAATAACTACTGATGTAGTTATGGTTTCTACTTCTCTCAGATTCTTTCTGAAGTCTTATTTTTAACCTTTCCAGTCCCCATTGATATTATTTTTTCCTTTTGCACTTGAAGTATTTGCTATGGTTGAACTATGTAATAAGAGGGAAAGCTGGAAACTGAATTTGTCGAGTTTTATGGCTGTATGAGTAAGAATTATGAAGGAAATGTAGAGAAATGTATAGAAGGCAACCAGGGGAAAAGCATTTGCCAAATAATTGTTTAATCATATTTGTAATACTAATGCTTGCATGCTAATTGCTTAAAAATACATTCTAACCAATTGACGTAAAGTCATTTTGATTTGCATTCATTATGAAAATCAAAAGCCCAGTCAGTCAGAAGAGAATGAATTACATAATAGAAAGTAGGAATAAGGTTATGATTCAGTGTTTGCAAGGCACCTCTGCTCCATGACTAGTGAGATATTTCTACTGCAGTGTGATTTTATGAGCCCTGGCTTTAATTTGATGGATATAAATTTGCATTCATATACTTTTTGTAATCAGGTTAACTAAAAACACCATAAAATATCTATTTTGGAAGCTTTCAAGAATTTATTTCCATTCATCTGATGGACTCAAATGTGTATAAAGGTGTCGTTTAGAAGGATTGGATAGTACAGGGCATCATGTTGATCATCTTTTCAGAAGCATTTCTGACTTGGATATTTTAAAAAAACTCTTTTAGCAAAGTCTTGTGTATTACATCACATCTGGTTGTCTTGTAAGCAGTGATTTTTCCTGTAAATGTTAGTGAAAAGAATTTTGCAAGCACTGTCATAAATAACTTTCACTTCCTCCAGTCCCGGGGCTGATGTCTTTCCTAAAGCCTCAGTTTCTCAGAGATGTCACTCAACACATTAAAACCAATAAAAGTTGTTGCTGCTGTAGAAACAGAAACATGGGGCAGTCATTTAAGTATTTTCCATGGCTGCTTGTGTCAGTAGCACAAAGAGCAAAGCTGTGATGATTAATGCACCTGTTGAACTGGGTCCCTGACAATGTCAGACTGCTCAGTGAGTTTGCTACAGTGAACTTGTCACCGGTGATTATAGCATATCCCACCAGAGCACAAACCACTGTGAAAACTTTGATAGTGATTGTCACAGTTTTAGACACCACCTTGCAGGCGACCACCTGGAGCCCTGTTTGTAAGCCTGATTGTGCTGTCGCTGGTCCAAGCTGTAATACTGAGTTGAGCAGATCATGCCTTACATTATCTTTCACCTACATACATTTCTGCACATATATCAAGAGAACTGAGGAGGAGGCAGGAAGCAGGAGACACCCACCATAAGGAGGTGGGTGTGGGAAACACTGGGAGAAGAAAAGGGAGCGTTTCCTGCTAAGAGAAGCTTTTCCAAGATGCATTGCACATGTACACCATTGCTACTCACTCTTTCCCCTCTCCCTTGGACTGTGTGCAGAGTTGTGATACTTCAGTTGTGAGGAGTCTGATGGCAGTGTGGCACATTCAGCCACTGTACTAACAATCACAAGAAGGAAAGGGCATGACCTGCTTTTCAGCAAAGCCTCTTCACTTGAGTGTTTGTTTTCATGAAGAACATGTGGACATTATAAACAGCATTTACTGAAGAACTCCAGTTACTTGAAATCTTGCTATGTTTCAGCATATTAATAAAAAATTGCTTGAGAATCATATAAAAGAAAGGCATGGCAAATTTCAGCCTGGAAGGTAATTTTATGAAACTACTCATAAGGAAAATGCCAACCCCATTTTTTACAACAATGATGCAAGTGCTGTTATTATATGAGATTAAAATTTTATAATACAAGACATTATTTTATAATATTATTAAAGTAATTTGAAAAAGATAGCTGTGCTGGAAACATCTGTTATGTGCCAGATTTAATCACATTCACTGGGGCCTTGGTCATTTTTAATTACCTGGAGAGTCAGCATATCATAAAATTGAGGTCATCACAGAGACCTCTTTTGAATTAGCTCTTACCACTCTTCATCACAACTGTCAGTCTTGAAAGAGGCTTCTATTTTGATCATGTTTTAGTCTTATCTTTAGTCTTCATTCCTTCAGCGACTCTGCATTGAGTGACAGTAGGCAAACAGGAAAAAACACCTCAATATTTAAAATGGATGGAGAACTAATAAACAAATAAGTACACTGCAATAATCATATCTGATGTGTTTTGGAATACATTATAAATGTTGTTTTAAATTGCTTTTAGAGCCTTTTCAAAGTGCCATTAAAACTGGCAACTGTTTTGTTCTTTATTTAAGAGAACATGTAAATGCATTTGTCCTATAACTTTGAGCACTTCTTTTATGTGGCTTACATTAAAAAAAAGTTCTGTTAACCAAAGCCTTGGGAGCTAGAAACATCTGATATTCAAATCTGGCTTTGTAATTGTGCTTGTGCATAGAGATCCCCCCTAAGCTGTAAACAGTGTTAGTGCCTGCTGTGCTTATGCTGAACAATTCCCTTGAATCCAAAATCTCATAACTGAGCTTTACTGGAATCATCTGGTGCCACGCATTTCAGATTTACAACATAAATACTCAACTAACTTGGAACATGTTTTATTTCAAGAAATAAAACTATGCTAAGAATGTTTATATAAATTAAAGAAAAACATGCTAAAGAAAACGCCAGCTGACACCTTCAAGAGCAGCAGATACTCCCAATATTTAAGAATGGCACCCCAAAAGAATGCAGGGCTTTGAGGTTCTCTCCTTGATCATTATCCTCGATCATTTTTAGCATAAGTCAAAATGAGCTTAAAAAATCCCAGTAGATTTATTTATTTAAAAATCAGTGGTGCTTCCTATGCATATGGAGTAGCGCTAAAAAGTGAGCGCATACAAAAACCCCTTCATCTGCATTTGCCTAACATTTTTGCTGATTCTAAATTGTTTTTTCATTGTTCATGTATGTGATTTAGCTGATGGTTCAGCACACACTCCTGGTTACCATTCATCTCTTACATATTTAGGCTGCATTCATATGAATGAGTCCAAAGCTAGAGGACCTCTGTGTTCCCAGAATAAGCAGACGCATCTCAGATGTCCATCCAGGTTTGGAATACTCCTCTCTCTGCCAGCAAAATCATTCATTCATTCGTTCACTGAAGTGGAAAGGGATCCTCCCACAAGCCACCCGCACAGAAACTAACATTCCTGGAGCATGGCCCCAGGGGTTTACAGCTGTTTGGGTAGATGTTCAGGTGGAGTCGATTAAATTTATTTGGACATCTAGGTGCAGATACCTGTACTGCATCTCATCACTTTTGGTGGAAGGCAACAGGTATTGTGAGGGCATTTTACAGAGATATCTAAAACAGAGCAGATTATTTATGCTCTAGCACTACTTCTTTCCTTCTGTTAATTTTGAAGGAATGGGGGATCAATGGCATTTCTTTAGGAATTGTACACTTGCCAACTACACCATGTTTGGTTAATGTCTGAGGAAATGAAAATTCATCATGAGAAATCAGGCACTGCTCTGGGAAATGTTCAAGTTACAGAATAAAGCTTTCCACTTGGAACCTAGTATTTCATAAATTCATCTAAATTGCTAATCATGGTTTATATAACCATGTGACTAGGATTAGAAATGGCTGCCAGTTATTGGTTCTTGTTTGATATCAGGCATGAGGTAATAAGTCCTTCCAAGCTAATGATTAGCTTGGAATGCTATGACTTTTTCTTTTCAGGAAAGTCATGACAACATCATATTTACCTAAAAGAAATATCCTTTCTTAGTTGGTAAAAATCCATGGTTGTCTTGTACTCACTAAAAACTTGGAGAATTTCAAATAGTATAAGTGTTTTCCTTGCTATCAAGTTTCTGAATATCTTCTTCCTTCAAAACCTTCTCTATATCTTCTGCATCAAATTCAGATTTCTTTTTTACACCAGTCTTGATAACTGTGCATCTCATGTATCTACATTTATATTTATTATCTCCTACAGTTCTTCCCTTGGGTCCTGTAATTCTTGTTTTGAACATTTTCCTGGTTTTCTGTCGTACACTGCACACTCATCTCCAATGTCCTCCTTTAACTGACTTATTTCTTAAAGCTTATGATTATTCAAATATGTATCAGAAAAATAGCACAATCTCTCTTTTCTTCTAATCTGAAGTCATCAGATTGCCCACAGTCTGAAACACAACAGAATAAGACAGCCTTATATTGTTAGTGCTTTTCTGTTATGGAGTCCTTAGCACAGACGTCATTAGAGGAACACAATCCAGGTTGATTTCCTGGGTCCTGCATCTCTGATGTTGGAATATGTAAAAGTTGGACACCCTGATGCAGCACTGGGGCACATAACAGACTTGCCTCCAAATCCAAGATCTTGGAGCTATAAGCTTATATTAAGTCCATGGATAAAATTATTTAAATATAGGCATAAATAAGGATAAATGGATTAATTTATCTACAGAAAATTAAACATACAATAGAATCTGATTAATTATGATTTTATTTTCTCACAATGATTGTCTTAACATAAAAAGCATAAAGAATCTAAGATCCATTACTGCCATTGCTCAATATTCCGAAAGGTCATTACAAGATTGTTTTAGCTTTAGATTGTTTTAGCATTCCCTATAGGTTGCTTATTTGAGCTTAATGAGTATTTGTGATCTGATTTCTTTGTTTCTCCATTCCATGATTTTGTAATTTCACAGTGACTCCCCTTCACCCCAGCCAAGCTCAGTAAGCCCAGCTGTGTTGTGTATGATGAAAACTCCTTCCCAAGAGTTAGAAGAAAGAGAAATATGAAAGTGGTTCAGTGAGGTTTTTTTACCCTCCAGATATGAGAGCTCAGCCCTAAAATGGTTGAGTAATGAATGGTTGAGTAATGCTCCTAGGCCTTACCAAGAGAGGCCTCTGGGAGGGGAGTCTAATAAACATGAAAGAAAGGATCCTGCAGCAGGGTTATACACGCCATACAGAAGGCCTGAACTGCAATTAGTAATGACTTGCTTGTGTTTCATGACTGTCTTTGTGCATGAATGTGATTGTCCGGTGAAAGAAGATTACCAAGAAAAGCAGAGCCTACTACAGCATTTTGTAGTTATTTCAGGGTACTTCTGCTGTTATGAAAGTATTTGGGATGTTTCAGAAAATACACATTTCTGTCTATTTTCAGAGGTCAGAGGTGTTACAAGCTGCCAGTAAAGCACAGCACATTTTGAGCCATCCCCAAATGATTGGAGACAAAATAATGGACCTTCCAAAATGTCATTTTCATTAGTGCATTTAAGCGATAAACAGAAAAACCAAAAAAAAAAAAAAGAGGTTACTTTTAAAATCAAATTAGAACAGATTGCTCTATCATTTTATAGTCTTTAAATTACAACATAGGATCACTGAAAATTTTCTTTATAAAGCTTCGGAATTGCTGGAAAAATTAGGTGTTTTATGAACAGCTGCTTATATTCTAGCCAAATATTTTTTCTCTAATGGAGTTTCTGTGTACATACACTTGCCTCTAAACAGATATTTTCATAGTATGTTTCTCTGAATTCACTTGTACCCTATGTGTTTTCTTACAGTGTTATCAGACATCTTCTCTCTATTTTCACAAGAGACTGGTGATTTTTTTTATTACGGGCACAAAACCTTTATTTGAGCTAATAGTTTTGGCATGGTTAAGTTGAAAGCACAGTTTTAATATTAAGCTGTATCTCATGGTGCTCTTAAGTTTTCCTGTAGGTTTTTCTGCAATGGAAGAGCCAGATTCACTTGATAGAAAATTATTACATGTTCTTTACTTTAAATTTTGAGATAATTGCTGTTAAATTTTGATTCATTAAAAATATACTGGTTTGACTATTACATTTTATTGTGGCATAAATAATAAATTAACTTAGTGTTCAGTATATAGGAGATGCAGATATTGACATTGGTCTTACTAAAACAGAATATGCGTCCTAGTTCAGGCAAGTCCCAGAGGCAATAGTCCTTGGAAAATCATTTTTTTGAACTAAGCTACAAAAATTGGGAGATAGATTATAACCATTGACCAACTAATGGGCTTGACAAGGAAAAATGGATGCAGTTTTTCAGTCAATTTTTCTCATTATGTTTCATTTAGTTTAAGTCAGTGAAGTTCAGCCTTAGAATACCAAAGTGAATGAAGGCAATATGGAAGACAATATCATCCAGGTGGGAAGTGATTATTCCACCTCTTAATGAAGGAATTCAATAGGTGTTATGCAAAATGGGACATTTTAGAAAGAAAAATCAGTCAGCATTTGAAAGATTTATAGAAGTTATGTCCAATCAGAATTTTGTGCTAAAGCTTGACTAAGTAACTGCTATATTTTCATTACGCAGAAACTTACTGGGGAAGAGGATTTAATGAGTCATTAGTATTTTCTATTCTTTGACATTCAGTAAGAGCTATCACATCTTACTGTTGAATACTGATGCTTCCGTGTCCTCAAGATAGACACAGTTGATGGAATATGCTGTGAAACTCATTTTTCCTCTTTGCAAGGAGATGTAATTTTAGGAGCTGTTCCAAAGAAAATGCTTTTACAAAATACAGAAATGAGGCTTATAATGAGACTGAGATCTCAGTCCTGTTGTTTTGTCCTTCTTTGCCTTTGGACCATCTGGCAAGCAGCCAAAACCACAAGGCAGAACACCAAGATGCTCAAGTTTGGGTAATCATGTTCTTGCAGCATCCTGATTTCCATCCCCACTCACCTGACCTCAAAACAGCAAGCTGCTGGGAGATAAGTGAATATGGGTGGGGATTGGCAGTGGGCATTACTCCATGCCTGCTGCTCACTCTCCACCTCTAGAACTCCAGCCCAGTTTTGCTCAGCTTGGGTCAACAGGAATCCAGATTCCTAATAAAGAAAGGATATGGTTTGAAATTGCATGTACTGCACCATAAATAAATGCTGACAATCTCTTTTTGCTGTGTGACTAGTGCATGCTCTGCCTGTGGTTTACTCTCTTACAATGTCTAGCTGCATGGCCGGGGAGTTAGACTGCTTTCAGACTAATCAGAAAGTCAATATACTCCTATTGCCTTTTAAAGGTTAACGTACATTCAAAAAGCAGGGATCAAAGCAGACATCTACAGAGAACCAAGGCCAATTAAGCCCACAGAATCCTCTAGGTTGCTTTTTTTGCCTTTCAAAACAGTAGTTCCTTGACAGGTTAAAGATTTTCCTTTTTCCCCTCTTTACCTCAAGGGTTTATTTTTTTCCTCTTCATTTCTTGCCTTTTCTATTCATCCTTTGCTCCATGACCTCTAGTCATTTTTAATAAAAAATTACTAAAGTTATTTATTGTTTAATCATCATAATTTAATTTCTGTTTCCCTTAAACCTTTACAAAGTCAAGTGAATTCTGGGGTAGGTGTTCATGGCAGGATTTCTTTTTGCACACCAAAGGTATATGAGGGTCTCTTGCTTACCTGATGATGTGAGAAAGATGTTTTGATTATAGAATCATAGAATGGTTTGAGTTACAAGGGTCCTTAAAAGTCATCTATTTCCAGCCCCCTGTCATGAGCAGGTACACCTTCCACTAGACCAGGTTGCTCAAGGCCCTGTGTAACCTGACCTTGGACACTTCCAGGGATGCACAATTGTTGGGTTCACTACAAAATTAGAGCTGGTGTTGATCCTGGACCTGTTCAGTCCAGTTACAGTAATCCTGATCTTCCTCAGACAGGTGCTGGGAAGAATGCCTACAGATGGGCAACTCCTGTCTAAGGTCATACCACTGAATTCTCTTCCCATTGAATTCAGGAGAGATGATGACTCCTGAGCTGGAAAGGTCAAAAAGGGGTCAGAAGGAAAGGATAAACAATTACCCAAGAGCAAGCTGGTTCCTCAGTCCTGCTCTAAGGGTCAAGCAACCCCAAAGTGCAGTAGGAAACTTGTGGTACTCTTTCTTCCGTGTTAGAACTAGCTTTCTTACAGATCTTTTAAGTACCACCTTGTGGTACATAAAAGATCTGTAAGGCATCCTTCTGACTCCTGCTAGACCAAGATAAAAAAAGGATCAATATTCCTGCAGCATGCACAGGCAGTGTCACCTGCTTCTTTACCTGAACTGCTGCAGGCTGTCCCTGCCCTCACATCCTCCCTAACAGCCAACTGAGCAATTTCAGGTGATCTTGTATCTCCACAAGTTAGCAACATGCTTATAGGAAAAGGGAAATCTCCAAGCCTTTTGGTTATTGGGATGGTTTCAGATCCAGAGACTGGATGCTGTCGAGGTTCCCTCAGAATATTTTTTCACACAGGCCTTCATGAATTATTTAGCACAGATCAGCACCAAATTTCTTTGGCTGCCAGACAAGACAGTATAGTTGACTGCTGGAACTCTTACCAACAAGTAAATATTATCTTTGCTGTAATCAATTGCAATGGACTGTGGAGAACCAATATACAGCAAAAGACAGGTCTAAAATATTACCAGGGACCACCTATTCCCTCACCCTTCCCTGGCTTTCAGAAGCTGACGTGGTGCAGTTTCTCAGGCTACAGGGATCAGGGTGAAGGCAAAGTAACTATTCTGCAAGTGGGCCCAGGTGTGGCTTGCTTTGCCTTACAATCTGTGGGTATGTGTACTTGAGTTTCTAAATTCAAATTAGAAACATGCTTGCGAGAGAAATCTCCCAAAGGCCTGTGAGTTCTCCACATCTTGATTTTCATTGTGGAACTGTTTGGGAGACATGGACAGGGTGACATTTGTGTTAAAGTATTCTGAACACATCAGGTGGTCTCGTGGAGAACACCTGATGTGCTCCAACCTTTATGGGCATCCAGTTGGCAACACCTAGTCCAGAGTTCTCCTCAGGACACACATAATGGGCTGTCAGGTCCTTGGCATCAAATATTATGCTGCCCAGATCAATTGCTCTTGCACCGCACCCCTTGCTAATTGACCCTGGCAGCTACTGCAGTACCTAGAAGCTACTCATAAGTACAGAATCCATCTTCCCAAGTGAGATAGAGGCTGTGACAGATGTCACATTTAGGACAGCACATTACATAGATTAATTCCCCTAGATGGAAAAGATCATTCACTTCATCCTCTTAAATGTAATTCATGTGTCTGTAAGTTTAAAAAAAATATAAAGTGACTGGTACCAATATATTCCCTCATCATTCTAATGCACAAATTCAAACATTATAAAGTGACCAAAAACTCTTAAGACAATTAATTTCTTCCCTCTTACTCTCCAAGCAGCCTCCATCATTTGCAAACAAACGGGATTCTTCTTTTGCCAGGACACCTGAGAGACGCACATCAGTGTGGGGACTGAGAAGGGACATTCAAAGTCAAAGTTCGACTTAGGCTGTTTCTGCACTAGGTGCCCATTTCCCTTTGAGTGCATCTGGACTTTAGACACCAAACCTTAGAATACTGTACAAAGAAATGCGTCATTAGTGTTATTGACTCTTGCCTTTGCTAGGATCTCACATATTACAGTTCACATCACTGATTCACAACAGTTTGCATTGCCAGGAATCTTCAATGACGTGCTTAATTAGGCAAATCCAGGCTGAGTTAATCTAGAAATAGGACCTGTATAAACAGCAGAAATTTAGGTTTGTGATTAATATAGCAAATGTAATTCTGCCATGTAATTCAAATTATGTGTATGTCATATCATAAATCTAAGTGCTTCCGAAGTCTGTAGGCTTCGTGCCAGCATTAATTTTTGTAGAAAGTAAGAAATATTTCTCTTGTGTTTGATTGCTTTTTAAAGTCCAGGTCTGATATACTCTCAGAAGTTTGTCCCAGTCTGCTGTCTTGTGATATTTAATGGAGTTTAAAAATAAAAATTTATGCCTACATATAGTTTGCTTATGTAGGTGAAATGCATTACAAAAGAACATGAGGTATTTCAGACTTTAAAGCTTTTTGTTAAGACAAACTATGACAAAGTTATATTTAACTACTTTGACACTAATTTATGAAAATACATTAAATTTTAAAGATTGAAAATAGAAACTTTTTTCATTTTTCAGTATATAATGCATACAAATGTGCCCTGAAAAATATTCTCATGAAGCAGACCACCCACATTAATCACTCAAGGAAGAGCTGATTTTCTATTTCATAGAGATATAAATTTAGAGATCTAAAGCAAAAATTCATATAAAAGTTGTTAAATTCCAAACTCTGCATAATAAAGATTACTAATACTATATTGGTTGTCTGATTCAGAACTTATTCTCATGACCTGGTACACAGCATAATCAGGACTGAAGTTTGTGCTGTCTCAGGTTCATGGGGTGAGGCATTAAATTGTCTTGTGGATATGGTCTCAATATGGGGCCATGATGCATTTACCCATTGTTAGTATTTCATTTATTTATCAGTCTGGAGTTTAAACTAATTGAAGGTGATGCAGCCAGGAGGTGTCAGGGAGAAGCAGATCATAGAAATGTAAAGTCGTGGAATGGTTTGGGTTGGAAGGGACCTTTCAAGATCAGAGAAGATAGAATCTTCTGCTAACTCTGGCCAGCAGTGATAAGGCAATATTGCTTGAGCTATTTTCAGATTTGAGGATAAAAAATGAAGTTTCAGTGACTGTGCTTAGATATCATGGATTTAGGTTTTAAGTTATCAGCTGGATTTAGCTTCTTCAGAACTCAAAAATACAACTGAACTTTCACACAAACACAAACTGTCTTCTTTTACATTCTGGTTTTAATGAAGTAACAGGAAAACAAAAAGAAAATGAAAACTTGAGTCTCAGTAAATTAGACAGCTAATTCCTGCCAATAATTGGCAGTCAGAGTCTGGACTCACTACACAATGCATTCCCAGAAAAGGACCTACTTGGGCACAGCTTCCACTCGCCCGGTCTGGCAGCTGTGGAGCACCTGTGGAGCCAGCACAACATCTGCTGGGAGTGCAAGCACACACACACACAACCCTCTGCATTTCTAGAAAACACAGTGGCTTGGGAACAAGTGTGTCTGTGTTCGGCAGTGTGGATGCAGCCCACACTCTTTGGTATGTGTCCAGAGAATAGGAAAACCAGCACATGTAAACAGGGACCACAGTTGTCTCACTTTCTCTAGCCTTCATATTCACCTGTTTAGTATTGGCTGGTGTCTTCAGGAAGGGTGATTGAATATTCATAAGTAAAACCTAATACGTATCAATTCTGATCCTGCAGTGCCTCCAGATGAAGCAGTTCTAGGTAATGGTCAAAAGAAGCAACATAATCACTAGCTTTTTGCTAGGATTGGGTTTTTTCTTTCCTTCTCATGATTTTTAGTTAGTACTTCTATCCCTTCTACTTAACATGGAAATGTACCAAAATTGTGAAGAAACAAAGCCTTATCTCTTTGAAAAATAAAAATTATTATTCCTGCACAGCTGATCTGACAAAGGGATTACTCAGATAATACAGTGCCTTCCTGCCATCTTGTGGCACTGCAGGGTTTGCAACTCCCTGTTTGTTGTACTGTATAATTTTTATTTCAAATTAACAGTTTTTAAGTTTCAGATGTCATCTAGTTAAACAACACACACACACGAAGAGTGAAATCTTGCTCTAGCTAATTGCAGTGTCCAAAATCTTGTTGATTTTTAAAAGTTACAGACTGTATTAATTGTATTTATTTCAATGTCTTATTATGTCAAAAATGAAAACAAATTGAAACTAATGTAAAACTGGGTTTCAGGTTAGTAGATTAGGTTACTGTTATACTGAAATAATCTGCAGTTATGTATGAAATAATACCTTGCATTTGTATTATGAATTGATCTGTATTTTTCATTTGGGATGCTTTGTTGGTTTTCAATATAGCTGCCTCCTTTTTCAAGTCTGCCTGAAGGAAAGGAAAAATGCATCTTTTGTATGACTTCAGAGCCTGCAAGAGCTTGTTCAATGTTTACTTATTTTTCTAAAATAAAAGAATGTATGAGATTGTGGTACTGTCCAATTTTCTGCTCCTACTTTTAGGCTGGAATCACC
Source organism: Melospiza melodia melodia (assembly GCF_035770615.1). Lineage (NCBI taxonomy): Eukaryota > Metazoa > Chordata > Aves > Passeriformes > Passerellidae > Melospiza > Melospiza melodia. The sequence continues at coordinate 81,301,241 of NC_086195.1, forward strand.
AACTCGATCTCTGAGCATGGATGCACCACGAGGAATTAATATTAAAGCACAAGCTGGGAATATTGAAGCGCTTTCCCAGATGGATATCAAACTGCATAGCAGTGATGGCGTGGTGAGTGCAAGCCCTTCTTTTCCATAACTGTGGTTGATCTTCTGTGTGACTGTAACTTCAAGTCTTTTTTTCAAGTTCTGTTAATTTAATTCCTCAGGTTTTAGGTGGCAGGATATTAAAATTAATAGTGCCAATAATAAAACTTTTATTTATGCAAATAATACGACCAACAGACATAATGTTGTATTAGCTTAGAGAGATGCTTTCTAATGAAGCTTGGATACTGCTTAGCTCCCTCCTAGCGCAGTGATTCCCAGGCACCCCAGTGGGGAATTTTGGCTCAGAAGCAGATGCAGCCCTAGAGTGGCAAAATTAAGGAGTGAAGCTCTGCAGACATTAACAGCAGGCAACATGCAGCAGCCTATTTATCCCCTCTGCAAGGCTGTACAGTGCCAGTTCTTCCACAGAGGAACTACAGACCAACCCGTGTCCATCCTTAACCAGCTGGCTCCGTGGTGAGGCCTCAGCACTCAGGCCAGGACAGACCTGGGTCCAGCAGCAGTGCTTGTGTCCCGCTCTTCTGTGCACAGGCAGGAACCCTGTCGCTTACCTTAGAGTCAGAGAGTGAATTGTGCTGGGAGGGACCTTAAACATCATCCAGGTCCAATTTCCCCTGCCATGGCCAGGGACGCCTTCAAATAGACCAGGCTGCTCAGAGCTCAATCCAATCTGGCCTTGAACACTTCCAGGCATGGATCATCCACAATTTCTCTGGGCAATCTGTTCTGTGCCTCACCACTGAAAGAAGTTCTTTTTTATATCTAATCTAAATCTATCTTCTTCCAGTTTAAAACCTGTATGCCTCATAAAGGGTCCCTCCCCAGCTTTCTTGTAGGCCCTCTTTAAGTACTGGAAGGCTGCAATGAGGTCTCCCTAGAGCCTTCTCTTCTCCATGCTGAACAACTCCAATTCTCTCAGCCTTTCCTCACAGGAGAGGTGCTCCATCCCTCTGAGCATCTTCGTGCCCCTCCTCTTAACTCACTTCAAGAGACCCATGTCTTTCTTATTTTGGGGGCCCCAGATCTAATGCAGCACTGCAGGTGGGCTCTCACCAGAACAGAGCAGAGGGGCAGAATTCCCTCCCTTGCCCCTGCCCATGCTGCTCCAGTTGCAGCCCTGGATGTAATTGATTTTCTGGGCTGCAAGCACACATTGCTGGCTCATACATAGGTTTTCATTTGTCAATACCCCTATATCTTTCTTCTCAGGGCTTCTCTTAATCTATTCATCACCCTGCTTGTTTCCATTTTGGGGATTGCCCCAACACAGGTGCAGGACATTGCACTTGGCCTTGTTGAACTTCACAAGTTCTCTGCTGAGAAGAGGATAGGCACCAACTTATTCCTGTCATTTGTTTATGTCTGCCAAGAGCCTAGGGCTCAGAGAAACTTTGTGTATAACAAGTCCTGTGTAAAAGGCCGTTCTTAGGCCTCTGCCTAGCCAAATTGAACTTATCTCATGGCACATGATTGCTTTACCATCTCTAATAACCTTGTTTCTCCTGCTTTTCCCCACACAGCTTTTGCTGGATGCTGAAACCGTGCGACTGCCCAAGCTGCCTGAGGGTACAAGGGGTGGATCTGGGATTTCTCAGGGGCTCTATGAAATCTGTGTGTGTCCAGATGGAAAGCTCTACTTGTCAGTGGCTGGCGTGGGCTCCACTTGCCAGGAATACAGCCGAGTCTGCCAGTGAGGCACCCAAAAGGCCACACACCCCCTTGGGCATCTGGGTTTTGTATTACTCCTAAAGAGCATTACTGAAAGCATATCTTTCAGCATTTTAGAAACAAAGTACTTACAATTTAGGAAACAAATCTGCATCTACAGTTCTGGAATACAGGGTGTAAGGGGAAGAAGAGCACAAATGACATTTCCACTTCAGAAGAACGACTTGAATCAAATTACATGTTTTGTCAGTAACACTTGGAAGACAGCCTTACAGAGAGTATAAAAAATAAAACAAATATGTTTCCTTGCTGAACTGTTATTCAGTCAGATGATTATGTTGTTGTTCGTATTTTGAGATCCATGGGTTTTTCCTCTCACTACATGTAAACACTTACTGTATTAGTGGGTGAAATGAAATAGAGGGAACTACTTGAATTATTTGTAAGACAAAGCATTATTTGGAAAATTCTGAAAGTGCCAGCAAATGGTCTATGCAATTTTGTTCTTGCAATAACACAAGATAGAAAAATGTGGTGTTTGTGTGAGTTCTGTGTAAAAGATGTTAATTTGTTGATAGCTTTCTGTTTTAATTTGGCAACACATATGCTGATTTGCTTCTTACTGAGATTCGTATAAAAATAACTAATGCAAAAAGCTCCAGAAGTCATGAAGGCCTCTCTGTGTCTCAGATCCATTCACTATAAAACAGAGAAGTATGTTAGTATATTTTATAATAGCATTGTTTGTTCTACTGCCTCTGCCATCATATTCAATCAAATCCTTTTTTATTTTAGGGCATGCTAATTCAACAAGGCAATCTGTTGTGCCAGCTGGACTAGTAAACAAAAAAAATGTGTCTTCAGATTGTGTGGCACAAGAAACTCTTTGGGCAGTGGGAAAAAAACCTTTTATGCAGCCCACAGATCTCAACTAAGAGGAATGTTTCATTCCCATCTGCACCTGTTTACTGGTATTTCTGATCCTGTCAGAGTGGGACTCCATCACAAACAGAGAGAGTAAAACTGTTACTATTTTTTACATTAGGATTTTGGATAAAAAATAAATGCTCACCAGAGCTGACAAACCATTTATTGGCCTTGTAAAGAAACACAACTGCAGACCCATTCCCCTGTACAGTGTTGCACTGAACACAAATAAATTGTTTGCACACCTCTGGGTAGCAAGATTTGTATTTTATAGTCTGTTGTTTAAACCTCATGGGTTTTTAATTCCTTTGATGCTGTTTTGTGTGTACTTTATGATCTTATTATCCAGGAAGGAGCTATCACATAGTGCCTTGGTGTCTATTTACAGAAGGATTTTAACCCATAGTGTTAGTAAACCACGAATGTCCACCTTTTGGAAAAAAAAAATTCACCATCCTTAAAACAAAAGAATCAGGACAAAATAACTACTAACAAACTTGCTACTTCAGCTATGGTGAACAAGGGAAGAAATCCAGCACTTGGATGTGATCCCCAGGTACACACAAAAGCCTGAGCTGAGAAAGAGAGTCCTACGTTAATATCTTCCTCTATTATTGTGGTAAAGCCCAGGGCAGTTCCCACTTCAAGGGCTGCCTTTGCAATTTCTCCAAGAGTCTGATGTACAGAACTGAAACTGCCCTTCAGCAGCAGGGTGGAGCTCTCAGCAATTAATGCAAACTCCAAGAACTTCAGTAGAGCAAGTAGGAAACACTTAAGGTGAGCTTAGGCGAGTGAAGCAAGGGTTCACATGTTATCTGGAGAGTGCTCCAACTACTCTTACACTGCCTAAAGGAGAAGTAGGAAGCCACACATCTTCCATATCTGAAATTGTCTTTTCTTGGACTTAGACTCATTCACTTACCCCTGTCTTCAGGAGTGAGTCCAAGGCAGTTTGCCGTAAGGAGAGAAATGTTTATCTCCACAACTGTATCTCTTGACTATATCTGTTTTTAAGGCTAAGCCCTCAGCTGAGGTCCACTTTAACAGAAACCTGTCTTCAGTATTCCTTTAAAGTCAATTTAGATGGTTCCAGCTCCATGCAAAAGCTTTTACAAACCAAAACACAAGCAGACTTCATTGGATAGAAAGTTTTGAGTACTAAAATAAAGGTCAGCAAATGCTCTTGCATGTGCCAGAGATACCTAAAAACTGCTGCTACGAGTAAGTTGGAGAACTGTAATGTCACTGGTCTCTTACAGGTGTAGTATTAACAGCAAAACTGGGACTTGAGTCCTTAGAAATTTCAGCCATTGTTCTGACATCAAGGAACAAATGCCCGTTTCCATGGAGTATCAAACAAATAATTCACTAATCTAACACCAAATGTTAGCCAGATACTGCAAAATAGTTAAAATCTCCTTGTTCTGCTGGCAGTAGAAGCACAGCACTTCAAGTTATACATTTTAAGCTTTTGTTATGGAGGCACATCTTCAAATGTGATTTGCCAATTAATTCACAGCAAGGGACTGAACTGAGGCTTTCCAGGCAAGAATAACCTGACCCCTAAAGAGTTAGGAAAATCAGGGTGCAGTCCCCTGGCTGGTAACACTATTAAGCAGAATGGCACTTCATTTAGACACTGCAATAACTACCACCTTTCATGTGGAGATAAGTGTTCTGGACTTGCTTCATTACACAGGTGGAGTCTAAGTAGTAGCAAAACCTAAAGAGGTCTGCTGTACCCTTAGCACTGCCATCACACAAATCACCAATGTGATCCTTTTCATTGCTTAAATTTGATTCTTCTTTTTATTATGCTAAAACACTGACATCAGAAGTATTGTTCCAGTATAGAAGTTGTGCACATAAAGCATAGCTGGCGACATCTTGTCACAGACTATTTTTTTTCTTTTAGGTGTGGTTAGTAGAGAAACAAAATTTATGCTAACATTACCAGAGTATTATCAGCTGATACTACAATCTGAATTGCTGTTAATCTCAACATAGGTCATACATCACTATTTCTGATAATTCTATGTGGATGTCTATTTCCCCCTCTTTAATACTTCAAAATTACTGTTTCTACTTGAATCAAACTACAGTAATTAGTTAGAGTAACAGAAAATTATGGCACAGGGAAGTGAGAGTATGCAGTTCTCTAGTTTATTTCCAAAAGCATTATCCAAATGCAGAAGAGAAAAAAAATCACTTCTAGCATAGTGAACTGATTTGTTTGCATATTTACTCCCTCAAAAAGAATTATTTACAGCTGTTCTTGCAACTGGTTGCAATTGTTACACAGTGGAAAAATGATAGAAAAACTTCACTGGTGATTGCGCAAACACGAGCTTTTTTTTTTTCCATTTCACAGTCCTTTAGTATTTGCAGTTGTCTATCTTTATATAGCTTTATGCAAAAGGAAATTGTGAGAATTGGAAACCAAGTTCTTGAATAAACTTTATACATTTTGAACAATCTGCTTCTGCTTTTGTATTCAAATGAAACATAGCTGAAATGAATGTTTTCAGTTTTAAAACGAAATTGTTTTTACAAGACTAAGAATGTGAAATGCACTTTATTTAAAAATATAAACACAGTTCTTCATCCCAGCTAAAAATGTACTTAGCAGAATTTAGGAAATGCTTTACAATTAGGTTTCATTGGACATCTAGCATTCATTTGTCTTAATCAGTAGTGGGTGAAAGTAAACAAAGAAATTACTGCAGTGCTACTGAATTAATCATCCAGAAAACAAATCAAAGAAAAGATAAACAGTTTTGATGAAAATTCATTGACAAAACTCTTCATGTGACAAAAAAAAATGTGTGTCTTCTTCAAATGAAAACATTTAATTTGGCTGCCAGGTTTAGTTATTTTTGAGCTATTAGTTCTTCCTTTGTTCCCCAGGGCCAATCCAGCCTTTCTCAAAGAGTTTAGATCCAGCAACAGAAAATCTCAAAGGTGGTACTACATTCCTCTACTTCAACTGGAGAAATTACAATAGATTTAATTATAGCCTTGTTTAAAGCAACCCAAGTATACCAGTTCCAAGTGAATGCAATCCTTATAGTAAATTTTAAACCCTATTTCACAAATCAATACAGTAACTTTACTGATAATGATTTGAGTACAAATATTGTAAAACTATATTTTTTACATAATAAACCATTTATTCTTCATGTAGTCAGCTACACAAAAATCTGTGTCCTTAACAAAAAACAACAACAAAAACAGAACAAACAAACAAGAGGTATTTTTTCTTGTCACTAATTGTTGAGGCAAGTGTCCTGTGCTTTTTAGAATAGCTGTGTAACACTTCATTGTTTGAGAGGAAAGCTTTTAAAGCACAAGATAGTAACAAGCCTATCAAGGCTTATTCCAACTGCAGTTCCTTAGATTTAAGCTTCTCTGTGTATAGTTGAATCAGCTTCCTAGACCACTGATTTTTTGTTAAACTCCTCAACTGTAATTTTGGGAGACAAAAACTGAAACTGCTTTTCCTAGATAAACTGCTGGTACCTGTGGAAGGCAGGAGATAGACCTGAATGAAAATATATTTTCTCCAGTGAGAACTCATTTAATGTGCAGAATTACTTGCTAAATGTATTTTTGTGGAACCTACATGCTAACATTTACTTCTACAGACCCTTACTACAGAATCATCACATCCTAACTGTTCTAAGCCTCCATACCCAACTTAGACACACTGTCAAGTCTCCCAGCTGAGCCAAAAGGAAGAATCAATTAAGCATTTTATTTATTTGTTTTTCTTTTTAATCAGGAATTAAATGGCACTTGCAGAATCATGTTCTGTCAAAATATGGTTTCCTGGTCTCACAAAGCCTCTTTATTTATGTTAGCTGTTACAGTGAGTTAAGCAAATAAGAAACTAAGAGACTTCCTACTGAGACAACTCACTTGCTTGTCCCTTTGCAGACATCTGTAAATTTTATTGTTAGTTTCAATTCAGGAATAACAGAATTAATTCATTTTTCTCTGTCATTCCAGTTTTCTTTCTCAACTTGGCTTAGAGTTTAAAATTATTTCAGACTATTAGCTTCCTAAGAACTAGGACCATTTTCTTTCTCAGTGTCAGCACTCAACAGAATATACAAACTGACCAAAATTAAAGTTAGAATATTTTAGTGATTATGCACAGACATGTTAACAGTTTGTAATACTAATACTGGTAAGGCAACATAAGTTGCTTATAAAACACAGTTATACACTTAGAGGATTTTCTTCCTCAAGAGCTCACGTAAAAACAGGGAAGTGTTCATGGTGCTCCTGTCACACTTCTGCATGCTTCCATGAGACCTTATGTTTTAGCTCCATTTAAAATGAAAAGCATGAGAACTGTTTCCTTTTCAAGTATTTTAGTCTTCAGTCTTACCCTGAAGACTATTCATCTGACTTAATGCACAAAGCAAGAACCACAAAGGAATCTATTTTAAAAACATAGGGAATTAACTAAACTGATTTATTTCATGGCACACCAGGATTTGTGTTTTACTCACATGCTATTTATTGCAAAAAAAAACCCAGCAAATGTACAATTTGGTTGAGAAAACTGCAAACATTTGTCATTGAAAAAAAAAAGACAAGTTTCCTTTTCAACAGTATGTCAATATTTGTACAAATATTTAGAATTAATCAAAAAAAGATTGTGTATTTACCCATATAAAAGCTTCAAATAATAGGTAAAGTTAGCTTACATTATAAAATCAAAACACATCGGACTGAAATATATGTTTGCATTTTTCTTTATTAAATTTATGGCACTTAATTTAATAGCAGAAATGATAATAATAGGGCTCCACAATCAGAAGCAGTATTGTTTTCCAACTGTCACATTTCTTCAAGAACAAAGCCTTTATAATTTACTCAAAACTGAGGCAGACCTCATTGTGATTTTTTTTTTTGTATTACAACACTATCACAGCTATATCAGCTGTATCAGCAAGCTTACTGTTGTTTATTTTCCTTTGTATTCTGTAGGTTAAATTGCAGTTTCACTGTGCTGTCAAGTAGACAAGTGTGACAGCATGCCACTGGAAAATGTTTGACATTTATGTTTAATGTGGCTGATCCAGCAAAAAAAAAAAATCCTTTCATTTAGCATTATCCTTCCATTTTTTATTTTTAAAATTTTTTTACAAAAAGCTAATGTTGAACATACTGCATGACATTACCAAAAGTACTACAAACTATAAAAGAAAGAGTGTGAACTAATAATCAGATTTCTCAAGGGCTGTAGTGAATAACAAAATAAAACCAGCATTACATTGCAGCACCTTTATACATGTAACAAAAAACAGTGCTCTGTGTACACCAAAAATGAGTTTCTGAATTGTACTATTACCAATGTTTGTGGAAAAATATATATTTATGTACACACACAAAGGCACACACAGAGGGGGAAAAAAGGAACTCAAGCATTTAGGCATCTGAAAACTGAGTTTTGGTGTTCCAAAAAAAAAGCATAAAACACCATATAATAATGTTCACAGATTTTATATCATCCACATGTTTTTTCATTAAACAAAAGATGACAGGCTCTAAAAAAAGTAAATTAAATACTTAATTATTTTATAATAAAGTAAATGCAATCAATGCATGACATGATGTGGCATGTTAAATTAAGTATCATTATTCAGCATTAAAATAACTGTACCAATTTACATGTACTAAACTATCCTTTAAATGTTTACAGTGTGATGCTGCAGCAAATTTATAATCAGATCCAGCTGATAAGAGTATTACTATGAGTGACATGAATGTCCACAGAACGCAAAAGAATACAGATATGCTTTGGAGTAATATCTCCAAAATTATTTTAACTTCCACCCCCTTTCCCATTTCATTGTATGTCCAGTCTTAGGATTAGTACATTGAAAACTGACATTATCCTTTCAGAAACATTACATTAAATGAAATAAATCTAATAAGGAGTTATAATTACAGGCTTTATCTAACAGAAAGCTAAGCTTTGGTTATATAAAGTGCAGTTTAATAATATGCCAATTAATCACAATGTTGTGCATACATCTAATTTTTGCAGCTCAATTTCCTTGCAAATTCTAAAAAATATTCAGGTTTTACAGTTTGCTTAACAGCAGGCTCAGTTAGGGAAAAAAATCCCATTTAAGTAAATTTCAGTTCTAGGTACCTCAGTACAATCCACCTTTGTGCATGACACTTCTAAACTGCTTGGCACCGTGCAAGCTCTTGGATGTTCCATAATCTGCACAATTGCATTTGTATGCCACCACTTGAAACAACTAATTCTTGATAAAACAGTTCCATAACCTCTTCAAATAATTTATATTTTTTGTTGTATGAAGTTTTCAAGTTTTATTATGATGCAAGCAGTACATTCCATCACTCTCATAGCAACTTCTGAAGTAAACCTATCATTGGGAATCTGTGGAAAAGGAAGTAAGTCAGGATATCTCGTTTTTAAGCTATCTACTCCATAAGCCTCCAACGTCTGAACGTCATTTGAAAGTCCTTCAAGTTGCTGACTGTACTCCTCTATTTTCTGTGCAAGGGCTGCTGGTTTTATGTCTTTGTCTGACTTGCCCTTCACAGCGTAGTCAGCTGCAATCAAGGCCAGTTTAGTAGAAAGGTAGCACTTAAAGCACACCCATTCATTGGCATTTTTATGCAGGTCGTTTCGTGCGGCTGAGAAGTTGGCTCGGGCCTGCCTAAGCCATCGACGCGCCTCCACAGGATTGCCAACAGACCTGAATGTAGGGGGAACAAAAAAGCGCTGGGAGTAGGAGGGCCCTGTGGAGGAGGGACACTTTTCTTTATACTGCTGCCTTTCAGATTTGTGGCTTGTTGCTTCCTGATTCCAGGAAGTGTAAAATCTCTGAAATGAAAATTTATCTGACTGAAATCGAGAAGCAGAAGATGAAAATGGTCTCCTTGAGGCTCTGTCCATATTTTGATCCATAAAGGCCTGTTTTTCCATCCTGTTAATCTCATTCTGCAAATGTTTGAAAACCTCATTAGCTATATCAAGATTCTCTGCATTTTTATCTGGGTGCCATTTAAGATACAGCCTCCTAATAATCTTTTTTCTTTCTGATTCTGGAAGCTTCCAAGCCTGTTCAATCACAGATGTCACTTCTCTTAATATTTCTGGCAACGAGTTTGACTTTATCTTTTTTGGAGAGTGGTGTTTTGAGGACATTGTTTTGTGGCCCTCTCTACCAGTGAAGATAGGTGGAATTGCCCTCGGTCCATGTGCTGGAAATTCTGTAGGACTGGTTGGGGTAGAAGGTGTGCTATCCCTGCCTTGAGAGCTTTCCTCTGGTCTGGAAAATTTGTACAAGTCAAGAGAGCTCACTATTTTATATTCACTATATCCAATATCAATCTGGTAAATCTTCCCTAGAAAACTGGGGCTTTCATCATCTTCTCTTTCTACTTCTTGCACGATGATTGCATAGGTGTAAGTAGGTTGATATGATCCATATATATCACCACCTTCAGAATCAACAAGGTAACCAACATATTCACCAGGATAAAATACATTCATTGGATCCATTAGAAGTGTATAGTGAATTTCAGCTGGTATAGGAGTGCCAGGTGTTGGTAGTTCAAGTTTTGATGGCTCAGAAGAGTCATACTTCACTCCTAAGCTGTCAAGCTTCTCACTGATCCGATAAATATCGTTACAACCCAGCATGGCAATTAAATATGAGGTATCAGAAATCAGGTTGTCAGTTGCAGATTTTAAGGTCATGGCTAATGCTAAGAGGAAATTTATGTCCTTGCTGTCAGAATGCTGTATGTAAAGCAATATTACTGCATTTCCATATCTCTTCAAGAAAGCAAATGTTTCACTTTTGCTGTGAGGAATAGGAGCAAACCCTTTAACTCTTAATGTTGTTTGCAACTTCTCGAAACAGGAAACTTTCAAACCTTCTCGCAAAGCTTTGCAAAGTCTTACTGCTTTTTCTTCATTAGCCAGGAAAGCATTGTCATTTTCATGCTTCATAATCCTAATGAGTCCTGTGATGAACTGCTCTGAAGACAACAGTAACTGTAACCTTCCCTGCAAAGAACATAACGCTCCAAACTGACAAATTTTGGGAGACTCCTCATCTAACTGTTCTTCAAGTATACTGCTAAGTAAGCGAGGCCTCAGCTTCTGAGGGAACAACATTATCAATTTAGTGTGAAAGCCATGGTCTTTGCCTAAGTAACACTGGCTGAGATCAACAAGCATCTGCACACCAATGTTACCTTGGATTCTACTTTTGTAGTGGGGTGCATCATCAAAAACTAAGATACTAGACTTTACCAACCTACCGTCTTGACTGGGAAGGTAAAGGGCAAAATCTCTCATATTCTCAAGGTCATTCCTCACCTTTACAGAATCATTCTGAAGACTTTTGAACAGGCCTGAAACTACTCTTTTAACTGTGCGCATTTCATTGGGATCCAATTGCTTTCCTTCCGAGCTCTTATATATGCGACCTAGAACTTCAACATACTGCTTTGTTGAAATAATGTCTTCAGTGCCCAAATGTTTAAATAACTGATGGAAAGTACCAAGTTCTAAAGGAAGTTTGTAAAGATAAGGTTTAAAATCAGATTCATACTCAAGGTTTATTACCACTTCCTCCGGCTTAAGGAGCTTCCAACCTTCTTCCACCATTACAAAAGAAACTCCTCGAAGCTGAAAGCGGAATTCCCTCTTCTCTGTGCTGAGAAACTCATAAATGCTTCTTAGGACCTTGGCCCTAGTTTTCACCATGTCCTCATCCAAAGTTGTTATATTGCATATGTTCCTGCAGTTATTGATAACTTTGTCCAGAGGAGGGTCCAAATTAACATTCAGCATGGCTAAAACTTGCTCAAGCTGTTCTTGCGCACCAAGACTACTCCCCTCTTGCTCTTTGATGCTTAAAGGTGTTGCTTTCTCAGGAAGAATAGGACATGATGTCCACAGCAACTGCAACACATCAGTCTGCTTGAATTTAGGGTTCACCTGTGCCCCATTGAATCGTATAAGAGGAAGAGTTCCATTAACTTCTTGATACTGAGGATGAAATCTCACAAATTCTGCTGGAGCTCGCTCAGGGCACAGAAAAGGAATTAAAGACAATTCTTTAAGAAAATTTCCTGAAAAAAGGTCAGCTCTTTCTTGAAATATATGATGGAGGAGAACGTCGACAGTATTCTGTAGTGTTTCTTTAGACCAGTTTTCTGTATTTGCTCGCATGCTGATTTCCTTAGCAAACTGCAGCAACTGCTGCTGTGAAATGATGAATTTCAATCCGATATGTCGCAGAAAAGTTACCCATGATGGAAGGAACGCCGCTTGATTTTTTGGTTTTGTAAGTTGCTCTAGCTTCTTAAAAAAATCTTGAGGTATAAAGAATTTTTCAGGCAGCATAACTTCAAAGACTTTTACAGTCCTGTCATAAAAGAACTTTGCAGGTTTTAACCTATTGCTTGCATCATGAATGATCAAAATGCTTTCAAGCTTTTCAAACAGCTGTTCTTTCATTTCTGAAGTTTCTTCAATGCTAGTTAGCCTATTCTTTAAGTAGATCAAATGTTCTAATTTTGCATCGTAAGACAGACTTTCAATTTTTGGCAAAAGATGTTTCAAGTACACTTCAAGATCATCCACAGAGACACAGCCAAGCATGGTATACAAATCTTTCAAATGAACCTTCTCCTCAAGAAAAGCCGATGAAGTTGACTGTGTCCATCTGTCTACTTCTACTGATGGGATGCTTTTTGTGAGGACATAGCACGTGCCATATTTTGCAATGCTGATGTATCGGCCACTGATTGATTTGTAACACGGAAGAGACTTTAAAATTTTAATGTCATCCTGAGATGTCAAATGACATAGGTTGCAATTGAAGTACATTAGGAGAGCCTCAAAGTCACTTTCTGCTAACTTTTCAGTTTTAAACGTTGATGTTTGTACCATATATTGTATGGCTTTCAGAATGCTGGAGGGATTATCTATGTTTGCTGTACGCCCCGACAACAAAGGCACTAAAGCACTGTCTTTGGAGCAGATTTTGTTCAATGCCAGCTGAATGCAGCCCGTTTTCATTAAAGCATGGAAGACTTTATCACTCTGAGCATTTGGAAAGACAGCTATGTGCATGATGCTGAGTGGCAGCAAGACATCACACTCTGGCACAACCAGATGATTGGCTGAGACAGTAAACTTTATACCTGGCAGCAACGTCCAGTCCTTCAAAGTTTCAATAACACCATCAAATTTTGCTTGTGTATCTTCTTGCTCTTCCTTAATATTCAGAGATTCACTGATAAAATGCCAAGCACTTTTAAGCCAAGATTCACTTGCAAAGTTTTCCTTCCATTTCATACAATTTTTAGTTTTATACTCTCTAGGCAGCACAGATGATAACAATTCAGCAAAACTTTTGATATCAAAGACTTTTGCTACTTCACTGCTGAGCAGAATATTGTTGTATCTCAAATACAATGTGTTCATAAAGAGATCCTTCCGTGATGGAATCAATTCATGGTATGTTGTCAAGAATTTTGGTCGCTTTGAATCAAAAACTTGCAAAACATTGTCCAGAGTAATGAGGAGTGGCAAACCCTCAATTTGGATTTCATTTTCTTCTGCATCTTTGAAACAGTAGTCAACCAGGAGTTTGAGGCTATGGAACAGCTTCAAATTTGTCTGCTGAAGACGACAGGGTAACTTTCCAATGTGGCAGTTAGAGTCTGGAAAAGAAAATGTCATCAAAAACAATCGGACATCAGCAGGTGTCACATAGTTGACAGGAATATCTGCATCTACCAAACAGTGATAGAGATTTGCAGTCTCATCACAGTTGTACACCAAATTAAATCCGATTTCTAAGAGTAAATGCTTTAGTCTGTAAACATTTTCAGCCACTGTCTTCCGTGTTGTGATGTTGTATTCTGTGTTTTTGAGGTGCTGCAATTCATCTTGTAGCAAATTGTCAAAGAATGGTCTGCCTTTGTTCACAGTAGACATGTTAACCCATGTGATGATAACAGCAGAATGCAAATCAGAACCATCAACATTTGGAGCTCTCATAACAGGTAAAAGACGCTTCAAATCTTCATAAATGCAACTGTAAACTGCTTTCACTAAGCAATACCAGTCTGGTTGAATATCAAGTCTATTAACTGGAAAAAAGGATAAAAACTTTTTTAAAGTGTCTTTCACAGCATGAATAGGTGTGTTTTGCAGCACTGATACTGTAGGGTCAGTGCCTGGAAAATACCTCTTCTTCAGCTGAATCAGCAGTTCAACATAGGCTGGTGCTATCAGCGCTGTCATTAGACTACTATTCCAGTCACTTCTTACTCCAACACCGTTATCATCACGCCACAGATTTCTTCTTGCAGAGTCCAGAGCAAAGTGTCCATTCACATGGAAAGGTAATCCAGTTTCTAATGATAAGGGTAGGAAACAGAATGCTCTGTGGGGCTTTTTGTAATTGTGAGTAATGCAAGCCGCTACTCCACCACGAGGGAAAAGAGTAATGTCCTCATTCTTGTGGGCTGAGACCACACTTTTGGATACCTTTTCCATGGCAGAAAAGCCTGACCTGTTACAAATTAACCAAGTGGTGAGATTTCCTTCAGAGTCTTCAGTATCCATTGTGTACGTAATCTGCTGTACAGGTATTTCACTTAGCTGCTTCTTTTTAGTTACACTGTCGATCACAGATGCGTGGAATTGCTTTCGTTTCAGTCTGTCTCCATCAGTGATTTTGCCTTGTACAGAATACAGGACATTCAGTGCTCCTGTTGTTTTTTCTATCTCACAAATAGAAATTTTTTCCATATGGTTCAAAAACATTAGGAGTTCTGCTCCATCTGTACGCAGCTTATCCAAAAGATTTTGGACCATTCTATCTGAGCACGGAACCGACGAAATTTCTGATACTTTCGCCATTTCTCCATTTCGAAGAGGAAACCTAAACATTGTACAATTGTCCAGTTTAAAGTGATTTCCTAAGTAGAGATCCAGTACATCTGAGAACTGTGTTCTGAAATCTGCATCTAGATCTCTAAACATGCGGCCAGGACTTGTTGATGTTGAACCTGGTGCATATCTCGCGTGAGGGTCAAAGATGCAAAGTATATCATTGCCAGACAGGAAAGAAGGGCAATCCGTAATGTGATAAACAGAATTGAAACCTATACCATATTGTCCAGTTTTACAGGGATTCCCTACTTTTGTACCTTTTCCAAGGTTCTGGATTCCCCGAATATCATCTTCTGTAAAAGGCTGATTGTTGTAAACACACAGTGCTGGTCCTTGAAGTGGTGCCCATTTCTCATCAAATATTCTATCGGCTGGATGCTGTCTAGGATCAAACACAAAACAGATCTCTGTAGCTTTTGCATCATCTGCATTCTGAAGGAGCTCTTTCAGCATTTCTTTTTCTGAAGGGTAAGCATTCAGAATGCTTTTAATTCTACTAGTCAATTTTTCTTTTTGGCCAAATTCTGTTCCAAGGGTAGTAAAACAGATATTTGATGCATATCTCTCTAAAGCTTTATGGCGTTTTGGTATTGCTCCAAGCTTCACTGCAACTTCTCTTGGAATATCGCCATGACAATATTTAACAGTTGTGTCTTTAACTTTTATCCACGGACAGTCATTGTAACACAAAGATTTTGCAGGCAGAAGTGCAAGACGAGTATCTGGCAACAATATCTCACCATACTTTTTCTCACAAAATTCCTGTTTCTTCTCTCTAATGAGGCCCCATATTCCTTCACTAATTATTCTCCTGCAGAGCTGAAAGCTGTCTTCTGTTAGTTGTTTGGTCCCTCTCTCCTGATTTATTGATTCCAGAACTGCAGCAAAGTCTTCAACTGTGAAAGCCTGTCTTACACCCACACTTTCAAACAGCTCACGGAAACTATTCTTGTATTTGTTAGGCAATTGATAGAGATAGGGTGCTGCCTCAAAATTCAAATGAAAAGATACTTTTGATGGATCAGCATACACATTCTCAACCAAAATAAAACTACAGTTTGTTAGCTGTTCAATTATCATGGCTTTTGTTGATTCACTCTCTAACATCGCTTCATGCAGGTATTTGTAACAAGCATTAGTGATGTTTTCTTGATACAACGTGATTCCATCAAACGACTTTGCAACTTCTTCTAACTGATTTATGACTAAATTAACAGCTGGTTTCTTAAGTAGACCCAAAAATTCTTTGACAGCTAATGACAAAGTACCACAACCTTTAAAAGAGTGAGAATTTTCATTAAGAATTGGTTGTATGAGGCAAACTATATCTTGATGATCAGCAGTGAAAAGATCATTTGCTGAAAACATCTCTTCAGGCTGAAAATCACTGCCTTTCCAGTGCAGTGAGAAGCCTGCTGGTTTGCTAAGGAAAGGAAGGAAAGGAATGTTTTGACATTTTGCAGCAAATTCTTTAGCTCTGGGATCTCTAGATTTTAATTTTTCATCAATAAGACTCAATATAATGCTGCTCCTAAGACATGCTGAAGCATGATCAGTCTTGTTAATTTCAGCTACTGACTCTGCACGTTCTATCAGATCTTCCCATAAGATATCATCTTTAGCCATTCCCAACTGCACAAGTTTAACCAAAATAACAGGGTTAAGATAATCCTGAGTGGTACCATAAGGAAATCTTCCATCCTCAGCATCATACAACTTTGCAACTCTTCCTTCAGGATGGATCAGTCTTGATGGTGTAACTAATGAATGTCCCTCCAATGAACAGGGAATACATGGAGTAGCACGAAGAATTCCTGAGAACTCCTCAAGTTTTTCATTGAGAACATAACGCATCAGAGGATCACGTAGCTCTGGATCAATCTCCTGAATGTTAGGGAAAAATACCTCAGAAAAGAACTGTTTCTCAGAGAAAGTGTTCTCCAATAATATGTATTTGCATCCCGCTTCTTCAAATCCTGTCTTTACCCAGGATGGAAGATCTACAGCACACAGATTTTTGGAGCCAGTTTTTTTAAGGTACTTCAGAAAGATCTTGAAGGCTGACGGCCCAACGTCTGGCCGTTTCAGTATGGAGTCATCTAAAAACCTGACATTCTTCATGGAAACCCAAGACAAACCATCAGAAAACACTTTGATCCCTTCTTTGCTTTTCATATGAGCTATGTCCTCATAGAACCCTTGACAAATAACAGAAAAATCATCGTGAACTGAATCAGGATCTGGCCACACTGCACAGTAACTGTAGTCAACTAGCTCACCATTGATTGCCATGTCACGTAAAACACAAAGAGCTTCTATGTAGGCTTTTACAATAACATGCCTCATGAATACTGTATTCCATCTTCCTTTTGTGTCCGTTTTCCAGATCTCTTTCCGATTTGAAGTAACTGCAAAGCAGCCATTTATGTGGAGAGGTAAGCCTGTTTTTATTCGCAGAGGTAAATAGCAGAATACTTCGCCGATGTTGTTGCAATTAGGTTTCACAATCCATTTTTGATCCTTGGTTTCAGACAGCAATACTCCTACACCACCACAGGGAACTAGGCCTAGTCTTCGTCCACTTTCATGCAAAGAAAATTTCAAAGCATCTCCAACATCCATGCAAGAACATATAAGCCATGTTGTTGAATCTACTGTTTTCTGTGGCAATTCATCACCTGATCTTTTTGTCTGTCCTGATTTAGCCATTTCAAAGAAAGTAGCTGGATCTTCTTCAGTACCTCTGAAAAGTGGAGACTGTAAATCAGCAATCCGCCTGAACACATGGTGAAATTCCTCTACCACTATCTGCAGGATACATGATGACTTTGGTGTTTCAGTGGGAAGCTTTTTAGTACTGCTGCTGCACACCTTCATGAGTTTAGCTGCTTCCTTTAAAACACTTACATTCGGTGCACTCAAGGCTTTGGAAGCACACAGATTTTTTCTGATAGTAACAACATCTTGTGCCACGCCGGGATCATCTGCTTCAATTTTCAAGTATTTCAAAACCATTGAATTTACACTCTGAGCAAATATTATCAGTCTGTGACCACAAACGCTAAATTCATCCACAAGAGAGTAAATGTCTGCTGTATTGTAGGATGCACTGCTGACTTCACTCACTTTAGCTTCCTGTTGAGTCCTAAAGGACAGCCTGAAAAGTGTTCCTTTGTAGCTATAGGGAGATTCTACTGTCAGTGGTAGCTGGCAACCAAAAACTCCTATAAATGGCTTAAATTGATTTGGAAATTTTCGCAGTCTCTTCTGTTGCTTACTCCAGTTGATTTTGATGCCAGGGTTAGATTTATCTCTGATATGCTTACTTATGTGGTTGACATTTGGATCAAACATAATCATGAATTCCCGGCTCAAAATAATAGGAACATCAGTGATATGATAAACAGAATTGAATCCCAGTCCAAATTTTCCTACTTTGTCAACTTCACTCCTTTTTAGAGACTCTCCTAATCGAGTTATATTTAGGAAATCAGAGTCAGAAAACTCAGAGTTATTAAATGACCACAAAGCTGGACCATGACATGCTGCCATTCCTGGATCCAAAAGGTTCTCTCTTATATCCATATTTCTTCTCATGTCAATCAGGAAATTACATTCCGTTGCATTAGCATCGTCAGCATTTTGAAGAAGCTCCTTAAAGATATCTGAAATGGAAGGGTATTCTTCCAATATGTTTTTAATTCTCACAGTCAGAGGCTCTCTTTGCCCAGATTGCTCAAACCCCATATTTTCTGGATTAATCAGTCTTGTGCTAAGGCATGGGACATTTAACCACTCAGCGGTTTTCATTGGTATGTCTTCGTGCACCAAAATTATGGGTTCAACAGAATCCTCAAGCAGATCGTTTAAGTCATCAACTTTGATGTCACAGTAACAGCACTCATGAATTGGCTTCATTGCAAGTTTGTAAGGAAGTTTGCCACTGTACAGGGGCATGGGCGTATGCAGACTCGCGGGGATCTGATTGCTGTACAGCCATCTTATGATGCTCAACATAATGTGAAGGCTTTGCTTACTCTCTTGTTCCGAGAGAGACTGCTCACTCTTCAGATATATTTTCTGAATGACCATAGAAACATGGTCTGGCGTTAACTCCTCAATTGAACCACAAGATTTAAACAACTGGTGAAACTTTGCCATAGTTTTTGGAACATAATGTAGATAAGGCTGGAGATCAAGATCAGGAACTGATTTTATAACTGCTTGTGTGAGGGAACAAAATGTTTTACCTGTCCAAACCCAGGGAAATTTCAGGGCTTTAAAAGCTTCTTTCCCTTCTTCTAGATGATCATGCATAAATCCATAAATCTCAAGCAAGATATGCTGAAATTGATAGTAGTCCTCATCACTGAAGGTTTTAGAACTATGCCAATCAACTACCACCTTGAAATGTTTCAAGACTGCTTTTATGCTGGGCTTGGTGGGGATGCCAAGTGCTTTCTCTATATCCAACAGTACATTTTCCACAAGAGGAACTGAGGAACCAACTAAAATTGCATGTGATATATCACACATTTCTGGTGGTGAACACAGATTACATTGATCTCCTTTCCAAACCAAGGACCCTGGATAATTTGGAGGCCTTTCTTTACTTGCAGGAATCCATTTTATCTTTCTCATTGCACCTTTTGTTTCAGATGATTGAAGCAGCATATGGTTTTTGTTCAAAATTGTTAAGAGAGTTCTAGCTTTTCTTAACAGCAAATCATGGTTGGTGTTAGAGTCAGCATGCAAACTTTCAATTTTTTTTGCCACTCTCAAGATATCATTTTCATCAAGACTGCCTTCATTTTTTAAGCCTATTTGTCTCAGTGAATGAAGAATATCTGAGGATGTAAAAATAACAGGGGGGAAGCAACTTTCCTCCTCAGCATAAAACAAATGTTGCAGGAGTTCTACCTCAGGATCAAAGAGTTCGTTTGCTGACATTATCTTTTCCGGTGAGATCCGAATAAACTTCAGTGGTGTCAGCCAATCTATCACATCTGTATTCTCATTTTTCAGAAAAGTCAAATTTTCAAGAACCCATTGCATGATCTGTGCTGTTTCATCATATGAATAAAAATCACTCCTTATGTCTTCTATAACAAACTTCAAGCAGTCTGTGCTCTTCAGCTGTTCTGTTTTCAGCAAATTAGCTAAGCGAATAGTTGCTTCATCACTGCTGTCAATTATTGGAACAGAAAACCTTAGACCAGGAGGAATTTTGGCAGTGTGGTGTAAAACCTTACTACCTTTTAGCCCAGTAAAAACAGGGACACTTTCATCAGATGATTTTTCAATTTTTTTAAATATTAGCAATTCCTGAATAATTCTCTTCTCTTTTTCATTTACATCTGTTAAACTAGCTAAGAATGCCCTAAGAGCATCTTTATGGGTCGGTGGGAATGACGCAACCTGATTGCATAGTTTCGGTAAGGAAATTTTTTCCATTATTTGTAAAACAGCACTTGGCAATGGTGGATGCACATACTTCTTTATAAGTGGATGTTGGATAGAAATATCCAGTTTCTTAAGTACAACTCCACCAATTTTCTGAATAATATCAGCTAAATATTCTGGGAGCTGAGTGTCAGATTCGTCTTCCAGAATGATGGGTGATGGATTCCTAAGTCTAACCAGTTCCACCGATGTTTGATTTTCCTCCAGCAGTGTCTTGGGGATAAGTGGCATTTCATCAAACACACTCAAGTCATCAGAAAAATGTATGTATAGATTCTTCCAGACCATCTTCAGCCAGGAAACTGATGGGTGCTTTTTTTCTTCCAAGCCTGGATACCACTGTACAACCACATCTCTCCCAGGCCACACGCTGTTCATAATTTCTTTAATGAGCCGGGCAAACCTTTCTGGGTTCAGGAGCTGCAGCTGAGTGCATGGCCTCCCTGAAATTACAGCAAAAGGGAAAAGCTGTGAAAATCACAGAGCAGAGTTACCTAGCAAATGGCTTCAGGGGACAAAGAAAAAAGAAAACAAGGAAAAAAAGTCCAATCTGTACCCTGTATTTTGTAGGGAAAAAAAAAGTTTGTTAACCAGGACTGCAAATACCAGCTTCCTTTACTTTCAGGAGTTAATTAAAAGAAAATACATTCCATATTAGTATGAAAATATAAACAATTTGAAAATTACCAGTATGTTATTATATTTGTTAGTTTAACACAAACATTCTCAGGCATATGTAGCAACTAGAGATTTAGAATTGAACTACAAACTTTTTTTTTTAGTTAATTCTTTACCCAACTTATTTGCCTAGTGGTGAATAAAAATCTAATCCTTTATTTGTCTATAACTGGAAATGTTAAATAGATTTGAAAAATTATTTATTAGATATAGAAAAGTGGTTCAGGTGCAGCTGCTCTTATAACTAAAACTGACTATAAATTAGACTCAGGTAGGAATTGCTGAAACTTAGTCTATATGTTTTTATTCTTATTACTGATGTTCTGACTAAAAGAAATATGTCTTTACACTCATGTCTTAATTGTCATTAGGAAAGTTTATACGTAAAAACTACAGAACTTCTGGGAGTAAAACAGCACAGAATAAAAAAATATCACTACCTCCTAACACATCAGAAATAATGACAGAAGTGAAATGATGACAGAAGTGAAATAATGACAGAAGTGAAAGCAAGACATCTATCTGAATTTCAGATCTTTCATCATACATCTAGTTAACATTACTATCTTCTTGAAGGCAACAGTCCAAATAAAAATTGAGAGCAGTTATAGACATCCTTCAGAAAAAAAATCTTTTTTCTTTCACTTAATGCCTACAGAGCTACAGAATGATAGCTCTATTGAACACAAAAACAGGTAAACACATCAGCCCTGTAAAAGTGAGGAAAACTTGCGGAAAGGGCCCATGGAAGATAAGAATCTACTTAAAAGCTCAACTTAAGCCCCGTTGTTTTAATTTGAGAAGTTAAAAATACGGGTTTTAAAACTATACAGGTAATCCTCCTCTTTCTAGGAAGACTAGAAATTTTCCTGCATGTAAAATTATTAAATATATATAAATAAACCAACAAAGATATTGATAATTTCCATGTAACATAATCACAAGGTTTTCTTCATCAATATGCATTTTCCCCTCAACTGTATTTAGAAATATTTTTCTAATTATGTTAGGTTGTTATGTCTTGGCAGCAGTATTCGGCAAGTTTTTTTACAAGAAAGCTGGGGCAATGAGAAAAGCTAATCACCAAATTCACACAAATATCAAGCTTCAGTCCAAACCAGTACATCTTCAATTGATAACCATACCTGAAAATCCCCAGAGAAGCTGTTGGGCTAGAATATAATCAAATCCATTTTTAGAAAACATCCTGTGAACTACATATTAAGACACTAAGTATAGAAACAGTTACTAACTAGACAAATACAGTTCACATTTTAGGAGAGTAAAAGTCAGATCTGTTTGCCTTTGAACAACACAATAAAAACAATTGCATCCCATCTCAAAGAAATATTATAAAAAGTTTCTATTTCTACAATTGTAGCAGAAATCTCTCTGATGTAATTTCTACAGCTATATAAATTAAATTTTTGACAGATTAAGATTTCTAAACCTGTCAAAACCCCCTCTAATACTTATTATTTATAGTTACATACAAATTTTATGGTAGTGCAGTTGTACAATTATGCAGAATCGTTGAGTGAATAATAATTTAGGAGGAGGAAGAATGAAAAGTAGGACACCTGAATCTTGTAAAGGATTATCTAATAGTATTTAATAATTCTGAGAACATTTAGAAGAATATTTGCCATATTTATTTACAAAAATATGTTCTTCTAATGAATGGGAGGCATACTACCAAGAACAAGTCCCTAGAAAAATATCATCCAAACTGACAGAATAAAGGAGAGACTTAAATGCAATAAAAAGCAAGACTTAAATGTGACCCAGAATTTCCTCAGTAACTAAAAGGAGTAGAAATACGTGATTGGAGTTCTGAGACCAAGCCTGCAAGGGAAAGAATGTCCTAGAACTCAGCAAGGGACTGGTTTAATAACA
Organism: Melospiza melodia melodia; assembly: GCF_035770615.1. Lineage (NCBI taxonomy): Eukaryota > Metazoa > Chordata > Aves > Passeriformes > Passerellidae > Melospiza > Melospiza melodia. The sequence goes on from NC_086195.1 coordinate 81,323,961, forward strand.
TACAGGGGTTTTTCTGTTTCTGTCACCTCTGTGTTTTCTGTTTAAGATGTATTCAAACACATACTGTATTTTGTTTTGGTTGTTTTGCTCTGTTTTTTAATTTAAGCCTGCTTTTAAACTGCTTTGTCACATTCACTCAGAGGAAATTGTCTAGGAAAGTACATTTCAAAAATCGGCTCAAGGCTTCATCACATAGAACAGGTATTTTTCAATACTAACATTGCTGTCTTACATGAAACCTTCATCCATCTAACTCACTGTGGTTTTCTGGATCCCTATATATATCCATTCCTTAAAAGGTACTATAAACAGTAGCTCCTTTTGGTTCTATACTAGATCACAAACATTCCCTGTACTTTACATCCTGTTTAAAAATAGCACAAAGGGAAATTAACAGTAGAGAAAAAAAAATTAAGCATATTCTAGTGCATTAACAGACACAGCATCCATCATGTAATATGCTGATAGGAATTGGAAAATTCTGCTTTTTAAAAAAAGGGTTTTCTTTGTAATAATTTCAAACTTGATGTCCTTCATATTCAATTAAAGTCATGGATTTAATATTTTCAATACATTTTACATTAAATATTTACAAGGTTTACTCTATACAAAAAGTTACTAGATTTTTTTTTTCCATAGGTGCTTTGCTATAGTTTAAAAATTTATCATATTGCCTCAGGATTACCTTATTTTTCTTTTGTGTTTGATAATGAAGGAATGATCAAAACATGGAGAAAGAAGGAGCTTTAGAACTCAACAAAAGAATAATAAAGAGGAAAGATTTAAAGGATTGAAGAGGAAAAAAGGTCAAAACATAGAAGAAACAGGGACTAAATGACTAAAGATCATAATAAAGGATATAAAGAAAAACAAATGAAGACTGTGAATAACAATATTCTACATCTAGTTCTAACATCTTCAGACTAAGAAAGAATTCTGATGAATCAAGTAATTTTAAAAAAATACAAGAATTTTTCCTGAAAAGTACATTTTCTAGACATTGAATAGTATTAACATTTAAATAGTATTAACATACGGTGAACTAACAAGTGGCTTGATTTGTGAATTGTGTTTACATGAAAATATTTCTGAGATTTAGGCTTCGAATTTATCAATCAAATGGTAAACACAAGGGTGGAAAGGTAAGTGCAGATAAACTTTGAGAAGAATAGATACCAGAAAAAAAATTAATTGTGAAGACAGTTAAACACAGACATATCTTATCTATAGATAAAACAAACTCCTTCACCAGTCTTTTGATCATGACTGAGAGTATTTCAGTAGGTCCACACTGACATAACCATAAACCATGAATTAAGAATCAGGGAACACATGATGAAATTATTTGATCTACAGCATGCATGAGGCTAGATGCTTAAACTGATTTAACCTGGTTTAAAACAAATGTACTGAAGTGATCACCTGCAATTGTGAATTAAAAGATGATCCACAGTACTATAACCATGACACAGCTATTGCATATGCAAATACTATAAATATAAAAAAGAATTAAGACTGTCTTAGGTGGAAGAATACTATTTGAATAAAAATCTTCATCCTTGAATATATTTTACTAAATTTTATCACTAATTTTATTCCTTTGCCTTTTTGTTCATTTATGGTTTTCATTTGTGCCATTTCAATTCCAAAAAGTCTATCACACCTTAATGGGTATTTTTTTTTAGATTACTGTCTTGTTTATGGGAACTCAACTTCCAGAGACATTACTTTAAACTTGGGGTTAGAGCTAGTCTGTTTGAGCCATTAGAAGTTCTGTAAGAAAATACAAAAGACACATCACCTCGGCTTTTGGCGGCTTCTTTCAAAGCAGCAAGGACCTCAGGCTTCAGGTCATCAGAGAGTAACCTTCCCTCCAGGCCAGGAAAGAGTGATCTAGCACACCATGAAAAAAGAGAAAAAGAATAAAGAAAAGGCCCCCCACACTTAAGCAAAGCCTCATTTATTTGTGTTACTGTATAGACATCATCAGCTTGGTAACCATCATGGTAGAACAGAGTAGCATGCAAAGCAATCGTGCATAGGCAGATTAGGGCTTTCAATGGGTATTTTCTGACAAATAAAAAAGTTATACATTTAGATGCAGAGACTAGTAAGAAAGTACTTTTTCCAACTACTTTTCAAAGCAAGTCTAAGGAAGTTTTCTTTGATAGAAAAACTGGGATTAAAAAACTACTTTTACCTATTCGTAATCTAACAAAAAAAAAAAAATAGCACCTATCATTCTATGTCTCTTAGAATTCTGCTTGAAAAGTTTACATAAACTACAACACATAATTCTAGAATGTCACACAGACCTGTGGATTTGAAAAGATCTGCAGATTTGAAAAGATCTGCAGTCAATACTTAAAATTATTGTGCCAAGATTCAGTCCCATCTTCCCCATCTCTTACTTTGGCACTTTAAATCAGCTTTCAGGGCTTTGGTCTTTGTGAAATCAAAAATAAATATCCAGTTTAATTCTGACTGCAGGTGTGTTCATTAGACATAAACCAACACAGAATCTTGTTCTTCCACAGTTAGCAGAAAGAAAATTTCAAAGAGCTCATTCCAACTTCTTAGCAGGCTCCAAATTTGAATAAGAACCAATCTCCTGAACTGAAAGGGTTTTGAAACATCTAACATACATAATTTATCATACTTAAAACATTAGAATTAAAGATACTTGATGTAGGCAAGAATAAAGGCAAAGAAAGCATTACTATTTGAGACTCCTGTTTCATCACCACTAGCAAGGAGCTTTACGCCTGTTATGCTTTTGTATCAGTTTCACAAGGCTAATCAAACCAGGTCCATTACCAGTGGAGCATGAACTGAATAAGAAATACTGGTATCCTTAAGTTTCAAAAAAATTATCTTATGACTAGTCTGAAGCAGGGCTCTGATTTGTTATTCTCATCATAGGAATGTTTTCTGTATTAATATACTGGCTGAGCTTCTGGAAGGATTAACAAACTGAAAGAACAACAAAAGATAAATAATCTCACAGTAGATGCTAGAAACCTTTTTTTTTTTTAGAAAAAGACACTAGAATCATAGGCCCCAAGTAGCTTTAATCCCTTGATAAATAACCTGAATAGTTTAGAACAAGAAAAGATTATGGGTCTTTGTATATGGGTTTAAATTTATGGTGCTCCTGGAGTGGGTCCTTTGTAGCATAGGGCTACAAAGATGATCAAGGCATTGGAGTCTCTCTCTTATGAGGAAAGGCTGAGGGAGCTGGGCCTCATGAGCCTCAAGAGGAGACAGCTGAGAGAGGACCTCACCCACGTCTGTATGTATCTGAAGGGAGGGTGGGTGTCCTGAGAGTGGAGCAGGCTCTTTTTTGTGGTGCAAGGATTCAGGCAATAGGAAAAGAGGCAATGGGCAGAAATTGATGCACAGGAAGTTCCAGCTGAGTATGAGGAAGAACTTTGCACTGTGCAACAAACTAGTACTGGAATGAGTACTGATTGCCCAGAGAGGCTGTGGAGCCTTCCTCACTGGAGATACTCAGGAACCATCTGGACACAACCCTGTGCCATGTGCTCTGGGACGGCCCTGCTTGAGCTGGGAGGTTGGACCAGATAACCCCCTGAGGTCCCTTCCAACCTGACCCATTCTGTGATTCTGTTTAGAATATAGCAAAAATAGAATAGCAGCAGGCTTGAAGATATGCAAATTTTTTTCAAGAAAGATGAGAAGTTACTTGTATCCAACTACTTTTCTTTAAGATTGGCTGTCTAAATATATAGTCAAAACACAATTTACATAAGGACTTCACTTGAAGCACTTTTTACCTTAATAATACCTATATGGGCACACTCCAACCCACCTCCTCTTCCCTTTTAAACAGTCCATAGAGCAGTAAAAGCAACAAAACACATGCCAAGTGTCACATTCTCTCAAGTTGAGGGTCTGGACATAAATGGAATTCTGAGGCAAAAGAGAAGGAGGGCTCGATGTTATCATGCATAGGGGTAGCACTTTGTAAGAGGAAACATCTGGTGTGTCTGAGTGACTTCAAGGTTATGTCTTTAGACATTGTGTGCAGAATGGTCCAGATTTAACAAGTATTTAATACATAATGCATAATCCAGTACAGACATGAAAAGCAGTAGTCATGCTTTCTCCCCAGTGACCCCAAGCTCGTTCATTCCAGCTAGCCTGCCCTTTGCTATCCCCTCCCCGGTGTCAGTGCAAGCTCCATTGGCTGATGAAATGAGAAACAAACTGGAATGCAGCTGGGAAATAAGCAAGGAAAAAAAAACTAATTGGAGAGGGACTGGAGAGAGCAAAGGGAGAGCAGATGCAAAACACAGCTCATCATAGTATCTGCTTATTTCCTGAAACCAGTTTTTAGTACTACCTCACTGAAATGAAGTGTTGTGATAAAAAATAAAAGCCAGATATAATCTCAAGGCTTAAGTTTAATAAAAGCCCTTAGCATTATCTAATTGAATGAACTTCCTGGTATGCATGTTGCTAATGTCCTCATATTTGTAATTCTAAAAAGAAAATGAACTGGAATTGTACCCTGAGGTATTCTCTTAAAGCGTAGATCACGCAATTCTTTTATAAAGGGTTAATGGCAAATGGATGTCAAACTTTTCAAATGAGGCATATGTACACAGATATATACATATATACAGAAAATTGAGTTCTATCTCTGCCTTATTTCATCACAATACAGGCTGCTGCATACCTTGTTTGTTGACAAGCAAAGGAGTCTGAAGCTCTGTTTTAACATAAAAATTTTAAAAAAAGAAAAAACCTGGCAAAAACCCTCCCCACAGTATTACAAATATTAAGCATACCTGGGATATTCTTCTGAGGTTATGTAAACTATATCCTGTTCTGACACGGATGAGGAAAAAGGAATAAAATTCCCATTCTGTAAAGGCAAAAGCTCCAATCCAATCAGTTCGCTGTAGACTCCATCAGAAAGCACAAATTCTAAAAGATGAAGCTTTTCTTCAGCAGGTCCACTGTGCCCAGATTTCCTTAGCACTTGCCGCACTACAGCAGGAGTCACTTTTTTCACAGCTTTAGCAGCAGAAAGAGTAAGATGCACTGCACTAGCAATATTTGCTGGTACCTTAGCAATCTGCTTCCCTGAATTCTGGAGGTAGTTGAGAACAGACTGCGTGTACTCCAAACTCTCATCCATTTCAGAAAAGTGCACCTGTTCCACCTTTATCCACTGATTACTCACTGAGTAAATAACTGTATGCTGGAGCAGGTCTTTAAAGAGAGGTACTACTATTGGTTTCCAGGGTACCCTGATTTTATTCTCATCGGGCCATAACCTATAAATTCTTTCAGGTGACAATGGAAAATCTGAATTCTTCTCAGTCTCCATTCGTTTGATAGCTTCTAAAATAAGGGTGGTATATGCCTTAGGCACTATATTTACCACAAGAAGGTCATTCCACAAAGCTGCTGGATCTCTCCACTGATCCAGCTCTCGCCATTTGATACTCCTCCTGTTGTCTGTGAGACCAAAGAAACCACTAACATGAACTGGAAGTCCAGTTTTGCTTTCTTCGCCAGGAGGCAAAGGCAGAAAACAAAATGCTCTTCCTGAAAAGTCTGCTACAGCTCCATTTTCCTCCTCGTTAGTTGCTAAAGACATGGCTATTCCAATAGTAGGAACAAATTTCAAGTCATCAGCTAAAGAATCCAGTTCTGTGCACATTCCTCGACCGCCCACACAATTACACACTAACCAAGATGTTTTCTGTGCGTCCTTAACACTCTCATCTTCTACAACTATATTTACATGGTATGTCACACATGTTATGCTATTGCTTGGAACTCCCTTACAATACTGATTTATTGCAGTTCCCAGGATTTTGATAGAATTGGGTCTTTCATGTTTCAAGGCCTTGTTCTCACTGGCAGTTACTCTAAAAACCAGCCTCTCTGTCCCATCAGCTTCCCGCACGTGCAATGAAACATCCTGAACACTTTTCAGGAAAAGCAATACTGTGTCTGCATCTGCTCTGAAGGATTCAAACAGCTCCAAGACCTTCTGTTTGTCATAAACATTGCTGCTCAGTTGGGAAGGCTGCAGACGAAGTGGGAAACGAAAAAATGTACCAGGAAAGTTTCCATTCTTAAAGGTTTCCTTAGTGCTGCCAAATACACCAATGAAAGGTGCAAACTGGTCCGTAAGTTCATTTATTTCCTTGCTATCTTCTTTCAGATTCCAACACTGGCCTGACTCATGAGGTCCAAAGAGGGTTTGATGGGGATCAAGCATTCCAATCTGGTCACCACTGAAGATGCTAGGGACATCTGTAGCCATAAAAACCAACAATTACTAATAAATCTAAAACAATATACTTTAAAAATACAGTGTTGAGGAAAAAATTTTTAAAAGGTAAGAATAAAATATTCTAAAACTGTGATGAATTGAGTACAATCCTCAGGGAATTGGCTAAGTCACCATCCCTGGAGGTACTGACAAGACATGAAGATGTGACCCTTAGGGACACGGCTTAGTGGACTTGGTACCATCAGGCTTACGGTTGGATTCAATGTTCTTAAAGGTCTTTTACAATCTCCATGATTCTGTGATTCTGATAACATAATTCAGTGCTTACTAACAGGGAAGAAACAAGCATACACCTATTCTGCAGCTGAATATATAAATACTCATTCAACCATTTGAATTCTAATCGACAGTGAACAACAGGAAGTTGCTTTCAACTTCCTTCAACTACATACTTTTATGTTTCTACTATTTTCAAGAAAAAAACCCAACTAATTAATTTACTACATGTATGTTCTACTAGATTCATACTTTGCAGATCCTGAAGGCTGGCACACAGTAATGCTATACGTTTAAAAGCAGAAATTCGCAGAATTATCAAACAACAGAATGTATTAATTTTATTCACGCTCAGCTAGGTAAAATATTTTTTGGAAAATATAATGTGTCCTACAAATTCACTTCACAAGGTAAAAATTTTTACCTTTTTTTTTTCCCTGCATTGTTATTAGTGTGGAGACTGTAAGCATTATTTATCCTTCTTCTGTACAACAATAAAACATTCTGGGAGAATAACAGATTTCAAGACTGAATATTAAGAGTTTGCAAAACAGTATGTACTATCTCTTTCAAGTGTAAATGTGCATATACCTCTATTACATATCTTTTGTAGCAATAAATAAAAATCACTACTATCCAAAGAACTTGCAGAATTCTTTTGGTCTAGTGAGTAGAACTTTCACACTTCTACTTGGATACCTATCCTGTATTATGAGCCTCTATAAAATGAACAGCAGTGTATAATTGAAACACTAATGTAAATAAATGTTCATTTCAATGTAAAGGACTAAGTACATGATTATGTTAATAGAAATATCTTCAAAAACCTTCAAAATCAAACAGATACCTTATAGGATTAGAGAAAAACAGGAATGTTTCATAAGAAAATCTAGCCATGAAGTAATTTTAAAACACATTATAGAGAAAATATTAAATGTTTATGAATCCCTAAAGTAATTTAACTATTTAAAACTTCAACATTTTCTTTTTAAAATAACTACTAAGATTACCTGTTATATGATAAACTGAATTAAAGCCAATTCCAAATCTTCCAACTTTCAGGGGATCATCCTTCTTTCTGCTTCTTGCTATTTCCTGTATACCATGCCAGTCCTCAGGGGTGAAAATTGCATCATTATATGCATAAAACGCTGGCCCTATAATAAACAGGCAAGAGTAGAAGAAGAAAACTATTTAATGTTTAAAATTTCTAGGAAAGGAACTCACAGACCTGAGAAAGCACTTCTTTGAAGTATATGCATGTGCAAACTTAATGGGAAAGCTATGACTCTAAGCTGACATCAAATTATGCCTGGTAATGAAAAAAAATGCAAAATGCAAAAGCAATGAGATTAATTTACCTCTGTAAATGGTACTTAGATTTATATTCTGATGTGTTATTTAATTCTTACATCCTCATTTTAAAAGAATGATTCTGAAAAATTGGACAAAAAGCAGAAAACAACAAAACTTCTGAAAGTGTTATGTGGCACAACGCTTAAACTCAATCTGTTCAGACTATCAAAAAGATGTTTGAAAAATGTACTAGTCACAGTCTGAAGATACCTCTACTGGAAGGGAATATAAGGCAAGATAAAACAATAACCTGTGTCTAGAAAGTAAGACAAATTCATATTAGAAGACATAATAAGGCTGATTAACAACTGAAAAAAAGCTGGAAGAAAGAAGTAGTGGATCACTGAAACTTCAAATTACAACTGAATGCCTTTTGGGATGACTATGCAAACTAATTTTAAATGTAATATTAATAATAATTAATTAATCCATAATTGTCCTTTATCTCACAAAGCCATACTAAATGATGTAAAAAACTAAAGTTTCAAGAAGCTGGATTTGCAGTATACAGACAACATGGAGCAAAGCTGGGTATACAGTCAAGGGAAAAATGGGATGGGGAAGAAAACTGAACTTCCTGGAGAGTGCTGAAATGTAAAGGGCACAGGTAATTTTTACTTTAAAAACTGGTGTGCTGGCTTGAGTTTCATGGTAGGTGGGGGCTGTGTTTGGGATTTGTGCTGGAGACAGTGACAATAACACAGGGCTGTTTTAGTTATCACTGAGCAGGGCTTATGCAGAGCCAAGGCCTCTTCTGCTTCTCATGTGGCCCAAACACTGACTAGGCTGGGGCTGCTAAGGATCTCAGAGGGGGCATAGCCAGGACAGCTAACCCCAAACAACATGCATACTGAAAAATAATGGCCAAATTTAATAAAACTTACTTACCCTGATATTGTGCCATGTCCTTTGACCATAACGTTTCTGTTCCATACTGAGTTTCATCATATAGAAACCTAACCTCCGTGGCACCAGCATCTTCTGCATTCTGTATCAGCTCCTGAGGCAGAAAAAATTAAACAAAACAAAGTATAATGCAGTAATACATATTCTAGCAATGGCTTTTGAACTTATACAGTAGAAAATAACAAGTAAATTTCTCAAGTATAACTGTTTTCGTACAATTCAACCAAAATGGTTTTATCCAGTTTATACATGAGAATAGGTTTTCTTATAAACAAATATTCAGACAAATACTATAAAAATGATTTGAATATGGAGCTCAAATATCATAAGAAAGCAGTCATACAAAGTTGAGAAATAAGCTACCAAACTATTACTACTATATTATCCTAAGAATCAGAACTGTAAAAGTCTCAAAACAAGGCAAATGTGAGAAGAAGAAAAAAGAATTTTATATTTATCAAAGTGTGTTAGGTAAGTCCTTTCAAACAGGTGTCCAACAACAGTGAGGCACAAACAGGAAATGCACAGCACTCTTCTTTACATCAACTGAATTAGGCTGAAGTTTACATTTCACAGTATGAACCAACCATTCCTGGGCCGTGGTGCTCATGCTTCTAACACCCCTGCAGCAAAGGGCTGCAAAACAGTTCTGACCAGTGGCTCCCTAAGTCATGAACCAACAGAGCAGCAGCCCTGTTGAATGAAACCCACAGACTGGAAAGAGGCTTATATTAAGACTGAGTATTTGCTAAATAGTAGTATCAGTGGTGAGAGCTACAGAAAACTCAAATGTCAGTAAAGCAGTTCTGTAAACATGACCATTAATAAAATATGCCTATCCAGTCCTGTTTTCATCAACAGCAGACACGTAAGCGTGATTACAAATACCTAGGGGATTACAGCCTCACACAATGGTCTATTTACACTGAATCATCACAGTGTATCAGGGCTCCAGACACATAAACACGTGTGTATGCTTATGTGGGTGTGTGCAAGCTTGGCATAAGCAAGTATTTCAGCTGAATTGAAAAGCAATGTAGATGCATCACATGCAATGTATTCACATACTTTAATTTCATTCAGTTATACATAAAAGATTTCATAGCAAGATGAATTTCTACTTAAAAAATGCATCAACTAGCAATCAGTATTTCAGATTAGGTTGCATTCAAGTATACTGTTGAGACTAAAATAAGCTCACTGTTACCTAATACCTGGTTCCAAAATTATAACTCTTTTATTTTGCAGTTTTTGACAGTATGTTCAGTCTATAATGCATATTATATTGTCACTTCTACATAGTTTTGAAGCATTATGAGATAGCAAGAAATACACCTACAGTTAAGCATAAATAACAGATGTTTAAAGAATCTTTACAACATATTTATATGCAGTTCTTCTTCTAAAAGAACAATCATGACAGTCTTTCATGAAGACAAAGTAAGATAGCCCAAAGTTTCCAGAAATATTAAATACTAAGTAGGGCAATCACCATGAAGTCAGACTTGCATTCATGCTGTGGCACAAGAAGGTAACTACTACATTCAGCAGTAACACCATTGTATCTGAAGATTCAAAACACTGAAATAAATTTTAAGGTATCAGCAAAAGTCCTGGTAGTAATCTCTCTCTAACAATCTGTTAACCCTAAATTGTAAACTACAAAAACAGCATCATTTCTACTTTTAGATTTACCTATCTGATTTCTAAGGACATTTCCTTATTTCTTCATATTGGAATGAAAGTTTGGGTTTAAAATATTGAGGAAATCTGAACCCTTCTTAATTCAAATGCATTTTACAGATGCAACTATTACTGAGAAATAATAAAAATGTAAGCACCCCTCCTACATACAGACACTGCTGAGAACACACCCAGGAGGCAATTTGCCAAAACAGTTGAAGATGTGCTTATCTTGGGCATTCCCACTAAGCATAATCAGCTTCTAGTTCCATGGTTGCAAACAAGACAACAGACATAAGAAACTGTCATCATCTGTCAATATTTGTATTCAGGTGTTTTGGACGTAGGCATGTAGAGGTAGATAAGGTATATCTGCATCAAACCCCATTCGTTACAACCTAGTATTCCCATACACAAATAAAATTAAGTTACTACCACCCATGTGATGAAGTATGCTGTATTAGAAGTTTAACATCCAACTAATCACCCCAGATGCTCTTAAAAAAAAAACCAAAAAACTGCCATCTTCAAAGAAAAAAAAAAACTACTAAAAACCACACAAAGCACACAACTTGTTTTGCCTTGTCCACAGAAATGGACACTTCTATCTTCTGTAGTACAGTGAATCTAAGATAAAACAACCACAAGATTTGCTGGGAAGTGTTAAACTTCAGCATTATGTCATGCACATTAAATAACTGTTAAAAATACTATTTATTGTCTACCTTAAGAATCTGTCCTCCCTCTGGATATCTTCTTAATATATCCTTTAGAAAATCAACAAGTGGTGGAGTTGTTTGCCCAAAACGACCTAAAAGCAAACAAGTAAATAAAAAGATTATTATTATAATTATGCTGTGTATTATGCTGCTGTGCACTTAATTTCAGATTAAAAAAAAATACTAAACAATTACTGAAAACAATAATTTCTTAAAATTAACTCAAGGCCTATTATTGTAAAATCTTGTATTTCCAGAATCATCTGTGGAAATCCTACATTACAAATCTTTAAATTAAAAAAGGTGAAATAGCAGTTTTGATGTTGATGTCAATGAGCTGTTTCATATCTAGATGAAATAAACTTGGGGGGTAAGTCTTTGCAACAGTTATGCCACAAGTCCAATTACTTGATGCTCAAAAGTAGCAATTTCTCAAGGACTACTGCTTTTTAAGTAGCAGGACAGGATTCCAGGGCAGCAGTGGCTGTAACTCTTTTACAGCCAGTCATGATCCCTAATGACAGCTACACACACTGGCACAGAAGTTTTTGGCTCTAGCGTACACTTCCTGTTCTGACATATTCTGGCCATGGACCTGGTGCCAGCCTTGGTGTTGCCAGGGCCTAATGCTGGAGGGAAAAATAGTCCCAGCATCATGAACATCTGCTCCAAGAGAAAAAGTCTATCACAAAATGAAAGTTTCAATACTCTTCATTTCAAACTCCAGTCTGAGACTAAAGGGCCGCTCCCTAAACCAAACCTCTAAAACATACACAGACCCTAATGATGCCCCATTTAAAGCTTTTTTTTTTAATTGTTAAGAAGTAATCACTCTCTCCCTCTCTTCTGCATATACATGTTTATGAAGCACACAGATTCAAACCCGCATATTATGTGTATTCTGGAATAAAACACTAGGATAAAAAAGCAAAGTAGAAAAAAAGGGGACAAATAAGAGTTTTATTTGCTGAGAAAGCATCAAGTAAAAAATCAAGTATTTTGTCTTTAAAATTTTCTTAGGTTACTTTATTTAAGGTAACTTAATAGCATCAATGAAAAAATAAGCAAGACGTAACTGACAGCTGAATATGTGAAGTATTTCATAATTCTATTATATTTGCAGTATAGAGAAGTATATGAAAGTCAGTATGCCATATGCATACCTCCAAAATAAGGCAAACTGATCAACCAACATTACCTAAAATTAAGAAACTGATCTTCTCTAAGTTGGACAGGCAGGTGGAAGTGTTTAAAGACACATTTCATTCACCATGGGAACCACCACAAAAACAGACAAATAACATTTAAGTGATAGGAATGAAGATAGACTTTGTTCTCTTTAAGAGCAGAGCTCTGTGTATGTCACAACAATTACTCTGGCTACAGGTTATTATTTACTGCATCCCCTGAAAGGCTAAACTGATTTTTCTTCAGTATTAAGAGTTGGTCATATTTAACACAAAACTGTTACCACAAATTTAAAGGAGAAACTCATTCTACTATAAGAGCAGTCAAGCACTTAGGAGCCCAGAAATCTGTGCAGTCTCCCTCCTCTTTCCAAGCTCAATCAGATCAACCCTCAAGTGACCCAGACTGACCTCAGAGCTGCCCACACTCTGAGCAGCAGGCTGGAGTAAAAACATCCTCATGTCCCTTCCAACATGAATTATTTTGTGATCATATGAAAAGATCATGCATTATTTGATAGCAGCAATGAATGAACACAAAGGGGACATGGATAATCCTCAGAGTACTTCAGCAATCCATGTGCTTGGTCCTATTGACCATGCACTTCCAAGTTAGAAATTCAGGGCATTTCTTGATTCACCTGCTATAAGGAAAAATCTGTGAACTGGAAGACTCCAGAATGAACACAGAAGACTTCAGATGTTTTAAGTTTACTTACCTCAGAACTGTGGGCCAGGAAAAGATAAGCACTTTATCTAGACATAGATTACTTACAGTGACATCTCTAAGAAAATCTCCAATCCTGGGCACAAAAATACAGTAACAGTTTCTCTTTCCCATGGAAAATTTCTTAGGGCCACTACACTTTAGTCTCTATATAGTTGCATGGTAGAAAATAAGACTCTTTTTATTTAAGCTACCACAGCCTACACACAGCAAAATATTAGAGCAAACAGTCAAGAATGACAGAAAGAAAAATGTTTGATATCAGAACCATGAGGTCATAGAAATGAGGTCCATTTTCATAGGTGTTTTCTAATCACCTCAGGTTCCAGAGAATGTGATCATGAACTTCTGGCTAATATACAAACTTCCCTCTGTCACTAAAAATCCATAATCCAGTACATACATGCCTTGAACAGGCTAAGAAATACAATATTTTATGAGACCAAATAAAATATCTGCATGAAAATAAGGGTTTTCTTCTTCATCATGCCATCTGATTAGCATATATTTCATTGCCTTACAGGAAAGTTATTGTGAGAAGAATATTAATGCTAGCAGTCAAATAAAATAATTATGACAGATTTTAAGAGCATTTCTGAAGATATTCAGTTATCAAGATACTATATGAAAAGACAGACCTTCCATTTTTTAAATAAAAATGTAAATAACAGACAGAATCAAAAGAAAACCAAGTTATCAAAGAAAAAAACTCTAAAAACAAAAGAAGAAATCCAGAAATGTTTACCAGTGTTATAATTTTTTACATGGTGGTTACTGAAAAGATATCCTTTCAGTATCAGAATTGTTTTCAAGTATCCAGCTTATTTTATATGAGACAAGGCAGCTACAACACTACTGAAAGGCAAGTCTTATTGATTCCAAAGGATAGCAACAACCTAAATTCTACACATTGTATCACAGGAAAAAAATTAAAGACCAAGGCACTTAAAAAGAGAAGCTTAATTTTTCTAGAGCAGAATGAAAAGAACAAGTGACAAACCTAGGACTTACATGAAAAATAATTGCTTCCCATTTAAGGAAGATAAAAATTTCAACTCCATATTGCATCAGAAAATGCTTTGAATTTCCAGTTTATAAACAGAGACAAATACTTTCCATACCTCCTCCTTTCAACCCTTTTGACTGAAGCTCCAGAAAAACTTGATTTTGAGACTTCTGAAGATCCACAATCTTGATACCATCAGACAACTGAAGGAGAAAATAAGACAGATCTTGGTCAGAAGTTTCAGTTTCATAATAACTTGAGAAAACAAATCAGGTGGAAAAATGCCTATAGAAGCATACTAAGAGCAAGCCATGGCCTCTTGTTTCTACAATTGAAAAAGTTTTGTATTCAGGGAAGTTCTGGAAGCATAAAAGTAAAACAGTTATTGTTCTAAGGTGCATGCCCACAAAAAAATTAACATATACAGGAAGTACATAGTCTGTATACTCCACAAATACATCTGGGTATGCAATTTCATAGCGGGCTTAAACTAAGCAACAGCAGCTCAAAGCAGCAGGAAAGACACTGTGTGGAGACAAAAGTCTGTCAGAGAAACACCCTTGAAGAATTTGACAACCCCCATTACTTCTACATGCAAACCCATCACAGCATGATCAAGGTTGAAGGGACCACTGAAAGTCACCTAATCCTGCCTCCAGTGCCTCACCAGGAACATCACAGAGAAACTGAGGCAAACTCAGCAACACATTCCTAAGCAGCCATTGGGAAAACTATTATTTATTCATAGCACATAAAGGTTTTGTTGCAATTCTAGTTTCATGTGATGTATGTCTCATTCATATACCAAGTGCTGCTAGAAGATTCATATATCACCCATGTTATCCTGCATGCAACAACAAATGCAGATTTAGAAGGCCACTGTACTAATTAGAAACTAGATTAAAATATTATTATGTGAAATTGTATTATTATATTAGTCTCAGTTTGTAGTAGATTTTGGGACTACTTCCTCACTTTGATGGGTAAAAACAAATCACTAGAAAGCAGTTGGTGTTTACACAGACACAGATGCTTACAATCTAACTACACTTAATAAAAAACAGCCTTAGTCCAGAGTACATAATCATTATTTAACATCATCAGTAAGAAAAAAAACTTATGTTCTTTTTTACTTTTATCAGTTTTAAATAGTGATTAAAACAGCAGTGGGTTTGTAAAACCGCAAAAATATTGTACTTGAGCTGAACTTTCTCAAAATGTAAATTATAACCCAATTGGGTTATAAGTACTCTGAAACCACTAAAATAAAGCAATCCACAGAGCAGTGAAAGCTATCACCAAGGATTAAAGGGATACAGTAACCAAATATTCTAAGGTAGGATTTTTGTATCAAGACACCACTAGAAACTTGCACATTGAATAGATCCAAATGAATAGTTTAATACAGTAAGGAACTATAAGAGAAAAAGATATTGGAGTTTACTTAACATCTATCAATTGCACATAACAGTTCTAATGGAAAAAAATTATTCACAGATTAATATTCTCCTATTCAAAAAGATTTAAAATCATTTGATCCCAATAAACAGGAGTTCAAAAGTTTATAAAGGATTTTCAAATTTGCTACAGTACAGAATAAATATTCTCATATATATTCTAGTGTATTATATTAAAAAAAAAAAAAACAAACAAATAGAACAGCAATTACAGTCTGCTTACTGACTGTTCCCTGCAAAAGATAAGTTTTCTGTGGCAGTCAGATCTTTGCTTCCAGGCAAATTTTAGAAAGTGATACAGAGTTTGTCCTCCAAAAAGGGAAGGCCTGGTGAGAACAAAATCAAGGACACACAAAAAAAGATAAACTACACAGGCAGTTTGCTTCAAACCTGAGCCCTCAAAGCCAGCTTGTGCTGCCCAGGTTCTTAAAATCTTCCTAAGCAATACAACCAACACGTGTATCTTTCCTTGTCTCACTGAATGGTTTGGGTTGGAATGGGACATTTGAAGACCATGTAGTTCAACTTCCCCTCCTACCATTGCCATGAACAGGAACTAGATCAGGTCTCTCAAAGCTCCATCTGATAATCAACATTTCCAGTCATGGGGAATCCACAACTTCTCTCAGCAACTTGTTTTGGTATTTTTATCATCCTCATCCTAAAATATTTCTTCCTCGTCCCAAATCTAAATTTACCTTTTTTGTTTTAAAGCCATTGTCCCTTGTCCTATCACTTCAGGCCTTAGCAGAAAGTAACCTTCCATCTTTCTTATAAGCTCCTATTATATTTAGAAAGGCCACAATAAGGTCTCCCTAGAGCCCTCACTTCTCTACCCCTTTGCAAATCCCCTTGCCCTATTTAAACACCAATTTCCAACCTCCTCTCTCTCCCCTTCTTGTCTCTACTCATCCCATCCCACCAGGTCTCCAGGTTCCCAGTTCCCAAGAGCACAGCTAGAAGCACAGGAAGCAGTACTGAAAGACTGACACCAGGCTGATGCCTGCAACAGAACAAGGTCATTCATTCATTCATTCATTCGACTCTCTCCTGTGCCCAGACCTCAGTCTTCAGCTTGTCACTTTCATCTCACGGTGATGTCAACTCTGCTCTTGAAACTGACCAGAAAGGCAGGAGGGCAGAACAAACAGATCAGCACTCTCCGGTGAATTTCTGCTCTCCCCAACAACCCCGCAAAGAAATTAGGGTAAAACACACGGAGAACTTCAGAGAAAGAAAGAAAAAAAAACCCGCAAGAACTCGGATGATAAAAGCTGGCACTATCAAGAGCGGTATGAGGGTCATCCAAACAACCTCCGTGCTTCCCACAGGAGGACCCTCTAAGGACAGGCACACACCGCGCTGCCCACGCACGGCACAGGAGCATCCGGGTGCGCACTTCCCTCGCCCCCGCGGAGGTTCCGCGGCCCCGCCCGGCCCTCACCTCTCTGCCGCGGTGCCACAGGCGCTGCTCGGCGAGGGGCAGCCCGGCCTCCGCCTCGATCCGCCTCTTCACGTCCCGCACGGCCGCGGACGGCGGCAGCTCGAAGGTCCTGCAGCCCAGGCAGTCATGGAGGACGGTCACCCGGGCCAGCCTGCGGCGACACGACAGACAGCAGATGAGAAAAGGCTCGCCGCGCTGCCGCCCGCCCGCCCGCTTCCCCCTTGGGCACCGCGGAGGCCCGAGACGGGCGCCGGAGCCCGCAGGGAGCAGCGATGGGCGGGCGGGCGGGCGCTTGTCCCGCTCTCCGAGGGGAAGCGGCGCAGCCGATCCCGCAGCCTCCCCTCCCCGCCCCCCCCGGCCCGGCCCGCACTCACATCCCGCCGGTGCCGGTGCCGGCGCACACAAAGGACCGCTATCCGCCCCGCCGGCGGCTCTCCCGCACGGGGAAGGGGTGGGGCCGCGCCGCCCGGAGGCCCGCGCCGCGGAGGAGGCGGAGGAGGAGGCGGGAGCGGGGCAAGTGCCGCCCTCAGAGCGCCCGCCGAGGCTGCGGAGGTGCGGCGGGGCCCGGGCGGCGCCTCAGCCTCGGCGCACGGAGGCGTTTCCCCGCGTCCCGCTGTCCCCAGGGCCCTCGGGAGGGAGAGCCCGGTCGCCCGGGGCGAGGCAGAGGCTGCAGCTTCTCATGTACAGCGTGAGCCGTGCCTGAGGGTGAGATCTAGAGATGGTACCGCAGGCGCAGCCCTCCCTCGGCAGGGAGGCACGCTGGTGTTTCACGTAATTCACAGCATTCAGGCACCACCGTATGGAGCACACATAGTTACTGCTGGTAAACTTCATTCTTTCTCAAAGATGCAAAACACAGAAGGAAACATACCTTTTCTGCTCTCTGTCGGAGAGCCTGCCAAAGGTCAGACGTCCTGCCCTATCTCAAAAGGGTGTATGCTAAGTCCTCATACCGTTCAAGACTTAAGGAAAGTGCTGTCACTCCTGAAAGGTTGAGCCTTAGCCTGCCTGTGATCCCGATGAATTGAGGGGGCACATGGAGAACCTTAAGGAGGGGGCCTGCAGAAAGGTCACTGTTCATCGTGTACAAAGTTCTGCACCTGGGACCATGGGCTGTGCATCAGTGAGGGGCTGGACAGCAGCCCTGCTCCAAAGCAGCTGGGGGATACCAGGCTTTCCATATAAAGGGAAGTCTACTCAGTGCCGATGAAGGTACTGTGATCAGAACATAGTGGTGTTTTGGGCTTGCTTTGTTCCCCAGCAGAGGATTACTGACATGGTCAGGGGCCCAAGGCACACGGCCTACAAGGAGTATATGAGGGGAGTCGGGCTGCTTAGTCTGAGGAGACTATAGGGTGCAGCATGGTAACATCTTACATAGACCTGAAGGGCAGTTTCAAAGGCCGTGGAGCTGAGCTCCTCTTAGTAGTGCAAGACTAACAAGGGGCAATGGCAACAAACCAGTTTGGGAGGTTCGTGCGAAACAGCCGGAAAAATCCTGTCACTAGGAGAGGAGCTGTCTAAAGGTACATGATTGACCTGAACCAATACTGATCCTCCTGCTTTGAGCAAAAATATGGACCACAGACCTCCAGCCAACAGTTCCACTTCATTCCAATAGGTCCTCAATTACAATTTATAACTAAACTAAAAACATTTAAGACCTTACTCAGTGACAGGGAGCTAAAACTGATGCTTGACAGACAAAGGCAACAGAGTTTCTGTGGAAAGGGAAAAAGACACAATGAACCTTTGCAGAAAGTGTATCAAGCTAAGAAAAAAAAAAATAAGCCCACTAAAATTTATAGAAGGCTAAATAACCCATAAAAATCAGGTTGATCAGGATCCAACCTGGTATCTAAGTAGGAAGGTATCAGATTACCAGTGCTACAATCAGATTACCAGTGCTACAACAACTGGTTTTATTCATCAGCAATATTTGTATATTGAATTCTACAGGATTATAAGAAACTGTTGGAAATAATGTGGATCTGATCATGCTTTCACCCGAAATAATACAAAAACTATTTTAACATAAACAAGATGTCTCTGTTGGCTTTGCTTTAGGGCTTTGTTCATTTTCTATCATTTTCTATCATTTTGTCCTCTTTACTTCCCATTTTGTTACATCCCCTTCAGAGTTCTTCATAACAGAATTTTTCCTACTATGTCCAAAAGAATGAGAAGGCTGCTTTCTAATCTCTTAATATTTATCTTGTTCTGTCTTAATACCTGCAGAGGGGACACAAATGAGGGTGACTGGGGAAAATGGAAGGAGTTGAAACCCAAAGCAGTTCCATCCATATTAGCTACTAAAATATCCTCCAGACCTTGGTGAACCACCAAGCCGCATTGGCCAAATCTAATTCTTCTTTTCTAGGGATCACAGGAGTGATTTAGCATCTTACAAAGCGTGCACAAGTGTTTGAACGGGACCCTGGAGAGGAACAAAGCTCTCTCAAGAACAGCCATGTCTCCTTGTGAAACTTCTCAAGTGGTGGGACACAGGCAGGACCATGGACCATCCTGCTATCAGTACCACCCTGAAGTTCCCCACCCTATGCCACATCACATGACAATGCTCGCAAATTAGGTCCTGTGATGATTTAACATTAATATTAGAGGAAAAACACTTTGAATACCACAGACTCTTAGTAACTCTATGTAACCCCTTAGTAGAAGGGAAGAATTGGGAAGAACTGGTAATACAGAAATGGAACCTTTCAAGGTTCTGGACAAAGGAGTTGGTCTCATGAGCTATTGGAATTTAGCCATGCCTGTTCTCAAAAATCTGATCCCCTTACTTTTACTTCATGTCTAAATAAAAATATCCTAGAAAATGATGAGACAGAAATCACAGTGACTGACGAAAAAAAGAAAAAAAAAGTACATGTTCCTACTTGCAGATTTTTGCAACAACAACAAAAATAAATTTTAAAATCTCATCCATTTGAAAAGAGAACTTGGAAGCTGGGTAATCCTAGAAAATTTCAAGGTATCATGTACAAATTTGTTATGCAGAACTATTAAAAATTATTTTACATGACAGTGTTAAAAAAAATATGACTTTAACAGCAAGGAATTTTTTTACTACCCATGGTAATCAAAAAAAAAAAAATGTATGTATATATATAACATATATATAAAAGGCTTTGGTCTGATTTGAGATTTTTAAAATATTATATAGAGAATTTCCTATGCTAACAATTTTATAACCACTTTTCCAAGCAGAACAGCACTAGATTTATAAATATCTATGGAAAATTCTCCTGTGGCTATAAATAAATTCTATTTGGTTCAGAATGAAGTCATATAAGCCATACAAGAAGGGACATGCAATAAAAAATAATTTAAAAAAAATTTAACAGTCTCTGCAACATTAAATTATTTTTATAACATGAAAGCTATTTTCACAGTAACGTTTCCTTGAAGATAGGAAATTCTGCATTGCAGAACCACCTTATATTTCCAATTATTTAAAATAAGACTGCAGTAGCAGAAAAAAGATGGATGCCAAGTCCCTTCCATCCTGTCACTGTGATTAGAAAGATGGAATGGAGTCTACAAAGGGATGTATGGTGTGATAAGAAACAGACATGAGTAGGTCACTCCTGCCAGAGGAAAACCACTGCAGCACAGCAGCTTCCAGCAGAGCAAGTAACATTCTGCAGTGCTGGCAGGCAAGGAGCAGTGACTCAACAACTTCATCTGGGCTTGAGACAGTGCACACCAAACTTACAGCAAAGCTTTCTGTGACACAGCAAGCACTGACCTTCATTCTTAAATCAATGCTTTAAGTGTTACCAACAGACGTTTTAAACATTGCACTGTATGTATTTTATGTATTTCCCAGCAGTCAGAGATTACAGATTGCATTGGTCCATAGTCAGTGCTGGGAGCTTGCTATGCCCTTGCTTTACTAATGCCTTTTCAAGAAGTTTGAAAATAAGCCTACCATTTGTTGATGACACATGTGCTAGTCATTGGCAAGCCACCCCTTACTGTACAGTTTCTGTTTCATTTGAATAGCTCCACTAACAGAAAACATCTGATCTTTCTCTAGCTAGAGTTCTATCTAGTACAAATGGCCAACCCCCCCCCCAACCTACGGCATGTGAAGTGTTTGATTCAAACAAATGTCTCATTTTTCCTCAGATCTGTTACACAAATTGGATATTTTGATGAAATTATTTATTTTAGATCGCTGCAGTGAGTTTACAGAAATACTCCTGCCTTGCACCCTTCATGTGAAACCATTATTAGCAGTTTTTAAGCAAAATATCTACATGATCATAGCTTAGTCAAACATTGAAGAACTGAAGTATTATTCCTTCTTCAAGCTGACATGTTTATAAAAGTCAAATATCAACAGAACAGGATACTTTTGAATAGTACTAAAAATGAGCAAAACCTTTAAGGGCACAGAGACCAGGAACAGATACTTATTTTCATCTAATGATTTTGATCTCTCTGGGATTTGCTTTAATGTACAAGTGAATTCCTTGATGGCACTAAGCAAATTCTAATGGAAAATAGTTTAAAAACCTATAAAAGTTGTTTCAGTTTTTTCTTTGCAAATAAGGAGCAAAGCAAGAAGGCAAAAATAAATTACAAGATTTCAAAATCTTAAATGCTGAAGTAAAATTTCCTCTTTGATCCAACTTTAAGAAAATACTACTTTAAGCTAAGTCCTTGAGGAGACAACTCAACTATAGAGCAGTAACCATTACTCCACAAATTTGAATTGCTGAGAATCGCAGAGTTTTCAATTCCAGATGGTACAAATAACAAAATACCAGTACAAAATGTTTGACATTTCAAATTACGCAAAAGATTATACCAAATTATAAAAATAGACTCCTCAATTACTCTTCAGGGATTGCAAGAGGAGGGAGTACAGTATTGCAAGAGCTGCTGTTGGCATACAATTTTTAATAAGCAATATGTTAAATTACTGGTGGTATTTTCTTTTGGCCTTTGGTGCCAATAAAAGGGCCAGATTTAGAAAATTCACTTTAACCTTGAAACATCAAAAGAACAGAGCCTAAATTTGCAAATTGATTTCAGGACCTAATGTAGGCTCCTAAACACCTTCATTAATACAGGCCTAGGGTTTTTTCCTCCATTTAGGACACAGATTCATCAGGTTATCAAAGCTGGGGTTTTTCCATACTACCTTAAAACATTTTTCCTATTTTAATTTCAGAGTTAATGAAGGCACTATCTTTCCACTAAGAAAAATCAACTCATTAACTAAAATGGTCCAGATTATGCATGCATTAAACATTTTAAGTAGTATTTACTGATCCTTGTTTTTGCTGAATATTACATTGCTTCAAAGTTTCATAACATTTTCTAGGCATCAGTGAACAGAGTCCTTTGTATTTAGAGAAAACTAGAATACAAAATAGAAGGAAATACAAGACAAGTAGTTTTAATAATTGTGAAAAACCACAGCTTTGAGCACTTCTGCAAATGTCTCTTCATCAGATAGTGGATGATGTCCAGCAATATCCTTCCAAATAATCCTAGCTCTTTTCCACCTCTATATCAGTTCTGTCTTGCTCATAACACAATTCCATAGAGAAATACAAGCTACAATTTATGCTTCAGAAAACAGAAGGACAGGTGGCACAGAGGAAGAAACATGAGTCACATGTAAAGCTAGTAAGAGGAAAGGAGGAAAAGGGGAAGAAATCACACAGGTCATCCTCTTCTGGATAAACACAGAGAAGCGAAAAAATCCTCAGAGATGCCCAGATGTATAAGATTTGCATTAGAAGGGCCTAGTTAACTAACCTACAAAAAAAAAGAGAGATTCAAAGCCCCAAATTTTCTATCCCACAGTCACCTGGCAATGGAAATATATAACTTCCATGAGTTTTCACAGAATTACCCAGGGAGCCAGTGGAACAGACCCTGAAAGAGTAGTCAGCTGTTGCTAAAAACCTGTCTAACACAATGCAAAGCCCACCTTCTTAACACACAGGAAAAAGCAGAGGCTGTACATTAAAGAACTGCAATCAAGGGGGATTCTGCAGATTGCAAGGCTGGGGGTGGAAGCTGTCTTCTTCCTGCAGGCCCACTGACAGCAAATAAGAACATTTCTAATTACAACTTTATGTTTTGTAACTTACAGCAAGAACACTTATCCCATTAACTTTGTTTAGACACTGTTGACACAAAGAACTTGCTTTGCATTTTAGCTGTTGGCAAGAATATACATTCATCCCAGTGAAACAATCTGTTGAATTCTGAGTTAGGCAAGCACAGGAAGGAAACTTTCACTTGTTTACAAAAAGCGCTATAGTGAAGGGAGACTGTAAATTGAAAGTTAGACTATGAACTCTTTAAACACAGGAGTTTTTTCAAGCAGTTCTCATTAATTTCATGGAGACGATTCATAAGCAAATGCAGCAGAACCTGGCACCTATAGAATATTTTGTAATTTAAGAAAATAATTTCACCTTTAAAAATAGTAATTTTATACAAACACTAGCCAAGTTTCAGACTTCTTTAAATTACTGGCCATAGATGTTTGAGCAAGAACATGCCAGCCTAACAGTAAATTTTTTCACGAGATTTTTTTGCTTGGTTGGTGTTTTTTTACCTGTTCTTATCCTTGATCTCCATTGTCTGTTTTTCTTTGATATCTTCTTGATAGGAACATGAAGCAGATATTGGATTTATAAATTAGAAAGTTATTTTTTAATCCTTTTTGCTTATCATCTCTTCAGTGGACACCAGAAAGCCCAAGCATATGAAAGTCAATTCAGTATTCACTCCATCCCTTTTCTGCCCAAGATGTCTCTGTGCATCACCATTTGCTACTTCTCCAGTTTTCTTTTAAAGCCACTTGCTTATTTGTTCACAGAAGTTCGCTCTCTTATAATCAAGAACAGATCTCAGAAAGCAAGGAGGTCTTGTTCAGTTTCTTTAATATAGCCTGAATTCAGGCTATATTCTTGTGCAATTGATTTCTATTTCTCTTCTAGAAAAGGCATGGAATTCTGAAAGCTGATGTTTCTGCTGTCTTCTTTTTTTTCTGGAAGCAGGCACAGTTGGAAGGGTATTAGTGAAGCCCAAAGTCTGACATGTCTTCTTCATCACACCTGCTAGAAGATACTTCTTAACATCAGCTCAGGAGTTCTGGAAGAAGGAGCACAAGGGAAAAGGGGAGGGTCATTCATGCAGAACGAGTTGAGCTGAAGGGTATGAAAAAGCCATTTCCTTTGAGGGCATAGTTGCAGTTACCAGTATGGAGTGAGTCATGATACTAATTATAAACTGCCTTGTGCATTGCTTGTAGGCACACGGAGGGAGAGCTGACACAGAGCAGTGAGGTTTCCTGCTTCTCCTCCAGTTTAATACCATACAGTCAGCTCGGTGACAAACACGCAGAGCTGCAAGCATGCTGACTGAATGGGTGTCATGGCTTAATGCCAGCTGGCAACTAAGCACTCAGCAGCTGCTCACTCTCTCCCCAGAGGGATGGGGAGCAGAACCAGGGAAAAAGGTAAAATCTGTAGGTTGAGATAAGAACAGCTTAATAATTGAAAATACTATCATTAATATTAATAAGAGTGAAGTAATGCAATGCAAAGAAATAAAACAAAAAGAGAGCCAGAAATAATATCCAAGAAAGAAAAGTGATGCACAAAACAATTGCTTAGTGCCCACTGATCAATGCCCAGCCCATCCCTGAGCAGAGATCCATCCCTCATGGCCAGTACATCCCAGTTTATATAGTCAGCCTGACATTCTAAGGTCTGGAACACCCCTTCAGCCCCTTTGGGCTTAGCTGTCCTGGCTGTGTTCCCTCCCAGTATCTTGTGCAGCTCCTTGCTGTCAAAGAACAGAAAATTGAAAAACCTTGATTTAGACTAAGCAGCAACAAGCAACATCAGCAAGTTATCAACATTATTCTCATACTAAGTTCAAAACCACAATGCTGTACCAGCTACTAGGAAGAAAATTAACTCTATCCGAGCCAAAACCAGTACAACTGGTAACTGTTCTAACATATATATTCCTCTATGCTAGATATTACAGTCTGGATGTAAAACTATGCCATCAAGGGAAGTAACAGGCTGGGCAGAGCTTCCATGGAGAAGGATTTTGCCCTTCTATTCAAATGGCTTGCAGCTAGGGGAAGAGGTTAACTAGCTTGCACTGACTTTCCACTGGGAGGATTCAAACTCTTCCCAGCTAATGCCCAGTCTCAATCTATATAGGTCAACAGCTACCCTATACTACCTTTGGGAACTATTTCCACTGAATTTCTGTAGCACCAGAACAGTGTACAAGTGAGGCAAGGTGTGTGCTGTCAAGCTGCAGAAAACAACATACTTCACTATTAAGTTATTACACAAGGAAGATGAGTTTTAGAGAGCTGGGAGTCCTGAAAATGGTGTTCAATTATTGTTCTGCATCTGTGCAAATGTAAATCCTTCTCTGAGCCTCTGACAGTGTTGGCAAGTCTTTTCATCATGTGCAGTTCCCTATGTCCCCCTTCAAACAGCAATGCACAGACATTCCTTCCTGACCCAGAAAGAAAAACAACTGTGGCTAAATTGCAAAATATTAATTAGATGCAAGCATGATACTGAAATAGAAATGGTGTGAAAGAAAGCGAAGTAGAATCTGTGGCTTAAATACTGGGGTTTTTTAAATACTTAAGGATTTTACCTACTCAGTAAAATAAATGTTGAAAAGTATGAATCCTGAATGCATATTTACTGTGATAAGCATTATGAAGAATTTAAGTTAACATAATGTTTTTAAGTGGCCTCAATATAAATTTTTCTTTCTGTCGATGCTGAGATGATCTACCTTATAAAGGAAAGTCCACCCTTAAGTTATACTTAAATAATAAAGACAGAAGCAAAGAGCCTTGCAAATCCAGCCCCATTTTCCCAGATGTGAATAATTTCAAAGAGAGCAAAACCATTGCAGCCCAGCTGCATAATGGGTTGCAGTTGGAGGGGAGCACTAAGGGAAGCTTTTTGGCTGCAGTGGAAAGCCAGGCTCAAGAGACCCAGGCACTGTGTATGCACCCATGGCTGGAAGATAAGGGTAGCTTATACCAGTTCCTCAAAAATGTCATTAGAAAAAATCACACATGAAAAGTATTTCAAGTTATTTGAGCAGCTTCAATTGCCTTGAGGAACGATAAAGGAAAAATACATTAAAATAGAAAGTAATAGAAAGCTAATTATGCCTTTAGGAGACAGCCTCTCCATAATTAGTGAGTGACACACTTTCTCAGACTCCATTCTATTTCTAGACTTGGTCTCTCAAAGATTGTCCTTTATTATGTCGCCCCCTTGATATGTTACTTTTCTTGGTACTGACACATGCTAGGAAAACAAAAATATCTTCTAGGATTTTTGACAATGACAACTTGTTCAGAAAATTGAGAGGTCCAAATTACGTAAAAACAGCCTAAAATTATTGATACAATAAATACTTTGCTTAGCATAAAAGCATGTTCTAGCACAGTGTGAACTGACATCTCTACAGCAGCAAATAATTCCAATAGTCCTCGAAGGTGCTTGGTCTTGCCAGCATAGATGTGACCAAAAGTTTGGTACCAGATCACATTGCAATCCTAGAAAGATTTCAACACAGTCATGTAAATGTTGTCTCCCATGGAAAGAAAGAGAGCCAACTTGGCTGCCAGACACCCGATACAGATTTATCCTGGCACACTTAACTGACTGACCTTACACTTCCCCACTGCCTGAGCTGGTCATACAGGTTACCTTATACTTTTATATGATACTGAGCTGCAACATCTGAGAACATTCTCTGATTGAATTTATTGCAATAGCCAACCTATAAATCTCTCCTGGAGGAGAAAAAAGCCAGTTACAATCAATGCCTATGCCAATTTTCTGCTGTGAAATTTATTACCTTTTAGGATAAAACACCCTTGCTGGAGGATTTTATGCTTGTCTTTAATTGAATTTTGGGGGAGGAGGTTTAGCAGTCAAAGTGCAAAAACAATCTTCGACTTTGTGGTTGGCTGTGATTAGTTGTAGGTAGGAACCCCAGGTAGAGCTACACAAATACCAAATTTTGCCTCCAAATCAGGTAGGTGGATATGTGTGTGTGTGTGTGTGTATATATATATATATATATACTGCTACAGAAATTTTTGTTTTTAGAAACATTCATGGTTGTCTGATTATCTTTTTATTCACTCCTCCTCCATCCTAATTAATATTAGGGTCAGTCTAAATGAAATACACTGAGTTTCTTTCCACATTGATAATGCCTAAATCAAAATTGTTAAGTCCATCCAACAGCATAGGAAAAAATACAGAACCATCAGAATTACTGAACATCATCCAAAGTTTTGAGTAGGAAATTTGTGGACAAAGTACTGCAGCAGCTAATGCTTAATTTATGTTTTAGACAGTCTAAAAGCACAGATTGTTCCTGTCAGCACACAACTTTTACTAGCTGAGTTCAAAATGAATTTCTATAAAATTAAATTCAGGACCATCACACAGCTGCAGGTATCAAACAAATGTAAAAACTTGCTTCTCAGAGATACCTGTTCAGCAGAAATTTGAGACAGACCTGATACAGTGAAAAACAATAATGTGTCAGCAAGCTATAAAAGCTGGAAATAAAGTAGATATGCCCTTAGTATGTTAATTGTCCTGACATTTTGGTGTAGCAACTTCTACTGCAATGAGTAGTCCACACCATCAGCAGATAGGAATCAATGCCATCAGCAAAATATATGGCTCTGCATTTATATTGTTGTGAATTACAGGAGCTTTCATGCTTTATCACATACAATTTTAAGATTAAAAATATACTGAAAGCATTCCAAAATGCCAATACTTTAATAATAATTATAGAGTTGATAATATTAATGCTAAAAATTCTATATCATTAATGCTATTCATATTAAAATCTATAAAAATACTATGCCCTTGTGGATTTTTATATAGAGAGGAGAGTGCTTGCATCTGTAACAGTGATTCTTTTTCTAGAGTGTGATGAATTTGATGCGTTTGCACAGTAGGCATTGTTGCTTTTTGATGAGGTACCACAAACATACATAGAAGGATAAAAATATTTAACAGATGAAAATCAGGTCAGATGCTGCAGTCAGTTTTTGAAGCAAGTATTACTTGTACCTACCCTTTCCAAGGCCAGGAAGAGGAAGCAGTTATTCCTCTTAGGACTAGCACCAGTTATTCCTCTTAGGCTGGCCATGAGCTGTCAGTGTGCTCCCACAGCCCAGAGAGCCAAACGTGTCCTGGGCTGCATCCAGTGGTGGGCAGCAGGGCCAGGGAGGGGATTCTGCCCCTCTGCTCTGCTCAGAGCCCACTGCAGGGCTGCATCAGCTCTGGGGCACCAGCACAGGGAGGACAGGGACCTGCTGGAGTTGGTACAGAGGAGACCATCAAGCTAATTAGAGGGATGGTGCACCTCCCTACAAGGAAAGGCTGAGAGAATTGGGATTGTTCAGCCTGAAAGAGGGAAGGCTTCATGGTGTCCTAATCATGGCCTGAAGGAAGCCTACAAGAAAGGTGGAGAGGGGCTTTTATAAGAGCCTGTAGAGTCAGGACAAGAGGGAATAGATTCAACTGAAGAGTAGCTTTAGATAAGAACTTCTGAAGAGATTTCTTTACTGTGAGAGTGGTGAGGCACAGAAACTGTGGATGCTCCATCTCTGGATGCCTTCAAGGCAAAATTGGATGGGGCTCTGAGCAACCTAGTCTAGTGGAAGGTGTCCCTGACCGTGGCCAGAGGTTGGAACTGGATGATCTTAAAGGTCTCTTCCAACCCAGAATATTCTGTGTTTCTATGACCTACAGCAAGGTTTTGTAGTTCCCTCAAGATGAGTGAAGGCCCTGTCCTGCTCTTTGCCAGCATGGCAGTCATCTGACCATCACTGAAATGTATTCTTTGTGAAAACTTCTTTACTATTCAAGGAAAGAAGACAGCCTCCAACAGCAATCAATGAAGGCACAAAGGAAAGTAGTAATTCTGGTGTGGATGCATTTGTAGCACATACTGGAAAAGACTTCAGAGTTGCCTGAGCAAACAGAGCAGCCACTAGCTCCAAAACCAGAAGCAGCCTGGTGCTAGCAATCCAGCACTGCAGCAAGCAGAGCTGACAGCCCTGTTGTTCTCAAGATTAATCCGCTATCTCTTCACAGCTCAATGCTGCATGAATACATCAGCTGACCATTATCTTAAGCCATGGATTTGGGGAAATTTGTCTCAGACATAAAAGAACAAATTCACTGAAACAAAAAATAGGTCTCATACCAACTTTATCTGTTTCTTTCTTAGAGGAACAAAAACAACACAATTCTTAAAACGTAAATGTGCTTAACACAAGACCTGCCATACTTCACCTATGGAAAAGGTGACTCAAGAAGTATGATTACATGCAACATCAGGAAAATTCTAAAAATTACTTGGAATAGTATGAATAAGTTTGATTCTATGCTGTCAAATGACCTCACAGTAACCATCTGGGACTATGTGGTTGAATTATGCATAAAGAATGCTTTCATCAAATCCTGATGAAGTAAACTCAGATACCAAATGACAATATCTCAAAGTGATTTCTCAACAATGCATAGCAGCTGAAGGAAAAGTCTTTAAAAACCCCCAAAACTAGGAGAAAGAGCCACGTGGTTAAGACCTCACTGCTGTTCTCCAGGAATGTGGGGATTTTAAGAACTTTTCTCTGAAATGATTGCCATAAAAAAGGACAAGCAGAAGGAGAACTATTTCTGCTTATTTTGGTTCTGAATCTTTTAATGGGCTTTCCAATGAAATGGGAAACTGACACTGCCCATGAACCATAATACAGAAGCCTAAAGAGCACTGCAGTCACAAAGATATAAACAATGGACTATTAAGCTGAGGAAAAAATAGCATATGAATTATGACTTGACTGCAGAATATGATCCCTTTAGAGATACACAGCTTAATAGATAAGCTTTTCTTGCTCTAAAGACACTAAGTCTGAGCTGAACACTAATTTCTAGTGTCTGAACCAACCATCATAGCAACACACTGTTCTCTCCAGATTGGCCAGTGCAAGACTTTATGAATTTTCCAACAGCAGGGTGTCAGTCTCACAAATCCCTGATGAGAAACCAGATGAAGGACAAGATAAGAACTGAGTCCTTATACAGAAAATACTAAAATTTCAGAATAATTACATAGTTTTTGTTGAACTCAGTCTTTGTAAGTGATACAGAGCTGGAAGCAAAAGTAGTTGGTCAAGTGCTCTGAAGATACAATTTCACAGGAAGAAAGAGAACTGAGTACTTTTGCAGATTTCCTTCTCACTCTCTTTTTTTCTTTAATTTAGGTTTTGTTTGTCTTTAGCTAAAATAAATCTCCTTCAAGCACTTATCTTCAAGAGTAACCTGGAAAATTCGCACCTTAATTATTACTTTGCAACATTACTAGTGGCTGAAATATCAGGAAACCCAAACACCCTTCTTGGTTGCTTAAGGGCACTGTACTGTGCTGTACACAGAAAACCATTATAACAGATACATGAAGTCTCAGAGTGCATCATCTGAAGTACACTTTGCAGATAAGCACTTAAATTGAAACAATAACTGAACTTATCCCAAGGATGAACTTAGAATAGTTATATACTATAAGGTCAGTTATGCCCTAAATGCTGAATACCTCATCTTGGTATCCAAATTCCTTGTGCATTGCCTCCTGCACTGTAAGCTAACAGGCAGTTCAGTCTTGGATATACTGAACTATACCAGATAAGAATACTTGATTTACTTGGTTTAGATGTACACAAATAACTCTTTGTTTACATTCAAGTGTTTAAAGCAGAAAAAAGTATACTTGGGAAATGTTATTAATGTAAATAAATCAAACTCCAAGTAATTATAACACGTAATCCACATATACGGAAAGTTTTCCTTTCACACATTGTGTCTAAAATTATTTTTGTTTTTACTCTTAAGTGAAGGGTTTGACTATGTCCAAACATTGTTACTGATCTAACTTCAACATTTCAATGAAGGGTAGATGGGTTCAGATCTTGAAAAAAATTACCTTCAATGAAGAAAATTAATTGAAGTTTGACTTAGGCATTACTGTTCCCTGAATGCTATCAATATGATAGGAGGCCTCACTGCTTTCCTTGGCCTAGCATCTTCCCCTTTGGTCACTTTACAGTACAGATGGCCAGGAAGTAAATATGCCTGATGATGAGAGTAGTTGTGGTTTTAGTTGGATATTCTGTCTTCTAAGGACAGTTCGGTGTCTGGGGTTTGAGGAGGATTTTTTGTTGGGGTTTCGGTGGGTTTTTTTTCTTTTTGTTTTCACCAAATGAATATCTATTATTATATGGAAGTTCCTCCTTTTGTTTACAGTTATTTGAACTCAGGAAAGATTGATAGCCACAAAGCTACTAAAAAGCCACAAAACCACTAACCTATATCAGATATTCATAAATGTGATTGATTGATTGATTGATTGCATGAATGCGTTTTGCAGTATCTCATTTGTTAAAGTTTGAGTTAGATGGGGATTCTTAGACTACAACTCAGAAATCTGCATTTGACAGACAAAAGCCTTACGAGAGAATTTCAAGTCTACAGTTACACTATATTCCCAATACTTTCATGGAGGGGAAAATGTTAACAATTCTCAAGGGAGCATTTATGAAGGCAAATCTTCTAATACTTCTCCTGGCCTCAATTATCCTTGTGAAGAACCTTTCTTCACATTGGGTTACTGGAAAGCTTGTGTTGAGGTAATCTTGATGATATCATGAACCTGCCAAGTCAGTCTGTCCTTTGGGAGGGATGAGATATGCAGACAGCATATCTCAGCACCAGTTTTACAGATATCCAGGTGAGACAAATGTGTATTGCTGACAGAAATACCTCTGACAAAACTGAGCTCTGATTCATCTTGTCAGGACTGCAGTTTTGGACTGCAGGCTGTGTGCAGCACACTTGATCACTGAACGATGCATCTCCTACCCTGCAATAGCTTCCATATGGTTTCTGGGCACAATTTGAGATATGGCCTTTTTACTTAGAAAGCCTCATTCACAAACTGTTATAGAGCAAGGTAGCAAAGGCAAGTAGCATACCCTGATATTTTTAGCATTCAACATGGCAACCAAGATGATATGGCTAGTAGGAAAAAAAGGTGCAGAAATTGAAATTCCCTAACTGAGGTAGGAATTAAAGTTAATTTACTCTAATTGGAAGTAATTAGATCATTTCTGAAATTGCCATTTTTGTAGGAAATATTTTTAATGAATCAGAGATTACTACTTTATACTGGGAAAAAGAGTTCTGGGCAGTTACAGATCCTCTGTGCATTGTGAATGGTGCACTCATGCATCCCAGATCTGCTAAATGTAGGCTATAAACCAAAAATTAATAGATACATTAAGGACAAAATACCTTAGTGTGCTCTTCTGAAACAGAAACTCACTTGTTCACTCAGCTGGCAGAGAATTTCGGTGTTGATGTTGGTGGTTTTGTTCTGTTTGCTTGCACCAGAGCATACCACAAGACTGTTCAGCTAAAGGTAGAAGAGCAACTCACATCAGTTTTGCCTTGCACCCAGACTTACGGCAGGACTCTCTGACTTAGGCCCAGGAGCAAAATATTTTGTAACAACTGTTTGTTTGATACAGTAGCACTGTAGTACCAAATCTAGCATAAAGGCCCCAAATCCGCAACTATTAGAAGGAATCACATAATTTGGAACCTACAGGTACATCAGAGCAACCTGAACAAACAGATCAGACCTGTGCAGAGAGGAGGGAAAACAAAACATTGCTTTGGATCAACCTGATCCTGACCTGTGGAAAAAGCGTATCAATACTCCCTTTTTTGCCCAGCTGGTGATGCTGTTTGATGCACCTGGGGATGGGGTTTGCCCTCCTGGCTGCCAGGGCTCACTGCTGACCCCACTGAGCTGCTGCCCACCACAAACCCCAGATCCCTCTCTACTGGGCTGCTCTCCAGCCCAGGTTTGTACATGTACATCTCTTGTGGTTTGTACGTGTGCCTGTCCTGGTCCTGGGTGCAGAAACTGGCATATCAGATACACACCATGCCCAAGGTGATAACCAGGCTAGATCTGGGTCATGCATCCAGGGGGTAGCCCTGCTCCCGGGTCTCTGTGCCCCTATGACACACCAGCAATCTTGAGAGATTTGCGGGAACTTTGAAGAAACAGGGATTGTTTTAGGTCAAAAGACCTGAAATAATGATGGTTGCATTGTGTAAAAATGGTACTGCTTTAGCACAAAGCTCCTAGCACAGACTTAACCCTGCATGTCTCCATGACTGGTGTTAAGGAGAGAGCCAGGTCCATGAGTAAGAAGTGAGGAATATTTTGCAGGCTATAGTCTTTCTCCAAAACAATTCCACATGGTAACCAGCCAAACTTCCCTGCAAAGGACAGGGAGCTGTGTCAGAAACAGACAAAAGAATGAGATCAGCTCTGATGAGTTCTGTTCATATACCCAGCAAAGGGTATTCAGACCAACAGAAATACTTCTGAGGCATTTGTTGCATGGCTAATATATATATATATATATATATATATATATATATATATAATTGGGTTTTTTTAGTTACTGATGTTAATTAAAAAAAAAAAAAAACAAAAACTTTTTCTCTTCATTTCCTCCAATTTCTTAATAAAAAAATCAGGAAGATATTTTTATGATCACTATCTACTTGTACAAGTATGGACAGGGTTTGACAGACATGACCAGGAGTGTTTTTTTCTTTATGTCACTTGTCAGCCACAATTGATGACAAATGGCATGGCATTTTCTGTCTATGACTAGTATGCTTTTAAGCAGTGAATCCATCTGTATTAATTTTTACTTGATAAGTGGGGGAAGCTTGTCTCTAAACTGGACACATTATGTTGAAAGCTTTCAGCTAGGAATGCCAAATGTTGCAGAAGCAAGGAGATGAACACAGATCTGGCTTGATACAGCATACCAAGACAACACAGAGGAAATATTTTAAAAGCTAAGACTACCCAAGTCATTTACAGATGCTACCAAATGTGGAAAGCACTGAAATGTCACCTGTTTATGTAGCAGGTGCCACTCATGATAGCAACTGTTGTTGAAAAACATCTTTGAAACTCTGCCAAGATTTGTTGTGCCCATGATTTGACACCACATCCTTCTGTCCCATTGCTTCACAACATACCCAATTCTACATAGGACTTTGTAGAGGGACATTTTAATGCCCTTTTTTCTTCCCCCCACAATCAAAAACGTTAGAAAGGTGGCCTAATACTGAAAGAAAATGACTGAGGGTCTGAGCATGGACGTTTCAACACATCAAACAGCCATAACATTATTCGAAGAGAGCTATATTAAGCATCAGGTGCTGCATAAATAAATAAAGCTGCATTCATGAGTGTATGCAGAGTGTTTTGAACTACTTGATTAAACTGCACCTTATTAGTGAAAATTATGATTAATGATGAGCTTATAACAACAAAGCTCTCTCTGCAAGCACTACAATAAAAAGAAAGAAATGAGAAGCACACTTTAGATTGCAGTTGCTATGCTAAGAATTAATAAATGAAGCCATGCCGAAAGGGTATGTGGAAGATTTTTATATTATAGAGTTTAGGTTGACAAAAAACCAGTGTGATTTGTTCTATTATTTTTGGCATTTTTTAAGAAAACAGTAAGACTTCATTGTTACTTGGATTTTACAACATGATGACAGAGATGCCAAAGATCAGGATAAAGGGTCAAGCAGGAGGCCCTGGGATAAATACACTTAAAGGAGTCTAAGCAATTTTGTTGCTCCATTATGTTCCACAAATTAAGCTGGTGGCTTTTCCATCCAGCTATAACATTAATCCATTAGCTGAAGAGGAGACAGGTTCCTTCTCATTTATTATTTATAAAACAGGGCATGCACAACTTATCTGACATCATCCTTGTCACAGCTAATGAGAAACTGCAATAAATCCATTTTAATGGATCTCTCACACAAGATACAAAAAATCTCATATCCATTTTTCTGTGGTAGGGAAGGGCTTGCTAACCTACACAACTAAATAGATTATTGTATATGATTGTGTATGTCCCAAAGGGATGAGCTTTGCACACCACTACTGCTGTTTGAGGGATGTCTCTGTGTCCATATACGTACATTGCATAAACATCAAACAACAAGCATGAGTCAAAAAGATGTTTTTACCATTTACAGGAGTAACCAAAACAAACCAGAAATCAATTTAAACAATCTAAGTTCTTCAGCTCTTAAATCTACTTCACTGTGGTGGGTCAACAGCATTAGGCTGAGATCCTGACTGGCACAGGGTGGGGAAACACAAGCCAATGCCAAGATCCAGGGAAGCATTTCCAACACCAGTCCAATATGAGCATGAAGGTAGTGAGCTGAAGAGTGCTAGCACCTGGAATGAGGCTCTACATCACTGTATAGTGCAAAAATCTCCTCCAGCGCACATCTTGCTCTCTCTCTTACCCATGGAGAGGCAGAGAGACCAGACAGAGAGCCTGGCTCAGAACATGCAGGCAGGAGCTCGGCTGCACCTCTGAGCACAGAGAGCTAAGGACTTGAGCAGTATTTAGTTTCCCGCCTCTTATTTAACAGTGCATCTGTGGCCTGGAGAGTTGGAGAAATGTAAGGTGCTGCTGCAGGATTGGGGCAGGCTGGGGACGCAGCTGTTACAAAAAAACCTCATGGGAGTTGGTCAGAAGTGGTGGTTTGTGTAGGAATT
Source organism: Melospiza melodia melodia (assembly GCF_035770615.1). NCBI lineage: Eukaryota > Metazoa > Chordata > Aves > Passeriformes > Passerellidae > Melospiza > Melospiza melodia. Next base: position 81,359,773 of record NC_086195.1, read on the forward strand.
GTCCTGGTATGAAGACAAACAATAATATGGAGGGAGAAATTTGAGAAGGAAGGGGAAGGTTGACAGGAAGCATTTCACAGGGAAAGTGCAGGTAGCACACACAAGGATTGAGGGCACAATCCTGAAATTCCCCTTCTCTCCCAGCAGGTCTCCAGACATCTGACATTAACAATTTCTTTCATAGTGTGAATAATTTTATGGGACAGGATTTTGCAACAGCTGGTGTTTTCTTGTAAAGAGCATCAGACCACTCTGAAGCAACTATCACATTCCCCAGGATCTCAGTTTACATAATTTAAAATCTAACAATAATTTTGCTATTACCTCTGCAGAGGTCCACATTGCATCATATATGACTAACAAAGAGATAGGTAAATTATCCTCTCCTAAAATGAGAAAAAGTACAGGCTGTTCCTTTTGCTTCACTGAAACTTTAACTAAAATTATGTGGTGGTTTAATCCCAGCTGGCAATTTAGTAGCTCACAGATGCTTTGCTCACCCATCTTCCCCCAGTGGGATGAGGAGGAGAATCAGAAAGAAGGTGAAACCCATGGGTTGAGATGCAAATAGGTTAAAAATGTAATTAAACAACAATAGCAATAACAATAATAATAATGTTCATGCAAAGGAATACAACAAAAAGAGAGACAGAAACAAAACCCAAGTGAAACAAGTGATGTACAACACAGTTGCTGACAATTGCCCAACCCATCCCTGGGCAGCAGCAGCAACCAGCCCCTCCCACCATCTTAAATACTGCACCTGACATTCTATGGTATGGAATATCCTTTTGGCTAGTTTGGCTCAGCTGTCCTTGCTTCGTGCTGCCTCCCAGCTTCCAGTGCACCTCCTTGCTGGCAGAGCAAGGGAAACTGAAATGTCCTTGATTCAGAGCAGGCACTACTTAGCAACAACAGCTTCAGTGTGTTATCAACATCATTCTCATACTAAATCCAAAACACAGCGCTGTGCCAGCTACCAGGAAGAAAATTAACTCTATCTCAGACAAAACAGCAATTTAAACACTAACATTGTTGTTTCCTTCCTCATGGGACCCCAGAGTGCTAAAGCTCTGACCTTTGCTATTTTCCACCAGCTGTCATATCTGAAATAGGTGGTGATTGGTATATGCAGCCAGCTGTAACATTCTCCTGTAAGAAAAGGGAAACCAAACCTCACCACTGAGAGGGGCCTGAGGCACATTCATGCCCTCCTGTGAGGTCACCAGAGGAGACCAAAACACCTGCCCCATCCTCTCATGAGAGTAATCATCACCCATCAGAAACAATGCCTTATTTTGGGTTCACCTGAGTGGAGAAAGGTTCTACAGGTAATTTTATGGAAGACAATTAAACCTCATTTATTTCTAATCTGAACTTTATTTTGCACATTTTTTTGCACATGAACACATGAAGGTCTTCACAAACAATGTGAAACCTTCCTTTCTCACAGCTCTGGTGCACCTCCATGTCAACCAACAACTTGCTAAAAGTTTCAAACAATGATCATCTTCTGCTAAGCTGATCAAAAAGAAGAAAAAAAATGCTAATGAACTAGATCATCCCATTAAAAAATTTAGCTCAAGACTGCTAAAGTGCAAATATATCCATTAAATACACATTTAGAAGAAAAATGCCAACCTACTGTACCAAATAATTGTATGAGATCTTATATTTCTTATCTGAGGCAGAAATAATTGCTGAATAATTGTGTGTATAACAAAGAATATTGCTGAGTGAACTAACACTTTTTTCAAAAAAGACTAAGTCATCCAAAAGATCAAATATGTAAAAAACTGACATGCATATTTTCAAATCTGTGTGTTATTCCAAGGGTTGATATGTACTGAGCAACTATACACTGTTTAAACTCTTCAATAAAATGCTCTTTTGCCTTACAAAGCCTACACTTTTGTATATTTTAACATTAAAATGATATGGTATTTTAGGAACTCCGCTTTTGAGAGTAGGATCCAAGGGCCCCCCAAAATCTGAAGTCAGTGACCATGGGCTTAGTTTTAGATATGTGATATATCAGTTTTTTCTGGAAGTGCTCTTTGCTTCCATTAATAGAAAGAAAATACAGTCCAAACCTGAGCATCTAGGTCCTCTGCATTACACTTTATAAATCTGTGCCTGTTGCCTTGGAGGTCATAAAAAATTACATCTGAAACAGGAAAACAAGCAAGAAAGAAGGACAGAGAAACAGAAGGTTTTTGAGTTGGCCCCAGAAACACCAAATTCCCCCCAGTGTAATTCTGCTGGAAACAATGGAAGTACAAAGGAGCTGAATTTTTCCCACTGTCTTTACATAACTGTAGGCAGCCTGTAAAACTATTTTATCCAATAGTCCTGCACATTTTCAGTAGGTGAACAGAACTTTTCTATGTAGGACTGAGGGTTTTTTTCAATATTTTTGTATTCCTGCAAATGACTACTTTTTTAATCTTTGGAAATCCTGTTTCCAACCAGAAATTCTGCTTGGCGTTGAGAGGGTGACCATCCTGACACTGGGGAGGAAGGGACAAGGATGAACACGGACAATACCAAGCCTCAGCATTCACAATCACTGCCAGAGCACTCCCTAGGTAACAGTAATTTGCTATAAGCTCATTAAGGGATGAGTTTGGCTTCTTATAATTCAGTTTCTGATAGCAAGCAATAAGAAGTTGTTTTGCAAATAGACAGCTGATGGAGCTCTTATACCTCTGGGAATTCAAGGTGAGGGCAACTTCCAAAGCAATGGTGGCAAAACTTCCCTGTGGGTTCCTTGGTGTGGGGGAAGCTCTGCCTTACATCCCCACTGAGCTGATCAGTGTGGTGGGGCAGAAGTGCATTACCTTGCAGCCCTCAGCATCAGGAGCTGCAGCTCTGCCAGGTCCCACAAGAGATGCACAAAAGAAGGCTCCTCCTTGCAACATCTGCCCACCCTCCTTAGCAGCTGCTCGTCACCATCACCCTGCTGTCACCTCCCTGACACCGGAGGGAGAGCTCCCGGCGTTCCTGCAGGAGCTGCATTAAGCACCAAGGTGCAGCCACAGAGGACATCAAACAGATGGATGATGTTCTCTGGCTTACAGCAAATCACCACAGCATGATGCAGTACTTAGATGAAAGCAAAATTAGTATTCTCATGAAATAACAAGGAAATACTCACTACTCGCATTTCTTTCACTCTGCTGATATGTGTAGTTTTAGCTACAATGAAAAATTTTGTCTGATTACCAAAAAAAAAATGCTGAGAAATGCAGCGCTGTAAACTTACCCTAGCTCTGCTTTTTCTCTTGTTTTTAAAGCAGGATCATTACTAGATCATTAGGGCATATGCAAAATAAAAAGCAGCAAATCATTTGGCAAAGAGAAAGACATTGGATTTCTGTAAGAAAAAGGCTTATATTTAAAAATTTCAGCCAGCAACAGTACAAAGATAGGAAAGTGTACATTCCTTCGAGTAACAAATCATACTTGGCAGTCTCTTTGGGAGAGCTATGTTAAGAACTAGTCTCCTGATAGTAACACACAGAGCCATTGAAATTTCATAAACTTTCTAACAACTGCATACATGAGAAAAAAAATTAAAATAAAGCACTTAGCATGAAGTAAGTTTGTATAGCAAATAATTCTAGGGAGTGTGAAAAAATGCATTGTGCATCCCTGTGCTTGAAGGCAGAGCTGAAATTCAGCAAGAGGCCTCTGCACAGGGGGGGTGGTGCTGCAGCAATCCGCCAGCACATCTATAGAGCAGAGCCCAGATAAGCCATCAGGAAAGGAGAATAAGCTCATGTGCACAGTCCTGCTCTTCACCCACCCTACCAACACTCTGCAGCCTGTGAGTCACTCAAAAATCCTGTAGAGACAGAGACAATACAGAGACAATATTTGCTTAAATACACTATGAACCGAGTCACAGTTAATGCTTTCTCCAGCTGTAAGTGCTGAAAGCATCAGGATACCCATAAAACATCTCCCGCAAACAACTGCAGTGACCACGGGATCCGCTGTCGAGCTCGTACTTACATCGCGGCATCAGCCGGGACAAAGCTCGGCATTTAACTATTTCTTCGTAAGCTGCTTCCACATGCTTGTCTGCTCATCGTGCCGTTCCTTCCATTGATTGCTTGTGTTTGGCAGCATCTGGGCTGCAAAATGATCCTTTTCCCCTCTTTTGCAAAATCAGCAGGCTGCGGAGGGATGCGTGACCGCTGCTGCAGCCGATGTATCCAAACAGCCCAATGCAGCAGAGGCTTTAGCTCCCCCTTCCCAGCCTGGGTTTTTTCTTTCTTTGTCTGTGTGGGGCTTTTTTTAAAGAGATATGGTCCTGACTAACCTCAGGTTTCAGGAGCACAATACAAGCTCCAGGCACAAGGCAGTCAAACAGAAGTGGAAGGATACCAAGACAGAAGACCAAAATAGTACAATTTTAAGAGATGTTACTCAAGGTGTAACATGTATTTAAACTATTTCAAATTTTGTGATTGGTTCTGTTTAATTCAAATTTTTCTTGACATTTTGGTTCTTTATTTTTTCACTTTTTTCATTTTTTTCAGCTTATAAAATAGGTTTTCTGCCTATTTATTTCCTTCTTAACTCTCCTTCTGTGTCAAAGAATGTTTACATTTAAATGTTCACAATTTGAAGAAGTCCTCTGTTAAAACTTCTGTATGTATAGCAGTTTTAGCAAATATCTTTACTGTTTCGCCTCTGTTTTGCTAACATGGTAAGCTCACACTCTTTGGGACTTCCTTAAATTAATTTTGTCAGTGCTGGTTACATCAAAAGTCAGAAATCTGTGGGCTACCAGTAGCATCCCAAGCTTGGTTTCATTTTTTAAGCTGGCACAGGTAGCTGTTAGTACTTCCACATTTTTAAACTCATGTCTTTATTAATTTTACATTCATATTCCTATTCATGTTATCAACTGCATAAAGCAGATCTCAGCATTTGAGGCATTTCTAAGATTTTTCATTCTCTCCCCTTGGTCACTCGTCTTAACTTATCAGGTGTTCTCCAGGAAAACCAAGAAACATTCCCTTTGAGAGCCCTTCTAATCTCACCAGTTGTGTTTCTTTGAATTCCACATGCAAGTGTAGAATGTTGTCCCTCCCCTTGATCCAATAGCCTACTGCCAGAAACACATCATTCCAACCTGTCAGTCTTACTTTTAAAATGCTGGACTAAAACAGCACTTCACAAGAGCTTCAGGAGTGGCTGAAAGGATGAGATTAGGGATTTTCCCTGAGTCTGGAGCTCTCTTTTTCCCTCTGCAGTCCTGAGCTGCACAAGCGATGGACTAGAAATTGCTGCTCTACAGGATAATGTCAGCAGAGGCAGAAAGAACAAACACAAAGCGCTAATTCAACTTTGTACAGACAGAGGACTCTTTCTTAGACAACTCCCGGACTTTACTACACCTCTGCTGCTTTTGATTAGAAAAAGCCTGTTTTCCTGCCAAGGAGCCGAGGCTGGCTTCTGTCATGTTGAAGGTTAAAATAACATTGCAAATACTAAGAGGCTACTGCTGTGTTGTATAAAAGAAAATATTACTCCTCCAAGGAAAAGAAGTCTATTCCATATTAAAGTACACCTAGATAGTAAGTGAAGTTGTGTTATCAGAAGCAATTTACCAGAAGAGGACAACATCTTTATATTTGGAATCCTGATCATGAAAGGTCAAGAGGAACTGAGCATAAGTAAGCAAAAACACTGTCCCTACAATATTGCTTTTTGTTGCATAGAGATCAAGGAAAACACATTTTTCTGGTCATCACATCTCAGCTTTAACCACAGAAACAGTAAGAAATCCCGTCTGAGTTCAAGTAAACAAAAGGACTTTGTAACCGGGCAGAGCAGACTGTTTAGCCAGGAAAACATGTAGTGCCAGTCTCCAAAACATTGCCCCACTGGATAAGCTCCTGCAGCACAATGATCTCACACAGCTGTCGTGTTGCTCCTAAGTTTCAGTGCCAGAAGGACTGGCCCCAAAGCAGTGGCACTCAGAACGACCTTCCTGAGCAGGGCACGCGTGTCAGCTGCAACTGCCCATGGCCATGCTGGCCACAGGGGCCAGTAGCAAGGCACCAGCCCTGATTATCAATGTCACATTCTGAATGCAGGAAAAAATCCATATAGGGGGGTGGGAATGAAGCCACAGATGACACAGGAAGCATTGCAAGGATAGGAGGCAATGGGGGAGAAGACGTCGAAATAAAAATGCTTTAAAAGTATTCTCTCCCAAAGTGCTCAAATCCTTTTTAAGCAGCAGGCATAAAGAGCACTCCTTTGAAATTCCATTCCTAGAGTGAAAATAGATTATGAACTACTAGCATTATTAGCAATCTTCTTACAGAAGAATGTCAGCTGAGGCCAGCCCTGTGTCTAAAAAGTGAGCCTGAAAAAGCAGCTGGGCTTCCCACGTGGGAAGCAGGTGAAGGGCAAATTTTCCCTCCAGGGACAATTTAAAACAAAGGCAAAAATAAGTATTTGATTGATGCATTCAGCATCCCAGCTGTGAAAATCAAGCAAAATTAGAAGGTTCATTTCTGCTGCTGCTGAGTTTGGTTGGTGCTGACATGGGTGAAGTGCAGCCAGCCAGCTACTCAAATTGGTGACCTGCGAAGCTGATACCTCGTAAAGTTCACTTGACTCCTCTTTCAGTCAGAAACATTTTTCTTATTTCTCTTCCTCTTTAATTTCCCTTCCCTCCTCCTCAAATGGGACACTTCCTTTCATGCAGCACCCTCAGCATCAGCAGCTTCTCTATGTTGTCCATGAAGGGAGAGGCACAAAGTCACATCCCCTGGTGCCTCTTGGCATCCACTGTGGCAGTGGCAGAATGGGGAGAGCTGGGTTCCTACTGGGCAGCACTGGGCTGGAGGCAGCCAAGGCCACCTCACTCACCCTGCCACATACAGGGCCACTGTCACATTCCAGTACAAGCAAATGGTTTCATCATCCAGGTGCATCCCACAGCCACCCCTGTAATGAGAGAAGCTGAAATCTTCCTCAAGTGGCATCTAGGTGACAGACCCAGTTCAGAAGGTACAAGATTGCTTTAACTGTGGAAAATCTCACAAGAGCTGACCCAACCACTCTGAGAAATAAAAAACAAAATGAAAAATCTTAACCAAGATTAATTTTTATAGTGAGCTCTATTTCCTCCACAATTTTATTGAATTTTCCCAGGCATCGCAAGATCACACTCCTCAGCTGTAGGAGAAGGACTGGCAATTTTCTGTTTAATTCTTCTCCCCAGCCCCCAGCATAGCCAGCCTCCAATTAAAGGGAATGAAAGGGAAATTTAGCCATAAAACCTGCCTACAAAGTCCATGTATAAGAGACCTGCACAATGTAACAGCAAAGATTAAGTGGAGTCTTTGAAGCTGGTGAATGCATAACAAATATCTAATCAGTGACATTTGAAGATAATCTGAATTGTTGACAATCTGAAATAATTTTTTTAAATGTCAACAATAGTGACAGGGTTTTAATCATCTAAGGTTAAATATATGGAACTGCATTAGATGGATCTTGTAGTAAGATCACTGTAATATTTGGAACAGCAACTCTTCAGCACAACCTGCTTCAGCTGTTTTGACTCACATGTGGTTTAAAGCTGCTGCGAGGAAAAAGTTTTAAAAAAAGACAAAATACGAGGAAGAGATAACCTAACTGAAAATTCTGGTGTATGGTAGTGCCAAGACGCCTGATTTTCTTCTGTTTGAGGTTGAAATTGTGATTTCTGCTTTTTGTAACTGATCATATCTGTGGTAGACCTCTTGTTAACCTAGATAAAAAGGCAAAAATGTTATAAATTAACATTTCTAGGCTGTGATCCAGGATGATTAAAATACCGTCTTGCCCAGGCTATTAGTGCCATAACAATTTTAATGCCAGCAAGGCCAGGCAATTAGCATTTGTGTGATTAAAATACCAGCCTGGTCTTCTAGAGCCAAAGTGATTAGTATGTTGCCAGTCCTAGCTATTAGTGTTAGCACCACCAATGGTGAGGAATTTTATAGTCCTTTGAGAATTAACTTAGGCTCATATTAGCTTGACATGATGCTTTTTCTTTACCTGGACTTTACCTCATTGAAATATACATATTTCAAATATTTATGTAATCATAAGGAAAAAACTATTTTTGTTTGTTTGTACCACCGTGATAATGGAACATTTAACATATTGTCTGTGTAGAAGGAGTCATGAAAAGACTGGATTATCAAGCAGGAATTCCAAGCAGGGAAATTTAAACAACGATGAAATTTGTTCACCCTCTGACTAAAACTTAAATGCCAGCTCACTCAGTCAGTCCATGGCATGCAGCCAGAGACGTGCAGCCTGACTGACCCCATTTGCCCAGGGCAGTGGATGCATTAACCACTGCAGTGCAGCCTTGTCTGCATCCCAAGGTAGGTGCAGAACATGTGGATGGGTTAATGGAGAAAGTTGTCTCTGACAACAAATGTTCAAATTCAGGAGATTCTTCTATGATAAATAAAAGGAACACCAATGAGGGGCAAAATTCAACCTTAGGGGCAAAAGTGTCATGGCAGAGACCTTGGCTTAGGCTGTCCAGGAAAAGTGGGGCCAGAAAAAATCACCTTTGTAGAAGCAGATACCTACAGAGGGCTGAAGCCATGTCACAGCAGATTGTTGGGCTGTAGCACTCAGGCCATCAGAGTTCAACTCAGAATTGCACCTACGCGGCATCTTGGGACCTGTGCAGCATTTGTATAGATGTATATCTATAAACACTCTCTGTACTCTCTATAATCATACATCCATATTGACCATTTACTGCAACTCTGAATTTTCTATTATTTAATCAACTCCCCAGATAGCCATGCAGTCTTATTCTGTGGCCACTTTGAATTCCTAAAAAACCTTCAGCAGTGGACTGACATGTCTTTGGAATTCTAGGTAGACAGGATTTCCTGTATCCATTTATGCTGCTCCTCTCAGTTGAAGCAGGTATATGAGGTGTGATTTGCCGTCACAAAAGTCATGCCTTCTCACAGTGTCATAGTTGTTCAAGTGTTCTCTAATTTTATTCTTTATTATAAATCTTGTGGAAGTATCCTGCTGACATAATGAACATACCAGTCTGTAGTTCCTCAGATCCCTATTGGAACCCTTTTTGAAAAATGGTCCCATCAGCTGCTTTCCGGCACTGTGAGAAGCAAAGGGTTTTGAAGGAGAAGTTGCAAGCATGGACAGTTATTCAGGTATTTCCTTTGCAAGTTGTTAAATGAACTGGTTTTTGAAAATGTCTAGACCCTGGCAATTTGTTTTTCTTCATTTTCCCTAGTGTTCTTCATGTATTTCACTACAAGGCACCAACTCTGTGTAGTTTCCATCTGGAAGGATGCCAGCATGGAGATTTTCCTGCACTTTATTGTGGTGAGCAAAGATACAAATAACTGAATCAGTTTTTCCTGTGATGGGCTTATGTGTTTTGTTTACCATAGAAGAGTTTGAAAAAATAGGGAGAATTTGTTTTGCACTTTTGCAGGTTGCTCATCAGCAATGAGCTCAGAGTTGTGTCACTTCCGGTCTCTGTTTATTTATTAATTAATCTCTCTAAATGAGATGTTTCACATAAGCACTGGTAGCTAATACCTTCTTCAACATGATATCACAGGGAATGTAAGGTAGGCCTGAGCTAGCATAAGCCACTGCGTTCAGCCATGCTTAACACATTATTTTCTACAATTTAAATACCAAAGAAACTTACTCAGGAGGGAAAGATGAAGACCCATACATAACCATTTGCTGACCCCAATGGATATCAGTAAAGCTTTTGGAAAACATTTTAGGGATCTCTCATCTTTCTCTCTTGTACTGTTCCCTGGACATCATGACAGGACAGAAGAGCAGGCTGTGTGCAATGACGGGTAGCATGAGTCAAACTGCAATGTCAACACTGCACCCTGACTCCATCCAACAGTCAGAGAAAATATTATTAATTATTGTGGTAAGTAATAGTAAAAATACTATACAAAATACAGATATGTTATATTTTATGTGTTTATTCAGTAGGTAAATAAATACAAAGGATTTTTTGGTGATTATTTATAAATATGTTTCTTTCCAAAAACTACAAACCAATCTGATAATCTTAATAATTATTATAAAACTTGTCATAACCATTATCTTCTGGCATAGTGCACCCATGAAGAAGGCAAGTGTGATCTACAGGGGACAGAAAATGGTTAGTTACTAATGAGTGAGAGCTAATTACAAGATTCTCTCCAATTCTGATTTAGTCCCAGTTAAGCAGGATGCCAAAAAGACATGGAGAACAGATTCAGAGAAGCCCTGGCAATACAGTTAGAGAAACAAGATTCACCCTAAAAGAGATTAAAGAGATTAATCCTGCTTAATTTGTTTATCAAAAGAAGGTGAAAAAAATATGACTAGTCAGGAAGCAGAATGTGTTTTTAACCTTCTGGACAGTACTAATTTCTTATTCACAAACACTCTTCTCATTTTTTCATGGACTTTTTTTTCTTTTTTTTTTGTTTCTGTTCCACATTTCACAAATTTTTAAGCAAAACTTATCCTTGAGTGCAAAGTTAAGAAGTATTTCTCTCCCAAACAACCTTCCTAAATCAGTTTTCACAAACTTGTTGATAACTGGTTCTGCCTTTTACCTTCCAAGGGCATGTAGTGACAGAACAAGGGCTGGTGACTTTAAACTGAAAGAGGGCAGGTTTAGGTTAGATATTGGGGAGAATCTCTGCCATGGCAGTGGTGAGACAGTGGGACAGGCTGCCCAGAGAAGTTGTGGATGCCCTGTGCTCAGAAGTGTTCTTCAAGACCAGGCTGGATAGGGGCTTGTGAGCAAGCTGGTCTAGTGGAAGGTGTCCCTGCCCACAATAGGTGTCAGAACTGAATGATCTTTAAGGCCCCTTCCAACCCAAACCGTTCTGTGATTCTGTGAGAATTGTCCCAGGGAGTCATGCCAAGCTCATGAGCACAAGATCAGCACTGTCAGTGCAGGGCTTTTGGTCAGAGCTCCAGGTTGCACACCTGGCTCTCTCAGGGGCAGTTTCTGAAGGCCTTGGCACCTCTGTGATGAGCCTGGAGAAAACAGATCATCTCCACCAGTCAGGGGTATTGGCACCAAATGTCTGCTGGCAAGAGAAACTGAACTGCTTTAACAGTGCTGATACTCACAAGGCTTTTAGTCACCTGCAAGAGGAATGGGGCCCCTCTCTGAACCACCTTGAATCTGGGAACTCAGGAAACCTGTCTGCAGTGGTAACACAAGAGTTCATGTATTTTTTCCTGGTATCTTTGTCAAAACAAATTTTGTTTGCTTTTTTGTGCACTCTGTGGGAATTGTTTGGCAATATCAGCTGGCTAGCAAGACTTTAAATGGCGTGTAGAATCTTAGGGGGCAAAACTGGAGATTACTGCAAATGAACCACATCACTGCATCCATCAATTCAGAGCCTTCACAGTAGAGTTATAGCTTCTGAGAATCCAGGACACTAAAACAGAGCAAATACTGACTATTTAGCTGTGATTAGAATAATCTTGATCCCAATCAATTAAACTCTCCTGAGAGGCAATGTATATTAGGTTAGGCAGGATGCCACATAAACACTTGGAGCAGGAAAGGAGTGAGCAGATGCTGGTCTACAAAAAATCATGTAGCCATATCATTTGCCTACATGCATGGATCTACTTCTAATCAAATTTTGCAGATGACACTAATTTGGGGGGAAATTGGCGAATACACTTGAGTTCAAGCCATGTAGACAGAATGGAAGAATGGTCCAGCCTTGTGAAATCCAAAGGCAAATGCAAAGCCTCGCTCCTGGAAAGGAAGAGCCTCTGACACCTCTGCAGGCTGATCCTGCCTGACTAGCGGCAGTTCTGTGGAGAAGCAGGATGAGCATGAGCCATCAGTGCCCTGGCACCAAAGAAGGCCAACAGATACTGTGCTGGGGCAGAGCCAGAGACCAAAGGATGAGATTATTCCCCTCTACTCTGCACTTACTGCCAGGCCCTGAATACAGGAGAAGCATTGACTGTAACTGGATCAAGTTCAGCAGAGGCACCCCTTTGGTGGGGGATGGAGCACTGGCCCTATAGGGAAATGCTGGAGGAGTGGGATTGCTCACCTGAGCCAAGACAGCTTGAGGAGACCTATCAGCTCCTGGTGCCAATAGGGAGGTCACTGAGGGGGAGCCAGGTTCTTCACAGCAATGAAGAACAGGAAGATGGGAACCAGCAGCCATATTTTGAAAGAATAAAAGTTTAAAATGGAGTGCTGGCTTGGGCTGGAATAGAGTTAATTTTCTTCACAGTAGCTGGTAGGAGCTGTGTTTTGGACTTGTGCTGGAAAGAGTGTTGATACCACAGAGATGCTTTCCTTACTGCTGAGCAGGGCTTGCACAGGGTCAAGGCCTTTTCTTCCCCTCATCCCATGCCACCATCAAGGAGGCTGAGGACGCACAAGGAGTTAGGAAGGGACACAGCCAGGCTAACTGACTTCAACTAGCCAAAGGAATATTCCAGACCGTATGGTGTCACGCTCAGCAATAAAGAGGTGAATGGAGGCTGGCAGGGAGGCAGCTGCTCAGGGACTTGACTGTGCATTGATCGGTGGATGATGAGCAACTCCTCATCTTCATACATAATTTTTTTGTTTATGGGTTTTATTTTGCTTTCTCTTTGATGTTTGGTGTCCAAAAAGGTGATGCACTCTCCATCTTTGAGGGTTTTCAAGCCCTGACTGAATGAAGCCCATTTCAGCCTGGTCTGACCTCACAGCTGACTCTGCTGGGAGAGAAAGTCGGACCAGAGGCCTCCTGTTGTCCTCCCTGTTTATATTAAAGTCCTGTGATTTCATGATCCTTCACATCCATCCTCTTGAAAATGCATCCTTCCAGTCCATTAAAAATTCTGGGCAGACATCAGAGCACCAACTCCACTTCTATCCTGGAAGCACGTGCAGAGCCACTTCATGCTGTACCTTACCATGTACTTACCTGAGATCCAATCTCAGCACTCCAGCTGCCCTTCACCAAGTTGGCTGAATCAGATTTCTTGGGCTGCTGAGTGGGAGAAGCTTATTCATACCTCCTCATGGTAGTTCTTCGTTAAAAAAATCATGAACAAATAAAGAAATAAACAAAACACTGCACCTTTATCTTAGTTTCATACATGCAAACAGGTAAAAAATTATTGATGCGAGCCCCTTTATCACTCCGTTAAGAAGCTTAAATGAGAATCTGGGCTATCTGCCTTGAAGACACACATGTAGGTACATTTGTATTAGATACTCCAGAAGGTAATAAAAATCCCACTGGTGAGCAGTACGTAAGTTTACATTTGTATCTAGTTCTGTTCTCAGTTTATCTCATGCACAGGTCAGGTCATAGCTAAAGAGTTTTATTCCCTGACCAAATGCATTGTTCATCATTTTTTATGAAACTAGAATCTTCAATTTTATTCAAACTTATAATTTAGGAATTTTTGATTGAAAAAAATCCAGAATGCATGAAAAAAAGAAGAAATATTGAATTATATAAGTGTACACTGATATTTCTTTTATTCCACAAAAATGATGCTACAGGAATACATAAAAACTTGCAACATTACTGCTGAAGGAAGGATGAAAGCATGTCCCTCAAACTGGGATGATAAAACTGTCATGTTGGGACTGTGTGTCACTGAAAGGACTGAAAATTAGATCTGCACAATTAATATAGGCACTATTTATAAAACTATGAACTTTCATGATATATGTTTTTAAAATGTAGGCAGGTGCTCATGTTTGCATGAGCACTGGCATTGAGTAATAGTCATAGAATCATAGATATAGACTCATAGTCAAAGAAAGCCAATCATTGCCTGGGCTGCACAGCAGAAGTGTGGCCAGCAGTTCAAGGCAGATTATTCTGCCCCTCTGCTCCTCTCTCATAAGATCCCAGTTTAGGTGCTGTGTCCAGGTCTGTGGCTCCCAATATGAGAAGGACGTGGACCTGTTGGAGCAAGTCCAGAGGAGGGCCATGGAGATGATTAAAGGGCTGGAGCACCTCTCCTGTGAAGACAGGCGGAGAGAGCTGGGGTTGTTCAGTCTAGAGAAGAGAGCCCTCTGGGTAGGCCTTAGAGCAACCTCCCAGTACCTAAAGGGAGCCTACAGGAAAGACAGGGAGGAACTGTTTATCAAGGAGTGTAGTGATAAAACAAGAGCAAATGGTTTTAAACCAAAACAGTGTTGTTCTACATTAGAGTTAAGGAAAAATTCTTCCACTGCTGAGGCAGTGGAACAGGTTTCACAGAGAAGCTGTTGCCCATCCCTGGATATATTCAAGGTCAGGCTGGATGAGGCTTTTACCAGCTCATGACAGAGGATTTGGAATGACATGACCATTAAGGTACCTTCAACCCAAACCATTCTATGGTTCTATGACAATCATAGAATCATGAAATTGTTATATTGGAAAGGATAATCATATCCAAGCTCTGGCCAAGCACTGCCAAGTCCACCAAAGCAAGGTGTGCCTAATGCCACATCGACAAATTTGAACACTTCTAGAGGACGTGATTTCACCACATCTCTGGCCAGTCTCTTACAATGCACAACCACCCTTCCAGTGAAGAAATTTTTCCTAATATCCAGACTAAATCTCCCTGATGCAACTTGAGGCCATTTCCTCTCACCCTGTCACTTGTTACTTCGGAGATCAACTCCCACCTGGCTAGAACCTCCTTTCAGGCAGCTGTAGAGAGGGACAAGGCTCCCCCACGAGCCTTCCTTTCTGCAGGCTAAGGTACCCAGTTCCCTCAGCTGCTTTTCACGGGAACTATGTCCCAGACACTGCCCCACTTTTGCTGCTGTGCTTTGGACACGCTCCAGCACCTCGACGTCTTGCGGTCACAGCGTTAATTTCTTCTCATTAATTTCCGCTTGCATTCCCTTATTCACTTCCAGTCGGCTTCCCTGGCGAGGGCAGCTTTGCTGTGGGTGTCCGGGAGCGCAGGAGCCGAGGGCTGCTCCCTCCTTTGGCGCCACGAGAGGTCCCCCCAGCCCCGCCAGCCGGGAATGCCGGCCGGGATGCGCTGGAGCCGGGCGCGCATCACTCACAGCAGCTTTGACAAAGCCACTTCGTCATCTTGCCCGCATAAAATGAAGCACCTGGCCACGAAATTTATTTTTATTTTTTTTCCCCACACAATGGATGCATCTGTATTGGGAATAAGAACAGGACTAGTAAGATCCAGCAGAGAGCTGAGTCTGCTTGTAACTTATCCACCCAAACGTATAATGATAGATTTATGGTTCTTTTACCTATGAAGGTGTTTAAAATAATGGTATTCACAAATTCCTGCCTCGTAGTCTCATCTTTGCATTTATATGTGCCTGTGTTTGAAAGACTGGAGTTA
The DNA here is from genome assembly GCF_035770615.1 of Melospiza melodia melodia. Classification (NCBI taxonomy): domain Eukaryota; kingdom Metazoa; phylum Chordata; class Aves; order Passeriformes; family Passerellidae; genus Melospiza; species Melospiza melodia. The sequence goes on from NC_086195.1 coordinate 81,375,175, forward strand.
CATGTGTTGGTATTTTAATAGAGTAAGTTAGGAAAAAAGAACAAAACAAAATAATAAAACTAGAACTAGGACGGGGGAAAAGACATTGACTAAATATTCAGAATAATTTAGAAAAATATTCTATCTCTGGTAAGCCCTCAAATAAACCCAGTTATTGTCTCTTCTCTCCAAAGCTACTTTTAAAATTGTAATGGGTGTGCAAACATTTTGTTGCCAAGTGTGGGCCCCTGGCAAAATGATGTGTATTAAACTTTTTCACACAGCACCTGCCATTGAATCATATTTGGAGTCGCATTTTGGTAGGCATTGAGATGACTTCAGGCAGGGGTGTGGTCCAGCTGAATTGTGAATATGAATAAAGCTCTGTGGTAGTGAAAGTGACACATCTGCAATACTCATCAACATGAAAGGCAGGTGCAGGCAGCAGCAAATTAGCCATCCTGTTAGGTTTGGTCAATGCTGCATCTCAATGATTGTCACTCATTTTTTAAAAATTCATTTAAAATAATGTGAGAGACCAGCTCATTGCAAATTAGTTGCTATTGCAAAAGGTAATGGGACAGGGACAGATTGGCCTAGTTGTACAACTAGAAAGAACCAGGGGCTAAATTGGGTGAGATTGTGCCCTAGCCTTAATCCAACAAAGCATGCATTTAATTTTAAGTTTGTAAGCAATTCATTGACATCAGTATGATTATTCTCATGTTTGGAATTATGCACCTGTAAAAATGCCATACAGGATTGGACCTCTCCCTTCAATACCCTGAGAGTGTTCACACAATAATGCTCTTTGTAGTGTCTGAAAATCTGGTTCTTCAGCTTCCTTTGCCTGCAGTGATACAGCCTCATATGAGAAACAGGCCATTTTGGGCCCAGTCCTGCCATGAGCTCCCCTTAGGCAGATGTCAGAGCCATGAAGAGTTTCGGTAGCTCAAACATCTTAGTCTGTTTGCACTAACTGCAGTGATGAATCCATGTGCCTGTTGCACTCTTTCCCCATCAAACTGACTTTGGAAATATTGCAAAACAACTTCAGGCAATTCAAAATCATCACTGCATCAGGGGAACAGCTTTAAAATTGCATAAAAATTAGGCAGTGCCTCCTGACAAAATGCCCTGTTCACTTACAGCCTCAAAATTCTGTGACTTGTGATTAGGACACTATAAGAATACAGTCCAGTGGACTTAAATGTTTGTTTACCTAAGCTCCCTAAAACTCTTGCTTAAGTCCCAGATAAAAAATGTTCAGTAAGTGCACAGCACTGTTAGCAAGTGAAACTGGGGAGTGAGGCTGTGCTGGAATGCACAGAACACCTCAGGTGCCTCAGGAGCAAACCTCAGAGAGACTCTGGAACACACAGAGCACAGGGTGTGTGTTTGCATGCACTGGTCATAAATGCTTCAGCTTTAGCACTGGATGACCCAGGGGGAATGAAATAACCTGGTAAGTGACTGATTAGAAGGGGAAAATGTTATCCTGTCATTAAAGAGTGACTGAAGAGAGGAATAAATTTCCAGTTCGAAGACACGACCTGAAAGAATTTGAATTCCTTTCTGATGCTAAGTATATCAGGCATTTGGACAGTGGCCACTGCTGCAAAGCTCCTGTGGTGAGCCAGGAGTCAAGTTCACCACAGAATTGCCACCAGGGAGGAGTGGGTGAGGACTGTCCTTCCCAAAAGGCACTGGCACACTGGTGGCACGAACTTGTGTTGGAGCTCAGTCATGCAGTGAGTTAGAAGCTTTACGAAGTGCCAGGTTGATGCCTTACTGTAGTGCCTTCAGCCACAGCACCAGCTTTCTATTTGGATATATCAAAGAGACAGGAAAAATGTTTGTGTGCACGTGTATTCCTGCAGGTATTATATTCCATTCAGAGAAAATAGAATCTGACCCTTAAAAGGGGCTGCTGCAGAGATTAGAGCACAAGTTTCAGAAGCAGCTGCCTTCAGTCTGCCAGCTTTGTGCTTAAACAATTTAAAGTTCTGAAATTTGTGTTTAGTGGATATTCCTGACATTAATGGAAAGTGCAAGAGAGGGCTTATGATCCCTTAAGTTTAACTTTTGTATTTTTCAGATTCTGTGCTGCAGTGTGTAACTCTGAGCTTCATATTAATTGCTAGCAAGGTCTCTTCACAGGAAAGGTAGACAAAACAGTGCATTTCCAACTTGAGACCAAGAACAAATATTACAAGCTCCAGGCCAAAAAAGTACAAATGGTGAATTGAAGAGACAAAAACAAAGAGGATGGAACTTCATAACCTAAATCTGTAATTGGACAATTAATTAACTGCAATATGCAAATGGACCAAAACTTATAAAAGTGAAGCCTTTTGACTGGTCGTCCATTTTGTGACCATTTTGGGTTCATCTTGGTGTAGCCCTGGCCAGACTCTTTTACTGCCCAAGGTGTATCTATTAAGGTCTTTTAAGAAATACCTACTTTATTCCTTAAATCTGTCTAGACTGTTCCTTAAATCTGTTCGAGGTCAGCCTTCTCAAGGCATCAACTTATATACAAACATATAAACACAGACTGGAGTTTTGAAGCCAGGTGTCTTCTAAAAGTCTTACCAGTTGTATAGAAAGAACTTGAATAAACCCATATGGTTGCATCAGCTTTGAAGAAAGAAAACATATGAGAAGTTTCTTCTTAGGGCACACATTTCTGTGTGTTATTAAACTATTTATGATCCCACATATTTGTATAGAAGGGCTTTTAAATTTTTTTCCATATTGCAGTGTCTTAGTTTACAATGGTTGGCATCCTAATTACTATATATCATATAAAGTGTATATATCAGCAAAATTTATGCATGGAAGCACATGGAACATGAAAATAGATAGAGAGGGAATGAGTAAAGTCTCATGTAGCAGAGTGTGTGCTACACAGCGCTGCTCTTGGGCGTCATGTTTTTCCCCTATCACTTCCTTTCCTCTTTTTTTCTTGTCTTCTCTTCCATGACATGGAAGCAGTGGTTCCAAGATGCTGTTGCTGCCATGGGGTGCAGAAGGTGCCTTCTGTCCTTTCTCTTCACCTTCTGCACAACTTTGACTTCATATTAGGGAGTGACCCTCCTGCTGCTTTATGAAGTGTAGGACTGACTTCTCCAAAACAGACGTTTCTAGAAACGCCCCATTATCTGCATAAAACCCCCAGGCCCCTGAATGCTTTTTTCATGTCATTGATATTAATTCGAATCCCATCACTGCAGTACAAATTACAGCTGAATTTGGCCTTTGCTGGCTTTGAAGCAGTAAGGGAAAACATGTGTGTAATCATTAACATCTGCGAATTTGCACATTTTGAGGCACATTTTTAAATTAAACAAATGTGCTCTCTGAAGATCTTATTAGTTGAGCAGGAATAAATCCTACAGCTATATTGAAGTCTGAGGTGCAAATAACAGTAAAGCTCTGTCTTCAGATGCTCACTAGGTTTTTCATAAAATATTCTACATAAAATATTCTATCATAAAAACTTTCAGAAAAGCCTGCAGACCATTGTGCTGAGAGTAGGGCAAATCAGAAAAAAATACATAAAGACAGTGTTTTTAGGAAGAGGTAATAAAGACCATATCTGGATAATACAGACCATATTACCTCTATTCATATACTTCATCTTGCTTATGTCCTTAAATGGTGACTGCTACTGTAGCACTAGACACTGCCCAAAGGCAGGAGTCTCAGTTTGAAATGCCTCTTCGTTTTTCCCTTTAATACATTCAAGAAGTTTTGACACATCTAGGAGTTCACCAGTAAACCACCTGTGACATAGCAGACATTTTATTTTTTAAAAAATCATCACACATTTGAAATGCCTAATCAATCTGCTCTACGCTTCTGCTTATTGAAAAGTGGTGCTGCCCAGAAGTGTTGTTCCCAGAATCCAGCAAACGGTTCCCAACAATAGTGGAAATATTTCAACCATTTCCCCATCACCCTATTTAAAACTGTATCCACACACTGAGAAACATTTAAGCATTTTAATCCTGTTAAATGTTTGGACCCATAGAGGACAAATTTATGCCAAAGCACTACAGTTACCTTTGTAAAGTTTAGAGTGTTTTATTTTTATTTTTTGTGGCTCTGCCTGAAGCACAACTCGTTGCCAGGGTGCTTCATTATCTGCATCCAGCTCCCTGACTGGCCAGGCCAGGCATCTCTTGGAGTTCACTGTAGATTTCGCCTGGCTCACATCCCCAGTTGTCCTTCCTACGAAATCCAGGTATCCGAGGCGAGGTGACTGGCGTGCACATGGGTTCACCCCAAAATGTGATCCAGACATGGCCTTTGTGCACATTCTGAGTCAGAAACTCAGATGTTTCCCAGGTTATGGTGTCTAGACATAGGCTTAGTGCTTCTGGGACAATAATTTACGTTTTCCTGCAAATAGGTTTCTCATCTCCATAGTGGAGGTAAAATGGTGCTGTCCATGTTGCTTGCTGTTGGGGGTAGGAATGGTCTCCTGAGTTCTTGTTGAGAGTTGAGACATGCACACCCTCATTTCTGTCTAGATCTTTAGCCAGTATTATAATTACCGCATGCACAATAATTTGTTGCAAAGTGTTAGGGCACCTATAAAGAGCATATCATACTGCATACTGTGAGAAACCAAAAGGGCCAATTAAACTGAAGTTTGATCTCTCAAGAATATGTAATGTGTGCTTCTCTGCTACAGCCTGACTGTGGTGATGACTGTGGTGATGCCACATACCACATAAATGCAGAATGCTTATAAAAATAAAAGTATGTCATACCACCTGTTCTCATCCAGCTTTTCTTTTTTTAACTAAAGCAACTGCGAGTGAAGCGCAGACTTTCAAGCCAAAGAAACACTTCAGCCAGCATCCAATTTCAAAGGGTTCATATTAAAATTGTATGAAGAGAAATCCAACAGGAATAACTCTGGGAATTCCAAAAGACAAAACCTGGTAGTTTCAAATTCCATTCTGGAAGATGACCTATTTTTACAGGCAAATGAAAAGTTCTGCTTCACTTTAAAACTGTTCTATTTCTGGAGCTCCAGAAGCTGCCTTCTCAATAAAAATGAGTAATAATAATAATAACTACAACATGTGAACACTGGCCTTCTCACAAGGGCTTGAAACTTTTAAAAAAACATTGCTGACAGTCATTGCAGATATTGCATCCATAAGTGAAGGTAACTAAAGTGACATTAAGTGAAGGTAACTTAAACTTTTGTTTAAGTGAATGTAACTTCAACTTTTGGCAGCAAATTTTGTCAGGAATTATGCTAGGTAAATAAATTCAATTCAAGCTGTCAGGAAAAGTGTGTGTCTGGACACCTGTTTTTCATTTATAACATTGGATTAAGTTCCTCTCATCCTGAAGGCAGGAAAAGCATCATTGGAATCCATCTGAGAAAAACTGACTAAGTGATAGCTTATGCAAGAATGCAAAAATTCCCTTTCAACTAGAAGTAAACAAAATGGGTCACTGGTAATTAAATTATTGATTAACTTGGCCTGCCACCCATTCTACAATGCTAACTGATGTTTATACATTTAGACAACACATAACAGCACACATTTTAATAAAGGAGCCCTGACCATCTGAACAGGTAGTTACCTCCCAGTTAATATATGAATATTGTTTTTAAAGATCAGCGCTTTCTAGGCCAGAAGGAGAAAGAACAAAATATGTTGAGTTTTAGTTCTGTAAACAGGAGAACTCTGTGACTATCTAAAGTCTTTTCTACCAGCAAATTTTCGAACCAAACTCCTTTGGCTCCCCATTCAGAAGGGCTTTATTACTCTGAATCAATGATACACATATAAAACAAGATGCTAGTGCAGGGGCTAGGCTGCCACACTCACCTGTGCATCACACACTCAAAACTGTCACACACAAAGCTGTGTGACAATTTTTCATCCTTCTCTGTATGAACAAGCCATAGCTATTGCCTTCAGCTAGCATGCATCTATTATGCAGATGTTTGCATGATTAATGTGCCTTCAACCAGTAAGTTTGGCAAAATAAGTAAATACACATATAAATAGTTCCAAATTAGTATCAGTATTTTGCCCAGAAGTTAATAAATTACATTCTTATACAGTGAAAAAATAACATATCACATTTTCTACATCACTCAAATGATTTTTTCAACAAAGGGTTACAACTCTCAAGTAAAAAGTCGTTGTGAAAGATGACACAATTGTCTCAAAAAAATTAAGGCAAATCCATCTTTATGCAATTAAATATGTATTTCCTTAAACAGTTGCACTTGTGAAGAAGACATTACTTCTGTTTGTGGACAGAACAATCTCAAATATACAAAAAGGATTGAATCTGAAATTATTTCAGCCAAAATCAGGACAGCCTCTGTTTCACTGTGTTTGCTCCTAAACTAGTCCTTTTTCTCCTCACTAGTTCCTGCATTGTTAGTTGCCAGTACAGCAACTCATTTTCATTACAGAAATCTAAATTGTGAAACAAGTGCAATATAATAGTTAATCAAATACTATACAAATAGAAGCATTTGTATTATGGCCTTAAGGCCATTGGCTGATTTTAGATTGGAGTTTTATCTTGCACATCATATCATCTAGTCTAAAATTTGAATATAAATATGTGTGAAGACATTTAGATAAGCAATACCAAAGCAACTTCAGCACTGCCTTGGTTTTGCAAAACAGCTGCATATAAGGCCAGATTTATTCTTTCTTTCTTTATTCGTTATACCCTGATGTTACATGGACATACCCATTTTGAGGTGTTTGTTCCAATTCCTTTTTTGGGAATAGGTCAAGGTGAGAAGCCAAGTACAGCTTCTGACAAGAATAATTCAGCAAGACTGTTCTCAGAGAGAGACCCTTAGATGGGTTCATTATTTCATCCTAAGCAAAATTTGCAGCTGTTAGGTGCTGACTGAAGACCTTCCAAATTTTTCCTTTTTGTTGTGGATCTTTAGATATCATTAGTTTTGCATATGTCTGCCCAACATGTCTTGACAGCTACTTCATCTCATATTATCTGATAAGAAAATGTAGAATAATTTACTGTTATTAATTATAAACTTTCTTAAGTGCTACTTTGCAAACACAGAAGAAGCAAAGTGTATTCACATAAAATGAGCAACGTGTGAGTATGCCCTGACAAGTTTTGCCTTTATTCCCAACAAAACCTCTTTTCCTTATGACTTCACTCCAGCTGGTTCTGGGGAAGGAAAGATAAAAGGGTGCTGGGCTCTGCTGCACATGCTCTGCTTAGCCAAAGGCACCTCTCTGAGCTCCCTCAAACCATGCAGGCAGCCCAGCTGTGGAGAAGCTGAAGGCACTCTCTGCCTCCTGCTGTCATGCTTCCCAGCACCCACAGGGCTGGGAGCATCCTGGTCTAGGAATACAGCTGTAATAATAAAAGGGGTGGAATAAAATTTAAAATAAAAGTAGCTAGGTAAAAAATCAAAAGAAAGCCAAGTTTGCCACTCATTCTACAGCTGCACAGAGGCTTGTGGGCATGTCTCTGTGCTTTGCTACCAGTGGTTGCACGTCTGCCAAACCCGTCTCCCAAGCCTGGCAGACCTTCAAGGCATCTGTATAAACAGAGTCCTGAGTTTAAGGGAAAAAAAATTTCTGAGAAGAATTAAGTATCAAGTATCTCATGCTATACTAGCATGTTTGCATGGATGTCAGTCCTAAGCTGACCCTTGTCTGGCCAGTTCAAAATGCAAGTGGCCATGCCTGCCCATACAGACACGGCACAAAGCTCTGTATTTTTCTGCTTCCCATATATTTTTTTTTCTGCTCTCCATATGTACATATATATGCAGACGCATTCCTTCCCAGTCCCTCAGAACTATTTTTCCAATTAATTTAACATCACTAGCTGTAAGATAAAGCCTTCACTTTTTTCTTTTTCATTAAACCAAATTCTCTCATGATGAGTATGGATATAAACCTGCAAACCATTATTTCCTTTTCTAGTCTTTGCAGGAGAAATTCATCTCTGGCACAGATGGCTGTATATATCATCTTGTCCTAGATGAAAAGATTGCAGAAAAAGGGACTGCAGGATTATCCAAAGTAGCTCAAACTCTTAGGAGAAAACACTCAGTTCCACAGCTTGGTTGCTGCATAGTGCTACAGCCTCCAGCAGAGAGTTTTGGGAGTGTGTTGCTGTGAAGTCAGGGATTCTTACAGCCATGCAGTGTGCCTGGCAACAGGACATGAAGGTCTAAGTCTGCAAATGCTAAACTACAGGCTGCTCTCTCCTAAACTCTCTGTGCTGCACCTCTAATACTGCTGCAGGAATATTGTGATCCATCTGCTCCTGGCACATTGATCCTTAGAGTTCAGAAACAGAACTCACAAGAGCCTGTGAGCCCACAAAACAAAACAAAAAAAACCCTCCAATTATCAAGATCTTTCATGATCTGATATTTCAATCTCTTCATGGATTAAGCTAACTAAATGGAAGTAAAAAGTTTTTTTGCTGCAATGCCAGTTCAGCTATGAGGTTCCTGCAATTCAGCATAAAGGAGGTTTATCAAATCCTCTGTTAATACACTACAGTACTGAGTCCCAAGCTAAGACTGATGGAATGAGATAGCTTTTGATTATGGAGCAGACTTTCAAATGAAGCCATAAGTGCCTAATTCTTTGCCTTGAGATTATATCTGAACATTTTTTTACAGATCTCAATCCCTCTGGACTTTAAAACTTTACAATAGCATAATTGATTTTAATATTTCCTAAGCACTTATCTGATATATGAAACTAGATACTTTATATTGTGATTCAGCCCTCAGGCCTTAAAATTTGTAGATACAGTTACTGTGAAAAATGAAATGTAAAATCAAAAACTTTATCTCTAATGACAGTGTTAGATTTCTCAGTTTATTTTTTTAATATAGTGATTAACATACATCCCCTGTGCTTGATGTAAAAGGAACCCACAGTAGTGAGAATTTTGCCCAGTGTATTGCCCAAACCAATATTAATAATTGACTTCACTGAAACATATTGTCAAAAAAACTAACTCAGCTGTGCAGCAATGTTTATAACAGAATTTACAAGATAATGTTTAGGATCTTTAGCACTTCTGCCATGACTATGTCATTTTAATGTCCAGCAATGTCAAACTGCACAGATGAGTTAAATGCTTGGAGCACTGCTGTGGAGTGAGGCCACATGAACCTCTAGGTGATGGGGTAAAAAATCAAATTCATAACCAAAATTAGATATTGAAGTGTTCACACTACCTGCTGGAGTATGAAGCATCTACAAATAGGATATTTACAGGAGAGCACGCTGACTCTGTAGTCAAATACGTGAACCAGTAAGAAATGGGGAGAGAAGGGTAAATCCCAGTGTCAGCACCCTGCTGCCAGCTCCAACCAAAAACGTGTATGTTTGCCTTTTGATTAAAACATGGTTGTTCAAATTGCATAAGAATTTTGGATTAGATTATCCTATCTTTCAAGCAAATGGATTGAAAGGTGAATTGGTTGTATTCAGCCAGACTCACTGTTTCATGTACCATCAGTGAAGCAGAGCAGAACACTTTGGGAAAGTGTTTGCAGCTTTTGGATTGCCTACCTAAATTTAGACTTGCCCTCACCAGAAAACAATCATTGCTCATGAGATCCTCTACAACATCAAGACTGGCTATGACAAGAGCAGAAGTGGAGTGGCTGGGAAGCAAAGCTGGAAAGAAAGAAGCATAGCCCTTTCATCAGTCTTTATGCAATGAAGGAATATTAAGGAGCTTTCACCAAATACAGCTGCTCCACTCATCCAGAAGTTGTGAAGGCAGTTGAGGCAGTCAGGTGAATCCCCCCAGGGCTCACTTGGCCAATGCTGACACCAGTAGCTGTAATTTCAATATCACAGGTCAGCAGAGGTGAAGTGGTGAATGGATGTCTCTCCTGCTTTTAGGGCAAGAAAATCATAAATTATAAACTGAATGTAGCATCTACAAACAGCTAGTTCAGGGATTTTTGCATGAGTTATATGTTGCTGACCTTAAAATTGTGCCTTAATACTGATTGAAAATGGGGGCAATGCATGCTTCATAAGAAAGCAATGGGAGCCAAACCTAGAAAATACACCAAAACATTTATTTGTTTGTTTTCTCTGTGCTTTTTTTTTCCTAAATTACTCACTTTATGGCTACACCACCAGGTGCCAGTCAAGAGTGGGATGAAAGGATACAAAAATAAAACTTCAGTTTGTGCATTTGAGGACCCAGGTGCCACTTCAACATGAGATGTTGTACTCTGATTACAAAGCATCTCACAGGGTTTAGGACACAGAAAATAAACAGGACCAAGTGCAAACACTCTGAGGACTAATTTTAGCCCTTAGTCTCTTATTTCACTGTCTTGAACTGGAACAGAAACTGCAGAAAAAAAAATTCCTGTAAGATTAATCTCTGTCTTGGATACATGGATATTTCTCTATGTTATATGACACTCTCCAACCTGTCATGTTCTGCTATCACTCAAAACTCTTTATAACTTGTTAACAAGGTGGCGAAGGGGAGCTGAATATTTTCCCAGAATGGTATTTACACATTTTAATAAAGATAAATATCTTAATCATTTTAAGGCCACATAAAATAGTGCAGAAAAATAGCCTTCTTTGACAACTGGGAACAAGATCATTTGCTAGAAGGTGCTAGAATTTCACACAGAAATGACTTTAATGAAAATTAGTCTGACCATTGACAGGAACAAAACACATGCTACAGATTTCTTGATAATTTCATAGCTATTATTAATATAGAAGAAATAATATTGTAGGAAAAACTCTGTGAAAGCTAGAGAAAACTCAGGCTGGGAAAGAATAAACTACCGTGGCCTTGATGTAGATTTCTCTGAGAAACAGGCATTGCTTAAATTCTGAAGGGAAATCAATTTATGATTTTTACAATACTCACATATTTTCATCATGCTTTTGGGAAACTGTCCCAAATTATGCATTCAATTATTAGATATATATAATGTGAATGAGTGAAGAAGGTAAATTTGGTATGTCTTGGTGAATTAATGCAGATCTAAGTCCTGTCACCGTGTGTAGAAACTTAAGAAAGATGTAATTAATAAAAACCTGTGAAATAAAGTGAGAAAAATACAAGATTTAATGAAAAATAAAATGACTGTTAACTTCATCTCTGCAGTCCAGGTATGAAAATAAAATCCTCCTTAAGAGCTTAACAATGCATCTGTAACAGACTAAGTCCTGAAGCCCTGAATTAGAAGAAACTTTGCATCTGTGCCAGCATCTGCTGAATCAAAGTTCACATTGAAATGAGGTTTCTTTCTTTCAAATGTTCAGTTTTCTTTGTTTATTTCAGCCCTCCTTTCCCCTGCACCCACCACCACACAGCCTCTTTTTTCCCTGTTTGTTGCCAGAACACAGAAAAGTACTTTAAGCATTTTTCCCAGCCCCATCTGAGGAAAAACATCAAACTAAGTGAGATGCAAATAAAAATGCCATCCGTTTTCACATCTTTTAGAGTGTCTGACTTTTTTGTTTACAATTTTAAAAATTACTTAATTTTAAAACCTCAGATTTTAAATTATATCTTCATTATGCCATGAAAACTAGGAAAAGAACAAAGAATTAAGAAAACAGGTTTCAAATGAATATTTTCTCTTTTCCTGACATGCTTTAACAGAATCAGCTGCAAGAGTGAAATAGTTAGTTAACTGTATGATATTTAACTCTTTGGATGCCAACTTTGATCTACATTTTTAAAAGGAGTCAACATGTTTTGTATGCTTGTCCTACTTACCTCCCAAGTTAAGCTTGTGAGATAAGTGCATTCTCCTCTCCTCAGCTGACCACCAAAATGAGAGCTCCATGCTCCACTTTTACATGTGTTTTGCTACTAGTTACACTGCTGTCCCAGAATAATAACTGAGAGAAGTTAATACCACTGGGTCACTGCCATTCCTGTGCCCAAAAATGCAATCTTTGTGAGAAAATAGATTGCCGAGATACTACCTGTGGGCACAACTGGGCACTATGAGAAATAAATAAAGAAAAAAAATGACAAAGAAACAAACTAAAAAAATCCCCAGGTTTTGTGGGTTGTGTCTGTAGCATTCCCTAAGTCCAGTCTTGAGAGGATGTGTATCTGTAAGTGTGTTCAATGATTACATTTGGTGGAGAGGAGATACGGGTAGAAAATGAGTATCCACCACTTTTCCAGTTCCTTTGTCCCAGGCTTCTTGATGGCCAAATTAATCACCAGTACCACATATGAGTAAGTCTAATTCTACAGAATTAGAGCCAAACCACAATGGGAGGTACCACTCAGGCTGTCCCATGTCCTTGGGATCCCTGTCCCAATGGACACATGTTTCTTCATGCTATGGATGCCCCCAGACAGTTTTGTTTTTGTTTTTGTTTTTTTTGTTTTTGTGGTTTTTTTGAGCACCTCATGCAGCCTGCAAACACACAAAGGCTGAAGTAAAGACCAAAGGAATTGACCTGAGTTGGGTGAACATCACTCAGGCTCCCATCTGACTTCTTTAGGAGAAGGAAACTGCGGGTGCCTTGAGGCAGAGCAGGGCTGGGGCACAAAGAAGAAAGTGGCAGTGACAAGCAGCCACAGGACTCCCCAGGTGCCACCTCCTTGCAGAGATGCCCCAGCTGCAGGAGCCACAGGCTGCTCTCAGAGCTCCAGCCACTGCTGCTGCATGGGACTCTCATGGCACAAAAGAAAGCTGCCCACCCTTAGTTAAGAGGAATCCTGGTGATCTCCTGGGGCTATGCTTCCTGCTGCAGTGCAGTGCAACCTGCAGGGCTGCCTGTCATGTGAGACATAATTTGCTCTTCTTTGCAAAGCAGAAGTGCCTTTGATCCACAGCCTGAATTAAAATTCAACTTTGAAGGTTTTCTAAGTGGTGCTACATTTAAAACTTTCCTATAGATTAATTTCAAGACCCAACAATTATCTTACAGAAAGCACTTACAAGCTCCACCACTGTGTTGCTGTGACCTTCTTCCACAGAAGCTCGGGTTGGAGTAGGATATCCTTTCCAAATATAGCATCCCCAATCCACATTTTACCTTGGGAACCTCAGGTAGGCCCCAAGATATAAGCTGAAAATTATTTCCCCAAGTTAATCCACTCCCCTCAGAAGAAGTGGGATCAGATGGAAATATGGATGGCATCCGTGAGTTCCAGCACACGAGCCTAATGCCAGTGAGATGGGCTAATCTCACTTCTCCATGAGCATCAAATATTGCCCAGGGTCCTACTCAGCTCTTTTATAGAACAAGGAATTAGCCAGTTTTATAAGAAATTTGATCCTTCGCACTACTTTGTAGTACAATTTTTTTTGGCTGGTTTTGGCAGTCTGTTTGGTTAAAGACACTAAAAACAGGTTAGGCTGCCTGATTTCATTGCTGTGCTAGCACTGTACATCCTTGTTGGCTGAAAACTTACATTAATGGCAATCACTGGGAAGCAACCTGCCAAATTAGAATAAGGTCATTACAATTTACACCCAATAAAAAAGAAAATGTATTAAAATACATTCCCAGGAAAACACATCATTAAATAGATGGCACACAAGATAATTCAAGGATTGCATAACCTTACAATCTAGCCAAGTAAATATCCACCAAAAAAAATTTGCTGATCATCTAAGAAAACATTCAGGAAATTTTAGCAGCTTTTAAAAGCATGTTACTATTATCTGTTAGTCCTCAGTAAACAACGTTTGCAACACTTTATACACATCAGCAACTTGTGCCAACCAAAAGATCACTGCTGCTCCAATATGTATCATTTAATACTTCATGTGTTTCAACACCAGTGCAACTAATTTTCACTTCATTCTGACAGGAACTGTGACTCAGATTAATATGCTGATTTCTTCCCCATTGCCATATAACACAAACGATCTCTGACCATGCTATCTTTCTGTGTCTTCTACTTATCCTCTTCCTTCCACTCATTTCATGTAAGCATGTGGGAAAACATGTTGGGTGTTTTGGGGGATATTGTTTGTCTGCTAGGGGGGATCTTGGGTTTCTTGTTTGCTTGGGGGGGGGGGGGGTTGGGGGTTTTTTGTTTGTTGGTCAGTTGGGTTTTGGTTTTTGTTTGTTTGTTTATTTTTGTTTTGTTGTTGTTGTTTGCTTTTTTCAGGAAGATAAATGCTTTTTATTGTTTTCCATTTTCATTTGGCTTTTTTTACTGCCCTGTTTCCTTTTACATCTTTAAGTGTTTGTCTTCCAAGATCCCTATCCACCTGCCCAGCTTGTGCTCCATCTCTGAGGCTACCTTTTTTCTGAAATAGTTTGTGATGTTCTATTTATTTCAGATTATAGCTAATTCTCCTCATTCTATGTAGACAAAGTGGGGTTTGTTAGATTAATATTTAACCAGGCCAGTAATGACTGGGATCATCTAAGCTAAGTCTCTGAATAATACTGGCCACAGGACTGCCTTGAATTAACTTCCCTCTCAACTGGAAGAGACCTCTAGAAACACATGAACTTGATTTAAATGATTCCAGTGATGGTAAATCCACCACAATCCATGATAAACTCTTCCAGGGTTTAATTAACATCTCTATTAAAAATGTGTGCTTTATTTGCAGTTTGCATTTATCTGCTTCATCTTGCACCAACTGGAGGCTATTAAAGCCTAGTTCATTTTAGAGTTCAAAAAGCCTTTTCATAGCGAGTTTCTGGTTTTGATATAGGTACTTAAGCATTCATTGAGTCTCACCCCGAGGCAAGTTTTTGAGGACTCCGGTCATTACTACAGCCCTTCACCTTCTTGACATGTAGACATGAGACCCTGGGACTCTTTTTTTCTCTAAGGTATTTTTTTCTAAGTTCTGTGACCATCTAAAGCCACAAACAATATTTCAGGTTGAGTTTTCGGTCTATACTCCACTGCTTGCACATCGAAGGATAGAAAGTTTCATTTTCAACAAAGCACCATGTTCTGATGACAATTGTCTTGAAAATTTCCTGCACGGGAGACTGAGACAGGGTGAGAAATATCACAGCCAACACCTATCAGGACACCATTTATGAATTGAAGTGTTACTACTGGTAGCATCAAGCTGTTCTTACTAATGGCAGGTAATGGTACACTCAAGTACTGAGACACAGATGATCCTGCATTTACAATCTGCCTTTTTCATAATTTACTTCTTCCCCAAGCATCTCAATATCAGAACAAAGTTTCATATAGGAGCGCTGAGAATCATTTTGCATTATCTTTCACACAGATCATTCCAACAGGCTTATTAAAATATGTACGTATATTTCAGTATTTAAAGAGAATTTTTTGATTTTAAATGTCCTTCCTCCCCCTAAAAGAACTTGAAGTGAGCTTTACATATTCTGAGTTCCTTACAGGTATTTAATCACCATATATCTTCATCTACTATGATAATCATGGGTGGAAAATAAATCACATTTTTCTACAGCTCCTAGAAACTTCTAGAAACTTTGACATTTGAAATAAATCAAAAGTGTCTTTAAATGGTATATCATGGGTTTCTGAACTGAAAAATGTCACTCACTCATAATGTGCTCTGTAGAATATTTTCAATTTTATTCTTTCATAGCTGTGCATCAAAGCAAAATTGAATTTAGAAACAAGAACATAAATATCCCAAGCAGTAACTTCCTTCTACTTCCATGACTTGTAAACATATTAGACAGGAACAAGTTAAGACAAACCAGTTGCAGATCCTCAAAGTCTGCTGAAATCAGCAATAGAACTACCCCCAACTTCAGTGTCTGTGAGCCAGTCCCTTAACACTAGTATTGGAATGCTTTACTCACAGGTTTTGAAAAAAAAAAATTGAAAAAAAAATTCACTGTTGAACAAAACAGCTACTTTCCCTGATGATCAGAAGTAGTTCATTTTAAAAAATAAACAAGTAAACCAAAACAAAACCCAAACAGAACAGCTGAGCTTGGGAAATAAAGATTATGGATACTTTTCTTAGAGAGTGCAGACTCCCCAACCCACAGATCAGAATTGACTCTACCAGTAAACCTCTACTGCCCACCTCAATACACCAAACTTTTCTTATATAACTTCTCCCATATGCTCACGTTTGAAATCAAACTATTTACTTCACTGAGGTGGAAGAGAATTTAATAATATCTCTGGAGTTTAGTGATGCCAATATAATATAAATTCTACATCCTGCGGCACTCAAATTGAACAATGTTTCTTCTGGTTGCCCCTGTAGGACTGAGTCACCTTTACCAAGAGATGTTTACCTGGCAGTGTGTGGAGGGCATAAGGTTCTTATACAGAGCTGCAGCATTTTGGGTTTGAGAGGGTGTGGAGTTTTACCTAGTCGGACAATCTTCCTAGCAAGGCCTCAAGCATGATGTGCAGCTTCTTTTGGAGTCTTAGTGTGCTCTGCAGAAAGCTGGGTATTATTCCTTTTTTCAGGAAAAATCTCAAATTCTGCAGCACGAGGGAAAATTGCCGGAAATCCGTGACTCCAAGGAGCTTTCAATTTTTTTAAATTTTCAAGAATTTTGAAGTTTTAGTCTGATGATGAAGCATCCGTTCTATAATCCTGCCTCTGTGCTATCTGATGGTAAGTTGTTTTTATTTGATCTTTCTGTCTACATTTCATCTTTACTATGCTGTGGACTTGCCTTTTTAAGTTTAAACAAGCCTGGTACAAGGCAGATCCCATCTCTCCACTGTATTATTTCTGTCTTCCTCTGTGACCTCAGGAAGGCAATTCTATTTTCTTACAACCATACAAATAAATTCACATAGTTTCTCAAACTTCAGGGCCAGAAATATTTTAAAACTAGGGCTGGGAGTTTCTCTGGAAATTTACCAACTTATTCTGGAATAATTACTTCAATAAATTCCAGTAGCTTCACAAGTGTGGGCACACCCTCGGAATGGAGACAACAATTCTGCAGTAAGGGGCAAATTCCACAACAAATCCTCTCCATAAATTACTGCCTCAGCAAGGATATAACAATTCCACTACATCTACACATCTGGTCTTGTTTTTAATATCTGCCAAAAGATTTCAAATGGATATTTTTGATATGAGCTGATTTTGTCCTCTTTTGTTGTTGTTCTGGTAATAATTCTGACCTATTCCTTTTTAAAACTATTTGAGAGTTGTCACATTGAAGGGTTCCCCAATTCATGCTCACCTATCATAGCATTCATTTCTGGACTCCTTTTTGATGGTTTTCTAAGCTTTTTAGCAGATCAATAATATTAAAATATATACCATTTTTTTCTTCCTGAAATTTTCATAAGCATATTTAAACATAACTATGTGACAAGTATGCAGTGAAATAAATGATAGCAAAATTTTGCCACATGATATTTGTCCACGAGCATGCACATATTTGTAAGTGCACATGTATTTGCCAGTGTAAACACAGGTAATTATGAGCTTATCATCCCAAATGTTAGTTTAAAGGCAATTGCACACAGAATGTCTCAAGAACATTTTCCTTTGATCAAAGTTGATATTTCAGTCAACCATTGAACCAAATGAAAATCATTTACACAAGGGATGACTTAGAGCAGTGGAAAAAAGTGCAAGGTGTTGTTATTAAAATATAATCAAAAGTGAGAAGCGTTGGTTGTGCATTTAAAGACAAGGTGAGATACCTTTTAATTTCTTTACCTAAAAGTGCTTTAGAGACTTGCTATTAGGGTGCCCATTGTTCTCCTGCAAGCACTCAGAATCTTCACAGGAGCAAGGGCCAAATGTCACATACTATATACTCTGAGATCTGAAGGACACAGGAAACTCCAGGCATATTTCAGAGGATGAGAGTGGTATTACTGCAGTGGGAATTCATCTATCCTGCAGTACTTTGGGGAAGTGCAGAGCACAGAGCTTGGTGTTACATTTCCTGCTGATGCTGGGTCCCCCCACCTCCTGCTTGCTCTCCTCCTCCTGCAGCCAGAAGCCACAAGCACTGCTGGCAGCCTTGTGCTGAGCTCTTATCATGAGAACTGCATCTGAAGCACATGCAAGGCACAGCTGAAAGGCTACAAGCTTCCTCACCCCAGGCTATGAGATGTATGGAAGTGTTTAAACAAAGCTGATTTCAAAGGCCAGAGTAATTTTTGGTCCTGATCCTTTTGGCCTTAGTGCAACTCCAGAGAGCTGAGTAGTCATAAAGCACAAGCAGCATAATGCATTTTGTTTATCTTATCCAGTTTTACCACTTGAAGCAGTAGAATTAAAAAGCAATCAACCAAAAAGTAGTTCGTAATCACTACTCCTTGGTAGGGTGGGAAAGGGCAAGAGGAATGAAACCACTATGAATATCAAACTAGCCAAGATCTCATTAAGTGAATATGATCTTCCACCATGCTTAAACTGCTGGCCCACCCCAGTGCCTCCAGGGAGCTCCTCAGATGTAGCTCCTGTCACTCCACCCCCAAATCTGCCTGCTCTGGAAAAAGAGACATCCGAGGGTTTGTCTGCCACTAACCCCTCTCTCAGGGCACCCCAAGAGAACCTGTGACAAGTGGCAGAAGACAGGGCTTGCACAGAAAACGTCAGGACTAAGAATCACACAGGGCTTCCTCCACAGGCCATGAAGCATTCCCCAAAAAAGAAGTGGTACAGATGCAGGTTGTTCTTTGCACAGAGTTGGGATGTCGTCAGAGAGCAGTGCACCACCAGGCCGCAGACTGACATGTTAAAAGGAGATAACCTCTTTTGCTTACAGAGAACTTCTTTGGACCCCCAACAGCAACTTAGCACAGGGCTTAGTCCAGGATAATTTGTTCTTCACCATGCTGTTCATGCAAACTGCTTCTCACCCTTGGCTGAGTCACACATTTCTGCAGCTGCCTTAGGATGAGCACTTGGCTGGACCCTGGAATAAACAGAAGTCGTAGGGACTGACAGAATTCCCAATGAACCAGGGAGGATATGGGATATCTGCCCAGCTTGAGAGGGAGTCTCTGGGCTTACAGAATGGTAAAAAAAGTATTATTTCCCTTAAAAGACCTTTACAGGAGATTTTCACACACATTTCCTCACCAAGAGGATATCACATAAATTTTACCATGGGAAGGGGAAAGCTGGGGAATTCTGATAACCCAGAAAAACCTGTTTAAAACTTCTGAGCTTAGGGCATCTGCATAAAAAATATTCTTAAGAGGTGGGTGTATGCATGGAACAACTACATCAGATTATACACACTTCCACCTCCTACAAAATTACACATGCAAAAGAGGGAGGCTATATTTAAAAGAGAGAACTACAATTGTCTGCATCAAGATAGACACAAGATTCAGGAAATTACTTTGGCACGAGACTTGGAATACTAAATTGAAATATAATGATAAAGCATGGAACCATGACACACCTTCAGTTTAGATAAGGCTGCGCAGCGTAAAACTGTAGAAAGCTGTTTTTATGCCATAGCAGGTGGTTACAGATTCCTGCCAGACAAATGACAGCTAAGACAGCAGCACTTAGAGAACATAAATCACACTAACCAATTGTAATATTCAGAAATTCTAACTAGTAAGAGCTCAAGTTTCTCTATGGGTGGGCAGAATGAAAAAGACTTTGAAATCCATCAGGAAGTACAGGACTTAAAATATGGGAACAGGGCTGATTTTTCATACTAATTGAAGGGCCCTCTAATTCTGCTCATGGTATCTCCTATCTTGCCCTCCTACTGAAAGGAGCAGCTACTTATTGGGAAACATGTGAAAAAGTGGTTCAGCACCCTGTACACATGATACTTTGAAGTTAAAATTTACATTAGGAAGTCTTCAATTTAAAGTAGATAAATAAAAACTTTCTTTCTAGTAAAGTGAATAGTTCTATTTAGTTCAACCAGCAGATACGGCAAGCAAAAAAATAAAACAAAAAATTCCCTGTGCTATCCTTTTGCAACTTAAATACTTTCAAATGTCCTAAGTAATTAAATTTAAAACACTTATGTATTTTATTTTCCAGCATCTGTGTTGTTTGTTCCGTGATAACATTTTGTCACCCATCATAAACATAAGAATCTTCATTTTGTTTTACTGTCAGTCTGTGTCCCTCATGCATAAAGAGAAGCTTATAAGCCAAATAAGAATTTAAGGCATTTATAATAATTTTAATATGTTTTCTGGAGAAAGAAAAAGGAAAGACTAAATTAAACCGAGGGATCACAATTTACTCAGAATTTACAGCATACTGTATCTTTTGTTTGAGCAAGCACATTTCTACAGAAGAAGCCCCAGACATAATCCCTACATTTAATAAAAATATGTAGAGATTCTACCTTAGACAGAACCCACTTCTTTATCTAAGAGCTATGAAACTGTTAGGATGTCAAGCACAAGTCAGCTTGTGGCTTTCAGGAATATTTGTGAGGATTTTATATGTTGGGATTTTTCCCTATGATCTGTTACAGGAATTTGTGTTTTCTTTTGAAGCTTCTTTTGAGGCTTTGGGCTCTGCCACCTTGGCAGGATTTGTATACCATCAGGGCATGTGAAGAGCAATTCAATGAGAAAGGAAGTGTCAGATTACTAAAACTTTGGGCTTGCTCTAGTTATCACACATTTATACTCCCAGAGTAGTAAAAAGTCAGAGAAAGAACCTCTTTGAAGAAAACTTAGCAGTCCTAAGGACATTGGGAGACTTCACAGTGTGATTTATAGAAAATGTAGAAAAATAAGTCCTCCAGCAAAACCAAATAAGTACAGATTTGTCAAAACTTGTATTTATTTTTGCAAGAAATGGAGTTCTCAAATATTAGATTTTTTCCCAAGTAAAAAGGTCAAAAATTATAGTACGGCAAATATAAGAACTATTTTTTGAAATTAGTTATCCTTTATGCCTCCACTTTCTATGCTATTTGTAAAAATACCAAAATCATTATCATGCAAGGAGACTCCTTTGTTCCCTTTCTCCCTACTGTACTGAGAATGATTTCCAGATATCAAAAAAGGAATATACTTCATATTAGTATCAACATAAAATTCTTACATATTTCCATTCCTACTAGCTAGTTTTGACAGCTGTCCATTTTTGGGGGCTAAAGAATTTATGAAGTAGAACTGAGAATTTCTTTGATACAAAAACTGGGCAGGGTATCAGAACCCTGGCACAGCATGATTCAATCAATGGGAACTAGAGCAGAAATTCTGCACCAGTTAGCCCTTTACCTGAAAGCTTTTTCACCACATCTTTTTCTGCAGTGCTCGACCACAGTAGCCTTTATTCTGTTCTGCCTTTTGTTGGTTTAGTTTCTTCAGTATTTCTATTGTAGTGGTCATCAAAAAATACATCCTCCTGTACATCCCCAGTGCTCTTCATGCTGAAAAACATTTGTAAGATGCTTCTGATTCTTTCAGACAGCCAAGTCAAATAAGTTTGTTTTTCTCTTCTATTTACCTTAAAAGAAGGATGCCATTGCACTAGGAGCTGAGAAAGGAGCGAAGTTGCTGTGTCTCAACTAAGCAACAGCTGTAAACTCATTCTTTACGGCTGAGTTAGGGACCTTCTTTTCTTTCATTCTTCTGTTGTCTCCCACATATATCAGCATACTTCACATGCAAAATTAACTCCTTTGAGATGGATTAACTCCCACATGAGATTATTAGTAATATATACTCATATGAAAGAGATGAAATAGCAGCAAACTAAAAAATATCAGTTCAGATTTATCCTCCTCTAACTAGATAGGGAAGGAAAGTCATCCCCCATAAACTGTTTTATGGTCTGGAATTTAAAACCTTCAGAGGTACATAAAGTAAGTATATTGCTGAGCAGTCATGGTTTGAAACAATAGGAATGGCCAAGGCAAATTATTCATTTATATGGTAGGAAGATATATTGAATTTTCAAATAGTCATAGCTGTGAAAGTGTGGCGTTGACTCTCACTATTTCTTCCCTTTTAAAAAGACACAATTAGCACAGATGCAGGAAAATATCGTTATGCCTGAATATCAGATATAAAACAATATTTTCAAGAAATATTCAGACTTGACAAGGCACAAAATAATTTCACATATACATATTTGTCTATAGCAGATATATTTCTAATTATGAGGATGCAAAGATGTCATTGACCAGTGCTCCATTCTGCTTAAGAGTGCTGACACAGCATTTCCAGTGCACATTGCTGTGGTGGCTTAGCAAAACTAGGAGCTCCAACTGTCTGTTCTACTTCTTTGGAAGAAGATTCCTTCAAGGAGGAATCTAAAACAAAGTCTCTGTCACTTTTGTGACAAGTCTAGCATTTTGATAACCTCTTTTTACACACAGCTTAAATCAACTGAAAGGAACTGTGTCTTTCAGTTGAGACATTTAGGCTGGATATTAAAACAAGGTTCTTCACCCAGAGGGTGGTTGTGCACTGGCACAGGCTCCCCAGGGAGGTGGTCCCAGCAGCAGCCTGACAGAGCTCAAGAAGTGCTTGCACAATGTGCTCAAGCACATGGTGTAGTTCTTGGGCTGTCCTGTGCAGGGCCAGGAGTTGGACAGTGATCCCTGTGTGTCCCATCCAACTCAGGATGTTCTGTGATTCTGTGCTTCTAAGAGGTAGGTCTGGACAGAAGCCCCTGATGTGCTGTTCCTGCTGTCTCTGCTGGGAGAGCACAAGCAGTCAGCTGGGAATGGTGTGGTGACCACTTGGAGGTGAGTCTCAAGATCTGTGTGAGCTCCTCTATGTGGTTTTCAGTATTACCTCTCTTCTCCTGCATCCAGTGAGTCTTCATCTTTCACCAACTTGCTGCATTTTGTTTACTTATCAAATTTCCTGGGGGGTGTTATCTTTGTTCTCCGTGCCAGAAGAGAGAGAGTGGAAAAAAGAACCTTCAGCTATTTTTGCTGGCCTCCTTTCTAGAACTCCTTGGTCATGAAATATTTAAACTTTTCCCCACAAGATATCAAACAACATTATCATTATCTTTAATTACAAACTAACCTGGTGTATTTTTATAATTAAAGGGAAGTAAATAACATTTAGATTTTAACTGTGAGCTTCTGTGGAAGGCAGTGGTTAAGTTAAATCACTTATTGGAAATACAAAATACTATTCACAAAAGATGAAGGTGAAATGGACAGAATGACAGACAAATTGAATCATATCCACAGTACCTTCTATTTCAACATAAGTTTCTGTATGTTTTCAGCACAATGAGAAAGAGCCTAACTCTAAAAAGTAGTTGGGGCAACCATACCATGACACTAAAATACAGCTTTGAACAGAACTACGTTTCTTGTGAAATAGGGATGAAAATTACTATTGGCACATCCTTAATTAAAAGGTAGCTATCAAAGCCTTTTAAACCAGAGAGATTACCAGTTCCCAAAATGTAAAGCTTATACATTCTTCCTTCTATACAGTCTTCCAACACACGTCTCTTTTCAAAGTGTGTATGCTGAGGAAGAGGAACATGAACGCCGTGGATATCAAAATGGCAAGACACATATTAACATGATTTTCAAAGGATTAAAGATCCAGTAAGTAATAGAATTATTTATACTGATTCTGTCCATTGCAGAGTGGTGTGAAATGCTGCCAGGCAGAAGGAATCAAGGAGCACATGATGTGCTTCACACTGCCTTTCCCAAAGGATGGCAGGCAGCATCTGCTCCCCGGCCCCGAGGGGATCCCTGCCCCACCAGACAGCCCACGCTCGCTGACCATCCACGCAGGGCAGCATCTGTCCCTGCAGGCAGGGCCCCAGGGAGCCTGCACAGGCTGTGCCTGGGACAGGAGGGTGAAGGGCTTTTTGCTGAGCAGGATGTGCAGGCAAGCTGCTTTTCAGCAAAGGAGTCAACACCCCCACAAAACCTTTGTGTGACAAGTGAGCTTTGGCCAGGCTGAACCAGCAGGGCTGAAGGAAGAGCAGATGTGCAGAGCTGACCTACGCAGGGTGTTGGTACTGCCCCAAACTGCTGGCAATTCAGTCACTCTCCCATAGATGGCTGAAAGATAAGCTTCTAACAGTAGGAAAATTTGTAGTACATCATAGTGCCAATAACATACACAAACATGTTTACAGCACTGCGGATCCTTAAAGGTTCTTACATCAGAACCTTTCATTTTATGTTGCTAAAGATAGGGTCTTTATTATAGCACTTGCTATTTGTAATTCTGTCTTTGAGTTACTGTAACATTATGCAAGGTCCCATGCCTTTCAAGATTGCTGTGCCGTAAGTCTTGCCTGAAAATGTAGCACTAATCTGTAAATCTCTGTGCGTTTTCATAAATGCCACAGCAAACCTCTTAATTGCAGATTATCGTCTTAATGCAAATTTCAACACATCTTCCTCTGTGTTCACCTGCCACTCTGCCCACTGACTTACTCTGTGCTAGAGATGTTTTCCAGTGATTTAGCATCTTCCACTGCTTTTCATTCCTTAAGTGATGTGTGGGCCATCATCAGGAGAAGACAGCTTTCATGAAGTTAAACTCTCCATGTAATGGGATTTGGCCTGTGTCTGCACGCTCCTATCAACACAATGAGCGTAGGAAATAATTGTATTTGAAATCACACCACAATGCCTCAAATGGCTGGTATTTGATACATCCGGTTAGTAGTGGTGTTCAGAGGGTTCCTGAAGCCACACCTGTCATCTAGTATTCCTGAACCCACTGCTGGATGAAGTTTTTTCCTATTCATAAATAGCATGAACAGTACTGAGCACGTCACTATTCAGACAGGTTTACAGAACAAAAGCCTCTTGTTTTCAAACAGCCAGAATTCTACCAGGCACCAGGCACCAAGTCTTTGAGTAATGAGATCTTCCACCAGGTACACGTACAGCTTTGTGATGCAGGGCACTGGAAACAGGTTGGGCTCTCTGAGTGAACAATGAGCAGTTGTCCTGTACATTTATTGGGAGGTAGTAAGATCCCCCCTCATCCCTTAGATATATGAGTCTCAGAGATATCAGATGTTCCATTACTGCCTCATTATCAGTGTTTGTTCATTCTTTTTTCTGTGGCTGATGAAGAGGTACAAAATGAAATAATACTTATTCTTTATTTTTTAATTATTTATGTATATTTACCCAGTGGAATACGAAGTGAAATAAAGAGCACGCATAAAAAATGGATTGTTCTAGCTGTTCTCTTATCCCAGTAAGGTGCTTGTTCATCAACCCTGCTCACTCAGGTTGGATAAATCACAGGAATAATTGTCTCACAAATGCCCAGCAAGACAATTTTTTTTTCTCCAACCAGAATATCTCCAGGTAGCACTTGACAGAAGTGCTTGCTGCTCAGCATGACAGAGCCAATGGTAGCCTGCATGTAGCCTGACAACATGTAGTATCAGCCAACCACTGTTTATCTCAGAGGATGACACTGCTAATTAAAATCAGCACCTGGTGTCGATATAATGCCAAGTTCATAGGCAAATCTGCACTTTGTCCCACCAGCCCCTCACTGAATCCTCCAGAGGGAAAGCCAAAGCTCTTACAAGTTACTATTGCTCTTGAAATTAGTTACTAAAAGTTACTAAAGCTCTTGAAATTGATGGCCTTTCTGCCTCCTACAGAAGGAGACCCTGCAATAAAGCACTGCTCTTTGGCTATGGCTGTAACTCAGGTCATAGAGTAAAGTGACTGGGCATTGCATTATGTGTTTTATTGAATTTAAATTGATGGCATGCTACAAACAATTTTCAGCATGTGAAAGGGAAGGCCAGACAGGTTCTTTCATTAGACTCTCAGTAAAGAAATTTGAATACTGGCATGCTTTTGTTTAGCACAAAAGATATCTCTGTAGGAAGCCCAGTGCCTAACTAAGGCTAGAGAAGTCAGTGCAGCTGCAGTTTACCAGAATGCGACCACAGCATAGCTGCACAGAACAGCTACTTACAGCTGCTTTGAATTATTTATTTTTCCTTATCTGAAAGAATAAAATACTGGGGACAGACATACAGAAGCTGATGAAATAACAAGTTTTATTCACTTTAAGCGAATACAGCAAAGATCATCAAAGGTCAGGAAATAAGAGCAAACAATTCTCAGAAATCCCTTCATACATGTTTTTTTTTCTGTAGTTTCATGATTTTTTCTGTTGCTGCCATTCCAGAACTCACTTTTGTACCATTGAGGATACAGGACGTCTTCATCTAAAATACTGCGCTCAGTTTTGATCCCCACTACATGACAAAAAATGTTGGAGACAGGTTGGAGAAAGGCCACACAGATGAAGGAAACCTGCTATTTGAGGAAAGACTGAGACAACAGGCCTTGTTCAGCCTTGAGAAAAGAAGGCTTGGGGGAGACATTATCGTCATGTTCCAGTATTTAAAGTGTGGCTAAAAAGAAAATGGAGACTGCTCTTTTACAAGGAGTCACATGGAAAAGATAGGAGGTAATGGGTACAAGCTTCTCCTGGGGACATTCCAATTAGACACAAGAGGAACATTTTCCTCAATGAGAAAAGTTAATCACTGGAATTACATCTCCAGGGAAGTGGTGGATTACCCAACATTGGACAATTTTATGATTTGGCCGAACAAGGTGCTGGGCCATCTTTTCTAGGCCATGCTTTTGCCGGGAAAGGTTTGACAAGAAGATCCTTCAGGTCCCTTCTCAGGTGGTATTTTATGATTGACTCTATGATTGAGAATAACTTCTGACAGTGGGTGCCACAAAGCAGACTGATTCTCAGAGGCCTGAGGTCTCCTCTGTGTTCACCTCTCCTGTCTCACAGGACCCACTTTGTCATCCTCTTCTTCTTTTAGGACATAAGAATTCTCTACTGAAATCTCCAGTCTGCTCTGAGGCAGGTGTTTCAAAAGACAGAGAAAAGGATGTGAAAACACAGGGAGTTTCAAGGCTCTTCTTCTTTTCCGAACAAAGGAGCTTCTGCAAGTAACATCTGTTCTGGCTTGCAAGAGAAAGGCAGGGGAATTGTAGGGCCAGACGCTGCAGGTTCAGGAGGAACAGAATAAAAAATCCCTGTAAGCTGTTACCCTGACATAGCTGCAGCACCCAAAATTTCTGAAAACACTTGCTACTGATGATGGTGAGTATATACCCCAGAATTACCCTGTAGATCTACTCCCATTCTGCAGCTTCTTGTAGACTGCATCTTCACACAGTTCCTGCTTACAAAAGGAATCCAATGAGACAGAGGGCTTAGTCTGGACGTTTGCTTTGATCTTGTGGAACATATAGGAATCCAATATCTCATTGATCATGGCACCCTTCAATTGCTATTTATAACTACTAAAAACAAAATCCCAAGTGTTGGCATGGAACAAATTTTCCCTGTTTATTTCAGTATGAGAATTTTTGGGTATCAAATAAAACAAGTCACGAGGTCCAGAATAAACAAAAGAAGAAATTTCTTCATCCAGCATGATGTGAAGTTGCAGAACAATGGAGGCATTTTCATTTTACTGATGGTTTTGGCTATGCTATGAAGTTAAGTTCATTCCTTGATGAAAATGTATGTTTAATAAACAAGTGCATAGAATAGGTCAGAAGCTGGGATATATCACATAAATAATGGATCCATGTTTCTAATGTTTTCAGAGCAAACAAGTACATCACTCAAAAATAAATCAAGAAATAAAACACTTTTTCATGCAAGGGCATGGTCCACAGAATAAACAGGCTTCTAAGAAATTACTTTTCTGTGAAAATTCAGTAAGGAATTTTAAAAACTTTCCCTCTCATCACTTATAATATTACTTTGAAGATACTATTAGAACTTATGATTACTTTTCCTGAGTCATCTTCACTTCAAGTTTATAGTCTCTTGTTTTTTTCATCATTTTCAACTATCTTTTCATAACTCATTGTTTTTTAGAAGAGCACACAGAGCTTTAAGGTGAGGAAGAGTGCAAAAATATGTCTAGGGAAAATAAACTGAAACTTTGCAAATCATGAGCTAGGAAATGTGTTAAAGTAGATACAGAACTCCAGACTGAAAACAGATGAATGTCAGAAGAAGAACATCTGCTTTGAAAAAAGTTGGCAGTAGATCAGCTGAACATGATGTCTTTCATAACCTCTGCTCTTTTGTTTATATTTTTCCTTATTCATTTGGTACTTTTATGGCTGTAGCTAATATGGAAGATTTCTTAAGGACAGTAGGATAAAGCTGTGAATACTTCACACAGGAAAAGTATAGTTTATCATCTATAACCAGGAAACAGGGGAAAAAAAATTAGCAAATCTATCAACTCCTTCAAAGTAGAATATGTGAAACAAATGATGTATTGCAACTGGAACTGCAGACAATTGCTTAGGGATTAGATCTAGTTACTATTTCTTCTGAGACATTGATTCTGTTCAGATGTCTTCTTAATGATAGTGCTATTTATCAAAGCTGGCTATTTAAGAGTGGTGACAATCTGTATATCTTCTTGTCTTTAATTTCTTCAAATAAACCTACTCTTCTCTGGGAGGTGAAACTCGGCCAAAAATTACACTAATGTTGCTCTATGAGTCAGTTACTATATATCATCATCTGAGGACAGGTTCTTTATGTCTGAATATCCAAAAATAACACACAGGCAAGGCCTCAGTTCAGAAATATGCATTTATTTATGTATTATTGACTGTCTCCTTCTTAAAGATATGGACATATAAGTGCTTTGCTGTATGGATATATGGATGGAATTAAAGAAATCTCAAGTCTCTCCCCCTTTTGACTTTTGAATATGATTATAAGGTTTTGACTGACTAAGATTAGGCTCTTGACTGCAGAGGGAGTGAGTGCCCAGAATTTGCAGTCGTTCCATAAGGAACTTGAATTGCTCAGCAGAGAAACTTGGATTTTTGTTTGCAGTATGTATACTTTGGAATATAACATTTAGGCAGTACAGGATTTTTCCTTTGAACTACTGAAGTGAACTCCCAGATGTCAGAGCAATGACAAACAAGGGAAACTAGAATTGTCTTGTTAAGGTCTGTACTAATATAATTCACAGAAAACTATAAGTATTTGAACATCTTGACTACTGCATTCCTATAGGTTCATGCATCAACCAAATGGGTACTGAATCAAAGCCCTGGTATAAAAGAACATTTTAGAAAACAATTTCAAATAAAGCACCCACAAAAAAACAATTTCAAATAAAACACTGACCAAAAAGAAGTCAGTAAAC
Organism: Melospiza melodia melodia; assembly: GCF_035770615.1. Taxonomy (NCBI): domain Eukaryota; kingdom Metazoa; phylum Chordata; class Aves; order Passeriformes; family Passerellidae; genus Melospiza; species Melospiza melodia. The sequence continues at coordinate 81,404,234 of NC_086195.1, forward strand.
TTGTTCTCAGTTTGTTCTTGAGTATTTGTGGGGAAAATAAAGATTGGGACAGAAGGCCAATTCTGCTTAAGATTGGCATAAAAAAGGGAAGAGGAAGGGAAAAGTAGTATGAGACCTGTGAAGTAGACTGAGAGTGTTTTATTTCAATGGGGAAAATTCTGAAGTATGAAATGAGAATAAAGGGCAAAACTGAACAAATGCTTGAAGATAGAAGCATGGTGATGTATTTGCAGTGTCTCTATGATCAGACATAAGTATTTATAAACAACATTTTGTCTAAAATAAGAACATTCTTTCTAGCTGCAACTAACTTCATGATCTTTTAGAAATCATTTTGCTGGAGTTTCCTTAAGGGAATGCTTCTGAAACTCTGTGTTTTGATAACAACTAGGCAGGTGGCCAACTAGGATCTCTACTCTGGATCACTGAATTGCACATGGATTTGTTTCTCCATTCCCTTTCTTTCCACATTGCATCTTCTATAGAGAAGTTAGAATTGGATTTGGAGTTTTGGGGGATTTGTATTGTTTTCTGCAAAACATAACATCTCATGGTGAAACCTCAGAATGTTTTAAGAGTAAAGGTTGGGTAATTAAGTGCTTTGAAGAAAAGGGTGTGCTACAAGGTATGTAATTTTTCTTTAAAGTAGGATGAGAATACAGTGTTTCAAAAATATTTGCTGACTTCTGAAATACAAATTAGAAAATCATTGAATCTCCCATTGCAGCTACATGAGCAATACTTCTAATCAAGCTTCAGCAGCCTTAGGGAAGTCCATTCACTGACACAACTCCACCAGCACCTGTGGAAAGAGTCCTAGGTTATTAAAGTTTGCAGGCTGGTGCAGAACTTCACCCACCCTAAGAGGCAGAAAATCACAGTGGATCATTTCAGTACAAGTGAAAAGAGGGAAGAAACTTTGTGTTTTCATTTAGTGAAACAGTAAAGAATGAAGACATGGCAGAAGCTTCTTTCTTCACTTCTTGGATGTGTGTGAGGACAGGTAAGGGCTGTGAAACTTGATTTCACAGTAAGGTGAAAAGCACACTATTGCCCTAGGGATGCTTGTTTTTATTAATCTTCAAGAACACTTTCAATAGAGAAACTTTTGAAGTTTCAGAACCAGATTATTTTGGGTTGGAATTCATGCAGAATTGCTTTGCATTATTTCAGGTATAGTATTACAAAGAACTATTTTTACATTATTCTAAAGAGATAGGGAAACATACTGAGGGAAACCGAGGGAAACTGGATGGCCATACAGCATAAACCAACACTATTCCTTTGATTTCATTTTACCTAAAACTGACACAACTGAAGAGCTAACACAGTGAGAAAAAGTAACTTGCCTGCAGTCATAGCCATGTAATAGAACCAGGAATAAAACCACAATTTCTGACTCCCAATCACAGGTAAATTAGCTATTACTTCCTACAGCATGCATCTACATTATCCTTGAGGACAACCTCAAAGCCAAATTCAAAACTCTCCATGTTATCTAGATGTAGCAATGCCTGTGAGGCTTCCCTCAGAGTGATCCACCTGGTGTGCCAAGAACTAAAAATCTCCATTTTGCTTAGATCTCAGGGTACTCATAAGGGAACAAGTCAAAGCTGTCTCCTATGAAGACCCATGGGAGAAAAAAACCCACAGGCAAACTGCAATAAAAATTCAAGACCAAAGACAGGCAAAAAAAGCTGTTTTCTTCACCCAAATCATGAGGTCAGAGACCTGCTATTGCAGAGCACATTAAAGGCAGACAGAATTTTTCCCCTTGAAAAATAAAAATTTAATGGAACTACATCCAAAGCTATTATTAACTAGAGCAAGCTGCACTGCAACTGACAGTGCAGAGTGTTGCAGATCAGGGTGAGTCTGATGACACACTAGGTGATAACAGAGAGCCAGTTTTTCAGGATATGCCAAAGGGTCTTGATTTTTCTGCCTAAAGGTGCTGTATCTGAAGTTCTTACACATTATGACTCTCAAGGAGCTTGCAAGTGCTGGAGCAGGAAGTGGGAGGAAGTATCAGCAACACCTGGGCTAACAACAGCCCTGTGATCCAGCAGGAACAGGATGCCAGCTTCTGTCGGGATGGCAACGCAGACAATGCAGGTGCTTGGATTTGGGTATTCCAAAGCATCTCTCCTCACCACAGGGCTGCCTTGCCTCATGGAACAATATCCCCCTAATGCTTTGGGAGAGCAATGATCAACACTTCTGACATCAGCTGGGACCAGGATAGATAAGCATTGCTTCAGAGATAGTGCTGATCTGCCAAAAAAAGGCTCTGAAGATGGTCTTCCACCTCTGTAAATTGTTATCTCATCACTTATCATCAGGAGATAGCAGCCACAGTAGATATGCACGACGAAAGCTTGTCACTGCACCAGTGCTGCTTGTGTGGTGTTTATAAGAGGATATCCAGCATTTTTGCCACCCTTAGAAAGGCTGCAGCCAGCACAAGCAGTGGCTGCAGGGCCAGTGAGTGGGCTGTAACCATGGCACTGCTTGTCCTGTGATGGTTCCTGACCTCCTCTCTGAACATCTGCTGGAGCTCCTGTGCACTGAGGGAAAGCAAAGGCAAGAGGTGCAGTGAAGAGGTGCAGACAGCTCATGTAAATCATTTGGTGTATATGATACAAGTATATAAAGCATAGCTTGAGCATTATGAATATTAGATGTATTAAGAATAGAGCAGGGGTACAAACCCCTTTATTTGGCTTGACTGTTTCTTCCACAAATAATTTTTCCCAAGATTTGGTTGTATTTAAGAAACATCTCCAGAAATTTATTACTTCTATCAACTGACAATCTTTTATAGCTTTGACCCAGTTAAGCACCGGCTATGAATAGCAGCCCTGGACTTTGTTCTGCTTCCCAAAAAATTCTTAAAGAGCAATCTAAGAGCCTGAGATCCTCATGTGGTAAAAAGAGAAGGATAAACCCACTAAATGTTTCTCAAGGAAGATTCTGTCTAAATTTAGAAAAAATTAGGCAATTAATTGGGAAGAGAGCATCTTCCTCTGCAGGACTTCCTCTCCAGAGACACCACTGGTTTTTCATGGAAATCACAAGTGCTTCTTCCAGAAAAGCTTTTTAGATACCTAAAGAGTGAGTAAAAGTTGGGTCCCCAGTTTCAGCAATTTCCTATCTCAGTAATTTCAGTGATTAGAATAAAGCCTCTAGAGAGGAACTTAATGGATTTCAGACCACTTGTGCTTGAATGCCTTGCTAGGTTAGTGACCACAAGAGAAAGCGTGAGCTGATGATCAAAAAGTGTAAAAGTGAAGTGTCACCTTAGGTAAGTTGTTTCTGACTCTGGTCTGTTCTGTGCTTTATACAAATCACAATATTATTCTCATTTTATGTAAGGAATAAAAATCATTATCAGCTTTTGGAAAAATATTGAACAATGGAAACAACAGCTGTTGCTATTATTACACACATCTGGCCAAATTTTGAGGAGCCATAAAATAGGAAGTAGCAGATAGTTCAGGCTGACAGACTCCACAGTGAAAAGTAGTGTCATAAATGCAAAATGCAATGCCTAAGCTTTAGAAGGTTAGGTTGGCAATAATTAACCTTACTTCTCTTTTTCATATGTATGAAAGAAAGATCAAAGACCTCTAATAAACCATCAGGACTTGCTTTTGCTTAAAATCCAGAGAAATAAGAGGCGCTTTCTCTGAAGAGCTTTGTTCTTAAAGCACCATTGAAATTGAAGGGGTTATTTTAGTTCAGCACAGCCCACCCATACATTTTATTTCAATATAAGCATTTCCAGTTTTACCACAAAAGCTACAAATGGAGTCTTATCAAAAAACTTTCTGGTGATAGAAGGTTGTATGTCAGAAGAATGCAAATTAATGTTGAAAGACAAGTAAGCAGCCTGGATAATTTTCTTTTACTTATAATAGTTGGAAGTGGAAATTAGAGAAAGAGAGAAATATACGGTTTTTTCATGTTTTTTTCCAGCAGTGTATACCTGAAAGACAGTTCATTACCTGCACCATACTTCTTTGTACGTGCATCAGCTCTTCTCCATCTCAGTTACCAGAACATCAAAGTCCTGCCTGGACAGGTGACACAAACCAATAATTAAACTCCGTCCAGCCAGCAACAGAATTACGTTCTGCCCCACCTTTTGTAGGTTTCTCGAGCATTTCTGGAAATATTTCTTGCCATCTCGAGGAGCAGAGCCCTCCTTGCCGGCGCACAGTGCGCCGTGCCGCCAGCAGAAGGCTCCCTATCCCAGCGAGTGCGGCGGGAGCATCATTCCCGAGCGGCGCAGGGCAGGGAGCGGGGACGGGCCGGGACAAGGAGGAGGCTGCAGCCCACCCACGGCAGCGGAACGAGGGATCCCCGCCGGACCCTCCATCGCTCCCGCGCTCGGCTGTCCACTGCCCATTATCCACCGATTGCTTGCTTTTGTTCTAACGCTTAAGGCAAACGGGACCAGCAGATTGCCTCCTTCTACTTTTGCCTTTTATAAATGAATTCACGGTTACTCGGTGTGCAGATATTTGCATGAGTCCCCCAGTTGACAGGCTCGTATCACTTTCATCTGTGCATGTGGTACGCCCAAAATATGGGGTATGCGTGGATGGGAGCTCCAGCGACATCTTCAATACGGCTGATTATCCTAAAATCCATCCTGCTTGATATTTGTATGTTTTATTAGCCGCTGAAGTACAGAGGGCTGAATCAATCTCTGTGCCAAAAGTTAACTTAGCCTCAGATCACTGAATATGAAATTCAGTCGTACGTTTCTTCTGCCTTTCCTCTGCACTGCAAGAGAGAAAGTCAACAGCAGCCTTGAGGATTTCCCTGCTGGCCAGGGCGACACAGGACCCTCCAGCAATCCTCAGAGCGGTGACCTGCAGCAGCACAGAGAACGTCTGTCCATACACTGCCATGACCCACAAGCCTCCCCTTCCCTCTGCGGAAGCGCAGTGGTGACCACTTCAAATCTGCTCTAGCTAAAAAATGCCTTTACACTGAAAAACACTTCCGTGAGTTACTTATGGCAGCTTCACAGCTCATTTACGTAAAGGAATCATGAGCCACGGATGAATCAGGCTCAAATAAAATGATTTGCAAAAGGCCACACAGTAAGCAGCAGGGAGGACGTGAGCCAGGGACTAAGAGCATGCTCTATTGTGCTTGGTGTTGCCAGTGCAAAAATCCAATGCCAGCGTGCAAAATGCACCATTTTCTCTGCTCCAAATCTCGACAAAGAGATAAAAGTAGTTTCTCTCGTGTGATACAGATGCCTAGCAAACCGACCTTCATGTCTGACTTCAGAACTTTATGAAAGACTGTAACTTCCCTTTGCAGTCAAAATTATAAAGGATCTTTTAAAGAAAACTTTCTAGCTACACTATTCTCTCTTCTTGGGAGGAAACTTAAATGCAGTGAAGACTTTGAAGTGAGCCTTGGGTTTGCTACAATGGACTAACCTGATTAGAAATCATGCAAACTCTTGCTGCTCTTCAGCTGCATTCCCCCACAGGCTGTATTACAGCTCTCTAACCAGTCCCACAGCATTGAATGATGTCATGGGATCTGCAGCTCAGCGAGATGAAAGGGATAAAGCGGAACCCGCTGGCACTGGGGAAAGCTTCCAACACACAATCCACAACACAGCTTGGGAACTCAAAAGCTACAGATCCAGCCACTCAACCCCAAGCATTTCAGAGTCGTGCGCATTCTTCCAGCACAAGCAAGGAGAGGGGGAAAAGAGCCAGAGCAGAGCACTGAAAGGCAGAATTTGAGTGCAGCTACCTGCTGGAAAAGGAGCTCTTTTTCCTCGCCAAAGCACTGCCTTTGATGTACGGCAACTGATCACTGATCAGATTACAGGCATTTGGTCTCAGTGCTCGTCTGCCTTTGATCTGCATGGTTAATTTTATTTTCCCGGATTTGGAGTTTCGTCTGGGCTTGTGCTGACATACTTTTTTGTTTTTCTTTTCTTTTTCTTTCTTTCTTTTTTTTTTTTTTTTTTTTTTTTTTTTTTTTTTTTTTTTAAGGAGGTAAAAGCATTTAACACAGAAGCTCCGGCGGTGTGAAATTAAGCTGCAGGAACTCTGGCACTGGAAAACTTCATCAGATAACAGGTACTGAATTTTGGGGTTGTTTCTCAGTTTTCTGTTGCAAGAATTTAAGGAATTATAAAGTTCACATAACCAATAATACTACACATCATTGTGTGTACAAAGTTCAAAAGATTGTTTGTAATTTATGCAGCATTTTGTTTGCAGCTCTTGGGCAGAATTATATAGAGAACAGACTATCTAGGATAATAGATTGAAAAACTGAAGCAAACCCAGTATTTTTTAATGCTTTGGGGGTACATAAGATTTTGGGTTGCACTGGTCATTCATACCATCTATAGTTTTGTAAATTTGTATTTGAATACATGTATTACATGACTCAGGGGAGTACTTATTTTCTGAGCAAAGACCAACCATATCTCCTACACACTGTAATACTTTGTTTGCTCTCAGTGCATTTATTAAACTGTGCCTTCTTCAGACAACACTTTTAAGCCCAATAGTTCCATACTTGAGATGAAAAAAAGTCTCCACTTCCACAAGTTTTTAGAACTAAATTTATAAGCATAACATCCCTATTCACAAAAGGAAATGGTTTTATTTTAAGGTTGAAGGGATTATAGTTCAGCTGTACCATATGAAATATTGAAAATAAAAGTAATCTTCTGACCTGATGATAGAAGTTTCCTCTAAGGCATTTTAATAAATATATTAAAGAAATCTTAGGTTTGTCTAGAGCCAACAGCTAGTTTTGCTGCATTTCAGTGATGCAATTTCCACTCACAGTGTTTTGTATTCTGTTCCTCAAACTCTTATTTATGAAAAGTATTGTGTTGAAGAAATTTTGAGACATCTACTCCATAAATTCATTCTAAGGGAACAATCTTTTGAAGGTTTAGGATTATTCACACATTTGCAGTTTTAAAGGGCCAGATCTTTGTGCGGGTTTGGGCCAAATCCATGAGTGTTCTGTGCCTGCAGCTGGAGTCAGACTGTTAAAATAAGACTCAAACTCCTTCTGTAGTATTTAAATATAATTTAGATTTTCAGAAGAACTCAGAACCCATAATTGGGACCAGACTTGCAAACATTCCAGACACTGAGGTCTTTGAAGATCTAGTCTTAATGGTGGCTAGTAATACTGACTTATATAGTCTTAGGTCTAAATTTAGGTGTATATAAATTTTAAATACATTTATTAAGAAATTGCAACTAAAAGTCAGTCAAGCATCACTTGAACACTATTCTTTAAGATGTCTACCAGTCCACAGGACCTTGAAGATATTAATATTTCAGTATGCACCATTGCAACATGCAAACCCAAATTTTAACAGGCTGCTTGCATCTGAGGAAGATCAAGTTATCAACACTTTCAGATAAATGTAGATACCTTTCATTAGTCAGTCTGCAAAGTTTGTTTCTTCTCATTAAAACAGTATTTGTATATATAAAACTTCAATTTACTGAATATCAAAAGATAATATGCCAGATACAGATTAACTAGGCCTGACTTGGAATTACTTAGTTTTCCATGCCACCAATTAATTCACATTCTTACTTAACAAGTCAATTATATTATAAGGAAAGTAATTAGCACAGTATGAATAATATGTGTATAGCTGTCAAGAAAGAATATAATTTAAGGCATAGCCAAAGCAAAATGTAGTATTTCTCCCTAAGTCACAATGATGTGCTAAAATATGTTCCTGTAACTCTGGAAAGATGGCTTTATTTATTAATTCTATGCTTTGCTGTTGAGCTTCTCTGCCTTTCCAGTCCCCTCTTGCTTGTTGCTTGCTGTCCAATACATACATCTATTTTCTGAGGAAAATTGTTTCTAAACTTTACCTCTGCTTGGTGTAAAGTAGAAAGGGAAGCAAATTTTAAAAAATAACACAAGGAGTCTTTTTCCTCAGAAGTCAAAATAGCTGTACAAGTCTAATGCAATTAAACTATCACTACAAGAGTCTGACCTATCACACAAATGGGTGAAGTTGCACACAGGAGAAACCCTGGTTAATCAGATAGATTACACTGTTGAGTAGGATTTGTATAGATAATTATTTGCAACATTTAGGCTCTGAAAATGCATTTAAGAAACAAAGTTTTTTTAAATTTTGTAAAAAGCCCCTAGGATTTTAGGTAATCCGCCAGATATTTAAACAAAGATGGGCGTCAACCCAATTAAGCTGAAAAATATCTTTGCTCGTCTGTATGTAAGTGAGGCTGAAATGAAAGCACACTTGAACACATTCAAGCATGGTGGGAAGAGGATGTTCAGCAAATTTTGTTGTTTTAAATAGCAGTTCTCTGACAGTTTAGCCTGTCATTGATCTGACTTTTAAAGATTAAATAGTAATAATTCTTGGCACTAGTAACTTTGCTTTTACTAAGAGCTGTATAAACATTAATTAATCCTCAGGCTTAAGCCTTCAGAAACAAAAAATTCACAATGCTTTTTCAAGCGGATCTGACTAGGAAACTCCCAAGTGTGATTTATTTATTAAAATAGCTTGAGCAATTTCTGATTATAAATAGATCCATTTTCAAACAGTGTGCCTTAGATAACATCATAAACATATTTTAAGGTTTGTAATAGTTAAGATTATCAAAAGACATTGCACAGTTATACTGACATCAGTTTCCAACAGCTGTCATAACAAGAGTAGATCTATCTCACAGTTGACTGGGGGAACTGTGTTAGCATTTGAGATATGGAGATAACAACTTCCTATTGCTGTACAATTTCTGCTTCCACATCAGATATGTCACGCAACTTAGTCTTATCAAAGGGGTCAGCTGAAACTGCTTTCCAAGTATTTCTTTTTTGCTTTCTCTGTTATAGTGAGAATCTCTGTACTAGTTCTAACAATTCACTTCTTCAATTTCCTGAGAAGCATCATGATTTAAAACAATGTAAACTCTACAATTTTCAATACCTTTTAATGATGAATGGAACTAACTCATCCATTTTACATTCAGAGGAAAGATTTTACATGCTACAACAAGGACTTAAATGTTTAAGTTTCAGTGTTACAGACAACACGTTGCTCTGAGTTCATTAGCATAGTAACCCACTGTCTGATGAAAGTCTTAATGTTTCTTTATATGGTAATCCTGAGTGTTTAGTCAACACTTCAAGAACTCTGAGATATTTTAATACCTTTGTCTAACTATACTGCTTTAAAACAAGTATCTGAAACACACATGATGATTCTACTAAGAAGAACTCACGCAACAGTTTCACTGGTGGCTCCAGAAAATAGTCAACACACAAAAGATTGTCAGTAAATAGTGAGACAGTGTGCAGTGCTCAGTGGTGTGCAGCAGCTGCTATTCACAACAGATGCGCTGCTGTTGCGCCGCAGCATGCCATTCCTGGCTGAAATTCCAGCCCCTTGCAGAGCTCCTCCTGGCAAGGGTCCTGAAGCAAAGCTCTTCTTTGAAGGCCCTTCAGAAGAGAATTGCATGAAAACCCCTGTACATTCAGAGTTGTTTGGGTTTTATAATTGGAAACAACTAGTTTTGCAGCAGTCATTTCTCTCTTTGCATACAACTTGCTAGATTTCAATAAGCACTCCTTGTTTTTAGAGAAGCACTTTGGCTCGTGATCTTCAAACTTTTTTTGGTGAGTAGATCCAAAATTTCTGTTTATTTGAAAATGCTTTACCTCCCAGTATAATAGTTTGTTCATTTTTTCAGAGCCTAACCCTGTTCCTTGTGTGTCCATACAATTGTCTAGACTGTAAGTGGATCATTAACTTTTTCATTAGAAGTAAAACTAATAACCTGAAATCCTTGCAGCAGCAGTACTTTTACCAAGGTCTTCAAGACTAGTTTCACCAATGTTGGAGCATCACTAACTTCAGGAAAGCTCCTAATTTGTGTCACAGTAAGTGGCAGTAACACCCAGCCTAGTGACCATGAATAATTTACTGTCCTTGAAGGGCTGGATTTCTCAATTTCTCCATGGATACTTGCATTTGGTATTAGCACTGTGCTTACAGCTGGGTAACTTATTACCTGCAGAATGGATAGAATATTTCAGGCTCTGAGCTAGCAGGAAGAAAAAGCTACTCAAGAAAGGAGAATTTGCAATGTGTTATCAGAAAGCCTCTGTCATGCTTTTTGGGCAGGAGAGGTGGAAAGGGCTTTGCTGAATTACAAGGACTCATTGTACGCTCACCTGAACAGTGGCCAAGAGCCAGTACCTTTAGAACATCCCAGCAGCCACAAATAAGCCTGAGCTCCCTCTGATGGGGATCAGCAACGCCAAGGCTGCAGTCCCAACACTGGGCAGCATCTGGAAGCAGCGGTGGGCACAGGAGTGCTGCTATCCTGTCCTCCTGGTGGGATAAAAGGGACACCAGCCCCTCACTTGCAATTCATCCTGGCTTTGCACCAGTGGTAGGGGGCACACTCCCCCACTCACCCCCTCCCAGCATGGACGCACGGTGCCGTCCATCCATCCATCCATCCATCCATCCATCCATCCATCCATCCATCCATCCATCTGTCGTCCGTCCATCCATCCATCCATCTGTCATCCATCTGTCATCCATCCATCCATCTGTCATCCATCTGTCATCCATCCATCCATCCATCCATCCATCCATCCATCCATCCATCCATCCATCCATATCCATCCATCCATCCATCCATCCATATCCATCCATCCATCCATCCATCCATCCATCCATCCATCCATATCCATCCATCCATCCATCCATCCATCCATCCATCCATCCATCCATCCATCCATATCCATCCATCCATCCATCCATCCATATCCATCCATCCATCCATCCATCCATCCATCCATCCATCCATCCATCCATCCATCCATCCATCCATCCATATCCATCCATCCATCCATCCATCCATATCCATCCATCCATCCATCCATCCATCCATCCATCCATCCATCCATCCATCCATCCATCCATATCCATCCATCCATCCATCCATCCATCCATCCATATCCATCCATCCATCCATCCATCCATCCATCCATCCATCCATCCATCCGTCCATCCGTCCATCCATCCATCCATCCATCCATCCATCCATCCATCCATCCATCCATCCATCCATCCGTCCATCCGTCCATTGGCTGCCCGCGCTCAGCTGACAGCCCGGGGCGGGGCGGCGTTGCCGGGGTGACGGGGCGCCCGTCGCGGGCCGGCGGCGGGGCGGGGGCGCTGCGGGCCGGCCGTGGCAGGTGGGTGCGTGCGGCAGCCGGGCCGCGGAGCGGGGCGGCCGCGGGGGAAGCGGCGGCTCCGCCGGGGCACCGGGGCTTGGCCTGGCACCGCCGCCCCGCCTGGCACCGCGCCGCCCGCCCGCCCGCCCCTGGGGCCCGCGGCGGGCTCGGTGAGGGCGGCGGGCTCGGTGATGGCAGCGAGCCCCGCGGAGAGCGCCGGCTGAGGGGCGGCGGGGCCGCGGGCAGGGCTCGGCCGGGCCCTGCATCCCCTGCTCCGGCTCCGGCGCTCCGAGCCGCCCCCGCGGTGGGTGCGCGGTGGGTACGCGGGGCACGGCGCAGCCACGGAGCTGCTGGCGGTGGTGGTGGTGGTGGGTTCTGCAGGTCTCGACAGCCCTGGAGCGGCTGCTCCACGCCCCGGAGTGCGGCGAACAAAAAGCCCTTGAGAGCCGGGCTTTCATGTTCGCGAGCGCTTCTCGTGTCTGCTGCATTAATAAGCTGCTGTTTGCTTCAAACAATGTTAGAGCTGGAGTTGGAGGAGTAGGAGCTCCCCACTTTTTCTTTTGGTTGGTAAGAGGTTTAAAAGCTCCAATTACAGTTCGGTATATTGAAAAGGTTTTGATTGTTTGACTTCCTTTCCTGTCCCTATTTAATCTGACCTTGGACCGAAAGCTTTACCTGATATTTGTGAAAAGTCTAAATACTTATTTACCACCTTTATATTTACAACTACTTTAGAAGGATGCTTTTATCAAGTTTACAAAGTGGTCCAGTAGCATTTAATATGAGTAATGGCAAATTGACTCAGTCTGTAGGTAGGTTTCTTAACTACTGCATAATCTCTTTCAAGCACACCTTCACCATCAGGTGTAAAGCAAGTTACTTAGGTACTTAGGTGTGTTACCTAGGAGCTTGTTACTGTAAGAGAAGAGGGTTGGGTTTTTGGAGTGGGTTTTTCTGTTGTTGTTTTTGGTTGGTTGATTTGTTGGGGGAGTTTTTTTGTTTGTTTCTTTTCGACCTAGAAGTAAGCTTCCGTATTAGTTTACTAGTAAGATGCTTAAAATGTCAGTTAAGGAGGTAATAAGTCACTTTTTCTCACTTTCAACAACTTGCAATCCTAGTAAAAGAGAATGGTGTGAATGAAAGTAACTCATGTCTGTGGTTGTTAAGACATTGCACGGCATCCAAAATTGCTCAAGGCTGACTTGATAAATGTAGCATATTGGCATTGCACCATTGTAAGGTATACTAACCAGCCCAATGCTTTCTAATTCATGATCCTTAAAAATTACTTTGAAAAAGAACTATTCGTATATTTTGGTGTAAGTGAAGTATGAATATAATACTGGCATTCTCAATGTATTACTTATTCACATATCTGAGTACAAAAGTAAAAATTCATCTTGACACTGAGCTTTCATCTAGCAAACCAGTGTCTCCTAGAACTTGAGATGGGTGAGATGTATTAAACAGAAGAAGCAACATTCTTTTCACCACAGTTTTGATGTTGTGTGAGTAGGCTCATCAGCTTTGGTGAGAGTGGGAGTTCTTGTGTGAATCACAGGCTCTGATCCTCTAAAATGCTTTGTTTATGTGTAGGAAAAATGTTGCCACATTGCACCTTTGTTAACACTATTTCAGTCTAATATCTAATTAATGATAAGCTGGATATGTTGAAGAACACAAATGATAAACTGCTTTATCACCATTATTCCTGTAAAGACAAGTACTTCAATTAACGTAACTTGAAGTGTGTGGTACTCAGAAGCAGCACAAATATTTCCTGGCTGTGTCTTATGGGCCTTTCTTCTTCTCATTTCCCTCAGCCCCAAAAATACATCTAAGTGGTTTTGATCACCAGCAAGGTTCTAACTTTAATCTGCTACCGCTGTCTTTACAAAATTAGAAATAAATCCATAGCAGCCTAATGTTGTATATTTCATGGTATGGCAGGATTGTAAATTACAGATCTTTTCAATGTGATATTTAATGTGACGAATGTGCCCTAACTGACAGTATGGAGATTTTCCTCCACATTTCTCGGAAAACTTGGAGCAAATGTGGTCAGGCAAGACCTCATTTACTTCATAAAGTGGAAGACTACAAGGGTTGTGGGCAGGGTGTAAGGGGAAGGTGTCCTAGACCTGTGAGACAGAAATAACAATGTGCAGCTCTGTAGTGGAAGTTCTTGTCCCTAACTTGCTCCCTTGCTTTGTCTTTGTCATTGCAGCAGCATGAGTACTTTCCCTTCTCTTGTTTCTTGCCCCTGGGGCACTGACTCTGCTGAAGCCATCTGCCACTCCTTGCTTTATTGTGCGCAGTTGACAGCTGCGGGTGGGAAGTAGGTGGTTAGAAAGGAGCTGAGACCCTGTTTGCTGGATACCGGAGACCTCTGTTGGCAAGATAAAGTGATTATATTTTCAGTCCTCTTTCTCACCCAGAACTTGTCAGAGTACTCTGCCGGTGTTATAGAGTGTGTGAAAAGTGGTCATCAAGTAAAAATATCAAATCAAATACAGGAAATTTCAGAGACCTGGTTGTGCATTAACTGAGAATTCACAACTTCAAGTTAAGTCAGTGTGAAGTTGGAAGTCTTCACCATTTTTAAAGTTTCCCTTAGAAGATGGATGATGTTAACTTCAAAGTTTGGATGCTTCTGTGTCTGAGAAACCTGCTAGTCAGCCATCATTTAGTCACGCTGCTTTGGTTCTTGAGGTGGTGTGTCTTTCATGGGGGAATTTGAAGTGTTTTGGAGAGAAAAAAGACATATTTTTCTGACGTGGACTTTGAAATAAAATGATGAGTACTATTCAAGCAAGCTGGTAAATGTAGGAGTAAATTTTAGAGGGCCATGGATTCTATAACCTTCAAAGGCTGGAAGTTCTTACTTCCACAATACATTTATTACATGTTTGTATATATGCATAGTAGCCCTCAAATGACCTTAAAATTATGCAACTACATTTCCTAATGCAAGTTCCCTCTCCTGAGTTCAGTACATTACCAGTAATGATTGCTTTTCCCTGAGTATTTTAGGCAAGCACATTACTGTTAACCTAATAAGATGTATTTGGAATGATTTAGTGACCTCAAAAAACTCTGTCCACAGACTTCTTTCTTCTAATAAAACTGAGTGTAACTCAACTCAGTTTAATATCAGTATCTGGACAAGAGCAAATAGTCTTTAAAGGTATGGAACCTCTGTTTGCTCACACGTGTTTTAGAGGCAAAAAACTTCTAATAACCTCTTACTTGAAAGCATGAGGTGAATGGCTAGTGTCCAACAGACATCAGTATAATGCCACTTGATATCATAACAGAAGAAATTTGCCCAATGGCAGCCTATTATTAAGTGCTGCAGTCTGCTTTTCAAGCAGGGCTTTTTACCAAACTGGAGATTGAAGCAGGAAACATGTAGCTGACACAGTTATCTCTCCTCTGGGACTTGCATTCAATACATTGAGTTATTAAGGTGCCTTTCAATTTTTTTTATCAAAATGTTGTCATGAAAGAAGCATCTTATTTTATTTGTCCTCTTAACAACTGTTATGTCTTGTACACTGGCTCATTTCTCTCTCACGTTAGTCAGTGTAGAGTCTTTGGTGTTGTTTTGGCAGGAGTGGTGACAATGGATGCAATGATGGCATGATAGAGTACCACAGGCATTCCTACACGTCTGCTGAAATTATTTAAATGTGTTTTGGTGCTGCTGAAGTGCTCTGAAGTTTAAGGTCCATAGACCTGCAAGCCTCTTTTGGAATCTTTATTGATCATAGAAGACTCATTATATAGAAGATATATTTTAGGCCTAAAGCTGTAAAATCTCATGAAACTTGTAATGATCAGTCAAAAAACTAAACCTTAGTCAAGCATAGGGTAAGTTGGAGAAGTCCTTGCCAGTTTGATGCCAGTAATAAAACGCTTGATTTTAAAAATTTACTCTGGGTTGCGGAACTCCTGATGATTGGACTTGCCAAGACTGTTATAAAGGCAGTAGTTTTTCTTTTAAATAAAGAATATTTCACAGCTGCAATCAAATTTCACACCTAAGTGTACAAAATGTATTATGGTACAGGATGGTTTGCCATGTGCTTTTTATGTTCTAAAAGTCTTTGAGATACTTGCTATAAGAAGATCATCTTATAACAGATTTGGCAATTCCAAAACTGAAATACATGATTCAGCATGACCAGCAAGATTTTTAATATTGCTTTTTGTTCTGTACTGGCATTTCATTTTTATTCCATTGTGACTCCAGAATACTAAAAGATGAAAATATGTAATTAGCTTTGTTTCAGTATTGATTTTGATAAGTTGTATATATACTGGTTTTTAACAATATTAAATCTTCAAGTTATTGTGTATTAGAGAAAAGGTATAATATACCTGGATTACATTAAGCTAATGTAGTTTTATTGTAGATAATTAGTCTGCAGGGCAGTTAATTGGGCTGTCCTTAATTTGCTTTATTTTTTCTGTGCTTCAGGCAGCTTGCACAGAAAACATAGGCCTCTTAGATTGTGTTACAGCTCCATATTTTAGATCATTAGGCTTATTACAGCTCAGCAGTATTTTTTGTATTGAAAATTCAATGTGAAACTTGACACAAAAATATACAATTTTTACAATTGTCGGTTTCTTTTTGATATGTTGCACATCTACTTTCAGAAGCAAAAGTGAATATTGAAACTTAAAACGAAACTTACTTTTAACCTTAGGAAGAATCCTGGTTTTGAAGTTTTGGTAGTATTCTATAGATGATCATAATTGCATTAGAACTGTATTATGATTTAGCTATTTTTTAATTATTAAGGAATCATATGACTTGGAATAATCATTGTCATTCAAATCTAAGAAATTCAATTATGTTTACAACTTTATTTCCCTTTCACACTTCTGTAAAGTTTTAAGTCCTATAGCAATTAAGAAAGCACATGAAGTATTTATTTTTTCCACTAAACAGAATTACGTGAAATAAAAAAGTTAATGGGGATTTTCCTGCCAAGTCCCATTAATTTCAGCATGATTCTTTGGATCAGTATTTAACCAGTTTATTTAATTTAACTCTTAGACTTTTAGCTTTTCTGTCTTGTCTTCTCTGAATCAAGTGAAGTCAAGTTTGTTTTACAGGACTGCTTTTCTGTAATGCAGTGTAGCCTTGTTTATTGTATGATGATTGTAAGTTATTTTTTCATTTCTTCATATATTACTCTTGAATTTCTGTAGCATTCCAAAGAGAATAAACAGCAAAATTGAACAGGATCAAAATTAAGACTTGATAATTATTTCAAGGTTACTGAGGTGCAAAGTGTCACAATTTGTCTCTTATCTAATCTGGTTTTACTTAAAAGATATTTGGTTACTTGTTGGCCAGTACATGATATAATGTATGGTCTGTGTATTTACCCATTTTCTATGTTTCTAAAAACGGATGAGAAGTGTTTCTTGAAATTTCTGAGTTCTCTTAACAGTATTTTTACTGTCTCTGTCCACCGTTTGCTCTTTGCTATTACTAGAAATTGTTTTGTTCACGCATACCTATTTTTTTCAGCATTAGAATTGTCAGCTTCTCATGACTTTAGAACTTTTAAAATTTGTTGACTTTCCTTTTTCATTTTTCTATTTGTCCTACAGTGCTTTTTACATGAAGTTGTGTTTTGGTCTTCCAGAATTTTTTCTGAGATTTTTCCATTTAATGTTTCTTGCGTCATTTTTTTCCCTCAGACTTAAAAAAGAAACCTATGTCAAATACTATATCTGTATGTACTCATATTCCTTGAAACCACGTCTCCTTTTTTACCTATGCTGACATGCATTTAATCTGGTAATTGTCATTGGCCCATAGACCATTGCCATCACTAAGTGAGAAATAACCATAAAAATGTCATGTTGGCTTTCCTGTGGAGTGCTGTCTGACACATCTCTACCTGCTCTGTTCTTTCTAGTAGACTTTTCCTCTTTTTACACTTCAAGATACAGCTTCTCTTAAAAAATATCAATAGTAACTGAAGTATACTTTCTTCTTATTGATTAGAATTTGTTAACTAGGGTATTCATGCAGTAAAATGTGGAATTGAGTGCTTATTATAGTTTTTGTTCATTCTGGTTGTATATTTTTGAAAGCATATTATGCTTGCAGTAGTTCCATGTTGGAAAGCATTTTGTGACTATTCTTAATATTTTTCTCGGGTATTTTCCTTTTGTGTTGGCTTCCATCCTTTCATTTGTCAGTCTCTACTCTTAAATGATAAAAACAACATGGTGTATTTGAAGAAATTTATTTTTGTCTGTTGATCATATACTTAGTTGAGTGTTTTGCAAGCAAGAAACATATGTTAGGGATGTTAGATTAATAAATGCTGATCTTCTGTAATCTGGATTGATAGCCAGTTAAGACTCTCTTCTTTTGAGACTTAAAGCTAGAGAAACTTTGTGTTTTGTCTTCAAAAGGCATATGATTTTTAAAGCATATGTTTGTTGTTTAGCATCTTCCAGAAATCTATTTGAAAATGTTAATGGCATTGACAGATTGTATTTTGACATGCCAAGTGTCATGAAGTACAATGGACACATGACTTCTGCAATTTAAACAATGTAAATATAATAATTTTTTTTCCTTTTTATATTTTTCTAGGGAGAAAGGTTTAATCTCAAGAAATGGATGCTAAAGGATTACAAAGAGATGATAAACTGAAGGTGCTTGTCATTTTACTAGCGTATTTGGTAAGTTAAAGATTAATATTTTTCCCCCATGTTGAAAAAATTGTACTGGACAAAGAAGCTGTGTCTTTTGTTTTACACATTACTGCTAACACTAAAAGTCTTCAAATGCTGCATGCAGACAATGCTTACACATTTTATTGATGTGAGCTTAAGCTTGGTCCACTGATTCATATAATTTCTGGCTCCTCCTCATACACAATTACAAAATTTTACCTTGTGAGCCTCTTCATGGATGAAGGAGTGGACTAGAACAGAAAATATAAGTGAATATATTGCTGTGGAGGTGATGCTGCTTCACTTCAGAGGTGGCCATCTCTTACTCCAGTGTGCTGTACATAGTTTAGATGCTTGGAGTATTCAGTTTATGGATAGATTGTGGCACAGCACACAATTACCTTGCCTACTCAGTGTACTTAATTCTGGCTTGCTGTACAACTAAGGGTAATTAATAATTCCAAAAGTTATTTTTAAGATCAAAACATGGATTTATTTCTCAGATTTAGTATATTTTGATGAATTTACTTTTATTTGCTTGTTTGTTTTGTTGTTGTTTTGGGTGTTTTAGCTAAGTAAGGTAATTTGCGAGACTGGAGACTGCAGAGAGCAAGAATTTAGGGACCAGACTGGAAACTGTATCCTCTGCAAACAATGTGGTCCTGGAATGGAACTCTCAAAGGTAAGGAAATCATGCTTTCTTGAATTTATTTCTGATAAGTGCATTTATGTATTTGATCTAAAATTATGGATATCTGTACTTACATTAAAATATGTACATTTTTGGCATTTGAGCCTTCTGCAGTTGTTCAAGAACTATGTTATCTGTTTCATTTTTTATAAAATACTCAGTTCAGAAAATGATGATGCGACTAATAAAGTAGACAGTACCATCTGGATGGGCTCTCAAATGATTGTTTTAAAGGTAACAACAAAGGAGGGGAAAAACCACAGGGAGTTAAGACTGCATAACCTTACTCTGTAGAAAAGAATGTGAAAAATTAATTTCAAACCAGTGATTAATTTCAAACCGAGTGCTGACATGGAGTGGTTTAATTTTTACAGTGCTGGCATTCACAATTCACAATTGGTTCTGGATTTTGGGTGACAAAGTTTAGATATTTTATATATGACTTTTTTGTCTTAATAGATTGGGTCATACAAAAAAAAATACAGATTAAGATTCAAATGAGAGCTAATATAGTTCCTTAGAACAGGAGGGAAATAGGTGATTGTTCTGTTTTCACTGGGTCTATGGTTGGAGCACTTTAGGAAGCCAGATTCAAGTCAGGCTTGAACAATTTCTTTGTTTTACAATTCATTAAAAATGCTATAAACCTAATTTTAATCTTTATGCCATGAAAAGTAATTGAAAAAGTTGAGGCCAGACAAATACATGATAATATTTAGAAAGCACATAGGAAGTTTTTTTGATTTCATGGAGAAGGAAATACTATTGTGAATCTTAGGCAATTGCATTTTGCTTTTATAACAATTGCAGTTCTTGCAAAAGCAAATCCCCATAAAAGTTTTTGAATTACTAGGATTTGAGGACAGTGGAAATGAATCAACAGAGATGAATGCTGGTTGTGATTATGGGCTGGGATTCAGTAGAATAGAAAGTTCACTTGGCAAAATTTTCAACAAAATTCCAAGTCTGAATGCAAGTCACGAGGGGGATCTTAGTTGTTTTCAGTTCAGAGAAAGTAGGTGCTGTGCATGAGCAGGGATAGAGAACAATGAAGGAAAACATAGCTGAAAGGGAGGAATATGTTGGCATTCATTAACTCAGCTGCTGTAGGTGAAGGAGGCTACAAAATGGGTCATGTGTCTTGGGAGATTGGATGTCTGAGGGAGCAGGAGTGTCCTGCCAGAAACCTGAGGATGGTAAGGCAAAGAACAGTGCAGGGTGGTGCAGAGTAGACCTACCAAGACCCATGCATGTGTAAAACCCTTTCTGCAGTGTCCAGCTCTAAACCCACATCTTGCCCATTGCCGGAGTGTGAAGCTGTGACCCTGACATAACTGTGCAGTCAGATCCGCACCTGGGAGGTGGGGCCATAAAGAGCATTCCATTTGCATGCAGAAGGGCAGACTCTGTCTTGTACTTCTACTGAGAGTGTGAAAAGGATGCTGAAGGTGGAATTTAGGGTGTTTAAGGGAATTTGAAATGTTTATTTTGAAAATTTTTTAACATGAACCGTTACTAAGTTTGGTGTGTATGTGTGTTCAAACTGCAGGGGGAAAAAGAGAAGTTCAGTTTCAGTTTATGGCTCTGTAGTTCCTATTATGTTCAGCTCTGAAAAAAAAGCACAAGTTAAGTATTGTGGCTTGTGTGAGATTTGAAGGGATTTACTGAAACTGAGTGACACCTTTCTCTATCTCTTGACCCCCTGTGGTGATTGTTCAGTGCATTAACAGAAATACTTAGTTTCACACTTTAGTGGGAATCCCTTTGTATGGTGGGCAGCATTAGTTAAGGTTTAGTCATACAAGCAATGCTCTTTAAGCAGAGATTTAGACATGACTTATGACAAGGATGTGGTTTAGTTTGGAGTTTTTCAGATTGGCCTTAAATTTGAGATGTTCTGGGGGGTGTTTTAATTTATAAAGGCACTTGTAAATATGTCACTTTGTAACAGTGGGCCAGTACTATGTGCATTTATATAGTTAGACAATATACTTATCTAGTTGGCAAACAAAACCCAAAAGCATAAAAACTCAGACCCTCAGTAATTACACTCAATTTAATAAAGAACTGCTAAACTAAACAAGATTATAGTTTGCAGTAATACACTATTGAAGTTACGGTTTTGCTTCACCTATTTTTGTTTACAGTCTGTTAGTTTACAGATTGTTTACAAAACTGATAGGTTTTTTGTTTACAGTTCTGATTCTTCTAGGACTAGTTTGGTGTTTTTGAAAATAGGAATGATGGTTAATTTGACTATGTAAGCAATTACTTGTCGCAGACAATAATAGGCTTTCAAAAATATTTTTCTTTTATACTAGAAATGAAATAACAGATTTTGTTCAAACCTAAATGATTGGAATTATAATTTCCCGTATAAATAGAGGTACAATTTTCTGTGAATCATAGTGAAGGATGTGATGCTGTGACTGTAACTGAAATGTGGTTGAAAGTAGTCATGCAGAACTACAGCTTGAAGCAACAAATATGTAAAGTCAAAGGTCAAAATGCAAAGGGAAGAGGCCTTTAATGATACACTTGAAGTAACTTGCAGCCCAGGAGAAGTTTTGTTTGCTTGGTTTTTTTACATATGAGAAAACAATGATATAATAATGCTACAGTTTAATAACAGTTTCTTAACACTTAATAATATGTCCGTTTTCCTGTTGAATATTTAGTGCTCCTGCATAAAACTAGATATACTGCTGGATGTGTCAGCATGATTGTGTGTCTAAGTGTATTGTAAAATGCAATGTTAGTGGTGGGGTTTTTGGTTCAGTTCTCCCTGAGTGTTTTAAGCAATTGACAGACAGGTTTCATTTTTATATTTGTAACAAAACACATCAGCCTGTATGGTTGAATGCAAAAGCCCAGCTTTTATCACCTTGTGTATGAGAAATTACCTCAGTTACAATCTAAATATGTAGTTTTCTTTCTTGTCATGACTTTACAGAAATACAGGGCAAAAACCCAGCTGTACAGACTGCATATGTGTGTGTATACTTATTTTTACAACTTCAGTTAGATATATCTATCTTTGTTGCTATACTCTATGAGCATTTCACCTTTCTAAATGAGGGGAATTCTGTTGCCCTTTCTCAGTTTATACATGAGACACTAACATAGATCAACTTGCCTGTGGTAATGCAGGACTATTTTGGTAGAACTATTTTGGTAGAGGCCATAGTGTGTAACAGAAGCTTTCTCTTCACAAGGCACCATATAGAGAAGGCAAAGGGTGATGGGCACAAATTGTACCAGGGGAATTTCTTTTTTACAGTGAGAGCATTCATTCACTGAAACAATCTCCCTAGAGTCCCCATCACTGGGAGCTTCTGGGATGCAACTGGACAGGGTGCTAGATCAGATCAGCTCAGGTCCCTGACCCATGAGTGTTTGCTTCAGATGTTCTTTCAAGGCTCCTTCTGACCTGTCTGTTCTGTGATTCAATGGTGAGTCTTTTAATTTTGGTTGCAAACCAATGCTCAGTCTATTGGATTGACCTTCCTGTATAGGTAAGCAACTTCGGACACCCTTGATAGCATGAAACAAAACAAAACCAGCAAAAAGTCAGCCTTATTTCATGTAACTAATTCTGAATCTAGACCATTCTTTTCAGCTTTTGCTGTGACAGTTTAATGGGCTCACTTTTTCAAAAATGTTTTTAAAGTAATTTTTCTTCCTTCAAGTGAGAAAGTAATAGTACCACCCGCAGCTTTTTCTTTCTGATTGCCTATATGCTGTTCTAATAACAATGCTGCAATGTTACATTAGCTTAGAACTAAAATCCATTGATCACTTATGTTAATTGTATCTTTATTAAGTACTTTTAACATATTGCTATCAGAAGAAAGGAAGCTTTATTCTTGTATCAATAGAATTGATGGGGAAGAGAGTGAAAGCTGCTTCCCATGTTTTTTTGTTTCTATTTGTTAATTAAAAAAAATCTCTGTATAGCCTTTTCTTCTCATAAACATGTCTTTGGTAATGTTTGTGAAGCCATTGAATCACTGAATTAGCTTAGTTTTCAGTGTGGGCAGTCTTTGTTTCATGTTGTTTTTTTGTTTGGGGATTTTTGTTAGGTTTTTCAGGTTTTTTTTCTTTTTTTTGTTAAGCAGTGCTTTCTTCTGGGGTGGGAGACTGAAATGGTTGTGTTGATTCAGAAGAAAGAGTTTGCTTTATGTGGCTCAGCATTATTGCATTTCTCATTAATTTAGTGGACAGCAAAGCTTCACATAGTTAAGCACAAATAATTTAATACCTTTTATTCTTCAAGTGGCTTCAGTTTACCAGTGCCTGAATAGTCATTGGTTTGGCTTGATAGTAACAGCATTTCATCCTATCTTATATATGCTTCTGAAATAAGTCAAGCCTTATATACTATTGAAATTTATACCAATCACAATTAATGCAGAAAAAAAAATGACATAGTTCATGTTTCAGCCATTTTCTTAAAGATATTCAAGTACAGAATTTAAGTCCTTCCAGTCCTTTCACCACCATTTTTTTAAAGTTATCAGCTGAGCCAGTGCACTGAGGACAATATATGTCAAGGAAGGAATAGAAACCAAGAGGTGAAAGGGAGAGTGCCTGAAGCCAGCAGTGCCATCAAGTGAGCCATGATAAATAGTGTCACTGAGAGACAGCTGGTGGGACAGAGGCAGCTTGGTGGTTGCTGAGGTGGGGCTGTGTGTCACAGCTTGCTTCCTTGTACCAGGTGTATGATGAAGAAAGAGAAGACTTGCAGGTTGTCTCAGAAAAAGAAATTGTGAATTAAACAGGCAGGTACTGTTTGAAGCTTCTCGTGGATGTGACAGTCCTGACACAAGAACATCAGCGTGCTGTGCTGCCACTGCGAGCCGTCACAGTGAAGGCACCGAGAGCAGCTGCTGCCACGTTTGCAGTCGCTCTTAAATTTTCAAAGCAAGAGAGCTGCTCGTGAGGAAGCCTGCCAGATCTCAGCTCAGGAGAGGCCAGCATGTGTTTCTGGAAACTGGAGCAGCTGCATGTAGGCATGTCAAATCATCTTCACTGAGAATGAAACTTTTCTGACCCTGGCTGTGCACTTTGACACAGCAGCTAAGCCTGATGTTTGCAGCATGCTGTTACAGCCTGTCCTGCTCAGAGACTTCTGCTGATAGATCCAGCTCATTATTGGATTCTAGATGAGGCTGACCCACAGCCTGAGGTACTTTAGGAAGCTAAAACTGTGTGCTATTTAAAAAGGCCATGTACTCAAAGGTATTAGGAAAAGCTTCATTTCCCAGCACCAGCGTAGTGCCGCAGCCTGTTACATGAACCCAACACCAATTAAGTGTCTTAATGCCTGGTAGACTTTTTCTTGAGAATACCAAGTATTCTTGTAATCTTCATGGCATAAGTGGAACTGCTTTGGCTGTGTTGTCTAGGGATTTGCATGGTTTGTGGATAGTCAGTGGGACTAGAAACAATTCTAAAATATACTTGCAGATTATGATCTTAATGATGCCTGAAAGCGTTTTTTAAATGAAATTTGAAGTTATTTTAATTGAAATAATGTTTAAAATCTAATTTACTCTTCATTTACTGTCTGTGTTGGATTCAACTTTTAGGGAAAAACCATACCACTTAACTCCAGTACCCTTTATAGTCATTCTGTCTGGATCAATGTTTGTATAGTACATAGTGAAAGAAAACTTTAACAGTGGCCAGGTAGTTCTTGAATAGGTGTCTGCATTATTGTGTGCTTTTAATATTTTTATCTAGAAAGAGAATTATGAGTTTGGTTAACTAGTTTGCTGCAGATTCCTAGGCAGCCTTGACCAGTCACCCCACGTGATACCTCAGTGAAACACTTCTGAACAGAGTTGTTCTGGAGATACCTAAGTTAAAGGTCAAGAGATTACCGTGGTAGTGAAAGCTGTATAGATATCAAGAAAATTGTGGTGCGTTTGAATTTTGAAGATTTTTTTTTGTAATTAACTTGAATTCAGTTTTCTAAAGGAGTGTTTGAGTTTATTGGCTTGTACTGTGTGTCTTTTGAGAGAGAAAAATTTCATTCATTGTAAAGGGAAAGTAGAAAGGGAGGAGTGTACTAAGTGTTCTTCACAGAAAGCTTTGCGACAGCAAAAATAAAGGCAGCATTTATTTGTGCTTTTTTTTTCTGGCACAAAAATAAAAAATGGTTTTTTTGAAATCTTGCTGATTGCTATTACAAATTTTATTTCTCTTTTCTACAGTCCTAAGTTCAAATGCCACAGGAGATGAGCTCTCTTTTAAAGTTAAGAGTGGGAGGATGGAGAGGATGAGGGGGAGTTGGGAACTATTCAGATCTCATCAGCCATACAACTTGCCAGTTTTTTAAATAGAGCACAGAAAAAACTGGTGCACATCACTTTTGCTCATGCACTGATAAAAAAATGAACAGTCAATTGTTTGTATCTGTGCTGGACTGCTAAATTATGAAGTCCAAGATTTCAAAGTGTTTGAATCCATCATCTAAATCATATCCTTCAGTTTGGGGAATGTGGTTAATTATAAGTACAGATCTTTTTGAAGTTCTGCCTGGTTTACAAGCTTAAATATTTATTTGCACCTGCCAGGCAGTTAACTACCTCAAATATTATGTGAACAGAAAAAGTACATACTTAAAGTTTTAGTTGTTATGAATTGGTATCTGTGGAATTCCTGGCAAGGACTTAGAAACTGTCTTTGAAAAGATGGGAGACTGTAAATTCCTTGGGCAGAAGATTTCTTTATGTTGCATCCGCTGTTTTTATAGCTTTAAAGTAAACCATTCAATGATGCAAAGGACCACTTTGCATCAAAGGATGTGTCCCTACATCCAGCCGTAGCAAAGCAGATCTGATCTAGAAACAATTTACTCAGGTTTGGTTACTCTGTTTGGGCCAGTGAGTGAAAGCATTTAATTCTAACTTTTGCTTCCTGCTTGTTTCTTGATCCAAAGCCTCAAAGGTAGTCTGGAGAGGAAAATAATTAAGTTAATTCAAGCCTTATATTTGAAAGTTTGATAGGACTTGGGAGGACGTGATTCCAAGTGATTTATCAAAAGATCCAAATGTAAACGGTTTAACTGAGTGGTATAATATATTCCATAATGCTACTGTTTGGATAAGCTAACTAGAAGGAGTAGGTATTTAGAAAGAGTGTGTTAAAGATTAATGATATTCAATGAAAAAGTTTATTTAGACTTAGGGAGTGCAAAATCTAACACAAGTTTGTCTGGTTCCAGTCCCTGGTGGTAATCATGTAGCTTTGTATACAGTTTTACAAGTACATAAATGAAATCGAGTGTAAAAATTAACACAGGAAGATAAGCTAAAACTGACATTGCTTTGGCATTGATTCCTAGTAGAAGCTTGTCAATTTGAAATAAAATTGTGTAAAATGTTCTATATCTGAAGTAAGTAAAAAAAAGAAAATAAATGTTTTTTATATTTTTTTAAAACTTTTTGCCTACCAGCTTTAATATGGTCCCAGTATATCACAGGAGGACCGTGCTGTACAGTGCATGAAACTGTAGGGTCTTTGGTTTTGTTACTAACTGCAATGATTTGCCTGTCTGCTCCTTGGTCTGAAAAATACTCAGTAGTAATAAGCTACATTTTAGCTAAAAGAAAGCAAAACAAAAACTAAAAATTATTGACTAAGTTTGTGGATCTATTTTTACTATCTTTTAGTAGTTGCTTTCATAAATTGTTCATTTTCTGCATACTTCAGGGCTGTTCTTCAGAGGAGATTAAAGTTTATTCTTAACATAAAGGAAAATTAGAAATTCTTAGAATGTCCTGTAAAATGCATCTGAAGTTTTTATTGTTACTTTATCATTTCAGGTTAGAGGCCTATTGGCCAGCTTGATCACAAAGCTCCTCCCATAGATGCTTTCTCAGCACAAAGCCCTGGAAGATCCAAATGTGTTGGATCTTGGAGAATCTGAGAGTGTTTCTAAAGTTTAAAAGCTTTTCTTTTTTACAGCAGATTTGGTTAGGTTGGTGACTTTGGAAAAGTTTTTTATATGCATCACACACATGCATATTTATATGCATCAAACTGGTGGAAACCTCCTCTGAAGTTGCCCTAGTTGAAGATTTCCTGCAGCTTCCCACTGGGAAGAAGCCCTGTTCTTCCGCTGAAAATGGAAGAGCAAGGTCCCCATATTGTGCCTTTCCTAACTAATTCTTTCTGGCAATTTGTTGTGTTCCCCTTGCAGTTTTGTGGTGTATCACTAATACATCAAACCAAACTTCAAAGTACCAAGCAAAATTGATAGGACATTTGGAGGGAATAGCAGCTCCCAGTAACTTGATAACTCTTAAGAAGTTGATTGATAGTTCTTGGTAATGAATTCATAGGATTCAGTCCCCAAAATTTTACATAGGGCTCGGTGTTTATCTTTGCAGCTTCTCCATTGTATTAGGTGCCCTTTTGCAAATTAATGGAAATAATGCCTTTAAACTGCTAAATTTGGCAGAAATAACCAACTATAACAACATTACTTATATAGTAAAATATTGTGCCCCCTGTGATCTGCAGATCTATTAAACTTTTCTGACAGTTTGAGAACTGTGAGAGCTGTAGTGGATTGAGTTTTTGACATTCTTATTGGCTAAGCAATATTTTATGCCTAGCTGATGGCCATTAGCCAGCTCTGGTTTATTTGGTAACAGAAGTCCTAAGCTTTTGAAGATCAGTGCACTCTCTTTGGCAATTAACTTTGTTCGCCTTAGCTATGAACCTTAATATCAAAGTGCTTCTTTGCTGTTTTTGTAACTGAGTAAGTGCCTTCATACTTCACTTGTCCCAGTTTCTTCTCTTTCACATGACTGACCTAATTAAAAAACAGACAGCTCAATAATTCTACCATAAGCTAGTAATAATGAAACTGTGGGAGTCCTTGAAGCCCTTTATCATTCAAATACACAGTGGTTTCATGAATAAAGTGGATGACTAAGTATTACTTATAGAAGTAAGGGAGATTATTAGCAGTGGAAGACACATTTGAACTTGCTGAAAGGCTGGCTTTTGTCTAGAGAAAGACCTACTCTCAGTAATAATTACACCAGGTCTTCATTTTATCCCAGCATTCTCCTCTTGTTCACGCTTTCAATGACTGAATAGCTTGCTGTTGCTTGTTAATCCCTGCAGGAATGCGGCTTTGGATACGGGGAGGATGCACAGTGCATGACATGCAGGCCAAACAGATTCAAGGAAGACTGGGGCTTTCAGAAGTGCAAGCCTTGTCTGGATTGTGCCTTGGTTAACAGGTTTCAGAAGGCCAACTGTTCTGCCACCAGCAATGCACTATGTGGGGACTGTTTACCAGGGTAAGACCATTTCTGACTATGAGACTTGAACCAATTCTAACCTGATTTACATTAAAATTGATTGTTCATGTTTTCTGGATAAATGTTGGTACCCTTTGTATATGTATGAAGGTCCTATGTTCTAATCTTGGCTTTACTGTATTATCTGAGCACATAATTTGTGAATTGCAGGAGTAATTATCTACAAAAATGGTTTGATAATTACCTACTTGGTCTGTGAGAGTATGGTCTGTACAGCACCTGAGCAAAATACCTCAAACGGTGTTACTGGTGATTTAGTTCATTGTTATAAACATTTAAACATTTGAAAACATACACTGCTACCTTCTTCAAAAATTATCACATTATTTACTTGCATTTTTTTCCAGCCTTTGGTCAATGCCTAATAATTCTCATGCACATAGATTCTTAGGTCAAAAGCAGTGGCTGTGGTTTACTTTCTGATATTTCTTTCACCTTTCTTTTCTTTAAAATTCATAAAGCATGATCCTAGCTGAAAATCATAAATTAATCTGAAAGAATTGTTTGCTGAAACTGCTGTTATAAATCAAGAGCTGTGCTTCATTTGTTGTCCAGTCATCCCAAAATTCTGTTACTAATTTTCTCTGTTTGTACTATTAAATCTTAAGATCTCTAAAAAGCTATTCTTTCCATTGTTGCCAAGTTCTGATATTATAAACACCTGCCATGAATTTGTAAAAAGACATTTTTGTTGCTTTTTTGAACTAGTAATTTAGCTGACAGTAATAGTGTATAAGAACTGATTTGAAACTGTAACAGTCTTTGTATTTTCAGAGCATATATTTCAGACTTGCTAAAAAATTCATACATTTGTTTAGTATCTATATTTCAGCTGTTCTTTTTTATTTGTATATATTTTTATTTTTTTTTTAATGCCAACTATCAAATACCTGAACTGTTGCAGCTTCTGCCATTACTCCTTCTCAAGCTAGAGGTGAAACCTCTTCATTTAAAAGCACTTAGTACAGGTTTGGTAGCTAATCTTAGCATAAGTCACTGTACAAGAGGGTGCAGCCCCAGGCATTATAGATGTTACTCACAACCACTTTTAGTACTACTTGCAGCCACATGGTACATTGATTAATGCTCTTATAGCATATTAATATATAATTATTGCAGGGCTTACTTGGTTGTCAGCAAGGAGAAGATTTTCTTCTTCTGTAAACAATATAAGCTGAATTTTGGAAGATGAGAAAGGATTAAAAGAGAAGCCACATTAGGACATGAATTAAAGGTAAAGCTAAACTGGAGGACATGGGAATGCTTCTCAGTATTCCAGTCAAGAATGCCTCCTAGATAGGTGTGTTGAGTATGTTTTAAAATGAGAGCTGCTTCCACAACCTGAATTTTTCTGACAGCATAGCTGGAAACAGGAGGAAGGAGGGAGGGAGACATGGCCATGGCAAGGGTAGTCCTGGGACCCCTGGTCTGGATATTTTGAGTAACAGAACTTCAAAACACACCACCACACATACCTGTCCTTCAGTTTAGATGCTGCCCAAACAAATGGAGGGTACAGCTAGGTTAACCAAATAGTTTAACTGATGTTTTACCTCTCAGCAGTCTTATTTATTTCTGTTCTGCATGGGTTTCCAACGTGCCATTCTCTATTGTTCAGCTTCAAAATACTACAGTGAGCATGTCAGCTAGAAACAAATATTAACATATTTTGTTCAGAGTAAATGATCACAGTGACTCCTTCAGTCTTGCAGCCTGTGGATCTGTTTCTGTTCACATTGATGAAGTGGGAGTTTCTTGAGCAGTTGGAAAGCTGTTTGCATTATCTGATAAAAGCTTCATACTTCAATGGCATTTGCAGTGTTCGGAATATAACATCAGTAGAGTTGGCACCTTTTATTTAATGTGCCACTATCACTACATGTACTCATCTTGAACAGGCCACTACTGCTGATTCTGTCTTACTACTAATGAATGGTTGAAAGACAGACAGACCTATTTGATTAGGGGCTGTAGGTAAGTTCTTTAGAGGATGTCATACAAAAAATTTGAAATACAGCATTATAAAATTCTGCTTTTTCTTTGGTGCTACTCTTGTTCCCTGATTGGGAATGTAGGGTTTTGCCAGTCACTGTAGTCAATATGATCTTCAAACATTAGCTCAGTATTAAAGTTCTTGAAGGGTCTTTAAATAAAATGTCACTGATATCCAGCCTGTTATGTATTTTTAGAGGTGATAATTACCTTGTAAAATATAGATCAATCACTTCACTTTTAGTTTTTAGACATGTAACTAAGCCTGCATAAGGTAAGTTCTTAATGCATGTCATTAATGTATGTTGTGATCTGTGTGGAAAATGGGATATTGATTTCTGTCCAAAATCTCCAGAACTGTTTTTCTTCTGTGAATATAAGAGTTGGACTAACAGATCTAGATGTTTTCCTCCTATTTATTTTCAATCTGCCTTGTCCTATTAATTAATAGCTACTGTACTTTTGTTTACTTTTATTTTCTTCTGTTTCCTGATTGTTTGCATTGAGACACAGATCGACAAAACTTGCAATTATAGAAGATTTTGTTAAAACACCTGAATTATTTTGTGAGGAATAATAACTTGTTTCGGTTAACTATTTTTTCACATTCTGCTATCTTCTAGATTTTATAGGAAGACTAAACTTGGAGGCTTTCAAGACATGGAATGTGTTCCTTGTGGTGATCCTCCTCCTCCCTATGAGCCTCACTGTAAGTGCTAGTTTTGCTGTTTTCTCTTTTAACTTTAAAGCCTGGCCAAAAAAAAAAAAATATAGTCACAGTCACAAACTCTTTTTAAAATTCATTTTCTTGTTAGTAAATTTTTTTGTTCATACATTTCAGCAGGTCCAGTACTATCATTGAGAAGCTCCCACAAATAGCCAGTCCAATGCTGATCAACATTCCTGTCACACCACATGGTCAGGGAATCTTGATTCCACTTCTGATCTTGTCTTATAATTTTTTAATTTCTGTGTTAATGCCAAAAGAAAAGCAATCTTCCTAGACCCTCTGATAACTGTCAGGTAGGGTAGTATCCTGTCCTGACACCCAAGAAGGTATTTGTTGATACGTTTAAAAATAACTTTTATACTATGGTTACAGTGAGAGAGAACAATATAGACAATAACTTTATATTCTTGTATGCTGTTAAAAGGAAGTAAGTAATTGGTTTGTCTGTTTTTTGCCAATGAGAGAATTAGAGTCTCTCTATGAGAACCTCTTTATTCTGTAGCAGAAGCCTTGTTACCACTTCTTCCAAGACTGTTGGTGGTCTACATTGCATCATGTATTTAATTCATTTAAAAGAGTGAACTATTCTTTTTGTGTTTATTGCTGTCTACTTTTTTAAAATAACAAAATACATGTGATTCAAAATAATTATGTGGAAAATCTTGGGGTTACTTGTTTGTTTCTGTAACAGTGAAGTTATGTTTTAGGAGGTTTTTTTCCCCTAGTTCATTTGTTTATAGAAAGAATAAATTGTCAGGGTCCTGAAATACTTTATGCTACTTTAATAAATACACACAGTCTCTTATAATTTTTTTTAAATTGTGTAAAATTAAAATAGAACCAAGAGTATACTATCATACTTTTCAATAGTTTTATATTGCATTAACTTCAATGAAATAATTAATCTTCTTCAACATTTCATATATTGCTTTAATAGTCTTTTTTCAAATAAACCAAACTTTCTTCTGTTTTTTCCATCCTAGTTTTAGTGCCTTTTGGGTAATAAACTTGTAAAACCAGATTTTCAAACATTTTCCACATCTATGAAAACTTTTAAGGACTGCAACTCTCAAAGCCTGTAAATCAGAGAATAAGTCAAATAAGTTCTAATGTTTGCAGCAGTAACTCATGCCCATGTATAACATAAGCCTAGAGAGTAAATTCAAAAATGTTCAACTATTTTTGTAGTCTAGACAGTATCTTAGTGTGTTTAGAAAGAATGTTCTTCATATCAAACACTGTCGGGTTTGATGCCAAGAATGAAATGCTGATCTCGACTTACTGATGTAAATCACTCAAATTCAACGAGTTGCAGAAGTTATTCTAGACAGAGTATAGCCAGGCCATTTCATCTGTGTATGTATTTTAATTCCTTCAACTGGGAAAATTCAGTATTATCCCCTTCATCTCTTTTAAATCTTTTTTATCTGAAAAAAAATAGTGAAATGTAAAGTGGAACAATGTTATTCTAATGGAGGATCTCTAATTCATAAATTCATTTTATGGGGTTTTTTTCTCTTCTCTTGTTTTTTCCCTTCTAAGAAAGTGTGCTCTTCAAACATGAATTCTGTTCTCTAGCACAATCAAAGACAGGGAAGAGGAAATTATCTCCCTTATCATTCGGCTTTGACTGTAGTTAGCGACTTGTGTATTTCATATTTTTCAAAGTCACAAGTTATTATTTTGAAAAGGTGGTGAAAGAATAGTTGCCAAGTCTTCTGAAATAACTCAGATTGTTTAGTTTATAGTGATTTGGCTTTTGTAATTGAGCCTGAGCTTGGATCCTAAATTGAACCATTAGGAAGCTATTACTCATTTTAAATGGACAACAGGCAACCCCATGGAAAAGAGCATTTTCTTTGGCACAAGCTGAAGTGGTAAATCCAGATTAGAGACATTTTCATTCCCTACTCTCATGGCTGGCACAGCACCTTTGGCTAAATGACAGAAGTGGTAACAGCAAAGTTGTGAGAATTGGCAAGTATTTCTAGCTTTTACAGAAGCAATAATAAAAGGTTTGAAATAATTAAAATGTTTGTTATTTGTGTAGTAACCACCCATTAAAATCCTAAATAACAGAAATCCTACATGAAGTACAGTTGCCATATGTTGCTGTGGTTTTCAGGAGGCTTTTGTTCAGAATTTGTGTGTTGATTCTTCAGGTACTAACAGCAGCTGCCTCAGTTTTGGAAAGTGTATATGCCTTCCTCAAGCAGCCTAGGAAGTTTTTCCTACAACAGTTGCTAAATGAACTGAAGTACTTTTGAGTTTTACCATCAAATAGGGGAAATTTAGGTCTGAGTACAAACCATGATTCTGTAAGTGTACATAAATAATGTATGGAACATTTTACATGTAATGCTGACAGTGTTAGTGGTCTATTCCAATAATGGATGTATTTTGATAGTTAAGACTGCATTACTTGAAGCTAAGTGGAGACAGACTATTAAGTGTGTGGGATAAGCTCTCAGTGATCAGAGAACTAAGTTCTAATTCTCTGCTTTTCTTATCCTTCTCTCTTTCCACTGTGAAACTGAAAGTCAAATATTAGTGCAGCTAGCTCTTATGTTACAGATGAAAAGGAAAAGTTTAAATGTCCTGTTTCAATGAATTAATTGTCCTCCAAGGTGTGTGGCAATCTTTTGTTTGCTTAAGAACATTACCAGAAGGGCACAAAGGCTCACAGCCCCCTACCTGGACTACAGGCTCATGTTAAAGCTGAGACATGGATCAAATTCTTTCTAGTAGCAGTTGATTATTACCCAGCTAGCTATAAATCTAAATACTTGCTTTTATCTCTTTTCTGTAGACATTTTAAAACAGATCTGGTTTAAATATTTACTCATGAAAAAATGAGTTTGTGAATTGCTGGAGGCAAAGTTGAAAGGATTCTATAGTGAACAAGTAAAGAGAGTATTAGAGGCCAGGAGAATTGCTATCACCTTTATGCAAACTTTAAAGGGGGACACAATGACTTATGTGTGTTTTTAAAATGTCAGACAATTAAATACGCAATTATGTAGTTATATTTTAATTTACTTCAGGTAAATAAACTATACAGACCAATCTTATGTATTTGGTCAGCATCTAAACATTAGAAATGTTTAGATGCTGACCAAATGCATGTTTTTAAAATTGTTTTTTAAATTGTGATTTATGCTCGCTTTGTAAACTGAAGACATTTTTGTCACCGAAGACTTTTTTTTTTCTCATCTGAATGACAGAATATGAATTCTTTGAACTGGGAATTAGAGTGGAATTAGAATTTATCATGGATGTAAATTCTGAAAAAGAAGCTAATATAGACTGTCCAAAAGTGTTGAAACAGTAAGTTTGATAGGGTTCAATGACACTTTTTTCTCAGTACCAATTTAGATTTGCAGAGTTCACTCTCCTGCTCAGGCCACTGTTGTGCTTTCCCCACAGTTATGCTTAAACTGTTGCTGAAACTGCTCAGTAAGCTGGACTGTGAATCTATCTGTGATAGAGCAGAATTAAAATAATTCCCTTCTAAAGGTTATTTTTAAATCTAATGAGCTCATTGACCTCAAAACACTTGTGGTGGCACAAGTTAAGGAGAGATGTGGGAATGGTTCAGGTAATTAGCAGATTTTGTGAAGATACCATTGCTTTCTTGGAACAACCATTATGTTTTCAGGTAGTCTGTCTTAGCAAATAAGCAAAGCAAAAAAAAAAAAAAAAAACCACCATTAGAAATCATAATTACCTTCTTTCAGTCATAAGAAGATGGCAGATTAAAATTGAATCAAGAGTTATATGTCAGATATTCTTACAAGTGGTTCCTTTTGTATTGTTCAACTCAAAATGCAGAGAAGCCCCAGAGTTACAAGAATCCTTTAGTTTCTGGACTGGCTTTCTACTAAGCAGAAGAGCCTGTGGCATGGAACCTTTTTGAGATGTATTACAAAAATAGTTCCTAGAACTTCCACATTAATGTTCTTTTCTGTATCAATCTAAAATCAGTGATGTTCCCCTTTTATGTGCAAATTCAGAATTTGGTAGAATTTAGCTGTACCAACAGTTAATTTGGAATAAATTGAGAGAGTCAAGGAAATGAGAAAATTAACACCTAGGCGCAAGAGAGTATTTTACAGCCAATCGGCCACCAAAAGAACAGACTTGTGCTTTTTTTCCCTCTAGCAACCACACTGTTACGTTTATAAAAATACAAATTTTTTACATCATGAAAAATTGAACAGATTTTCCAGCCAAAAATTCCACAGGTTTTCTGCTTGTCTTCATGGCATAGATCAAGGAGCATGGGAATCTGGGGGGGACAGGATGGGGGAGGGATACCATTCCATGTGGAGCTTGGGAAACTAGCCTCTACATGTTCCAGGAAATAAACACATTCTTTGCTTCAATGAAGCAGAAATGTTTTGTTGGGTAAGTCACAGCAGTGGACATATCTCCAGTTTGATTGTAACATCATATGCATTTGAAATAAACTGGCAGTCAGGTCTAAAATTGCTGCTTTGCCATGAACCAGATTGATTTCAATTATAAAGTATGTCTCAAACTAGAAAAGAAACAGTTTTTTACTAAGCTGTGGAATAAAAGTAGAGACTATGGCTTGTTGAGCCAAAATACATAAAGAAGATCATTAAATGTGAAAACATCACATTTTCTTGAGGCATCCATATCTTACCTGCTTTAAATTTTGTTCCTTTAAGGAACTCCTATGACATTTTGACTGCCTTAACTAAGGCTGATCACAAAGTTTCCTTTACAGTTTTCTTGTGTAGAATTTTTATTAGTTACTTTCTGTAGGTTTACAGTATTGTTTTATCTGGGAACTAAATATAAGTGTTCTGGAGCTGTGTCACTCTTCAAATCCACAAGGTATGTTGTTTCACTAATGAAAAGTACTATTTAGGGGACAAAATTTGCTGTTTTTTCCTTCTTCCTAGTGTTAAAGGTGTAGGATGGGTAGGAAAAGTGTAGGATGGTGTAGGAAAAGTCAGATTTCACATAGATCTACTTATTTACATTACCAAGATTAGGATCTGTGACTTTGTAAACTTTCCTGTGAGTGTAATGGGTATTGGGGGTATGCAAGGACTAAACATCAGAACAAAGCTGAAAAGCTAGAAATTGCAGTCTGCAGGGTTAGAACTTACCTTGTTTTGTAAGGAGGGAGCTGGAAGCTTGCTGGCTACATGTGTATTCTGTAAAATAATTTCACTAGTGGTAAAACAGAAAAAATCCCATTGTCTCAGCTTTGCTGAAACTTTCTATATTATTTCATTAAACATAAATACAGCTTTTCAACTTGAGAGTAACTTTTGGATGACGTTCAATTCCACATTAGTTCCACTGTTTATATAGTGGATTGTTAATTTATTTGTGTCACTTTCTGTTTACAGAAATTTGTGATTTCAAAGCTGTCAGGCTCCAGATAATGTTTTTCCATCAATTGAGTTTTTCTGTCATTTTGTTTGGTTGCTTTGTACAGTAAACTTTGTATTACTAATGCCAAGCAGCCTTTCAAGGAAGGCTGCTTATGTGCATGAGGCAAATGGCATCTGAAAGTACATAGCAAGTGAAATTATTCCTAATTTTTTGGTTCTGTTCCAACATATATCCCCTTTTTATTTCAGTATTTGTTCTGATTTTAGATTACCTAACAGCATCTCTCATAGTCATCTTTGCCATTTTGAACACTGTGATAGAAAGCAGCTGGAGTATTGCATAAACCTTTCACAACATTCATGAGCAGTGACAGCTAATTTAAGTACAGATAATAGCATCATTAGGTTTTAAATATCATTACTTTTTTATTGCAGAGACATTGCCTTCCCATTATTTCAAAACTGAAATGTAGACTTTTGTAAAAATGTAGTAAGTCAGTCTGATATTTTCCATGTGTGACCTGATGATAGAGTAATTTATCTTCAGGAAGTCTGAAACAAACTCCATGAGGTGTTTAAGAGAGATGAGAATTGCTATTCATGTCTTAAAAAGTTTTATTACAATTTCATTTCTTTCACTATCATAAAGAGAGTTAACTTAGGAAACCTAAATGTTTTTAATTCATTGTCCTTGGTATTGAGTTGGTTTTGACCCTTTAGGGTTCATGTATGACTTAGAGTGAAACAGCTCCTTTTCTTGCCGTTCTGAATTTACTTTATATGTTGGCCTCCTCTTCTAAAAAAAGTTGTAAAAAAAGAGAGGGGAGATTTTTATTTATTTTAATAACAGAGGTATTACCACTAAAATTAGTTTAAATAGTTCTGAAGAGTTACTTAATGGAGAGGAAATTCAAATACATTGCAGTTTAATCATGTTCTAAAACTCGCAGCTTACTTTCATGAACTTTCCTTGCATGTACCTCTCATTTCTGTG
The DNA here is from genome assembly GCF_035770615.1 of Melospiza melodia melodia. Taxonomy (NCBI): domain Eukaryota; kingdom Metazoa; phylum Chordata; class Aves; order Passeriformes; family Passerellidae; genus Melospiza; species Melospiza melodia. Next base: position 81,441,327 of record NC_086195.1, read on the forward strand.
CCTATATGTATGGAAACACTTCATTATGTAGCTTGTTAACACTACATACGTATTATGGTTAGTAGACAGAAATGGTCAGCAGTATTTTCCTCGTTTCTATCTGCTATCCAGTATATGCCTCTTAAAAAGAAAAGGAAATTAAAAAATAAAACCAAGCCTAAACAAACCAAAAAACACCACAAGTTTTCCATTGAAGAAAATTTAGCTTATGAATTGAAATGACATTGCAAGGAGGTGCAACTCCTAAACCTAACAGAATTTCTGTTAAGTAAGCCAGACACTTTACCAAGGATTTACCGAGGAATCAAGATTTGGAAGCTGAAGCTCTCAGGGCATCCAGTCAGTTTAAAGTGTTGAACTTCTGCCCACTTTTTTGCACTATCCTTAAATGTTTTCTACCATTCAGTTAATTTTTTTACAGTGGAAAATTTGTTTATACAGAAAGATTTCTAATCACGTCTATTACAGCTTAATTCTGCAAAAGTGTAGGTGTGAAGGTACTTCCAATGAATTGATTCACTTACTAGTAACTTCTGTGGAACAGAAGTATTCAGTGTAGCATGTCTGCTCTCTTATGAAAGTCTGCAGTAACCTCAAGTAATGAGTGTTTGAAATGTCTTTATCTTTTTATCTTCTTTAAAGCTCTTACAATGACAATAAGCAGGGTCCTTATTTTATGCCTACTACCTAAAGTCTAACTTAGATTTCTTTGCACAGTGAAATTTCATTTCATTTCATTAAGTTTGTTTCAAGTATCCCAGTTCAAGCTACAAACTTAAAGAACTAGGCTAGTAGCAAATGCTTTAGGGGTATCTCAGTATAGGTAACATTAGCCCTGTCAAGCATCTAAGAGGTATGTAAGGTGTAAATATTCAAATAGACCCAGGATTCTGACTCCAAAATTCCATCACCAACTGCCCTGCTTGAGAGCTTCCTAACTCTGCAAACATTTAAAAGCCCAAGGGACCTACAACAATTCATTTGGTCTCCCGGAGTATTCCACAAATTCTGGGTCCAGGAGGCTTGGACACATTGCAGCTTTAGTTTAGGCCAAAAGCTTTGATTTACCTGCTTTGCCCTGACTGCCCTGCAAGGAAGTAAATATGCATGGAGTGAGCAGGATGCTCTAAACAGGTGTATAACTGGACAATACAGACCCCTTTCTCTATCACAGCTGATCCAAGAGGTAGTGGAATTGGAATTTAATGAGGCACTTCCAAATTTCTCTGTACCCTTCTGTGGTCATCCAAAGGCTTTTGCAGCACTGACCAGTGACATGCGCTGCCACTGAAGCCATCAGGATCTACGAGCTAATTGCTCTGTTGCTCATCTCTGAACAATCTGTTCTGTGGTGCCTTCTGATGGCAAACTCAGCAGAGCAGGCTGGGATAATGTCTGGGTGTTCTTTTCTGCGTGCCTTCTTTGAGTGCAGAATTCTTCCCTTACCATGAGCACTGGCAGTGTGCTGGCTGTGCTGTTACTCTTTGGTTCTTACATCACCAGTGTGTTCCTGTCCCAGGTGTGTTCCCAGCACTGAGGATGCAGCCCAGATGATGCCTGCTTGGCGCTGCAGGGCCTGGGCCTGTTTGAGATCCTGGTTTCATGCCTTCTCAAAATAACAATTTGCAATACAGTTCAATACAGTTCAATAGGCTCTAAAATTGCTTGTTGAGATAATTACAGTGTTTATAATTTTCACGTTCTGACTGCAACCCAGTCATGGTTAAATAATAGAATCTAATTTACTACTCACGGCTTTTCAAAATGAGGGGGAAAAAATATCTACTCTGTTTCCTGTTTGGATATCCTGATGAAAGTGTACCAGTAAGACTGTTCTTTTTTGGACTAGAAATTGTTCAAAAAGTTAAGAATTTGAGGTGTGTTTTTGAAGTACAATTCAGGCTATAAAATAGTGAATCTCCATTTAAATTATTATCTGACTAATCAACTCAGCTCCATTCCGTACTTCCTGCTTTATGTGTATAAAGTACAGGTGATTGGGTCAGACTTTCTCTTTCAATTATTCTCCTCTTTAATCTCAAATAATGGGCAGTCCTCTGTTTTGGTTGTTACTACTTTTGTATTATTAGATGCATTGAGACTGACCAGCAAGTCATAAAGGAGGTCTGTTGATAATATCCAATGGAAACTTAAAAAGCTGAATATGACCCTGTAAAGGCTTTGCAAAGGTTTAATGCATTGCTTCATGCACTATAATGAGTAATCCTCTACATCAGGGATTGAATCTACACAAAAGAATCACTAGACAACATTCTGCTATGTTAACTGGTGTGGGTTTAGCCCCTTTTAATTCAGAAATGTATTGTCTTCTTGTCTTTCCCTCATTATAATTGCATTTACCCTTCTGAAATGCAAATATTTTCTGTGTAAAAAGATACAATATCCTTGATATAAAAATAAATATTTCTGTGGAGTATGCAAGACCAGGATATGGTTCAGAGTTTGGAGTAGAAATACAAAGCCAAACAAAATTTGGATTTTAATGCATATGTCATGGTAGTATTTCTGGAGGCTTTAGAGAACTTGCTTTGAATCCTCCTTTTCTGCATGTTAATTTCCCAGCAAATGGTTGAACCTTTCCTTTAACTACATGTGGTAATTATAATATGTGGTTTTTCTTTACACAGAACATGGTTTGTTAGATTGATTTCACGCAGGTTTCCGTAATTAGAGCTGTGTGAGATGGATTGTGACACGTTCTTCTGGATCAAAATATAAATAAAAATTTCTATATTGAAGAGTGTTTGTATATGAAGTAATGTGGTAGTTTGTGCAACAGAGGAAAATTACCAAAGTGGAGAAGCCTTGTTCTTTCCTAGTCCTTTCCTGCTGTTACTTTGTGCAGGCTTGTGATGTAGCACAAGTGGGATGCAGCCATAAGGTTTTCTCTTCCAGAATTGGATGAGCTTGTGTCCCACACTTGTGCTAGTTGTCTCTCACAGACACTGCTGCAGTTTCAAAAGGCTTTGTTGCTCACAGCCAAACATCTCCTGTCATTCTGCACAGCCAAACATCTCCTGTCATTCTGCATCACTCTAAGTTCTGAGTGAACTGGGTTGGCTTTGTTGACTGAACACCTATCAGAGCACTTGGTGGTTATTACTGAGGACATGGATCATTTCTTTAATGCCTGCATCATTCTAATCTCTGGGTCCATACAAGAATTTTCCTTCCTGCCAGTTTTGTGTTCTTTGGGGAAAACTGCCTTTTCCTCCCTTGCTGTGGAAGGCTAGATTTCTGAAAAGAAGGAATTTGCCTTCCATTATTATGTATTATGTATTTAAGCATGGTGAATATTGCCAGTGGCTCATAGGTGTGACAGTTGTTATTTTTGTCTGCTAAAAATAATTTCAGAATTGTAAATTTAAGTGTTATTGTAAACTTTTTAAGATACATGTTAAGAACAGAATTGGGGCTTTTTTCAGTTTGCTTTCCTAGGTGAACACAGTGTATCTATATTGTTGTCATTTATTCCTTTTAATCCTTTTGACCATGATGACTAATTTGTCTGTGCTGACAGAGTAACAGATCTCAGACAAAGAATTTTCAGATTTTACAAAAACAAATGAATGAATAGTGAAGACGGAAGCCACATTAGTGCACTTATTGAGATGAGACAGTTGTGGCATAAACCTCTACCACATCTGTTGATGGCAGAAAATGTACACAAAAGAAAATAATGGAAAACAAATTATAATTTCTGAACCTCTTGAAACCATTCATTTATTATGACTGGGGGAAAGAGCAGAAAAATTTGAATACTAAAGTTTGAAACTTTAAGAAAGCCATCTATCTAATATAAAATCTAGATTAGTATTAGTAGTCTCTACTTAGTAAGGTGTTAGCAATATAAATATTAAATTATTTCAGAGTGAGCAAATATAAATGGCTCCATAATACACATGGAAATCATAGAATAAATTAGGAATAGAAATGTCTTTTTTTAACACTACTTTTCCATAATCTCTGGAAGTGTAATATATAAAATGTATATGGTCACAATCCAGTATACCTTTAAATAGATGAAGTTGATGTGAAGTTTGACCAAGCTGAAATGCTCAGAGTGGCCTTGGCTGTCAAGTTTCAGCATGAGAATTGCACTAATTATATGTAATCTATTTTTATCTACTAAAGCATGTATTAATGTATTTTGGAGAGAACACTGTTCTTGGAAAATACATTCCTTGTTTCGTGCTAGAATATGATGGAAAGTATATATCTTAAAATTAAAGTAAAAATGTCAACATGTGATTTTTAAAATAAATTGAATCAAATTTCATTTATTTCATGAATTCACATCCCAAGCTCGTGCAGCTGATAATAGGAGTTCACATAAGCAGTGCCCATCTGGCCTTCAGAAGGTTGTATCTGATCAGTTCATGACAACACATAGGGCATGTTTTCTATCTTTGTTTTAACTCACAGCTGGCAACTCTGTCTGTTAATCCCAGTGAAAGCTGCAGCTGGAAATGCAAAACTACTTTTGAACTTGCATATCCTTTCCCAGAGATGTCTGAAGCCTTGGAGATGTGTTTCTTTTGTGATTCCTATTAAATTAGGGAATTAATTGTTGCATTAAGAATGAAGTCAAGCAATGAATCCTCGAATACCCATTGTAAGACCATGTTTTATATAACAAAAGAAAGCTAAGAATGACCAAAAATACTGAATTTTGCATGTTTTCATGTAATAAAAACTCACTGTAGAGCTCACTTCTATATTACATTTTAAAAATACTTATTACAGAATGAAGTAATCACTGTGTTCACTTCTAGCTTGTTCATCTAAAATGTGAACAAGCAGTTTGCAAGCATATTTAGTTTTGTTTCTTGACACTGTTAAGTACAGTTAGAACATTAAATTCTCAACTGCAGACTATGAGAATTTCAATGTGTTTTTTCAAAGCAGCTTACCATACTTCAGTTTCTAGTAGTAACTTGTGCAACCTTTCATCTTATGAGCCAATCCTATAATTAGTATCCTTCTTTGCCAGAGGCATACTGCATGTTTGTTTTAGGTACAGAAAGTCTGCAAGAAATTTAACTTAATCATTACTTTTTAATGTAAGAGCTGGTTTGCTCAATTACACTAGATTAAAGTGAGCTTGAAATTCCTGAGTTACAGAGAAGGGGCTAATCTGTGACCTGTAGTGAATAAGTACTATTTCCTATGGTTTTTGCCTTATGTGCACTTACTAGTGTGGGTAGCCCTTCAGCCCAGGCTTGCAGTAGCTATAAGCAATTATCTATTTTCTGTATGGAGTGGATTTGCAAGGCTCTTATTTAACTCGACCATTAGGTTATTCAGAATTATTCCAGGATTGCATGCTTTGCCGTAAAGCTGAAGAACATTTTTTGGGGTTTTTTTCAGTAAACTTTTGCTTTATTGTTTTTAGGGGCAATCTGAAAAGAATAAGTGCTGGTTACAGCTTTTCAGTATTTTTTAGACATTTTCTAATTACAGAAGCATTGGACTGTTTCAAATATATTAATTTAATAACATGCTTTTAAGCTGCATTCAGACTGAAAATACTGGTTGAAATGTATCTCTCTTAATCATACAAGGAATGGTTGCATTACACCACTTCAGAAGCACTGAGTTTTGGTACCTCTGGTATAAATCCATGCTGACTGCTCTGACTTTGGGTACAGAATCCAAGCTGTGACTGGCCACGTGAATATAAAATGTTGCCAAACAAGTGCACAGTAGTGTGTTGGGGTTTTATTCTACTTGGTGCTGGTAGGTACTATTTGACTCAATGATCTTAAAGATCTGTCCCAACTTCTAAGGATTCAATGACTCTAAGTTGCTCAGCTACAAAATTCTTTGGCTATGTTCCACTTAAATTTCTTGTTCTTAAGAAAATACAGAATCCATCTAGGCTCAAATTTTCCATACTGCCAACCCTATTAAGAAAATCATTGTCCAGCAAAAGTGTACTGAAATATCACACCAGAGGACTGGAATTACCTGGAGGACTGGAATGTATTGGAAGTAGGATAAAATACAATAGCCTTATAACAGGAGTTGTGTGCTGAGCACCTTGGCAGTAATGATTCATTATAAACCAACAGCTCATGAGCGGGGAGCAGCGTTATAGAAGGGTCTAATGTTCTTACAGATCACTTGTATCCTTCAGATTATTGTCCTCTACTTTGCTCACCTTTAATTTTTTGGGTGATAGACCTCACACATTCTCACTCTTATTGGTTCATTTGTGCTAAAGCAGTGTACTGCCAAACTCCTCTTTTACAAAGATCATAGAATAATCTCACATGTTATTTTGGGCAGTGACATGTGCCTTTGAGGTATAGTCTGTGACTGTTTCCTAAAAACATGAGCTCTTTGTTAGAGCTTTTTAACTAAAGGGTGGTGTCCACCAGTTTTGGTGAAGTTTCATTTCAGTCCAATGGTATGATTCTATGTGCATATTACTGAATGGGATTTATAGTTACCCTGTCTGCATGTGGAAATTTAAGATGGAATTAGTGCACCCTAATTTGGGCATCTAAAAGTTAATGCTTAGCACTGAAGTTGCCTGCCCAAACTCCCAATCAGGGGTGAGAATTAGGTACCACAAGAGTTCAGGCAAGCCAGATAAGGTAAGGTAAGCTTCAGTGACTAACACTAAGCAGTCTTTCAAGCCTTTTCAGAATAATTACTTCTCAGGAGATTCTGTTTCTGGCTTTGTTTTAGAAAGAGAGCCTAAGGTATCTAGCTCTGGCTTTGTGTTCAGACCTTCAGATTTCTATAGTAATGAATTTCACCTAGATGCCAATATCTGGTGAGATGAAAACTGCAATTCAACATTGAATGATTGTGTCTGACTCCCTAAAACCTGATCTTGCTCTTTTTTCTTTTTAATTAATTTTAAGGAGGAAAATTACTTTTCATAGTGTAGATTTTTTTTTTACTCCTGCTATATAAGTAAAAACACAAATAAGAATTTAGAAAAATGTTTTTCTTACTTTTTGATAAAATGTCTCTTACAAACCAAAGCCCATATTCTAAGAGAACTTGCTAAAGTTAGAATATGCCAGAACTGAGGCCTACAACCATGAGATTCCCTCATATATAGTTATTCTAATACAGGTTTTATTTACATTGTTGCATATTATTTCCCACTGGGCCTTTGTTTGTAAAGCACAGGATAGGCAAAACCTGGAATTCTGTAAGTCTCACTTTATTTGCTACCCGCCATTTTATATTCCATGCAGAATGTGAGGTATTAAATATTGCTGGACTTTTCTGGGGTTCTGCCACTATAAAGAAGTTGTTACAGATTTTGCTGTTGTGACTGACTTTTATCCTTTCAATAGAAGTGGCATAAAATGTTTAACATCTTTTAGCAAACTGAAACAGAGGAAGTCAAAGGCCCTCACAACCCTTCATTGTTTCTTGACAAAACCAGGGTAGGATGCCACCTTCTTGACTGTGAATATGTGTAATGGCTACATCTATGAGCTGGTGGTCTGAAGTTCTCTCTATATGGAGAGTTCAAGTGTGGTGTTTAAAACAAATCAGACTAATTACACCCTAATTTCTCATACCCACACACCCCCCCCAGCCCTCCCCATCCACTGTAGAGAAAGTCCAGGTGATTCCCTCCAAAGCAGATCTTTGCTTTGGTCAGATGAATCTCATTTTTAAAGCTTGATTTTTCAAAGATAACCTTTCAGAATGTCTTCTGTATTGTATGGCTAATTCCTACTGACTTCTGTTAAAGAGGGGAGGTGTGATGTTTCAGATTAAGTAATGTAATAAAGCAAGGATCTGGTATATAGCAGCCTTTTGTTCTGTATAACTTGACTTTCTGATCCCCACAGCTCTAAGTGGTGAATTAATAGCTGCTTTTCATAAGCTATTGTTATTTCTGACGTCAAAGCTACAGCTTTTTCATTTGTATTGCAGTTTGCATGTGCATGCACACTGATGCATTTAGGTAATCTCTTTGCAGTAAATTACAGCATTTATGATTTCTGCACTAATAGAACAAGCTGAAGATGCATGCCCAACTTCTAAAGGTGTTATCCTCTATATTAGAAAATTTTGAAAATTTATATTTAATCCCATGTATTTTGTGTACAAAATACATGGAGTATAACTTACTCCTCCCAAAAAAGTGGTTTTAAAAGATCTTGGGATTGCAAAGTTAAAAACTTTAAAAATACTAGTAGCATTGGTTATGCAACTCTTAACCTTAATTCAGAATTGTAATTCAGCTCAGTGGAGTGTATTATGAAACTGTCTCAATTACATAAACATACTTTTTGTTTTCCCTAGTGCATAAGCATACTTTTTGTTTTCCTAGTTTTCCCTTATTCCTCTCCCCAACATGTGCCTTGTATGGAGAATTTAAGGTAACTTAGTGGTATTTAAACATAATTGTAAGCAGGAAAAATGTAATTGCTGAGCAAACCTAAGTCTAGTTTATTTAATTTTGCTCCGGTCTGCATATCACGTGACTGTTGGCTGTGCAAAGAGGGGCCCTTACTCCTTCTGCCAAAGCTTCACAACTGGACAAATTCTACTGGGGAGGAGAAATAAGCTTTTACCCAGCTCAGCTTCTAGCCTAGTGGCTAAAACAATCTCCATGAAGGTGGTAGAAGAGTCTTCATTTGATATGTCTTGGCAAAGAGCTCTTAAGCTTTCTCAGAAGGCAGAAATGCCATCATTACCTTCTCTTTCAAGAGCTGCATCTGAAAGGCATTATAAGCCATGCATGTGATTTGTCTCTTAATTTAATTTCAAAATAAGATCATAGATTTTTGTTCTCCATAGAGTTTTAAGAGAAGTGGAGACTCCTCTCTGCCTCTGAGTAATTTATGGGAGGAGCAAAGTACATTATCCTTCTCCAGGTTTCTGTATCTATAGGCTGAGCATGGTGACATAAGGAACTGTGTTACTCATGTGACAGATATTTCAGATTCTATTCTGTATTTAACCTTTTCTTCACATGGTATAGGAAGTATGTGACCTAATACAGGCCTTTAGCTTCCCAGATAGATTTGTATTTTAAAATTACAGATTTTACAGGTTAACTTAAGCCTTGTCCCTTTGTCACTTTTCAAAATGGATACCAAAATACAATGGCATCTATATTTTATATGTATTGACTTTTAGGTTACCCTGAATTATCTGCAATCTGAAAGTTGTGGGTCTTCTTTTTTTTTATTTCTTATATATTCTCTCAATTTGGAAATAAGCTTTTAAAATTTTAATGTAATAAATAGTCCAGTGTTGAACACACATGCACATACTTATGTATTTCCAGATCTCTTTGAGAACTGATTTTTATTATTCATATCTAAAAATAACTAGGCTCTTTCTGCATGGGATTTCTAATACTTCAAAGAATTTCCTTGGCATTTATATTTTTCATATTTGGTAGCAAAAAATGTTAGTACATTACAGAGAATTGGAAGAGTGAAGTTGTTTCTAACTATCAGGATTTTGTTTTCCTTTCCCAGTTATTTCAGATTTTAATTTTAGGCCAAGAGGCAACAACGTAAAGTTACTAAAACTTTATTGAATTTTCTGGTAGCTGCTGGAACATCTAGATGTCTGGACTCGATAAGTTTGGCCAATTCAAGAAGCTGCTTTTTGACCATAATAAGGAAATTATTCCTGCACCTAATCTGATATCCAAACAGAGTAGTTTTTCTTAATGTATCACTTATTGATATATTTGTTTTTGAATATGTAATCACTATTTTCTAAAGCTTTAGAAACTTTATGAATTAATTATAACACAGTATACTCTGCTATTGTGATGACAGAGCAGCTTGCTCTGTGAAGTGGCATAGCTGAGTATTGTTACCTTTACAAAGACTTTTTTAAGCAAGGACAAAAGCCATAGTTCTTGAAAATGTATTGCATAGACATATGCAATACTTATTGCATAGTGATGTTTATGGAAATTTGTGTCAACAAACTTAGGGCACAGTCTTGCAATCATTATGAAATTTTTAGCTTTACTCCCTGGGTGTTACCACAGCTGAACGAGGATAAGGAGGGAAGTTTTTGGGATAGAAAGTAAAGTGTTAGAAATTACTTCTTGTTGAATCAGTGAGGGACAAAAACTCTTTTATGACAGATTTACATATAATTTCTTGCTTTACTGGGATTTGGACAAATAAATACATAGATGTGTATGGAAGAGCATGTATGTTCCCTGTCTAGGGGAAGGCTTGGCTGCTCTACCAGCCCTGGACTACCCATGGACCCAGGACAGAGCTTTGCACTCTCTCATATTTCAGCCTACTGAAAACCAATCTATCCACCAATCCAACCTCATCAGCCAGCAGCTTTAAGAGCTTGTTTGAACCTTTTGGAACAGATCTGTAACCTGAATGCATGGGATTCACAGTGTTCTGTTACAGTTTTGATTAATGAAAGCGGGTTATTCTCTATGGGCTAAGGAGACAGCCTTCAGATGTGCTGACTCTTCTGTTTACATGCATGCCATTGTCATTTAACTGGTGAATATGCAGGTAGATTCTGAGGGTTCATGGCTCCCCTCTCCTCCCTTAGCAAAAGGGTGATGGCAGTAGTTGCCCCCCTGAACATGATTTGCTTTTCAGCAATGCAAACTCCTCCGTTTATATGGGCCATGTCTTGTGGAAGTGTTTTGGGACTGAGAGCAACAGAGTGTGAACAGAGACTGAATAGAGCAGAAACTGTCATAAACAGACTGAATTGACTCAAATTCTGCACAGGGACATTTTATTCTCTAACTGGATAGTCCTAACGATTAAATAAGACTGCACATACAGAATACAGAGTGCAAAAATACAAAAAATACAAAAAATACTTCCTGCTTTCATTTTCTATTGAAAAGATGAAACACCTTTCATAGCCTGTGTGAGGTGGATAAATTCTAGAGTTGGATTTGAACAAGAAAAAATACAAAGCCTAAAATAGCATGTTCTATTTCACAGAACATATCTGGCAAAGAATGTGTTTAAAATTACAAGTTAGAGGTGATGTAAGAAAATAGATTTTCTGCTGTATCAAGCAATCTCATATGTTCTGACATAGGTTTTATGGGACATAAACATATGAAAACACCTAAAAAAGAAGTTGCATTTTCAAGAAAATAGGTATTGCCCACCCTCAACTGTCAGCAATGTAAAGTTGGCTTCTAGAAGCAAAAGTCAAAAAGGAAGTTGCTGACACCACCACAGTCATTAACAGCAACACAGACTTGGTGCCATCAGATCATGCTGGGTGTTTCCAGTTTATGCAGGAGAGATCTGTCTTTTCTTAGTAATAACCACTTATGTTGGGGGGTAGAATGTGTAGTTCAGTGGTGACACAGATTTCCTCCCACTTCCTCTGATTTTTTTTTCTTACTCTTGGGTTTTTTGTTATTTGAGGGTAGCAGTGGTCTGAGCTGTTACTCTCATGGACTTTTATATTCACATGCTAGACAATTCTTGAAGTTGGAAGTTTTGTGTATGAAACAATGTTACTTTTGTGCCCCAGTGGCTCAATTTAGATCACCATGGTAATACCAAGATTTCACATCTCTGAATTGCTAAAAGAAAAATGTGTAGCAGAGGTTGACTATGCCTTACAGACATTGTAGTGTATATCCAGTGCTGTGGAGTTAATATATAGTTTAAATTCACATACACAGAGCAATTGTTCTACTATTTTAAACATAAAAGCCTGTCAGCAGCTGGAGTTTGTGAAAATACACAGTGCAAGAGAAATGGTCTTGGAAATGAATAAATCAAATTTCAAAGATTTTAATTTATAAGCATATTTCTCAGGATTTCCAAACAATGGATAAATACTTGAATAGTCATTTTCTCCCCCAGGGCTTTTTGGTACATTTATTAAAAAAGTAACAAAACCAGCAAAATAAAACTAACAAAAAGAAAAAAATTGTAGTCAGCACTTGGAGCACATTTGAAAAATGTGGTTTGACATGATGAACTTTGGGTGTAGGCCGTGCACGCAAAAGGCTGTCTTTTTACAGATGTTGGGAGACTCTGTCCCCACTGTTTACAACAGTCTCCAACAGTAATTTAATAGAGTTTCTTACCTCCTACTTGAAAGACCAGGAGAAGGGAGGCAATCTGCTGCCTTGTAAAGACTCAAAGATATTTTTGGGGAAACTTGCTTTCCATTTATGTTGATGCTCAGTAGTACATAAAACACATGTATTTAATCTATGTATACAGATCTTGTACATGTAGTGTCTGAATTGTCTATATAATATATAAGGATATATAAAACATCCTTCTGCTTGTTTGGGGCTAGGTAAGCATATTGCCTTCTTACTTTTAAATGAATATCATTTTTTTTTTTTTTTCAAAATGGAGGAATTTCAAAGTGAGGCACATTGCTTTATGCTGCCTTGCCTTTTCCGTGGATCAAGGGCACACACACAGATAGCCACTGCAGTGCAGCTGACAAGCAGTAACTTGTTAAATTACATAACTTGAGGGTATGTCTGAGCCCTTAATTCTTGTCAAATTAAGGTTGATACAACTGAGTTGGGCCATTCAACATAAAGGTAATGGGAAAATAGCTTTTGTAATAGGCAAATTTTCCTTTCCCCTGTCAACCAGGAATACCCATATTCCCAGGAATTAACAGCATTTTAAGCTTTGCATCTTACTTCCAATCCTGATAGTAACAGATGGCACTCTGTACAATGTTACCATTTTACTGCTTTTTAAGTGAAAGATTAGCTTTGTTATTTTGAGTAAACTCTCTTTAGGTTGGCATTGACTGGACACGTTAAGAAAGAAACCCAAACATAATATTCCACATTTAATCCTCCTCAGCTTTACTAGTTTATAGGAAACTATATGTTTCCTGTATCCATGGAAGAAACATACAGCATTCCAAGTTCTGTTTTCACATGGTTGATCTAGGACAAAAAGCTTTCTTTTAGGCTTGCTGATTCCAGTAGCAACTGTAATTAATTACGGTTCTGAAAAAATAAATAAATAAAAATGGAGAAAACAAACATGAAATCAGTGACAAAGGAAGTATTTTTATATTTTTCCCTGTCTCTTGCTGTTTGGTATAATAGGTCGAAAATTCAGCTATTCTGTTTATTGGCAGAGATTTTAGTGATACAGCTGGGATTCATATGTTCCATATTAGCTGAGTTACTGCTGTTTAACTGCCTTGGATTAACAGAAACTTAACTTGCTTTTAAGGACCACACCTTTGCATATACTGCCATTATAATGTAATATTGATTAATTAAGGGAAGAATTCGTATTTAGGCTTACTGCTCAAAATTATGCAGCAGACAGTTTGATATTTTGGGCAATTCTCCTTCAACATTAGCACATTTTCAGAATATGCTAGAACTAAGACTTAAAAAAGGAAATCAACTTCTTAAATAAAATACAGATAATATGCACATGCTTTCCACAGTCAGAAAACCGTGTGCACCTCCTCCCTCCTTTCTGAATGTATCCCATCCAGTTCACAAAGTGTTTAATTGCATATTTAAATTGAATCATGTAATCATCTAATAGATGTAAGTAAGTACAAGTTTAAATTTAAAATGCAACTCCTTGCTTTACTGAAGTGGGACCATTAAGTCTGTGAAAAGAAAGAGTTTATGAAAATGCATACATGTCTGAGTAACACTGAAAGCAATGCCCAACGGGCCACTTCTACAATAGCAATCCACTTTTGAAATGTTGGTCTCTGCAGGGAAGATCACTATCATTATAATTAGAGCTAGACTACAATGGACTGCTCAGAGTAGCTATTCCAAAAAGTTCTTTGAAGGTGAAGATGAGTGGTAGACATTCTCAGGAATAGAAAATTGCTTTCTCAAGTGAAAAAAAATCAACAAAATGAATCTTAAATAGCTAGATGGCTAAAAATAATTCAGTTTTGCTATCCCTATTTAAAATGAAATCACCGCATTTCCAGTTTGAATATTGCTGGTGGACATTAAAGAAATATATAATTTATATTTTCCTAGAATATGTAATATGTAACCATACTTGAAAATAGATGTATTTTGTTAGCAAATGAACAGAGACAAAAACATAGAATCTTCATCTCCTGTGCTCTTTTTCTTTTTTGCCCTTCAAAATTGATAATTCTTTTTTCTGCAAATTATGAAGGCCTAATTGCTAAGAACTGTTTAGTGCTCTTATGTACATTAATACAAATAGATGTATTGATATGAAAAATATTTGAAGATGTTCAGATCACTTTTTTTTATTGTCTTGTTTTTAAATACTTTTCCAGTCTGTCTTTAACCTTCTAAAGACTAGATCAGGCAGTTAACTAAAACTGAAAACCTGATACCAAAGCCCAGTCTGATCTTCACACCAAAACCAGCACACCTAGCTATATAGACAGGATTTTACATATATTTACTGCTTCTCACAAAAATCCTGGAACTTCATGCAGAAATTTTTTCAGTCTGCTTAAACTATAAACTGTAAACTACAGCTGCAAGAATCCTAGAAACTGAGTGAAAAGTTTTTTCTGTGGAAGATTGAGGTGCTCCTGCCAAGAGCATTCAAGTAATGACAAATTATTATGACACTTATTGCATTTTCTTTAAAAGTAATATTGGAGATTTGGAAAAGAGGCCATAGCATTTAGCTCTGACTGAGAATGGAGCATGGCTCTTGTCCTGTCTGCATGCTCCCTCCAAGGATTTATACAAACTGAGGAGGTTCCCCTGAGCCTTCTTGAGCTTGAGCCATCCCAGCTCTCTCAAACTGATCATAAGAGAGAGACTCTTCAGTTCCTCAGTCATTTTTGTGGCTCTCTGTTGTACTTTCCCCAGTTGCTTCACTGTGTGCGATTAGGCAAGTTGAAAGCATGTAAAAATGATCTGCTGTGAATTTACTCTTCAGATTTTGATGTGACAGTGGAATATAATAGTACAAATTGAAGGTAAATGAAAATATTTAAGCAGATGAGAATGCAGTGATACTTGTTTATCTTCATGCTGAAATCAGGAAATAAGCAACTAAACTTTCTTCTGTATAATGGCCATAATCTGATCTCTCCACTTTTTTATATTACCCTATTTACTAGCAACTACATGATACTGTAAGCTGCAGAAACTGTTTTTATTTAATTCATTTTTTGGGTTATTTCTTTAATTTTCTGGATTCTTTATTTCATAGAATAGTGTTTTCCTTTGGCATTAAGTGCTTTAAAGTCATAGAATTAAGTCAATTTTCCAAAATGCCTAGGTTTTGTCAATCCCTATATAACAAAGCAATAAAGTATCACGAACACTGTGGTACCCATGTTTGATGTGTGTAGAGGAAATACCATTACTATTCCAGAAAATTATTCCTTAGTAATACGGTTCCACTGATTGCACTAGCTAAGCTAGGAAGTTCTTTCCTGCCATCATGAAATTGCAGTAATGATATTGAACAATTGTATTTATGTACAATTTGTTTAGAGGTTTTAATTTATGTACAATTTGACTAGAGGTTTTAATATACTCTGGCAGATATTTATCTCACAATTTAAACTTATGACTGCATGGACCATTTCTTAGGATATTATAGTCTCTAGGTTTTTACCAAATATCTTCTGGGGTAAATAGGCATGGTAATTTATTTTTAAAAGTTAGTAAAATATGGTTTGTGGTTTCTTAAAATTTTGCTGTCATAGAAGTTATTTATGTTTTATTTTTTTTTTTCTTATTGAATTTAGGAAGACTTCACAGTAGATTGAAATAGATGGGCTGTCAAAATTCATAGATTGTTTAAAAAATAATTTAATATTAAAATACAAAAGACAGTTTCAACAGTTGTAGTTAAAGTTTTGATCCTTTAAAAATATTTTTCACCTTCCACCTAAAGGTGAAAACATTTGTAGCTGGAAACATTGCTTAAGTCTTCACTAATTTGGGTATAAAGTTAATCTGTTGAATGTTGACTAGAGGTATTATGTAGTATTAAAAAAAAAAATCACTGAAGAAAAAGAGTTTGCAGAGTTGAAATCTTGGGTTTGATCTTGGAAATTACCATGGTGTGATGACATATGCAACAAAGTAGGATGATAATTTTGATGACATTTGAACTTCTGTGGGTGTCTCAGTGCCCAGAAAGTTTCCTTATTAAGGGAAGTTCATGTATTTGTGCCTCCCTCTAGTGGATCACTCTCTCAGCTCTGCCCTAGGAAATGTTCTCCATATTAAATTCATGTGGCATTAAACATTCAAATGTCCTTGTTTTCATAGGGAGGATCTGATTCCCATTCTCATGGACATTCTGAATGTGTTGGTGTGCATCTCCACTCATTATGGCACATTTTGTAATATATCTTTTCTAAGACTCCTTTTCATACTGAAGGTGCTGATGATCATATCTATCTACATGCGCAACTAATGTTGCACATAGAAGTACATTTTCTTTTTTTGAAAAACATTCTCTTTTTTTCTATGCCAGAAATTTCTTCTGTTTCCCAGACTTTCATTTACATGACTATATTCTGGAAACGTCTGCAGTTTGGCTTAATCATTATTTAATTATATTTCAGGTACTACCAAGGTAAATCTTGTGAAGATTCCTTCAACTGCTTCCAGCCCTCGAGACACTGCTCTGGCAGCTGTTATCTGCAGTGCACTTGCAACAGTGCTCTTGGCTCTTCTCATCCTTTGTGTTATCTATTGCAAGAGGCAGTTCATGGAGAAGAAACCAAGCTGTGAGTTTCCAGTTTTTACCCTTTCTTGGTAATACTTATGGAGTGGTATTAGTTTGGCAGATCCCTCTGTAGGTAAAGAAATGAAATGTCTACATCATTTCAGCAAGTTTAGATTGAGATGGTCAATACAGCAGAGCCCAGGACTCCATCCAAGTTTGCCAACTCAAAAGTTGCAGCTGCTACTGAGAAAATGCTGTGTAAATGCCCAGAAATACTCCAATTACATCAGCCCCATGCCATACTCTGCTAGAGGCTGCACAGATACATTTGGACTATTCATGATCCAAGATGGGACCTTACGGAGTTGCAACGTCAATGTGGAAATACCAGTTTGGAAGATCTGTGCATCAAATACTATTGTGAAACACAGATTAGGTCATCAAGATAATGAATGTGGCCAGTGTAGATGAGAGATTTGTCCTTAACAATTTTGGTTTTATGGGCATATTCAAGATTAATTAAATGCATGCGACAGATCTGTAAATTTCTTTTAAATCCCTAACAGCTTATCAATGTAATTTTTTTATAATAAATATTTTTCTGCCTCTTAATTTAAATTAAGAAAGAAAAAAGTGAAAAGCACTATAGTTCCCATTTATAGTTTTATAAAACTTTTATTAAAATATGTTTATAGCATCTAATGAACCCTGGATGCCAAACAAGAATACTATCTTGGTTAAGTTGATGTTACTGCTGCTCTCAGCACAAGCAGAAATGTACAGAGGTTTTCACAGGCATTGTAAGAATTATTCCTAACCTAGAATTTGCTTTACCCATGAGTTTTGAGAAATTCTGACACAGTGAACTCAGACATCATTTAGTGAAGTGCAGTAACTTGTTTGCCTTGGCCTACAATTATAGAGATTAAAGGTAGTCTGCTGTTAATATAAAGCTCTTTAAGATAATATAAACAAAATCCCAGTGGCTGAAAGCTGACTCTGGAAAATTTCAGATGGGAATCACTGAGAATCATTAAACACTGCAGAAATGTAACAGTGAATAAGATATACTCTCAAATCATCCAAATGAGAGCAGATGTCTTCCTAGAAGAGGCTGCAGTTGAACCAGCTGTTCTAGGCTTTGTTGCAAAGTCTGTGGTTTACATTATTGGAAGCCACATGGTCACTGTGGGTCTTTCAGCTGGAAAATGTATGAACATGCTTTATAGCATGACATTACACATTTTATAAAGATAGAGGGCTCTGAGCAGGAAAAAGGGTAACACTTACTGACATGGACTTTTATGCACTTTGTTCAAAGGGTCTCTGAGATCACAAGACATTCACTACAATGGCTCTGAATTATCATGTTTTGATAGACCACGGCTAAGTGAATATAACCACAGAACATGCTGCCAGTGCCAAAGAAGTGCATCACAGACATGTGGTATGTTATGTCTGCTGAAAGGTGACTCTATTTTATCTAACACTTGAGTTGTGGCAATCCAACTGCAGAGCTAACACTGTCAAACTAACCTTTGTCAGAGGCTAATTTCTTAATAAGCAGAAAAGATTTTTGAGTAGCTATTTGAGTTTGTTTTTTTTTTGTTTCTTCCTGTATTCATTTCAGTGACTTCACTTGAAAAAAAATGTCTATCTCATTTATTCCTGATAAAAATAGCACTGCATATGGCTTTGAGACTTAAATTCGTGTGAAGGATTTACCAGAGAGTATCTAAGAATGTGGTATGAATGCTAAACGTGGACAGCAACGTGGACAGTTCAAATCCTTGTCATTTTGTGAAGTCTTATCAGAACAGATGCAGTTATGACATTAGGAAATAAGAAGAAGAAATAATAAGACAATAAGAAATAATAAGAATAATTAAGAAATACATAATTTAACACAAAAGCACAGGATTAAATATCGTCCTGATAGCTTTACTCAGAAAGCTTCCACTTATGTATATTCAACTGAGAAGAAGAAAATTAATTTAAAAAATAGGTACTCATGACTGGCTTCTATGTTACTACTAGAGGAAGCACTTGGCTTTTATAGATATTTCAATTCTAAAGGAATAAAGATATTTTTTTTAATGTTTTTACAGAAAGAAATCTCTTGCTGAATTTCCTCAATTCATGTATTATAATGTAACTGACAAACTAATACTCAAGTTTGAAAAAGATCAGAGACTAAGTTTATACAGAGTTTTAACACTATTAAAATTAATTTTCATTCCTCAGGACCAGTTCACTTGATTCCCTCACTGTGCTGTGATGAAACCTGTAGCATGGAGCACAGCAGTCACAGTTGTGCTTTCCACTCACAGACCACACTCAATGAAAGGTAACTTAGTTTTACAAATATGTATTAAACATGGAGCATTTTTATGCAGTCAAATCAACATTTATACAGAGACAACAGCTGCTTGAAGTGGAATGAGGGATTTTGATGAGCTGTACCCATATCATCCCATGTTGTGCAAGAATAGGTTTATGGTGACAAAATTAAGTGTTACTTAGTAAATGCTGACTTGATCCATGGTTTCTCTGAAGAAGTGGCTTCTCTCACAAGCAGATAATGTTCCTTCTAGTCTGTGGCACCTTATAGGCTTTAGCCACCCCCTCTTCTGCTAATGGTTAGCAAGTTGCTGCATAAACTCATAAATTTGAGGGGATTAAGGTACAGTTCACAAGTGGCATGGAGATTATTTTTAAGGAACTCTTTAGGACTGCAGGATTTGAAGTATCTGTTATTTCTGAATTTCTAGCAGGTTTTAGCTTTTATTTTCTCCCAATCAGCTGAGTATAAGTATAGTAGTAGTTATTTTTACAGCAGAGCCACGAGCTAAATACATAAAATTTATGGTGTCCTTCAGAGTTTCCTGGTTACGGATTTTAATACAGGATGTATTTATTTCTTTTAGCTAGAATGATTTTCCATATAAGGTTTAAATTGGTCTTCAGCTGTTTTGTTCTTTTGGCCACATGTTACTAAAAATGTAGAGGCGGCTTCTTCATAAGTATTGTTTGTGCAAGGTGACTTAGCGACATAAGTACAAATATCTAAGTTCTCTATAACAACTTGTTTAAATACCAACAAGCTTGAGTCATCCTTCTATACCACCAAAGCTGACAAATTGAGAGTTGTGTACTTTTTGAGGAATCTTTTGGTTAAGGCTTTAAAAATAACTGTAATATCCATGCTATGTGGACATCAAAGATCCTGTGGTTCCTTCCAGTAGAAATGGAGATTGTGCCAATTTCCTTTGCCAGAATAATGTATTTCCTTCAATTGTGGTGCAGTGTCCTGACTTTTGGCCTCATCTCTGAAAATGCTTTGTGTGTGTATCAAAGCTATTAAAGTGTCATGTTTTGGAAATGAGTAAAGCTATTTAAAAACTGTTCTAGGTGTGTTAATATGGGACGAGTTTTGTCATACTGCATATCAGATTTAACATAGCCCTTGCATTTTTAAAAATCTGCAGACAGTTTTTGGAAATAAAACATTGTTGTAACTTCCTGGCTTTGTTAATACTTTTTTTGGTGTATATATAGTGAAAAACACTACTGGATTTTCAACAGTGTTTGGCACATGTCACTATTATCATGCACTTTAAATACACTTGAGGTAGATAATACTGTTTCCACTTATACTTTCTTCCATTTTCCATAAAAAGAAAATAATGCTTGCTCTTCTTTAACATTATGTCCTTTACATGTAAAAGAGAATAGAAGAAAAACTTTTCGCATTTTGAAGGCTAGACAGAACAAACTGAAAAATCTAAAGTGTATACGTTTTCAGGTTTAAAGCAAATACAGTTTCAAGAAGCCTTCCATTCTCCCAGTCTGAAGCAACTTTACTTCTTTTACTTCCATTAGATATTTGTCTGTCTACAATTAGGGGAATTAAAAAACCAAACCAACCAAACCCCCTCAGTGTTGAAGATTCTAGACTCTGCCCAACCATCTTTGTTGCTGCATTTTAAGCCTGTTACATCTTGTCTTAATACTCCCATATCCATGCACTGAGGAAAAAAAAGTTCTTCTTTGTGACAGTGTTTATACCTGAACACTAGTATATTATTTTTTGTCATATTTCTGACCCTAAACAGCTCCAACTGTAGTTTACGTTTTGTGGAATCCTGGATTCACCATCCAGAGTATTGGTCACCAGAGCTTTTGTCATTTCCTGCCAAGGAACAGACTGTATTCCTTCTCCATAGAATTACTTTGTACAGGATGTCTTTAGAGTATTCATATAACCCTGTTAAACCATCTTGAAATACCTATTACAAATGATCAGTAATTAAAATACTGATAATATTTTCTGGAATGGTTTGTAAGTCATGTATCTTTTCTCCTTCTGCAGAGCTGCTGATTCTGTTGGAGAAATGATTCCTGCTTTCCTTGGTTCTCTTTCACACTCTGCCTGTGGAGACATTCCAGATGCTTGGCCTCTTATGCAAAACTCAGCTTGTTGTGACAGCATTTCTATCTGTGAATCATATTCAGAACTGGCTGGAGGATCTGCAAAATCCTGCAGCCCTGAGACTGAAAATGCAGCCGCCGTTGAATTGGATAATAAACAGGAACCAAGTGAAGTACTTCTTTCAGCTAAGTCTCTTGATGGAAATGTTGCAAAGTCCTTTGAAATCTCCGAACATAGAACATGCACAGAAGTTTCATCACTTCAGAACTCGGTGACTGCTGAAAGCCAGCCAAAGACAAAGTGTAATGGAACAACAAATGACTCTACGGACTGATAAAGAGGTAAAAAACATAACTACAAAGGAATGAGAATAAGTGCTCCAGGCATGTAGAGCTAGATAAATACAGAATTGTAGAAGTTCTAGGGTTATATTTCTCCATAGGTTACACCTAGCTATTGCTGAAATAAATTAAACCTCTACAAGAGATCCGGCAGTTTCACATTTTTAAATAATTAACTAAATTTGAAAGGTGTAATTACACAAACTGTGGTGTTGAAATATTATTCAGAATACAGGAGTAAGTCTGTACATCAGTCAGCTTTTATCAAGGATTTTTTTCATTAAATTTTAAGAGAAAAATTCAGTTTAATAGCCTTGTGACCAAACCATCGTGTGAGGCTAGCCTTTGTTTATGAGTGAGAACTGAGGAATTGGCTTTGCTTATTGCAAACAAAGCATAAAAGACATACAAGTGTTCATTTAAAATATTTACAAAGCCTTTCTGTGGAGTTACTGCAGTAGTACTAGAAACACATGGGAATCTCAAATGCCTTATAATGCCATTTATATTCCCATGTCATCAGATAAAATGTAAGTTAGTCCATAAATTGCAACTTCATGTATAAAAGCTCAGAGAAAATGCAGGTCTGAGTTCAAAATGAAAAGAGGTGATAAACAATTGTCTCAACTATGTAACAATGGAACTGTTGCAAAAAGTCACATTGCTGCTGCTTCATCCGTATATCTTTTTTAATATTACCTGTGCTCCGTGCTTTTAAAATGGAATTTTCTACTTTTGGAAGTAATCTGGGGCCTCAAATAACTAATCTGTGAAATTTATATAGGGCATACACAAAAATAAAACATAATCCCAAATTATGGCCTGTGTTCTGATGGCAAGTGGTGTTGTTACTCCAGGCCTATGCAGGTTGTGGCTGAAAAGGAGAAAGTCTCCTGTGCATGAACTCAGAGGCAGGAACACAAGAAGTTGCCACTAATATTAATAATGCACCAAATTTAATTAAGAAAATTATGCTATCTGTAATTACCAGCATTTTGGGCCATCTACAGAAGTGAAACTGCATTCCTTTGATCCTCTTCCATTTGGTTTGCACTAACACTTTTATGTTATTCCTAAATTTGAAGTAGAAAGTAATTAGTATTTAGCAAGAACCACACATATTCTGAAAGCATATAAGTGCAGTAGTTTCTTTGTTACTCCTTAATTGTTTAGGTGACATTGTCAAGAGGAGAAAAGGGAAGGGAACTGCTAAATCTAGAATGGCTTTGCCATTGACTTCAGCGGAACTTGTAACCTGAAAATCTGCTGTGTCACTGACAGCATCAGCCTTATCCAGGTGGCACATCTTTCTCTCAATGTGTTATTTACAGTGTAAAGTTTTGTCTGTAACAATGCTGGGCACTGCCTGCCCCTGTGTCAGATAGCAGCACTGACTGTTTTATTTTGGTGTGTGCCCAGTATTGTTTGGTGACAGCTGTACTCTTGTAGCTGTGTGTAGGAGGGGACAGTGACATGGATACAACCTCAGATCTCAGCACTGCTAGTTCCTAGCAGTTCCTGATGTTTTAAGGGAATACATTTCCATATTAACAAGATTTTTAAAATCAGAAATTTGTGGGTGTTTTCCCACCAAACCATGCATCAACTTCAGAGGCATGCGGTTAATATTATTTAAGAATTTTCTTAGATCAAAAGAACCACAGGATTTCAAAATATGATTACAAAAATTAGCTTTTATTTCACTATACTTGTTACGGTGTATGAACTGTAAATTTTCTTACTGATTTCTATGTGTATGGAGACAGCTTTTCTAGCATCTCAAAATCCTGTATGCTTTGATAGTTTTCTGCTGTCCTCTATTACTACTGAGATTTGTGTATCCTTTTGAATAATCAAGGTCTTCAGGAGGGTTAATTTTTTCTTCATTCTTTTTCCTATAATAGACCCTACTGATTATTTTTTTTAATTTCTCCCCATTCGGACTCTACAGTGCATCATTATGTGTGCATTTTTGGCAGAGGAATTTCAGTAGTGTTCACAGGACAAGACCAGGACTAGGCTTACTTGAGATGTACTTTCAGGATGAACACTGGCCAGCTGTACAACTCCAAGACAATTAGTTCATCTCCATCTATAGCATTTTTTCCCATCTGCTCTTTTTCTTTCATGTCTTTTTGAAATATTTTGAGGCAAGGATGGTCTTTGTACTGCCTGATGTATTACAGTCTTTCATAGGTCAATATTTTATTATTGTATTTCAAAAGAACAACACAAAATCAGAATATAGCATACCTTATATATGTACACACAATTCTAAGCTTTTTAATGTGGGTTTTAATACAGGTTTAATCTTCAGGTTTAGGTGAATTTTACAGCAAGCAGTAAGTATACCTCTACTCTTTTAGTGTTTAGTCAAACACAGAAGTGCATACAGGTTTCTTATGGGTTTATGTAACCACTCTTCTTTCACTTTGTTTTAGGGACTGGAGCTGTTTCTCAGCACTAAAGCTGAATGCTTCCCTTACACTCCCCTGCTGATTCTCATCAAACATAGTCAGGTCTTCAGTGTTGCATGGTTTCCAATCCAGCTGGAAAAAAATGGCATCATTTCACACCTTCTGAGCAGTTGTGTCTGAGCTGTAACAGCTGTGAAGTTAAACTTCAAGGAGCATCCTGTGAGGACCCTGAAAGTGGATTTATGACCTTTCCAATCTATTTCTATTTCCTCAGAGTCTCAAAAGGTCTAATGGATTAAGCTTAATAGTATATGTAAATAAAGTAAGAAATAAAAATACTTCAGTGTTTAGGGGGGGTCTCAGATATGGCTACAGGTGTCAGAAGATGTGGGACAATATGGTGCCAGTTACTCTGCCTGCAGATTTGTGCATGCTTTAGGATTTTTTTTTTCTGCTGGTTCTGATTTTAAATAGTATTCCTGTTATTGAAGGACGTAAAATTTGTAAAAATAAATCCATTTCTGTTTATAAAAGGATCACCTATTAATAAACTGAAGCTTTTATTATGTATTACACTATAGTCAATAAGCTAGTTTGGGGAGTTAGAGAATTAGCATGTTACAGTGTGTGTGGTTGAAGTCCCCTCCATCCAATTATATTACATTTTTGGGAGGTGGCATTGTTCTGTTAAGTGTAGCAGGAGATTAGCTTTAAAGTAGATTTAGTTTAATGAAGGTCAGACATATAGATAAGGACATTGTGTTTAATTAGTAGTCTCAGTATTGGAATACAGCACTTCTTGTTATAGCATATAATTTTGAATGTCGAAATAATTGTAATCAACTGTCAGATCAAAATGTCAGACTATAGCAGGTGTGCCATGAAAGTATTTATACAGTGAGACTGTTACAAAGGTTTTTTTATTCGTGCATTATTTTTAAGGGTCAATCTCTGTGGTGAACTCATTCATTCATTTAGAAGTCACTTTCATTCAAGACCCTCTGTCCTTCTCACTGTAGTACTGCCTCAAATTCAAATTTTGCACACAAAACATAAGAAGCATCAAAAGCAAAGTGGTTTGCTTTATCACATCCCTTAATATCAATTTTTTTCAGCCATTTTCAACCCTAAAATGGTTTTTGCTTCTGTGGATAATGTCAGTAACCTCCACTGATTCATGACACTCAACAGGCTCACACTTGTCTGTGATGAACTCTAGCAATTATTCCTTAAAGTACCCAATGTGCCTTGACTAAAGCAAAGTAATCAGCAAAACAGATGCCAACAAATTGGCAATAAATATTACTCATCTTTCCACACATGGTTTGTGTGGCAATGGAAATGTTGAGACAGCATTCAGAATCCATTATGGAAAAAGACTTCTGCTTTGAAGCACACAGAGGAAGGTTGGACCTGCACAAAAATATCTAAAAACAGTACAGGCAGCCATGGCAGAGAGATGCTCCAGCTCTTCACCACTGAGATTATTCCTTAGTGCAAAAGCCACGAATAATACTTCCCAAATTCAAACCAATGTGAACAAGTTACCCAAGTGATTTTCTGGCTGTTGTTGGGTTTGGTGTTTGAAGTAATAGATACCACCTTTTGGTCACTGATGGAATAATAAGCAGTTCTACAGTACAATTACTCAGATAAATACTTTCACATATATATTTATATATGAGTAGTTTTCAATAATTTCTTTGTATACTTTCATACGTTTAAGAAGTTAAAAAACATTATTTTTCACTACATGTGCATGAAGAGATGTGTGCTTCTTTGTATATACTTTGTAAATAGAAAAAAATCCAATGTGCATTTCAGTATATGGCAAAATATTTCCAGAACATACAGAGATTTAACTTTTCACTAATAACAGTTCTTGCAAAAGCAATGTTCAAAAATTTTGCCAGCATCTGCCGCAGTATGTTTTCCCATTGGAATTTAAAATTTGTATAATTGTTCTTATCCAGCAACCCTAGAAAAAGATACTCTTTTTTTTTTTTTTTTTTTTTTTAATGAGTGAAAGCTTGAGAGAAAATTGGGAGGAAAAAATTAAGAGAGTGTTTTTTAGATATATGTGTATATTTTGTATATACTTTTTTCCTTAATTTAACCAAATTGGTCTTTTGTATATTGCCTGTGGCAAGCAATGTTGTACATGCCAATAGAAAACATCCACTATCACTGCATTTAGACTGCCCACATGTCATGTCTAGGGACTTACAGTGCTGTTTTAAATACTCCTTTAACAAATGTAAATTAAAACCTTGTATAAATTGTTTTGTAATACTTTTTCTACTTGTGAATAAAATGTTACATGAACCAGTCTTGGTTTGTTTACCTCAAATTAATAATAGCTTTCAGTACAAATTTAGTGATGAATTCTTCTAGTTCTTTTAGAATTCCATAATGGGGTAATTACATTAAGGTTATGGTAGAATTTGGTGTGTCTTTGTCTTGAGATGTTTGCAGTTGAGCAGTAACATCATTCTTCAAGCAGAAGGATCCTGAAGAAGCAGAAAATTAATATCAATGCTTAAAATCATAGTGTTTCCAAACTGTTTAAAAATTCTGCTTCTCAAGAAAGGAGGAGGGAAAAGAGGTGGGGGGGAAAGTCAAATTGCTTTCTTTACAATGTCTTAGAAAAGAGAACCTGGTGCTCCACACCACTAGGTTGTTTCAGACAAGACAGATAAGCAAATAATGAGAGGAGCTATATTTTTGGAGCCATGGCCCAAATTTAAATTAATGAGAAAGGAATGGCACAGTCTGACAAGAGTAGAAGACTGAGAAGAAAGAGTAATTTGATAATTGCATAAAATTGGTCCTTATGATAAAGCCATAAGTGGTGACTGGAAACTGAATCCAGATAGGGATTGCAGATAACATAAAGCCAGGGCGCTTGTCTGAAGTGTGTGATTTTTGGGGGGAAAGTTGGGGGGAGACTCAAAAGCTGCTCTGTCCCTGTCTCTGGTTTAGTTGAGCAAATTCCACATTGATTCTTTTCAGTGTAATGCTGTTATTTCTACATTCTTTGAAGTACATAATTCAGAGCTTAACTGGGGATTCCCTGCCCAGAAAAGCAAGGACTCCTCATCCTCCTGTGTCCATGTGCTGCACTCCTGAGCAGTCTTCTACTTGTTCTCTGCTCTGACTGCCACATGCCCAGCCCACCTGAGTGTCCTTGGAGTTCATATGGAGATCTGCAAGTCTGCGCAGCAGCACATGGCGTGTTTGGGAGGTCACCTTGTGCCAACACAGGGATCTTCATAACCCTCAGCACTGCCAGGGTTGCAATGGAGTGCCCCTGACAACAATTTTTTAAAATATAATCAATAAATGGGAATTGAAAAACAGATATTTACTCTATCTGGAAACAAAGCACAACTCAGAACACATGACATACATAACCACAAAATTTGCACAGACGTTTGCTCACACCAATTACTATATAAATGTCATTAACCAGGCTGCAATTTCCCATCCAAGATTTTCAGAAGGTCTAGAAAAAAAGCCACCCACCCCAAAATCTTTTCCTTGCTTGCATTCCTATTCATACAACAGTATTTCCTGCCTTTTCTACAAGGTAGACCGAGCCCTTAATCCAGTCCTCCCCATCCTACCAGGAGTTTGAGATCACATGGCTTTTCCCTTTGTTCTGGGCTCTCTGAGGGCCTTTGGTTTGCATTCCTATGAAGTCCCTCCAAGCAACAACCTCCATGCATTAAATTAATCCTCTCACTGTCTTTGGTGATGGAGGTTTAGATCACTACCTGCAGCACATTCCAGCACAGACACTGCTGCTTTGTTTTGCCCTTTTAGAAAAGGAGGATTGAAGGAGGGTGCAGTGTTTTATCAGGCATGGAGCAAGCTGAGGCTGGGCACTGCAGGCAGAGCCACACAATGCACACTTTGTGCTGGCAGGGTGCAATTTAATCCATATTTAGTTTTGGCCTGAGTGATGGTAAAACCCACTTGCTCTTCACATAGCAGCACATGAGCCATTTCGATTATGTCCGATAAGGTGGCGCTTTCAATAGGATAAAAATCATCATGGGGGGATTTGCTGGGGAGCCTGCTGCTCTCTACACCAGCACTGAATGATGGGATTAGAGGAAATGTTTTCTAATAGCCAGCTGAGAGAGAGGGTGGCAGATTGGGGGCACACTGAGGCTTCTACACAGTGCCACAACTTCAACAGCAGGGTCAGCCGAGGAGGACTGAGGGGGTTTTCCCATCATTTGATTTTCTAAATCCTTATCACAGTTGGATTTTTTTTTTTCCTTTTGGTTGATCTGACAAAAGGAGATTTGACTTGCTCAAAAGGTTATAAATGACATTTTTCTAAAGCGTTGGTGGAAAAGCAGACAAAAAGAGAAAGCAGCTTTTAGAAAGTGCTTCCCCTGAGCCTCAGTCTTTGTGGAGTTTTCCATTTCTTTTGCCCAGGTTTCAGTCTCAGTTTATGGATGGCTAATTCACATGCTACTTAGCATGCAAAAATTCCCTTAAGTATAGCAGTTAATATATCAAAATCTGGTTGTAACCAACAGTTTAAGGGAGAACACCGATTTACAGCTTAGAAAAAATATTAAACTATTGGAATTCCAGAGATCATTTTGATTTGCCCCAGATCTGTATCACACAGTTAATTGGAACATAACAATAAACAAATATAAATACAGAATGTGTACCAAATAATGAACTTGTCACCTTGCACATGAACTGAGGCAGGGCATTGTCCAGGTGAGTTACTAATTTTATTCCTAAGTCTTTAAATTTGAGGAAATTACAGAACACTGTGGACCAATTCTGGGGAGGCCTGTACATCCACTACCCAAGCACTTATTCTGCATGTGGCAGAGATTACAAAATGAAGTGAGAACATTAAAAAAAATCACTAAAGGTTGTGTTTCAGTTTTTTAAAATGTCTTTCAGCCCAGGCATCCAAGCGCTGTAGACATTTCACAGGCCAATATATTAGGGGGAAAAAGTTGCACACAATGGGTGTTCTACAGACCAATATTGAACAAAATTGCAGCAGCAGAGGTTATTTGTCATTAAAACAAGAATGAGAGAAGGATATCTAGCTTTTAGTGCATCAAAAAAAAAAAAAAAAAAGGCGAAAAGGGGCCATTACATTGCAAAACATATTTTAAAAGCTAAAGTAAAGCACTAGTCTACAGCCACCTTACTTCTCTAATTTCATGTTTACCTAAACACACATAAACTCTGCAGCAGCCCAAAGCAAAATGAGGCAGATCTGGAATCAGCAGAGTAACAGCATTTACCATGCCAGTTTTGTCCATATCTTGCAAATGTGCTTTTTTCATTTTGATCTTGATTCCAGCAACATCTGGTAGCTGAGTTTAACCTGAAGAAATTCAGCAGCAAGTATCAGCTGGGCCATTTGTTGTCTCTCTGTTACAAGAGAAAAAAGAAGGTTTTTGACCAACCTGGTGCTGATTTATCTTCTTAGATACAACAATAGTTGTGTTCCTTTATCAGAGCTTCAGCTTTATTAAACGTTTTCCCTAAGGATGTTCAGCAATTAATAACCCATAATATTCCAGCAAATAACATTTGCATTTTGTCAAAATTCATCATACTTTTTTGATATTTTGGGACAACAAAAAGACAAAAATCCTCAATTGAAAAAAAAATATACACTTTGACAAAATGCTATGAAAATTTACATGAGGAAGCTTTCTCTGGGGAGGTTTGTGCAGCTATTCTCCATGTTAAACCCTCAGTCTAATGAAATCCTCAATTTAAATATACCTTTAAATATACTTTAAACCTTGGAGGATCTGTTGCTTACTCAAGAAGGACCAATCAATTTTTTATGGGCAAGAACTACCTCAAAGTTATCTTCATACACAGTTTTTTAACTGGCAGAACAGATGGACTCAGGCAGAAGAGACTCTAAATCATTTAGGTGATAAAATGCCTGTTGTATTGATGGGTTAATAGAAGCAAGCCCTGTGGGTTCAGCCTTCTCACTAATACAATAGAAGAAGCTGTGGGATATTCAGGGAAGGGCTGAAGAATGCCATAAATTACATCTCCTGTGGCTTTCAACAACAAACAGACAGCGGCTGGAGTTGACTCAAGGTGTTGGCAAGTGCTGTAGAAGCGATTCCTGAAAAATACCTGAGTGCCAGATGATGTTTCCTAATACACAGGGTGTCACTGAGGAGGGCTTGTGGCATTTATGGCCCAGATGCTTTTTTGTCCTAGAGAAGAAACCTTTCAGTTGCCTTTCTGCAGCGAGGGGACTCTGGGCAGTGGGGGCAGCAGGAGCAGCCTCAGGAGGCAGGGGAGAACAGGGAGCACTGCTGGCATTTCCAGCACAGGGCAGCCTCTTGCAGCTGGTTTCCCTCTGCAAGTCTAGGGGTGCAGACATAAGCTGTAAAAGCCCAGAAATCCCCAAAGATGCAATATTGCACCTTCTGCAGATGTATCAGTGCTGTAAGTGCAGCAGCTGAGAGAGGTTAGTAAAAAGCGATTATTATCATCTGTTAGCTGAGGGGGTGAACCTAAAACAACTAAAAGTTTTGGACTCAAGGCTTCCTTGGATCTGCTTTCTGATGTTTGCTTTTCATCCAGTCCAAGGTCTACAGCTGCTGCAGCTCCTCTGAGGATACCCCTGTGGTTCTTACCTGATCCTGGGGAAGAGAAGTTGGCTTCCAGTTTGGCCTTGTCACACTCCATGCTGTGAGAGCTGGAGGGTTTAAATGCTTGACAATCTCTGTTCTTTTCCTAATTGCCTCAGGTTTTGGACAAAACAATAAAAAGACTGTATTCAGATTCTGCTTAACTTGCATTACATTTTCTCATGGGGAAAAAAAAAAAAAAAAAAAAAAAGAAGGCAATCCTAATGCCACCCAGAATCCTAATGGCCCTGGAATCAACTACTGCTTCTCTTACTGCTGCTCTGTCCTCTGGCCCGGTAACCAGGCCAGAAAAAAATACAAAAATACCCACATCTTTGACCAGATCAACCTCAACCCACACCAACAACCCATTCTTTAAAAGTCTGCTATTGAACCACTGCCTATGGGTAGTTCAAACAAAAGAAAACAAAAAGGGGCGGAGGGGAAAGAAACAGGAGAAAAAAATTGCATAAAAGTTGTACTGGAGAATCATTCAGCAAAATTCCCACTTGTGTATTAAAAGCTCAGCTAAATAACTCTGGGCTGCATGGGAAAACAAGTAGGAAAGAAAACTCTTCTATTCTCTAGAATTACCCTGCCCCTCAAGCATACCAAGCATTTTATCTTCTTAGTCTTCATAAAATATCCATTTTGTGAAGAAGAGATGCTGCATTTACCCCTTTTTCTTGACACAGGAGGATTTGTCCTCCCCATCCCTGCCCCGTGTCAGAAATAGCAACACAGTGAAGACTCTTTCCACTCAGGAAAGGAATGTCTCTCTTTCTTATCCCCTCTCCTCCTGTTTTATGGCTCTTTCCTACCCGTCTGCCTTATTTATCACCGCTGCAATTGTCAGGTACTTGTTTGCCTGCTTTCCTCCAGGTCTGCGTTTCCCATTCTCCTCAACTGCCGGGTCTGATCTCCCCTCAACGCTGGAAAACAGAACTGGGGGTTTAAATTCATTATTTTGGAAGATGTAACACATGCACAAGGTAAAGCTTGCTTTTAGAAAGGCAGAGAGCTCAATTCAAAGGCAATCTACCCAGGGATTTATTTGGTTGGATTCTTATCTGTGGACAGCTGCTTCTGAAATGGAAGAAAAAGTAAAGTGCTTAAAATGGAGAAGTTTTTTTTGAGTACATGCCCTGATTGGGATTTTTCTGCAAGAACCCTCCATGAAAACTAGGGACAAGAGCTGGTCACAGCAGGGGACAGAGCTATCCATGACAGTATGTAAAAATTGCTGATACCTGAGGACTCACCCTCAGGTGCTGCAAAATAATTATCTGTGGAAAAGATTAGACAGGTCAGTAGGGAAGTGTAGTGGTTTAAACTGACTGGAAACACAAAGCTGTCCTCTTTTTTTGGTGTGGAACATTCACTTTCTCTTCCCTGAGATAATCTTACCACAAAATACTGCAGCAAAACAAATAATCCTTCATATCCAATCTACTTTGCACACCTGGTATTCGACTCAATTTCCTAAATGGGTGAGTCAAAGCAGGTTGGGCTGACCTGTTAGCTGAGACATATCAGGGCATTTCCTCCTGTGCTCTTAGGCTGGTGGAAAACAGCACCAAAGAGCAAAGAAGTTACAGCTGAAAGGTGGACACAGTTAAATTGGTCTCCTACTTAGAACTGCTAATTATAAATCAGCCCAAAGTTATAATGGTTATAAGTTATTTGGTTATACTCAATTAAACAGAAATTATTTTAACAATGATGTTTTAAAACACTTCAAAAACTTAAGAACAGCCAGATGGAAGAAGTGGAAGACAGAATCTAATTTTGGCCAAAGCAGGCAAGAGTCCTCACAGACACTGGGAGGGATGCCTGGGCAGGGAAACACGCCCTGCCTGCAGGCTTGCTGGCAGCACTCCACTCCCACCTCACACCCTCATCTCTTCACCCTCCCCAGCCACTGATGCTGAACAGGTCCAGTGTAAGCAATAGAATTATATATTTTTCTACTATGCTGTTACAATCTTTACACTTCTACAGGGAAGAAAACTACAGGGCCCTAAAATGGGCCTTTCAAGAGCCCCTTCAGCTGCTGATCAGGGCTGGGCTCTGGCTGTTCCAGTCCCTCTGCAGCTCCTCACCTGCCCCCAGTGCAGGCAGAAGCGATGCCATGGCCATGGCTCACAGCAGCTCCTCTCTCTGTCCCTGCAGCAGGAGCAATCCTGGGTTATCACGGCATCTGCCCCTCCCTTGGCTTTTGCAAAGTGTTTTGTTGAGTGTTTGCTCAAAGTCTTCCAGTGGGTGAGTGGCTTTTACACAGGAAATATGTACACCATTGAGTGTCCTGCTGTGCTGTGACATGTGGCCACAAAGGAGCATTTTCACTTGGCCTGCTTGTCTCAAACCCTTTATTAGGTGATGGAGTGGGAAACTGCAAACTGGGTCAATGAGTGAGCCTTTTCCTTAGCACTGCTCATGGACCTCCAGCAGCTGAAGAATACCTCTGTCTGCAATTAATCCATCAGTTTGTGGTGTGTGGAAGCCCAGATACAGGACTGTCTGAAAATGGTGCCACTGCCACGTGTAAGCTCTTCCAGTGGTCTTCTGGGTTGGGATTTTTTTGCTCCTCTTTTGCTTTAATTAAGAAAAAGTGAAGTCTCAGGCTGACCTGGACAAGGAGGGGGATTCCAAACACCACAGAGAGCTGGCAGAGCTGGCAGCCAACTCGGTGCAGCACTGAGGAGTAGAGGCCATGGGAAAATGAAACATATTCATCAGCAGTACCAAAAGGGAAGAAAATCAAGATGGAAAGTAGGCTGTACAAAACAGATCCTAGAAAAGGGTAACATTTGTATCATGCCATCTGGGATTGTATGAAGACAGTGACAGTGGACTCTCTATGAATGCTTCTCAAAGCAGTTTTTAAGTAAGTCTGAGTAAGGTATTCAGGTGATTTACATGTTTCCAGTCAAAATAAAAAATTCAACATTTTCTTGGCATGCCTCAGCAAGGCTTAATTCCCTCTTTAGAGCTTTGTGAATTCCTATTTGAATGAGCACAGCTGTGCTGTACACATTTCAGTTCAAACCAGCCCATAAGAACACGCTTCCCGAGCCCTGAGTTCAGCAAGACAGCTGAGGATGTGACTTGAGTGTGCCTGCAGCAGCTTCACCAGGACCATTGTGGCTCCCTTGGGACCAGCTTGCTGTAATGGCCCTTTAATTACCTCCTCATTGCTAGCTGAAACCACCTCACTCGTCTGAGTGTGAAATTCAGACCTGGAACTGTAAATTAAATACTGTAAACTCCCAGCTGAGCCAGCCAACAACTACTGTCACTTCAGCATCCCTTTTCTGGGAGAGAGAGAAGAGGCATGCTATACTCAGGCAAACAGGAGAAGCCACTGAAGGCATCAACACTCCTGGGACATTGACACTGTGGCTGTGCTGCTGAGCAGCAAGAGCAGGCCCAGTGTCCACTGGTGCAGCCCTCTCGTAGAAAATCCACCAATTACCAACAACTCCATCCCCTCAGTGTCACCAGTGCCCACATCTCTGTGGACATCTTCCACTCCCTGCAGCAGAGATGGCAATTCAGCAGCCTCACTGATAGTGATCCTGAAAGTGGAGTGAGATGTGGAGGCTGCTGGCAAACACCCCAGCACTCCTGAAGAGTAAGAAAATACCAGTTTGCTTCCATGGGCCCTGACAAGGGATGTTATGAGCCCCAGATGACCTCTGGGGATATCAACATCTACTCTTTTCTAACCATGTCATGCTGAAACCAGTGCTTCCTTCCACTTTGAGCTGGTTTATTCACATTTAAATTGCTTAGAGCAGTAATAAAGAAGAGAGAAGTTAAAGACACCCCTGCCAGACACTTGCCTGCCTTTCTGTTAGTGTTCTGTTTGTATTTTTTTTTTTTTTTTTTTTTTTTGGTACAAATAGCAGTGTCCAGGAGGCTGTAGTATTTATGGTATAGTAATAGGGAAAAGGCAAACAAGAGGTAGGAGAATGAGTTGGCTGCAGAGATAGAGTTTGTCTCTCCCAGGACCAGCTTTGCAGGGCTGGAGAGCAACACCCTGAGTCCAGATGGAATTTCTCTGTTGGGTAACTCAGTATAAACAGGGTAAATTTATCTGGTGGATTTACTCAGGTTTATTTCAGTTCAGTGGAGGATGGTAAGCAGCAGTAGCAGTACAAATTGAAAGACCCAAAACTGGCTCTGATAATCTGGCATAACAAGGAATTTTCTCCATTTTGCAGAAAAAAAAGCTTTTCACCTACCCCATAATTTTCCCCAACATTCTGGGGGAAATAAAAAAGAATTACAGGATATCAGCCAAAGCACCAGATCAAACTTCCTATTTCTCCTATTTCCATGTTCATACTGTGACTGAGGTTCCAGGTCTTGATAAATAAACTATCCAGGAGCTCACTTTCAACAAAGCCTCTCAACAACCACAGAAGCCCCATGCTGACTTTGGCCCTTAAACTCTGTTTCAGAGGTCCAAAGCTAATGCAGCATTCACACACATGTCCTTTAGTTGACTGAGAGCACTGAAGGATTTTCTGCTGTAGCTGGAGCACCAGAGGGACCTTTGGGTGAGCACAGTGTGAGCTGAGGGTCACCTTCCCCAGTGCTGATGTTGATAAGAGGTGCACAGCCTCTCTGCTCCAGGCTAAAAGCCCAGGTGAATAATGGAAAAAGAAGAGCAAAGCTCAAGGCTCCTGTTTGCTCCAGCAGCAAGTCCTGCACTCCTGAAGTGACCTTTTCCATAGTGTGTGGAGCTTTTGATTCCAGCTGAGACCACTGCAGACTCAGCTGGAATCAAAGGCTCCTGACAGCCAGAGAACAAGTTCTGAAAAGGGGTTTGTAGCTTTTACTGACCCACTTAAATTTGCAGAACTTTTTTTTTTTTCCCAAATAAGGAGAAAAAGCTGGAGTTGCAAGATGGGATGAGAAACAAACCTGAAGCAGAGAAGAAGAAAAAAATACAGGCTATAGCCAGAGAGGCAGAGGTGCCAGACCAGCTGACAGACACTTCTGACAGATGAGAGAAAGGTATGGGAAATGGGATAGCTCACAAAGAAAAACACTGAATGTGAAATTAGCTATTTCCCTGTAGTCAGCCAGCCTACATCAGTTTTTCACGTACATTTGAGACTGTCAGAAACAAACAAACAAAAAAAAGCTGATTTTCTTGGAAAACAGAGATTACAAACTGAACAGACTATTAAAACCACTTTGTCTTGGGAATTTGGCTTAAACACTAGATGAAATCAAAGATAGCTAATTTGATTAAGCAGAACAACTTATCTAAATCCCTACTTAGGGAAAACACCGCCAGCAATTCAGCACTGTTTTGCAAAAGACCTCCAACGTTAAACAGTTTCAAGGAGAGCAAAACCTACAGACACATGGCACTTCTCCATGCATGAGGGACACGTTTGCTGGGCAGGCTTCAGGGCAAGACAACAAATTAAATTTACAAGAGATAAGAAGAAAATTTGCCATGATGGTGAGGAACCAGGAGTGATGAGAACTTACCTTGTCACCATCAACTGAGGTTAGAGACCCCAATGGCACTGACTCTTCCTTGGAATGGCACCTCCAGTTCTTGGGGAATTCCTTCCCCAACTTCTCTGTGACAGCACAGGGAGAAAAGGCAATATATTTGTGCAAATGTTAAGAGACAATGAACTGTCACTTCTACTCTCATTTGTAATGAGTAGGATTTACTGTGGCTAGCATGAATCATTTTGATAACATATATAATTAGTTTTATAGAAGTTTTAGTATGTTATAAAAGCTGCTCTATCACTTGTGTTCCCCCAGGGCTCTCTTATAAAATGATTTTGTTACAACTGTATTCTCCTTGGAAATGAATTGCAGACAACTGAGCACATCTGTATGTCAGAGGCATTGTAAGCCAAGGCATCCAAGGCAATTTTAATGCCTTTTTCATTTCTAACACCCATGTGAAGAAATGCAGGCACTTGTGGGCTGCAGCCCTATCAGCTGACACGTTTGTCTTTGCCCAAAGCCAAAGACAGCCTCTGCTTCCAGGCTGTCTCTCAGCCACCTCCACGCAGCCCCTGGCTGCCCACAGCAGATGCTGCAGATCAGCAACCCAGGAGCTGGGATGCTGTCAAATTACCTTGGGGGAAAACACTCAACATAAATAACACAAATCTTTAATAACTTCATTTGAGCTACAGAAAGGTATGTTGGAAGAGAATTTGTTTCTGTGCAGGGAGATGCAAGGTGAGTTAACTGGATTCCATCTTTGTGAGGAAGAAAAGTGGGTCTGGTAGGAGAGTGCACTAAGTGAAACCAGCAAGCCCTTCTGATCTCATACATGTTTTTTGATTTCATATGTACTTGAAATACTAAATGTAGGCTATGATTGAGCCTTGTGGCTACTTCTGAAGAGCACCATTAATAAACAGACTATTTTTAACAACTGCCCTGCTAATCTGCTGTGAGTATGCCTGATAAATTATTCATGAGGAGCAGCTGCCTGCAGTGTATTGAGAGCTGCTGTCCTGTGGCCTGTAACCTAAAGGGGCTCCTGTAACCCAAACTGGCCCAGCTTGGCAATGCTTCAGCTTCTTAGTGGGTCATATTCAGGGCATTTCCCCAAGGGAAGGTGGATGAGAAATGCTGCTAGAGCACAATACAAACCCCAGGCTGAATGGGCACCAGCTGCAGCTGTGGACAGGGTGGGAAGCCCCTGCCATGGTACCATTTTGCTTTTCCTCTGACATGATCACAACCCCCAGGTCAGTCACAGCCCAAAGCATCCCTCATCTCCTCCCACCCTCTAGGTCATGTCCTAGCACAGCTGTAAGAGCAGGTGGAGATGGGGGCACTTAGAGGTGCCTAAGGAGTGAAGTGAAAGGGTCATAAGGAGTCAGAGGGACAACATCCAGAAGGCACTTCATAGAACCCACAATGTCCTGAAGATTAATTCAGAGCATCTTCTGCGTCTATTTTAGTATTGTACTACGTGATGCTGTCAATGATGCATGAACTCAGTCATGTATGACAGACAGCAAAAGCAAACGATGGCATTTGAAAATTGAAAAATTGTAACATTAAAAAAAATCCAGTACTTTGAGGTGTTCTGGACAGAAACCAGAGTTCCTGACACTTCTATTCCAGCCATCTGTGCTCTCTCTCTAGTTACTGGAGCAAGAAATGGCACATAAAAGAACTGGTTCAACCCCATCCTCAGACTGGTAGGATATATTCCATTTTGAAGATGTCTGTTTCTTCTCATAAAGAGTGAATGCAGCCAGAATGGCAAGTTTTGGCCACTTACAAACTGCCTTAGAAGCTACTGGCTCTTTGGCAACTGCTGGCAAGAGGCATCCCACTCCCTTCCCAGTGTGCTTTTAAATCTACACAGCAGCAGAGCACCAACCAGTGATCCCGTCAGATCTGTATCGCCACTTTGCTTCTGGTTTAAGCAGTTTGTCTCCAAGAGATTTTTTGGATACTTCCTCCAAACAAGAAGTTGTAATGATTTCCTACACCCGTGCAGCTCCACATGCCAGCTGTTGAGGAGCAGCCGCAGCGGACTTGAAAATAAACAAATCTCAGCCCGGGGAAGATCAGAAGGGCCGACAGACAGCCCTACTGGTGCTGATTTATACTTCCTTATCTTTTATCTCCTTCCCTCTCCTCCCCGAGCACACTAGCTGCTCTCCCACGGTCCTTCTCCCAGGGAAATCCGTGTGCTTGCCTCTTGCTATCATGCATCTTCAATTCTCAAGTTCCTTAACTCTTAAATTCTTTCTAACTTTAATGTAATACTCCCCTTTTGGTACACTGCGAACCTGCTGGGGCAAAGAGCCAATTTGAACTTGCTCCCAAGAGCACACAAATAAATCCCTGGCTCTGGGAACGCAAAACCTCCAATACTTTGCCCAGAAGCAATCTGAAATAGCAGACACCGAGTGCCTCCCACTTCACAGCAAGCAGAGGAGGTGCTTTGGCTGGCACTGCTTTTCCAGCTTTCCATAGAAGACAAGGGGAAGCTGCCAGCAGGACAGTTATCCAGCAAGCACAGACTTGCTATCCTTGTGGAAAAACCTCCATCTAAAGACACTCTCCTTGCCCACAGTTTGTTGGACCACAAAAGGTGGCTCTTCCCTGGTGGAACTGAGGCTACAAGGCTTCTCTGAATTAATCTGAATTTGGTTTTTTAAGAAAACAGTCCAGTTCTGATGTACATTTCTGGTGCTGATCAGCCAACCCCAGCTCTTCTCATACATTGTCCCTGCAGTCAACATATAAACTAGAAATCAGGTGCATCTTTGTCTAATTTCAGCTACCAGCTCTTGTTAAACACTTGTTTTCAGATCAATGCTCAGTCTTTCAAATTTATGCTTCTGCATCATCATGACATCAATCTTCTGATAGACTAAGATGTATATTTTCTAAGCCATCAATATTGCTGCTACAATAATCTCTTCTCTACATTTCCATCTTAGTGTCATCTTTGATATAAATTCATTTTTTATTTTTGCACAATGATTTAGATTCTGACTTGCTGTACAAGCAGCTATTTAACATCTGCAGAAAAGCTTTTATCAGCATATGATATGAATTCTTCCATCTGGCATTCCACTGAACACAAAGCAGAAACATTTTTGAACACCTCTGCCTTTTCTGTTACTGGCCGTCCTGTAATTTCCATTTCAGACTTACTGCTGTGCAAAGAAAGCCCTCTTTTTCTCTGCCCAAGCTTTTAACTCAGAGGTTTTTTTGCTTCTGTATCAACCCATTCCCATGCCTGGTTTCTAATCTATATTAAATTCTTCCCTTCTCTTCCCTGCCTTCTTGACTGCTGCCTTTTCCTCCTGTTATCATCTTTGAGGTTTAGAGAACTTCATCCAGCACCAGCTGTATTTATGTCACCTGATAGTAATTATTACACAATATTTCAGTCTATCTGAAGTGAATCAGAAAAATAATCACATCAAACATTTAAAAAAATGAAAGCAGCAAAGTTCACACCTCAGACTTTCAAATGTAATCCACCTGTGCTTTTCTGATGTGTTCTAATTATGTGTTATTATTTCAGGATTGCATAAGGGTATAATTTCTTCTGAAGATGTTCACTACTTATTTTCCATAGCAGCCAAAATCCAAAACATTGTAAAATTTCAGATGAAAAGCATGATGCTGAGTTACAGTATAATAAACCAAACTTTTGGATAGCTGGTTCAGCAGCCCCAGTGGGAAAGCATGGAATGCTGGAAAAGGATTACAGTGGTTTTTACATTTATGAAGAGTTACACTGCTGGTCACAAGAGAGCTCTCATGTTACTGAGAGTACATATTATTTGCTGGAAAATAAAAGTCTCTTGAAAAGCAAAAAAAGAAAAAAAAAGAAAAAGCATCAGACATTTGAACAGCTGGAAGCATTTTTAGAAACTATCAAAAAAAGAGAAAAAATTTAGAATAATATTTCTCCTTCTGTAGTTAGCCTTGCTGCGGTGGTATATAATATGTTCCCTAGAGGCTTAATCATGTCTACTGTTCAATCCTCAAAGGTTATTTCATTTTAAAAAGTCAGTGGAGTCAACAGTTTCTTCACAAAAGAACCTGAAGCTGTCATTCTGAGATGTATTTATTTTTCTACCAGCTCTCATCTTTGTCAGATATCTCACGAGTTATAAATCTGAGCAATAAGCTGCAATCCAGCATGCTCAGGCTAAATGCGAGATTTTCTTCCTTTCTTTGTTGACATCTGATTTCATATTAGGAAGATATTGTTTGATGCAACTTTGATAAAACCTTGAAAAGACTGTTGTTTGCAGAAGGATCAAATGAGATGGTGAATTACTGAAGTAATAGCAGCCATGAGCATAAAGCAATGTGACTACTACATATAGTTTGAAGAGGTATCTGTACACTAAATCCAATACTACTTGAATTTTCTTTCAAATTAAAATGTAGGAGCAATCTCTTAATTGTCAATGCTCTGCTTATTCCGCCAATTATGATGTTTTATTTTCTTTACCGCAGCACTTCCAGAGCCGTGTCAGCACGAGGATTTCCGTTTGCTCAGTTCTTTTTGTCACAATGAATCTTTCAACGTGTGCCAGCTCCAGTTAAACATAATCGCTAGTTTGTTCCAGTACAAAACCCAGGCAACAAACAATGAGAGGCTCCCTTAGCAACACCCTTGAATTCCCTTTGAAATACACTTCCATTAAATACCCCACTATGGGCTGTTAAATTTACATTCATCAGCTATTGTATACTTTACAGGCCTTCCCATCTTCACAATGTGGTTCTTCTCACACCTAAACTGACACTTACTTTGTAGGTTTTTTAATGACTTTACTTACAGCAAAATGCCCACCTAGTTTGCTAAGCCAAACCATTCATTCTTTCCTCTCAGGAACCAACTGCAGACCCACAGTGGAGTGAGTCAGTGGTACAAGAAATAAGCCTAGTTGTGGTACAAATCTGAAAATGCACCCACTATGGCTTAACCAATGCATCTAAGAATGTCTAAACCCAGCTCTACCAGAATGACAGCGCTACTCACACAAGGCAACTTCCACCTTGCAAAACCAGGCAGTGAAAAAACTGGGTAAAATATCAAATACCTTTTGCACAGATTCTGCTAAAAAGAGGGCAAATCAATCAGCTCTCACACTTATTTATCCCTTCCCAAACACCCACTTTTTCTGGCTGGGATCTTTTACCTTCACTTGCTTCTCTCTGTTATTTGCTCTCACGTCTCACCTTTGGTTTCTTCCTGTCTTGCTTCTTTCACTGCATTTCCGCTGAGCAGGACACAAAATACGTTTTATAACAACCTACAGAGGACCTCTAAACAAGGCCATTCCTACAGCAAAAATCACCAGGGGTTTTTTAGGTGGTTTTGTTTTTTTTTTTTTTTTTTTTATTTGTGATTTTTTGGGGTTTTTTTTTGCTTGTTTGTTTGTTTGTTTGTTTTCCCCAAAACATCCTCAAATACCATTTCATAATTTTCTTAGAGGGAAAAAGAAAAACCCACTGATAACATTCCCTTTGTTCATCATCCACTATACAATACACAACCCTACCAAACTGCTCCAGCCTATCCTGGAAAAACATTTTTGTTCTGAATTATTTTGTTTCCCCTCCAAAACCCACCCTCTTGTACTTTAAACAATTCCCCACACTCATCTACTCATCATTAAAAGGAAACTGCATGTGAACAAACATGCAGGGACCAGATAATCTGTAGGGTACCTATTTTACTCCTTTGTCTCTCTTATGTGTTGCAACATATCTCTTTCCTCCTCACCTAAAATTTTCCATTACAGACCAGTAGGACCACAGATTTACTTCTCCCATCCTTCTCTTCCTTATCT
This sequence comes from Melospiza melodia melodia, assembly GCF_035770615.1. Lineage (NCBI taxonomy): Eukaryota > Metazoa > Chordata > Aves > Passeriformes > Passerellidae > Melospiza > Melospiza melodia. Next base: position 81,483,149 of record NC_086195.1, read on the forward strand.
CAAATACAGCTCCTAGTTTCTTTCTTTCCAATTTTCCCTTTGTTTCAAACACAGTTTGCTCTTCCCAATGCAGAACTCCTGCAAAAAATATGGTTAAACAAAGTTAAAGAAAATCCATGAGGATGTGAGAAAGACCTGTGTGAGCAGTTCTGGGCCATAACATCAAGAGGTAAACCCTAATAGTGAATCATTGTGTGCACCAAAAGACCTTTCAAACCCTTCCAGTCACCCTGAACATGAGTTCAATTCCCATTTACTCTCTTCCAACAAGATCAAATTTTCTAACAGACCATGCTAGAGGATTTGTTCTCCCAAATTCCATGCTTAAACTCCTATGCAATGGAAAACAGTCATCTTCATAAATGAAACCAAGTGATCCAATGAAAGTATTTATTACCGTTCCACCAACATGAACAGTCAAACTCTAAAATTGTTCACCAAAAAGCAAAACCAGTCACAACAATATTTTATCCACAATTATGAAGACGTACACAATCTTCCATAAAAGAATTCGGTTCTGTTGTTATGAGTCCATGATAAATGTTTCAAAGTCATGGTCTAAGTCTGAAACAAGGGCATCCACAAAATCTTCAACTGAAGGGGATTTCTGCAGCATACCTACAAAAAAACAAGACAAGACACTCTTCATCAGGATGCTGTGACCTTGACAGCTTCGTCAGTGGCAGCACTTACTGCTAACTATCTTTTAATGTCGCATACAGCAGAAACAGCGACCAGATTTCTTCGTCAAGAAAAAAGTGCAATTAGAGTGTAGAGGGATTATTTAATTTCTTCAAGATACCTGTTACACATTTGCACAGAATTGACAGATTTCAAGGCTTTTAACGGATTTTTGTCATCAAGACCTTGTTTAAGCAGGGAATTATATCTGTTTTAAAGCAATGTAACTGTAGACTCAGTCGTTCCTAAATGACTGAAATACAATAGTGATTGAGCAGGTATATAAATCCTTATCTGCTAAGTCTCTGTTCTGACCAAGCCAGAAAAAAATGTATTTTCTCAAAGCATTACACACACCTTAGAACCATTTAATTTAGCCATTTAAAATACAGCTATATCTGAAAATTTTTACAAGGCACAAAACATAAACAAAAGCATTTTTAATATACTGCAGTTTTAGTTTTGCTTTTTTGCAGTACTAGGACTTACCTTTTTTCAAGAATTTAAATTACTATATCTGTTAGCTATAGCACTTGGCTACATGATAACAGACAAGAAAATTAGCATCATGAATTAGAATCATGCCCAAGTACTTTGTCAGGTAATTCTATAAACAGAGAAACTAAAAATTTCACCTCTTCCTCTCCAGAATCCCAATTTTTAGATGGCATGAGAATATATCCTTTAAATTATTTTCAGATGTTTCTTTGTACTTAACATCACCTACAGTTGGTCTTTTCACTGTTATTAACATTTTCAAGATTACACATGAAAATTTACTGCATAACTTGTACCAGAAAAAAAGCCCCAACCAAAAAACCAAAAAACAAAACAAAAAAAAAACCCCAAAACAACAGTACAACTGCCAAAAATGTAAAATTTAATCTTTGTATTTCTTTGAAGTTATCTTTCTGGCATCTGCCAATGTAAATATAACCTTGTTCTACCCTTTCTGATCGGTGTACCTACTGAACATAAATTTATATTCCTTCACATCCTCAACAATATTTGCTTTTGGTGGAAATTATAATTGCATGCTGCTAAAATACTATAATCTTTTACTATAACACAATGATTCAAAACCCATCAGGAAACAGATCAGCTCAAAGTAAATTGGTGTGAGCAACCAAAAAGAATTTTGTTGCTAAGATCTTACAGAATTCCATTTCAATCTGATTTAAAAACATGTTACAAGTGTCAACACAAACTGCCATGGCCCAGTAGATTAATAGCAAGCACTAAAAGGAAAACAAATCTCGCACTATATATAGATTGACTGAAATGCTGTTAAATGAAGTTTGCATCAAGCTATTTTCAAAATGAAAGAGAACAGAATTAATATTTCCACATACTTAGTAAACTTGTCATCTACTCTAATGTTAGAAAAATCACAGTGGAATTATTTGTAGTTCACAATGAAAAATGGCTTGCTATGTGCTGGGCTGAGCAACAGATGTGTGCAGATAGCCAGCTACTGATCTGAGCTCCCCAGAGAGCCGTGGCCTCTTGCAGACTCCCTCTCTCGGGTTCCTGGCTGGGGAATATGCATATTTGCTCCCTAGCAGCCTTGGAAAAATTCCAGTTAGACTCATACTTTCCTGCAGTTTTCACAGAAGAGGAGAGTGCCTTAAGAAGGTGACAGGGATGGCAGCCCCCTGGAACATGTACAATCACTCCTTTTCCACCAGATACCATGACTGAGAGATTACTAAAATAGTGCAGAGATGTTACATAAAGATGGCCATAATAGACATAACCACCACTCCTCGAGCCCCATTACACAAAACTCTCCTGCCATTACTGACTTTATAAAAAACAGCCAGTCTTTATGATGTTCAGCCAATTCTTTGACACACTAACAACTCCTCTGCCAATTATCAATACATTGGAAAAAACCAAGAGCCAACAATATAATGATAGGCAGAAGAGAAGAAACTGAAGCTGGGATTATCTTCAAGGAGATTTAATTTCCCCTCTTACATAAAAACGGCAAATCATAACAAAAAAATTCCAACCCTCAATATTAAAAAATTAATAAGAGAAATATAATTAATTACAGTATACTTGGATATATTTTAGGGCAGCTGAATACAGTCTTACCAAATATCACTCAAAACTTGTTACAAATTGTATTTATTTATTAAAACCAAGTTTGCTTTAAATATGTAGGAGATTCCAAAATCATTCTGGCAATGGTGATGTCTAATGACCTCCGATCCAGTAGTTCCGATCCAGCTTTTGATAACAAAAACAGATTTCAGATTTCTTGCATTAGTGGTTTGTTGCACTCCTATTTTCCCAACACTGACATCAAAAGCAGACACCAACAGAATTCACTTTTGCAAAGAAGAGACAGAGAGTAACTGAGGTCATTGCTAAAGAACTCCTACTGTAATGAAATGATCATGCTCTCATTAAATAAATAACTACAGATTTTAGAGTAAGACAGTTCCAAAAGAAACAGGCAATGATGATATTTCTGTGTTTTAACCTCTTACTCTACCCCGATGTGCTATAAAGAGTGGTCGTGTCTCTCTTCAAACCCCATTAAAATATATCAAAGCAAGATCAGCTGTGATATATTGTTAGTACTCAGCACTTCAGTCTAAATGATTTAGTAAGATGTCCACAAGGTCTGATGGTTGCAGTTTTCAAATTTAGGAGTGTATTTTAATACGTTCAGCCCAACTCCTATTTCAGCTCAGTCTCTCCCAAGCCTAAGGCAACTGCATAGCTTATCTTCACCGCTTTGAAGTTTCTTTCACATTACAGCACTGTGGTTAACCACACCCTTTTGAGAGATGGTTAGCTATAACCTACAATCACTGAAAATTGAGAGAAGAATAAAGCCTGTGGCAAAATTTGGCCTCTGCCCCCCCTGGAACACTAATTATTCTGGGTCCATGTAGTTTGAGCTAACGTATGTTGCCATTCACGTCAACTTCTAGGATTTATGCGTATTTCTTACACTTTCAAAGAGACATACAATCATTATCTGAAGATTTTTGCAGCCTCTTCAAATTACAATTACTCCATGAAGTACAGTCTGAGGCATGGAAAAGCAAATTTTCAAACAGCATTGGAACAAATGGGTGTTTATTTATACAGTCAGTTGGTTTGGTTACCATGAAGGCTCAGAGCTGAGTATGACTGTCTGCAACGTAACACAAAAAAGCAGGAGCGCAATCTCACACGCATTTTGCACAAGGACTTCTTCAAAAGCCCCAAGGACAACGTGGCTGCACCAAGGCTGCAGGAGAAGTGCACTCCAGGATATGTTCCATGTGCTTAGTTCCCAAAACATCCAACCCAGTAGTTTTCACACTGCAATTCACTCTCTGCCTATGCACCTGGGTTTCTTTCCAGCCAGAGAGTGCCAAGGGAGAGAGGGAGGAATGGTGCACACCTGAATCTTGTTCAGACCTGCAACCAGCACACAACTGGACCTGGAAGGGATACCTGGGTTATATAACTTCAAAGGAATTTGGAATCCCTAATGCCATGTAATCCTAGGAGGGAGAAAATCTGCAAGAGCCATGTAATCAACACAAAATCACAGAGGAATCAAGTTCTTCTTAAAACATAATTTTTCTCTAAGGAAAAATTAAAAGAAAATAAGCCTCTTGGACAAAACATTGTCTACCCATTTTCAATTGCTCCTGATATCCATATTTGTGGCTGTTTCTGTATTTCATTGACGATCAAGGGGGTAAGATAAAAAGGATCTCTTCAGAAAATGTTTTAAAAGTTCTCAAAAACCCTCTATGATTTTGGCTTTTTAAAAGGAAACAAATACCAAGAGAATCAAATGCAAACAACAACAACAAAAAAGTATATTGTGTTTCCTAATTAAAGACTAGTTCAAACAGGAACCTTGTCAGCAACTCCACAGGTCAGATCCTTTATCTTTCCTAATCAGTACATCTATGGAATCATGTTGGAGAAAGATGAAAAGCTAGGGTCATATCCAAACACAAAAGAAAAACAATAGATAGCTTCTGAGAAGAAAATCATAACAAAGAAGCTGCATTAATGAAATGTGCTCGTGAAGTAACCTGCTATCAACAGCCAATGAACATGGCTAACTTCCTAATGAAGTATGGAAACACTTCAAGGGTGAGGCTGCAGATGTGCATCCGAAAGCCAGACATGTGCAAGTCCATATAAAAACCACCTGAAATAACAACCTAAAGAACTTTTTAAAATAGGGTACTAGTGAGCACAGATTCTTGACTATTTCTCTGAAGAGGAGTAAAATCAACAAGCTTTAAAGTGGAATCTGTCTTTAATCAGATATGTTTTGTTATCTGCTATGGGAGCACAGTTTTGCAACTGATGGAAAGCAACAGGAGATGGAAGTCAAGTAGTCTGGAATATCAATAATGAAAAAAAACCAGCAAGAGAAATCAGAATCTCATTGAACCTAAACAAATTGAATTGTTCCTACTTTTCTCCATAAATTCTCATTTTTTGTAAGAAATACAGACCAATCAAGTACAAATATGACTTTTTTCATCAGGTGCGCTCTATTATTTAGCTTCCAATAATCCCAAATCAGCAACCAAGTTATTGTCTTGTCAGAACACCTGAGTCACCCTGATTTCATTCTTCAGGAAGTCGCTCAAGCACGTTTGTTAAGTTTTTTACTTAACTACTTTTACTGTCTACAAATGAACATCATGATAGGCACAAAGAATCTGCTGATGAACCCTTGTTATTTTTATGATCTTGAGTATCAGTTAGGATTTCTGAATAAAGAGTGTAAAAGTGAAATTCAGAATACAAAAGTGGCCAGGGAGATAATCTGAAGCAAGGAAGGTGTATCTTTGATGGAAGAGGATCAGATCATGGTACACTGAAGAAAACTGGGCATAAACAAGCCCACAGGCCCGGGCAGGATGCACCCTGAGTGCTAAGGGAGCTGGCAGATGGCATTGCTAGGCAACTCTCAGTAATCTATTAAAACAGGAGAGGTACTACAAGATTGGAAGAAAGCAAAACTCATGTCTATCTTCAGGAAGAGCAAGCAGCAGAACCTAAGGAGCTGAGGCTGGTCAGTCTCACCTCAGTCCCTAGGAAGGGACTGGACCAACTAATCCTGGAAACTGTTTTCAGACTCACTAAAACAGCAAAAAAATCAGAAACAGTCATGGATTCACCAAAGGCAAGTCATGCTTAAGTAACTTGATATGATGAAATAACTGGTCTGGCAGAAAAGAGGAGAGCAGTGCACGTCACCTCCTTTGGACCTCAGTGAGCCTGAGCCCTTTGACATGGTCTCCCATAGGATCCTATCACGTGCAAGGGAGAGAGCCAGTTTTACTTCCATAGATTTTCTGTAAGACCATCCACAGATGGATTTTGAAACTTCATTCAAATAGTACTTGATTCACAGAAGCACACTGCCAGCAACTTCAACATAATTTCCAGGACATTCCAGGAAAATTCCATGTTCAGTAAAATAAAGAATATATCCCAGAAAGAGATCATAAGCATATCTGGTATTTAAAAACATTTTTTTTCTTTCTCTACCATATGACTTTCAATGTAAAAATTGGATATGCTTGTAAAGATGCACATTCCTGTCTTGAAAATTCTAATCCACAGTTCTGGGCTACAGTTTTTCAAAGTTACAAACACAAACTCTTCAAGAACAGTATAGAGAAGTAAGTTTGGGAAGGCATATTGAATTAAAAGTAACCCTGTAGATCAGAAACATAAGTAGACAACCTAAAGAATATATAGTTGCTTAATATATGATGAGTCTAAGGAGAGCAGAGTTCATGGCCTCAAATATAAACAAATGGGTCAAAGAACTGAAATGTTCTAGTCATGAAACTGTGCCAATCTCATGATGAAATACAGACATTTTACCACTGTTTTCCTTATCTGTAGAAAAAATTCCCAGAAGTTCCAGTCTGCTAAAATGGAGTTTACAGAGGCCAGTGAATTCATATTCATTCTTAATACTAAGGATTTCAGAGAAAGTTGAAAGCTGTGCCAGGACTTAGCAAGTGCTCACCTTAGGAACAGCAAAAGTAATGTTTGGTTTGAATTCTGCAACATTACACAGGAAAGTCTTTACCTTGATTTCAGAGATTTGAGACTAAGTCAGCAGTTTCTCAAACTTGTTTCATTCTTCTGGCACTATTTTTTAAGGTATGAACACACAGAGTATTTTTGCTATGGGTATGAATGATTTTTAGAAGTTATTTTCCAGATTCAAGACACAAATATTGTAGTGAGATGAATAATGAATTGTTTTTCTTACAGTTGTCAGAGCTGCATTTCATGAAAATGTACACTCGAAGTACTGATACAGCCAAAGATATTTTGATGACACTGAAATGATGTGGCCAAAACAAGTTCAATTTCTCCTATACAAAATAACCAGAGATTTTAGGAATTTCATGTATGGAAAAGTTACTACTTTACTGTATCCAAGAAATAATGTAATCTATCTTCCTTCAAGTTTATTCTGAATTCTTTAGACAGCCTCATAACACAAAACCTTTCCAACACTTCAGCCCAGCTATCTGTGTGTACTCCACATACCACAAGGAGTTCTACTGACCATGATACAAAGGTGATGATCAGTCCACTTAAATTTTTCCTTCACAAATCCAGTGAACATCATAATTAAAGTAAAAAGACCAAGTTGGGAAATGCAGTTAAGTGGAAGTTCCTTTCTTTTGCAGGGGAATAAGAGAGTTATAACTGATTTCCTACCTTGCACCATCAGCATGGGCTCCTTTCCACCGCCGTGTGCCAGCATCTCCCTACGATAGCGCTCCCCCATTGCCCTGGAGAAACACAGGTGTTAGAGCCATCTGCAAACACAACCTGTCCAGCCTTCACTCAGGTTTGCTTCTAGGATCTCTACAGACCTCCAGACAGAGACCAAATGAAATTTTCTACCCTGAAACAATGGCTGGTGCCACATTAGCTCCTCAAATTCAAATTACATTTAAAATTCCATTATGAGGAACTGAACTAGAAACATTTTATGTATAGGAGTGTGTGTTGGTGCCTATAGAAGTTAATTTGTGAAGAGCATTTCAGGCTTCATTGTGCCCAAGGGAAAAGTTGCTCTGTTACTATGTCCTGAACATTCAGCAAAGGTATAAGAATGCTTACAATTTGTGACCTCACAATTTGCTTTCTTAATTTCACAAAGCAAAATGAGTAGGAAAGCTCCACTGAGCTTTGATGTTGGTGACATGAAGCTTGTTTAATACAGTTGCTTTGATTTCAATAGAAAATTACAAGTTATTAGGCATCAATGAATTTCAAGCTCTCTAATTAGATCTAAATAAGGATTTCAGTGTCTCCCCACTGACACACCTGTATTTTAAAACATTGGCACATTTTTTTTTGCACCAATGAACATGTCCCAAAGTATATATATACACACACACACACGTATATTTGTGTGTATATATATATATATATATATACATATTTCTGTGGTTATTTCCTGCTTTGTAGTATCTTAAAATCAAGAAAAAACACTAACAACTAATTTGCGTCCACAAAGCCCACCACCTAATTTGTTTCACGTTTTCCAGAAGCAACTAGCATTTCATTCTATTTAACATTTCTGTTTAAACATTTCTGTTTTTACCTGTCAAATGGGTTCTGAGCAAAGCACTGTTTCCACACCATAGAGGCAACAGCCCTGGACATGAGGTAGGAGTAGTATTTGGCACCGTAGCCCACAAGGTGACTGAATCTCAGCTGCCAGGCCTGTAAAATGAAAAAGAACCCAAACCCCATGTAATCTTTTAAATTCTTTTTGTTGTTCAACATTTCCTTATGTATGATGGAAGAAATCTGATCCTATTAATGACAAACAAAAAAGAAAAAAAAAAAGAAAGAAAAAAAAGCCACCAGAAATAAATCCCAGAATGAACAATACTTTATCAGAAGAAGCATTTTTCAATCTAAATGGTGTGCATGCAATAGGCTGATCATCAGGATTGAAACCATATATAAACAGGATCAGAAGGGGAGAAAATAAAGCAGTAAAATAAATCACTCATATCTGATAATAGCTGTGTAGTTCTACTGGTCTTGAACAAAGCCCACAATTACCTTGTTACAAGTAACACAGTATTTTATAATTTTCCATGTGGGTATGTGCAGTATCACATTCAGAAAAGTTCAACTTATAATTTTTGTCAGAAACAAAATGGTAATAGTGATTTGTGTTTAATGCTATAAAAAAATACAGCTTTCCATGTGGCAGCCATCTTCGAAGTACACAAATTCCATCCACATGCAATGCCATAATTCACAGACTTGTCTGCACATTTTTAAATGTGTGTATATACAGCAGATTATAATCCACAATTATATTGCTATTCATTTATGGATTGTTACTTCACATAATGACTCATTCAAGTGATGATAGACTTTTTTTTAATGCTTTTTAGTGTTGACTGTTTCCTTATGTTTTCTTTGCAAAGAAAATCAGAACTATCAGCCTTATCTTCACAGAAATCAAAATACTTTTTTCTTTTTATTTCCCTGACTGCAACAGAATAATTTAAACTGTGACAGACCTCCAAAAGTCATCTGGTCCAACCCTCACTCAAAGCAAAGCCAGCTTTGGAGAGATTTCTTAGGGCCCTGTCTAAAGTCTCCAGGGATGAAGATTTCATCACCTCTCCAGTGTGATGTGTTAAGCAAGTAGTTCCAACCTGAAATGCTGTTTCCCAACAGATTGAAATGAGAATGGATGACTGTAGAAAGGAAGGAGTATGAAACCTCCTCTGCCCTTTGGTTCTGAGGAAACTCCAAAGAGAAAACAAGTGCCCTATCTTCTTTGCCTTCCTATCCAAAGTCAAAACTCTTATCATTTTTGTGATATGTCTGTTGTCAAGATTTTTGCAGGTACTATAAAAAACAGAGTTTCAAAGAGGAACTAAAAGATAAACAATAATGTAGCATAACAGATGTTTTAAATTTAAGTCCATGGGTTCTCAGATACTTGTTCTTATCTACAGTCAATGGCTGAAATTCTGATGAGGCCAAATAAAAAAGTGAAAGGACGTATGTAATTTTCCAAAACTATTTGTCTTTGTGATTCTTTAGCACACTGTAATTAATAAATTCCTTCTTTTTTACAGCTGAAATAAACTATGCTTCTTTATTCAAGAAATTCCTGATTATTATCTTACTCTCTATTACCCCAAAAGATGTATGTCTATTCTAAAAAAAAAAGACCAACTGAAAGGGTGGAAAAAAGCAAGTATTTGGCTTTTATTTAGTCTTTTTTCCTTAAAAGAAAAGAGAACAAACAGTGCTTAATAATCTAAATTACTTCCAATAGCTCATGAGAAATAAGTTGCTAGCTATACGACCTTCTCTGAGCAACAGCTACAAATAAAGTTCTCAAAGTCAGCTGTAGCTCAACCATTCAAAAGCTACTTTTTACAAGATGGTTACTCCACCCTAAGACAGGCGCCCAAAACAAATGGAATTTGCCATGGGTGAGCAATCGATCCTGTACTGGTGACCTACACAACCAAAGTAGGAGTAGCAAGGTTAAATGAGATGAAAAAAGTCTTCAATTTTCCTATGGGTCTTGATGCATGGTGCAAATTCTTTAAAATTATTGACTTTTTTTCTCTTTAAGGTAAAGCACTGTACTGAATCTCACTGTAATCCAAGTGTATTACAACATCTAGCTCAGACACAGAGTCTCCACTTTGCTTTGAAAGGTATTTTGGTTGCCTTTGAAAGGTATTTGGTTTGGTATATGTTTATACTTTAGAGCTAGAGTTTTTCTAACTAGTCCCTTAATTACAACCATAATCATTAAACTAAAAGCACATTTTGAAACAGAGCAGAGAGGCTACATTTTTAGAAGACTGAGCAGGAAAACATGTCAGTTTCTTTTATAATGTTTTAAAAGTTATGATTAGAAGTTTCTACTCTCTCTCTCTCTGGAATGTGGAAAACTTTACTGACAAATTGGTTTCACATACTCAGAAATGGTTTTTAGGCTACAAACAAAAATAATTTCCAGGTGTTTGGCATACTGAAGGATATTTCTACCTCTCCCATCAGAAAGGAATTACTTTGATGATCATATAAGCTCTAACTAAGACAGTATGTCTTACTTGAAACCTCAGATTATACTGTTTCCTCAAATCTCTTGGCATTTAATGGTCTGCATCTAAACCAGCTCATCTGCACTTCCAGGTTGATCAACTGCTCAATTTATTGGGTTTGTTGAAACTCTGTATCACAATTAAGCAAGGAGAAAAGAACAACTTCTCAGCAATCTGTCCAAGACCAAAAGCTTGATTTCAACATCTGCACCTAAAATGGCCTCAGTACACTCTGCTAAATTTTGTTTCACTTTGTCTTTGCTGGGCTTTACTGACAAATGTCACATTGTTTCCTTTCATAAGAAAAAAGGAAACTACAGAAAGACCAAGGAATGACACTGCTCATCTCCTTATCTGCATCTGGGGAGGCTTACAAATATGATGAAGTGGAAATTTCAAAAATTTATTTCGGAACAGAACAGTATCTAAAACAAGAAACAGAAATGGAGGGTGAGTCAAACTGAAACTAAGATTGTTTTCCCACTGCAAACAGCAGTAAAGGAAAACCAATAACAAACAGCGCTATTCCCTACTGAAATTTGAAGCCTGTAATTAATTTTTTTTAATCAGTACAGATTTTCCCCACTCTAGAGCATGAATAACTCTAGCATTTCATCATTTCCTGTCACTACTTTTGTCCAAGTCCTCACACTAAGTTCCTGATCAGGAACTCCCGATGTTCAATATTACCCAGAAACCATTACATTATTCAAGTACATTTTCTGATTCTATTCTGTCCTAATAATTAACTTTTCAAGACTGGACTTAGCTACCTATAAAAATATATTTAAACAATAAAACCCCATCCTCTACCCTAATTCACAAGAAGCTACCTGCCCACATAAAAAACATCTTCCTCTCCTCCTACTTCATACAGAGGAGAGATTATGACCTAGGCAATAACATGTTCAAAAACCACAAGAATATACAGGCTACTGCTCCATTAAAAAGTTCTATGATTAATAAAAAGACACCCCCCATTACTGGGGTGATTATCACAAAAAACATTTAAAAATATTTCTCACAAAAAAGAGAGACATTTTAAGAGATTATCACAAATATTTAAAACTAAATGATTGATCTTGTAGCATAAAAGTCCATTTCTCCATGGTAATAAATTCAGCTATAAGATGACTTGATTTCTTGTCAAGGAGATATTTCTTCATTAAAAAAAAAAAAAAGACTTATCAAATTCTCTTTTGGACAGGGTAAAGGCTAGACATGCAGAACTAGGGCAGTCTCCTTATTAAATGTTATATTTTTGGTAAGCAGCTAGAAAGTTAATGAAGACTCTGGGTAATTGCTTACTTCAAAAAGTTCCATGAACCCATTCCAGGAGTTTATAAAACAGTGCATTTTACAGCATAGCCCATGGGTTATGATAATATGCCATCCACAGGTCATGTTCATGCCTGCTTTTTATTCAGCACAACAGACTGCAATAAAGGTGTGTGACTGATCCACTGCTGTTATTAAACAGACTTTTTTTCCCACCAACATTATCAATCTTTTCTTATAACCATGTCTGAAGCATTTCCAAAATTCCATGTGCAATGGCTTTCCACCCCATCATGTGAATACAAAAATACCTCACTGATACTTTGTATTCTCACACCTTATCAGGAGTTTTTTTAAAGTCCTTGTAGAATACATTCTTAGGGTAAGATTCAGTTCATTTTACTCTAGCTACCTAAACTATATGTGTCTTGCCCAAACTAGTCACATAGGCCTCCCTTGTAGTAGAGGACAGAAATATTTATCCTGTTATCTTTTGAGAGGATAGAATTACTTCTTTAGGAGGAATCTGAATAATTTACTACACCTTCCATCTTCAAAAGTTAAGCCCCTTTGTTCATTTTAACAATATGGTAGGATCAGTTAAACGAAACTATTTCAAAGGTTACATTACTTTAGGATTCAATTATTTGAATTTTAAATTTAGAACTGTTAATATTGTCACAAAAATAATCTGATACAAAAATTTATATGTGACGGTAAAAAGACAAAATTGAAAGAAAATCTGTAGGCATCTTAATATATACTAAGCTAGCTTTTGCTTGACTGGCTAAACATGGTTCTGGAAGGTTCCACTAATTTCATCATAAATCAGTTCTACAAAATCCTACTTCACCTTCTGAAAAGAAATCCTACAGAAATTCTTGACTATTGCTTGAACTTTTCAAAACATTCTTCCAACAGTTTCTGCTTCAGGTACTTTAAAGTACATTTATGTCCATTTTGCTTTGCATCTCAAGACAAAAAACACAAGTGAGAACCTGAAAAGTCTCAATACTAAATTAAGGGAAGTACTCATGTCATTTAAGACTTCTAATTACAAGAAGTGTGCTACAGTAATTACATCAATGAGAAAGTTGTTGAATTGTTTCCGTGAAGAACAGTATTTGATGGAGATGATATCTGGTACCCTCCCCCTTCTTAATTAAAATTTTATTCTGGCAAGAAACCCAACAAAGGAGCAGCCAATTTATTTCCTTCAGGGGCTACTGGGCGGAGAAGCCCTTGTGTCTGGCACTCAGGTGACACTGTTGTTCCTAATGCCCTTGAATTTAGCTATCAGCAGGGGTGGATAACTCTGGGAGTTCAAGGAGAAGCTGCAGGCTCTGGTTCCTTGGAGCCAGGAGAGAAGGGCAGATAGCATGGGAATCAGCACAGGCCATTTCCCTCTGCTGAGGCTGAGGTTTACCAGTACCAGCAGAAACCCAGGACAATGCTGCTCTGCCATGCAGACAAGCACACTTTGGCCAGTGCTTTGAAATGGCTGATGAGTATCAGAGTGCAGAGTTTGCAAACTGTTTGTGCCACCTTTGGAGAAAAGCTGTAGCATGCCCTGATTGCAGAAACAACTCTCTCCATAGGTAAGCAGCAGCTTGCATGGTCAACTTACATTCTGGATTTTTGACCTCAACCCCTCTAAGTTTTACAGAATTACATCATCATTCTTCTGGAGTTTCACAATAATAATTAAATGCAATAAAGAACCACTTTCTTTCCTGAAGTTTCTAATCTTGCTTAGAATAGCAGAAAACTAATTTCAAGAAACCTCATCTCATGCTGCATCTCTAACTCGCCTAATATCATTACTCTTCAGTTTTCCAGTGCTCTGCATTTCTGGGTTAGGAATGGAGAGAACACAAAGTAAACCAAACCAGAGACACCGCTGACATTTCAGAAAGTGAGTCAAGCAAGAGATTAAGTCTTCAATTTATAACACTTCTGTGTTTTTATTATAAAATGATAAATAAATCTAGCAAGGGAGGAAATGTAAATATTTTTGCAGTTGTTTACACTAAGGAAGAGGAAAGGAATTTAACATTCAATTAACCACTTAGGTGATTCTAGATATGTACCATATGGTCTTTGAATTGCTTAAAGAAAAATATTTCATTTTTACTTATAAACTATTCATGAATTTGAGCTGCTTACAGCAAAATCATTTAGAACTATTTACTCTATACCCTCTTCTCCCCAGAAATGGACTGAGGGAAGGAGATCATAATAAAGAATACTGACATCAAAAATCTGTACATCTGATTTGCATTGCTTCAAATCTTTAAAGGACACAGAGATATGAAAATTGATTCTTTATTGTATCCTTTAACCGATCTTATTTGGACAAATTAAGAGACAGTGTTACTTGTAAAAATTACAGCTAGTCTTTCAAGTAAAATATAAGAAATTTGCAAACGTACGATTCTCAAACAAATCTTTCATGTCTTACTATGCAATTCTACACAGATAGACATACACATGCAATAACCCCCTCTTCAATTATAATTAGTAATTTCTATTATTGCCTAAGCTTTAAATACATAAGCCTGAGATACACAGAATCAGGTCACTGTTTCCTTTGCATACAGACCTGCACTGAAGCCCAAATTTTTTACACTACTTTTCCAATTAAACCTAATTTTAAGTATTGACCTATTATTTTAAAATAAACATCATGAACACTGCTTAAAATAAGCCCTTACAAAACCAAGAAATACCTTAAGCAACATGGTAACTGCAAAATGTATTTGCAAGTACAACTTAATCAAGTAAAGTATCTGAACCAACACTGGAAGATGAAATCACTACCTGTTTACTGTTTATTTACTATCTTTTACTAGAGTAATTTTAGCAATGGATTGAAGGGATCACAACTCTAATCCTTAATCTGCCACAAGTGCAGTGTGAATTTAAAGAAATTACATTCATCTCATCTCAGCCACCTCCTGTGAAGCAAGGGTGCTAATAGTTCCTCTGTCTTGTTCTTTTCTGGTTTGACTTTTCATAGAAAAGATAGTCCCCCACAGCACTTGAAGAGAATTTCACTTCAGACTCTCTAGGCTGTGTTTATGGCAATGAGGTATTCAGCTGTATATATCACTGTCAAATATAGCTCCAGTAATGCAATCTCAGGGGGGAAAAAGAACATGTGAGCCATGAAAACAGATCTATATCAAACTAGATGAAGCTATCTGTGCTTTCATATGTATGTACAATACATCTAAATATATTCAGAATTTTAACAGGAGATGTATGCAACTGCTTCTTGCACTGCTTCTTAAAATGGTCTCCCACATGGTAAATATGGCAAATGCTATCACTAAAGTATGTTTGAGTTTCATGGGGCTAACACTTGGAAAAAGAATTTCCTTAAAAGTGCTTCATATCTTATGATATCTGTAAACACTCTACTGCTGTAGATAGTTGCCCAGTGAATAGTGTCATATAACCACTGGAAAACAAATCTTCAGAGTATTTGCTATCAGCATTTTCTTTATCATAAAATGAACTCAACTCCACAAAGACAGAAACCTAAACAAACCTTGAAAGGTGACTTTAAGAGCTTTTGAAAGTCCCAGCATCTACTTTAATACTGACCTCAGCAGGGCACCAATCTTCTTGAAATGGCTTTTAGCTATTAATTATTTATAGAGCTATCACTTCCCCAGAGTTCACTGTGCACTCCTTTATTAATCTTTTCCTCAGACCCAGACTCTTCAATTTGATTTTACAGTATACTTTTAAAAAGGCTCATATGAAAACTAATCCAGGGACTTGCACTCTGTATAAACAACTTTAGTTTCCAACATGGCAAGGTAAAAAATTACCTTGAAGGGGTTACACAAACTTCAAGGGGTTGAGTAATAACATATGACTTCGTCTCTCTTCAAAACTCAAAAAAGTTCAATATGAGCAACATCACTACCTTTCAAGTAACTGCAGAGGGAGAAGCAGAAAAGCCATCCTCTATGAAGGCTCTCTGGCTTTACTATGAAACTTATGTCTCTGTGATCTGCAACAGTGGTTTCTCTAAAACTGCCTACAAGATGTGTGAGACATACTGGGTGTCTGCTTCCCTCTTCAACAAATGAGAAAAAAAATTAACAATACTTTAAAAGATTAGATACTACCCATAGTCACACTTGCTATAAATTACATAATTTTTCCTCTCCTACTATTTTCTCATTAATAAGAAACAAATAATCACGGCCTCAATTCCAAATTTTTTTTCATAAAGATTTTCAATACCATTTACGTATGCCCATATAAATTTCTCTTTGCTAGCCCAATACTGGATTTCCTTAACTTTCCTCATAGTTCCTGTTTCCAATCTGGACAGATTCCTGGTGATGTCCACTTAAAATGTCCCTGTCTGAAACTAAGCTTCCACCTGCTTTTCAGCATGTTTTCTGTGTGTTGACTCAGCAACAAATCTACAGCTTCGTAGTGCCATTATGACTTGCAAGTGTTAGAAAGCTTGTTAAGCATAGAGTTATGCTATCAATTACTTACATCCTGTTTCCAAGATCAATCAATGTCTTAGGGAGAAAGTGGATTTTTCTATCTGAGGCAGTTCTTAACAAAACTGGAGTTATTTTGCTCACTTGACTGTTCTCAAGGTACTTACAAGCTGCTTAATAATTGCTGCAATTACTTGTTGAGTGACAAAATCTGAACAATTAGTCTACAGTTCCCAAGTTCTTCTCCCTTCATAAGAGCAGTTATCATAACACTACTACTTTTTCATGAGTTTGAGAGTGATAATTCCTCCAAGTCACTGACTGTTCTGACAAGCTTAAATATTCTGAAAATCTGACTACATCTAATCTAGTAATTCTATTTTAATCTGTAATCTCACTACTGTTTTAATCCATCTCAAAACCTGCATGTATTACTTACCTAATCAAAATTCACTTATTGTTCAAAAAATATTGAGGCAGAACAGAATATCACTGCTTTCTCTGACATTTATGTTGCTCTTTCTCCCACTCTCCTCTTGTTTCTTGAGTAATTATGGAATTCTATTACCTTCTCTACTTGCAAATCTCAACTCAGCCTTTCTAGCCTTTTTTGTTCTGAATTCTTGCATTCTTTTATTAATTATCTCTAGTCGTACAATGATTTCTACTTTTTATTATCTTAATAAAGTTTTACAGGGCTTGGTCCTTTACTGCCAAATCTTTTTTGCATCAGGATGGTTTGTATCCTTGGTTCAGTCTCTTGGATAACTACATAATGTCTTTTGAATCATCATACTTAGCTATGTTCCAGTTCCAGCAAATATCTGGCAGCCTTCCTCTTTTTGATGCATTGTTTTTAATTATTATTGCTGGGTTTGGTTTCTAAGCTGCTTGAAACTTCCACAGTTTTACTTCTGGTTTGTTAGAACTTATCCTGTATTCTGTTTTTCACACTTTTATTGGCTTTTACTTTTCCAATAACCTCCCTTTCTCAGATAGTCAGTTTTCTCCCACTGAGTTCTTTTTAGCATCTTATTGATTAGCACCATAAATTTTACTCTCTCATCTGCCACCCAGAATTTTTTTAAAAGCTCTTTGCCAATAGCACCCACTCTAGCTTGTAACTGGTTTTTGACATTTTCTTTAATCTGGCTTTCAGTTTTCCTTAGGTTCTAAGGTTACATCATAGTTTAGCCTAAAAAATATAAAATGAGTTTTGGAAGGTTCTAGACAGAATAAATATGAAGTGAAATTGCAGTTTAAAATTTAATAGGTGGCCACTACTTAGCCTTCCTTACCAATAATTTTAAGATTTATGTTCACCACTTGAGTTAAGTTTTCAGAATTCAAAACCACTTTTACCATCAGAGGTTAAAGGTTATCTCTTATTTACTTTAAGCCAGCTGCCTCATTGCTTGCTCAGTCTATTTATTCTTTTTATATGTATTACTGATATTCACATGAAATTTTATACAAAAACAGAGTTATATATAACTGCACATTAGTAGTCACTCCAAAAACCTAACAAGAAATCCTAAGACAACAGATGCCACAAGAACACAGATGGCAAATTCTGTAATAAGATACTTCACTCAAACTGCCAGCCAGCCCTCAGTAGGCTGAGGAATAAGCCTGTTAAAACTACACTCTCTTGCACACAGATTTTCTTCAACAACAACAGAACAGGAGGCTTTGGCTCACGGCAATCATGTGTGATGCAAAAACTATTTTCTCTCTGTAGAGAAGCCAGTTCTGCCTATTGACATCAACTCCTCCTCAGCTGACCAAACACCCATGCCTCTGCATGTTCCCTGTTAATGAAAAACTTGTGTTTTCAGCTCCCATGGCAAGCCACATCTTCCCATAGTGCCTGACAGCCTCCCTGAGCAAGCACTCCAAATGTTAGGTTGCATCTCATCCATTGATTTCCTTTGTCAGGAACATGACAGACACAACCACAGCAAGTTAAGACAAGGACCTAGGTGGAGCCTTCCAAGGTCAGGATCCCTGTCTGGGCAGAGTCCTCCCAGCTGCAGGAAGAAGACAGACTAACAACCACACTGGTGATACACCATTTTCATACACATCTTTGCTCTAGGGTATCTCTCACAATACCTGCCTTGTCTTCTGTTGGCAAACTTGGCTGGCTAACACTTTTGGTCTCACAGGTGTTTTGGTCTTTCCAAACACTAGTAACCATAGGCCATGCTGCCAAAGAAACTTACACTCTGGACAAAACTATATAGCCATAATTAAACCTGTAACCTGATGCACACTTTAAGGTACCAGTAAAGTACCTTCTGAAGTATCTTCTGAAGTAATCTGCATTTTTAATATGTTAAAACAAAAAGGCATATATAGCAAATTATTCAGTGTTCCAAAAAATATCAAAGGCACCCTGCATACCAACATGTCGCCTCCTATCAAAAGTAATTATAATGATGTGTGTAGTTAAATTCCAGCATCTCACCTTATATTCAAGTACCACACAAGAAATTCAGCTGCTTCTGGAAGAAAAGCCTACCAGAAGACCATGTAATTTTGAAAAATGTAAAAGGGACTATTTGGCAGTCATCTAAAAAGGAACCCAGATTCCTTGTGCCTCACTCTTCAAAATCATTTTTCCTCACAGTCACAGTCAAACCATCTCCCACCAAAATTCCAGATTAGGAAAGGTTACTACAAGGGACAGACAATTAATATATTGAGTCCATAATTTTCTGAAAATAAGAATTAATAACTCAAACTACTTCACAAAGAAAATACACGTATGATGATCTGGGCAGGTGGTGTTTATTGTACTACTACTTCATTATTGAGAGCTCTTCCTGTAACTGGAGGCTGCAAACTCCACTATCATTGCAGAGTCTGTTTACCCTGTGTGTCATTTTCTTTACAATACTGAACCAAGCCCCCAGTAGGAGATAGGAATTATTATGCTTGGCGAAGGACTAGCAATGGCATATCATTAAGTTTTGATAACTGTCTCAAAGGAAAGTACTCTTCAAGTCTGAACGTGGGGAACATGAGTGGACTAAGCAACAGATTAAGAGGAGAAACTTTGATCATGTCTCAGATTGATCAAAGGGTCACCCGATACATTTTCAAAAGCCTCTCTGGGCATCCTGTGGACAAATGTAGAAGAGACCATGGGAGACACTCTAAAAGCAGACAGTATCATCAACTGCAAGGCAGGCCATAATTAATGAAAACTGACTTCACAAGAGATAAGAAATAAGCTATGATTTGAACAAAAGTTTGGAGCAAAAGCAGAGTACTGAATTCCCCACAGTGCACAGATTTTGACAAAATGTACATTCAGGAAGGAATGGCTGGAAAATATATGGTCATTACTAGTATGTTTATCTTGCTTACCTAAGAATCAAAAAGAAGACTGGCTGCTTTTTAAAGGGATCACAAGGACTCAAGAATCCAGTGAATAGCAAAATTGCTATTCGCTTTCCAAACTCAGTAACACTAATCTCCTCTGGCAACAAAAACTGCTGGACTCTACAAAAACAGGCAGATACATTTCCTTGCCCCCTGCCTGGCAATCATCAGCTTCTGGATTCAGTAACAGAGCAATGAAATCCCAGTGGAATTTCATCCTCCAGGAGCCAGCAGTAAACCCTGTATACTTATGAACAGATAAGCAATGGCCAGCCAGAAATTGAGATTTGCATTATTCAGACAAACAAAGTCTAGTGGGGTGCTGTTTCTCCGTGCTTCCATCTGATTTCCTTTCTGCCTTGCATGTGGCACCAGCTCCTGTGCCTGTCTGCATCAAAGCAGTCAAATCAAACATGGCTGTGTGCAATGCCTGCTGCCCCAGTGCCTGCAAAATCTGTTTGAATGGAAAATACAGACTTCAACAGGACTTATTTTCTGCTGTCTCTCAACAGGGCTTCTTTTGCACTATCCCTCCTACTGTTAGCATGTAACACATGATGCTTAGGTTTACCTTAAACAAGTACAGCCCATAGGTGCAGCAGCAGCTTTTACTTACTAGGTGTAGTCTGTATGCCTCATTTTAAAAGCATTGTAACAAAAAGACACGTGCAAATTGTCCTATTATCTGAGCTGTGCCTGAGAATGACAGAAGACACATGCTGTGCCTCTACTCCAGAAAATAAGTCTGCACAATAAGACTGAAGCCCAACCAAGTACATTCACAGGATATATACTGCGTTTACATGCCTGTCAAGAGCAGTGGATTATGGTTCATCAGGAAGAGATAATAATGGATGCTTGCAGCCCTGACAGACAATGCTGCTACAGAAAAAACACATTAATGCAGTGAAGATCTTCACTAAGGAAGAAATTCTCTTATCCAACACCACTAACTTAAGACGTAGAAGCCTGACTTAACAATACATAATGGAATCTAAAGGTATAGAGAACAGCTAAATTCAAATAATCAAAACACTTTGTTTTCTCGGCCAGCTCTGCAAGTGCCTAGCCAAATAACAGACAAAAACTACCACCTCGTCCCTACTACTGAATTTCAATGTCTAGCTCTGAAATCAAATGAAAGGAAGAAATATACTCTTCACTTAAAAACTTCAACCCTTACTTCAAGGCTTTTATTTTTTTTATCTGGACTACAAATTAAACATGCGAACGTGTCTCAAGTTTAGAAGGAGGAACAGTGAAGGACAGCAAGACAAACTACAGACATTAAATACTCTACAGAGTACTAATGTTATTCTAATACATTGTTTCACAATATTTTACTGAAAATTTAAACTGTGTTACAGTTCTTGACACTAATTTTACATTCAATAAATATAAACATAGACTTTCAGATTATTCAGAAGTTCACAGTATATTTTGCTGGGATTAAGTTCCAGGCCAAAACCTGCTGTCCCACTTCGAAATGATCACAGCCTCACAACAAGATGTGACACTCTTTTGGAGGTGTGAGCAGGGGCAGTACAGTTCTGATGAGGGAACAGATCTCCCAACACTGTTCTCAGAGAAGGAAAGACATTTTGCCAAGGAGGAGAGTACATTTCCTGTGAAGCAGCAAAAGCATTTGGGTATTCTGACCACAGTGTCAAACGGTTTCAGGGGGGGTCCAGGCTCCAGGCAGGAATTCAGCTTCACACAGACCAGGAAATCCCGTGACTGCCGTAAACAAACTACATCTTTGGCTGTCACACGATGTACAGAACCAATGCATGTTGTGATGAAGATCAAAATTACATAGCTCAGTAGAACTCCGGACTTCTTCACTTTCACATCACACATGAAAGCATAAATGACATGACAAAGGTCACAGGAATACAGTGAGAAGAACACACTTCAGTTTCCTGCTTCACACTTTCTCTCATGCTGACAGCATACACACACCAATTGCACCACAGTGTTTTGCTTGCCTTTTATAAGCAGCCTTTGAAAAGCTCAAATAAACCCTCTTTCCAATATATTGTTTCCAGTGCCTTCTTTACTAAGAAAATAAAGGCAAGGTAATGAAGTTCATCATTAAAAGACTACATTTATACAAAAACATCCCTACTCTCTGGATAAAGTGAGTGAAAGAAAACTCTTTCAGTATAACAATACAGTAGTAAACACATGAGTGTGCAGGGCAAGGGTCATGGAGAGGAAGGGGCATTATTACGCTATCAAAGAAAAGATGCAGTTTATACAGTTATTCTGTTGCTACTCACTGTATTGGGTACATATGGCAATCCATAAACTTTCTCCTGTGTTTCCTTTAAAATTTCTGTGGTTGACTTTTTTAGAGGGTGTTTACCATGGTAGATTTGGTCCAAGACAGCATAAAAAACCTGAAGAGAGAAAACACAATTGTCTTTGGCACATGTTATTGGCATATGAAAACCAAAAAAGACACAAAGAAAAGAACATGAGAGATGGACTAGGGAGAGGGAATAGTTTAAATATATATGGTTTGGAAATCTTCTATAATTAGCATGACATACTAATGTTATACGAGGAGAGAAACAGATTTTTGGAGTTCATCAACCACCACCATCATGACCTTTCATAAATCCATGTTTATGTCACTTATCACACTGGGAGCACTAAACTGCACCTTTTAAAAAAGTTAAGATCTGTCCCTAAGGTCCTCCAGCAATTCCCCTTTTCAAGAAGAGTATTTTTAAATTTCTATTTTGAAGTTATTTAAGTGGACACTGCAAAATAAGCTATTTCAAGATGTGTACATGCAGCCATGAGAACACCTCACCCCTGCAGGGGCAACTTATGGCTTAGGCAGCGAACATAAGAATTATGTTAAGAATATGACAGAATCAATGAGGTTGGAAAAGGCCTCCAAGATTATCCAGTCCAACCTTTGACCTAAAAGCACCATGCCCACTACACAGAGCTGTAAACACTACTGAGTTTCTGTCAGAGCCCTGCAACAGGGTAGTAACCAAGGCCAATCTTTCCTTTATTTTAGCTCTCACCATCAGAGCAATAAATTGCTTAAGTGTAAGCTTAGCTGAGAGCACACTGCACCAGGAGGGTACTGTGCCAGAAGTAAGAGCTGATCCATAAGGAATTTTTATGCATGTGAACTACAGCAGAATGCAGGTGCATGACCATATATCTGAGGTGTTCAGAGAGTGGGAAAGCAGCACCATTAAAAAGACTTTCCAAGCAAAGACAGCAAGGCAGAGTCTCTGGAATGGTAAGAAAAAACATGAAAGAGGCATGGACAGAGGAAATTATTGCAGCCTTTTTTTTTGGTATGAAGATTTTTTTAGTATGAAGTATTTTGTAGAAGTGCAAGGAAGACAGAGGACACCCACTGCTTTACAACATGAGACATTTTTAAGTAGTTTGATCAATCCAGATGCTCAAGGGAAGAGATCAGGTCATCCCGTAATCAGCACACTTCATAGCAAAGTTGACAATAAGGAGCCTCAAAAAGCTTTTTTGCAAGGAATTAAGCAAATAATTTGGCTAGAGATTCAGGCCCAATCACACTCCTATAATGTGCAATACCATCCCCAATGACATAAACACACTGTTCCAGGAACTATAACCATGAAATTTTATGAAAAAAAAAAAGTTGTTTGGATGTTTTATGTTACCTAATTAACAAAACTCCTTGAACCTCAGAAAAGATTCTTTATTATGAAATGTTAGTACAAATAATTCTGAATTCCTTAACAATTTATCAGAATTCAGAATATTTTTATTTGTTCTGGATACAACATGTAGTTTCACCAAAAATGTGACCATTTCTAGAAGAGTTTAATCCTGTTTGAATAAGCTGTCTTCTAACATACAGAATTCTGATAAACCCTTTGACAGTCTCTCTTGGCAAATAACAAGACATTGGGGTTTTTTTTCCAAGAAAAACTGAATGTTATAAGCAGGGGGGTGAATAAACTGTGACTTGCAGGAGCTACTCATAGATTTCCTGCTTGCTCCTCATTAGCCATGGCTAAGGAGGAGAAGAGATGTCAGTAAGACTCAACTCACACAATCACCCATTAATGACACTGCAAGTTTTATGTCTCAGGTAGCAACACTGAGCAAGACATGTAAGCACTCAACATTGTCCATCTACTAACACAGAGTAGCCAGAAAGCATCTGTTTAGACTAAAAATATACAGAGAAACCTACACTAGACTGCAAAAATACTTTACTCTTACTTATCTGAGAAGAGAAAGAGACTTTACAACAGCTTTGCATTCCCAGTCACTAGAATCCCATTCTTTTTTTTTTTAACAAAAGCTACAGGTTTATGACAGCAAGGGCAACTAAGAGTATGACCCGCAGTAAGTACCATGAATAGACCTGAAAATTACCTCATGTAATAGTCCTAAAAAGGTCACTTTCTCCTGTCACCTTAGACCTTTTTAACTCTGCAGTAGTCATTTCACACTAACTTCCCCTCTCCTCTCTACAAAATCCAAATCAAACATGAGGAACTTCGGCATCTGACAACAGACTTTAGCTTCAAGCTTCAGCACAGCCTTGATCCTCTTTTTTCTATCTCCCATCTTTGTCTGGACCAGTCTGCAGTTGCTCTTCAGTGTTCTTCACAAGATGGGGGAACTGCATCTGCACTGCAGGGGACCTTCTCTAAAGTAAAATTTGGAGTGAAGTAGTTTGTGGTCAAGGAGCAAAAGCTCAACTCACAGCTAGGAAGTGGGGAAATGTCAAAGAAAGGCCAGTGAAATGTTCTGTCTAAAGAACAATGTGGTGACAGGGAAATGAGTCACTGAAGTCAGCTATAAGTTCTCCCTTGATCCTGGCACATGTACAGTGTGGGAAGAAAGCTGTGAGCCAGGCCACCTGGACAGCACGGTTAAAAAAACCATCCCTGAAAATAAACTTGGATGAACTTTATACCCACAATGCATTTCCATCTACAAACCACAGTTCTGTGTGTTTACAGAGGCCTTTGAAATGGGAATGGGAAACACATCCCAGGACCACAGGATTTTAGATGATACTGCTGAGAAGCAAGCTAATACTTAATATCAAGCAGTAGACAGAAGACGATTTCTAATTTCAGTAAAACACATTTCTCAAAATATGTAAAAAAATAAAAATGCCATCAAATGCTCATTAATTTTCATACTGTCTCTCTGTTTTGCACTTACATTGCTATTTATTAGTTTCACTTGATTCCAGTTCTTTCTAGCTCCTTGTCTGCTTAATAGCATTAATATGCACACACTCAGGCATTTTCCAGTGAAGGTACTACTGACTGAAAGACTCTGGGACTCAATCTGCCTGGCAAAAGCCTTAGGAGATGTATGGACTCTCCTATCTTTCCTTCTGAGTAACTGATTACACCACCTAAAAGAAAATTCAGAGGTATTACAGTTATGAAAAAGCAGCAATATTTCTTACTTTCATGTGCCAATAGACTTATTTCCTGAACAGACCACAGAAGAACAACTTCCAGGTGTATTCCACACTGCTGGAATATTTGTCAGCATTTTTTCTACTTTTAAAGGTCAAATATAGCTAACATAGCATCTAGCCATCAATACAGAATATAGTCTTTGCAAAGTCTGAATGAACAGTATTAGAATCATCATTCACAGTATTTTCAGGTATACAGCTAGCAGCATGTATATATTTTGGCATCTGGAAATTAAAATATATGTTGCTTCAATTAATTATTATACTTTTTAATTTGCATGACTTACAATATGCATTTCTAAAATGGAATATTAAATTTGTATTTGCCATGTAGTCAACTTCTCTGGGACATTTTTGAATTATTCAACAGAATAGCTCTGCCAATTTGTCTCTTTGAAATGAGCGCACACTTCTGCAGGTTTTACACCTGGCATCTCCTAAAACATAGTGCTGAAAGTAGGAAATGAATAATATTATTCAGAATGGCATTGTGGTCATTTGGCATGTGTTGAAACTAGTTTAACTTAATTTACACAAGAAAAATTTGATGGCAAGCAGCCTGCTAAATCACTGCCAGCAGCAGTCAATCATTAGGCACCCACGGGAACTTGAGCCCACCAGAAGTGGGTGTTCTTGAGCCACAGGCTGTGGAATGACTCCAAGACAGACTCTAAAGAGGCCCAGGGAACAGCTGAGGGCCAACAACAGCAGGGACATTGCACAGCCCCACCACAAGCAACTGATGCAATCACTTCTCCTTTTGGAATACTCTCTCCTGCACCACAGAACACGGAGGCCATGTCACTTGTGAATATATTTGTGACTTATACTGCTCGATATCTGAGCCCATTCAGCCTCCACAATGCCAATTTGGTCTCAAACCTTGACAAAATCATAGCAAGTACATGTAAAAGGTTGAAAGAAATCTGTCAGACTGATACGTAGCTGTTATGGAAAGAGATGCCAGAAAAGAAAGGGTGCAGGTCAAAGGAGCTCCTCAACACTTTGGTGGTTACTAATCTGTACACGTGCTGTGCCACCCGTGAGTAAAAGTCCACAATTAAGCATTCAAAGTATAAATTTTATTTCAATCCGGAATTTTTTTCCCCAATAAAAACCTCCTGTAATAATTATTTATATTCTGGCCCACATTCTTTCTGGATTATCAGACATGTCTATGAGAATCTTTCAAAGCCAGCAGTATGCATTTTAAAATCAGACCTGTAGAGAGAGTGCAGTTATATTTTCATGTCACAGAAGTATAGGCACAGGTAGCACCTGCCCAGCCAGCATTGGCTGCTGACAGCCAGCACTGCACTGAAAGCACAATTCAAAAGTCCGATTCAAAAGCTCATTACATTTAACCAAGGAAAAATACATGTATACACTGAGAACAGTGTTCAGTCTGGCTTGGACTAGTGTAAATGACATGTATACAGCTTACAGGTCCACACTCGAGGCTTCTGATTAGTTTAAAATCTTCCATGTAACTGCACAGAGAAAACTGCAAATATTGACGTTTCTCTTTCAGATCAACCTCATTAACCAGCCCAACTCCTGTTTGTAGACAGGGTTGTGATCATTTGGCCACTTCTCAAAGGAAGACATACCAAAGATCTCTAAATTTGTTTCTTTCCCATCTCAGCAACTAACCTTCACTAAGGTACTAGCAGAGTTATCTCACCTAAACACCAGGTTAATTGCAGAAGGAAAAACTATATGCTTTGCGCTTAAAGAAAAACAAAGAAGAAAACAAAATCAAACAGCAAAATCTTGTAGCACACTAAGCACAGCCAAATGCTTACTGGATGCTAAAGCTACTGTACACATCTGAGAACTGCTATTGCAGGACTGAAAAAGGTCAAATACCATTTTAGACAGAAATCTGATTTCCTTTACTTCCTTTGAAGAACAGCATCACTGGTTGTTTACAGAAATTACTGATCAATCACAGCTACCCATAGAAAATAAAGGTTTATGAATTTAGTTACTTTTCCTAACACTATGAGAGAGAAGTCTTACATTCTCACAGCTCAGCCAGCAATTTTGATGTGACACGTGGCCACTTTCATCTGGAGCTGCAGAAGACAAGGAACTCAAATCACATTCTAGTACATAGATGTGCTGGTTTGATTTTACTGTAATAGCCTGTATCTCCCACTCCTACTATATTTTAATGATCCAAGGTACACAATACTTCCTCTACTTCAAGTTCTCCTTAAATGATTCCATCAACTCAAGAATTCAATCTTAAACTACATTTGGGGATTCTGATAATCCAATGATTTTCAAAAGCTGTGGTTTTCACGATATTTTCCTATAGATAGAAGCATTTAGGTTTAAGCAGCAACAGAGAATATGTGCAGAAAAACAAACATAAAATTAATGTAAGAATTAACTAATTTTCATATACTTAGATAACACATCTACATTAAAATAAAAAATTTGGTCAAAATTATAAAAACAAAAATATGTTTTGTAAGTGCTGAATAGAGAGTTGAAATCAGAAGGCAAAACACATACCTGGAGTTGCATATCAGCTGCAGCACACACCTTTTTGGATTCACACAGTCTTGACACCATGTTTTTTGGTAGTGGCTTGAAAAAAAACAAACAGGTCACATTTAGACTTATTGTTTATTTGTAAATTGTGTTTAAATAGCTAATTCCTAAAAGAGGTTGAAGAAACAAAAAAACCCCTCATGGTACTAAAACACATTTGAAGTGCTTTGCATTGAGGAAGGAAATATTTTTCGAACAAAGCATTAAATGGCCAATTAAGATATCAGCATTAGTCCACACAGCAAGACAGAAATCACTAAGCAAAATCTGTTTGTTTTTCTATAAATTAATTCCATATTCCCTTATATGCCTGTAAAAGATCTATTACTATTTTTAGACATAAAGAACAGACTGGGGCAGTTAAAGCCCTCCCATATCATATAACTCATAATACTGAGCTTAATAATACTGGGTTTTCATAACTTCAACTGAGACAGCATGAGACCTTCTGCCCTAACCCACATAAAAATATTTAGTTGTACTGAACAGTAAATATCTACCCTTTGAAATTTTAAACAAAGTTAAATTTATTCCACATCTATGGCAATAAAATTATCCATGCCACCACATACTGAAAAGTCAGAAACATTTTTCAAGTAATTATAAAAAAACCTTTTGACTTTCCATCCAGATGTCTGCAAAAACATCCAAAGACTTTGTAACGCCACATTTTTAACATCTGTCTATGAATACGCTTCTTCCACCGCTAGCTGAAGTTTTTCAAGATATGTTTTTCCTAACAAACATTTTTTTTTTCCCTAGCAGCTTCCTTAACCAAACAAATGGAATATAGTTAAAGTAACTGCATTTTTGCTAAAAAATTAAAAAGGTACTGAAAGTTGTACAACATGTATAGAGTTATGTTTAATATGTAGCATCTCTATGTTATAGAGATGCTAGGTAGTAAACTTGACTCTAAAATCACACCTATGCTTTTATAGTGTGTTGAAGCATTCAAGAAATAATCCAAGAAAGTCTACAGATATGGCAGAGCCATATGTTTAGATTCTATGCAAATTATATGAATTCCAGACAAGCAATGTTCACAGAATAAAGGCCAGCTCTAGAGAAGGTACACCTAAGTGAAGAAATTTTATCAATTGACTCTAGAATCTCAAAGTTGAAGCAGGTAAGAAAAATTCTCTGCTTGTGCAGCTGCTTTATGCAGTACTTGCTAAGGCTTGTAACCTCTTCTCCAAGTCAAAAGTTAGCTAGGTCAAGCATGGTATAGAGCCAGACAATTTAATAAGGCAAAAAATCAAAAGAATCAAGAAGGAAGTAAAAGTAAAATCAAGAAGAAAGTACAGGTCACTCTTATAACCACCTGTTGACAAAAAGGCAAAGGAGAAAAAATATTTATGTCTTTCTTAAATCTATCTGTATTACTAACCTGGCTCAAAGATTGTGTTGTGATCATAATTCACAAGTCAAGTAGAATTTGGCACCAGAAAAACACTGCCAAAATTAGATTAAATTGAAAGAATTTAAGTTGATAAAGAAGTCACCTATTTTTCCCAAAACACCTTTGGGATCTTAAGATTTCAGGGAAGCAGAATTTGACTCCAGAGGGTTTTTCAAAGATCACATCTCCACTCCAAAGTATGTTTCTGTGAATGTCATGCACACAGATACATTCAGGTCTTGAATTGGAGCATGTACTGTTTCAGGCAGTAGAAATTATTCCTCCTTGCTCCATTACAATCTCACACAGTTGCTTAATAAGCAGCTGAATTAATTTTAAAAAAGGTATCAGCATTCTTACTTCACTTCTCCTGAAAGATGAACTCTCTGGTAACACCAGAACAAGACTGTCATCTTCCTTCTAAAAGAAAGACTTCACAGAGCTTTGCCTAAAACTATGTCATTGAATAACCATTCAATTTTTAAAATTTAAACACTACATGCTTTACTTTGAGTCCACTCTTCTATCCTTCTCCATTAAGTAACTTTAAGATCTTGGAATGAATTTTTCAGTTTTCATGGTGGCTAAAATAAAAGAATTCTCTGTGTCCCAAAGCATGCTTAACTCCTTACTGTTGTGTAGTAATTGCAACAAATTGTAACTGTACTATCTGTGGGCTTATTCTTTCAATCATGTTCATACAATACTGTCTTTGTAATTCCATCTCTGTGAAAAATGAACTCAGTTCAAATTTGAACAGCTGAAACACTGGCCATTTTTCAAGAGAGCCTCCAAAGACACAAAAGCTTAAAATTATTTAGCTCAGACCTACCATATATCTGCAGTTTACAAATGAAATTAAACAAAATCACAGTGATACAGAATGGCACCCATGCCCCAGACTGTCTAAGTGCTGCAATGTCCCCATTTTGGTAAGGCTTGACTTCATGAGCTTACCTGATTAATCCAACTTTAGTAACTAATAATTACAGTCCTCTCTACTTATTAATTTTATCTCAAGGATTTTTTTGTTTGAGTCATCTTTTGGATGAAAGGAAAACTAGGCTTGCTACTTTCTTGAAACAAATAGATTTGTTCTGGCCAGCTTTTTCAACTAAGTTCAAAAGACCTGCTCCTTCTGACAGGAGAGTTTGCAAGCTTTGCCACTCCTCAACATTCAACAGCACAACCTTTCAAAAGAGACAGAAAGCAGAGACAAGCTTTCTATAAACTTCAAGATATTTTGGACCAGAACCTCATGATCTACATCTAAATGAGCTCTCATCTTGGAAGATCTGCCCATCAATTTCTTTTCCTGCAATGCTACTAAAATACAATTTTCAACAGTTCAGATGTTTTAATAATCAAAACACCTCTTTCTCTTCCTCTTCCCACAAGCATAAGCACTGATTATAAGTGCAGATCCTCAAAGATGAGTCCTTCTACAACTGACTTTTATAGCAATGGCTAATATGAGATTACACTGGCAAGTTTTTCTGATGCAATTATGTTCAGTAGGAATATTAGAAACCACACCACCTGAAGTTTCCATGCAAAAACTAGAGCGCAGATGCAGCAATGCCAAAAGAAGGATGCTTTGAAAAATTATCTGCATTGCCTCCAACACAAACTGGGTCAGTAGCAAGTCCACCTTCTGCAAACATCCAGCAGAGCTGTGTGGTGTAGCTGGTGCAGAACACAGCTTTCTAGCAGCTTTCTAGCATAGAAAAGCTCAGTCTCTTAATTCATAAGAAGAAAATTAATGCATGTTCTCATAGAGAACAACATATTGATTAAATGGTTTCACAATTTTCACATTCGACCTTTTTTGTCCATTTTCCTTACTTCCCCTTGAAAAGGGGATAAAGTGGACTCATTTTTTTCAAATAAATCAAAAACCGGAGAAACAAAAAAAAAAAAAAAGAATTTCCTCTTTGCACCACAAAAGAATTAATCAGGGAACAAGCAGAGAAATTAAGCCCCAAAAAGATCTTTGTGAAGTTGAAAATGTAAGAGAGATGGGATTTTAAAGTCGAACTACTTCATAACATATACACAACAGAAAAGATTGCTTCAATCTATTTGTATTTAAATGACAAACATGGAAATTCGATATCAGATTCTTAAAGTCAGCTTAGATGAACCAACATAAGCAAAAGCAGATTTATATATGTTGGATAATGGCTTAAAAATGCATGCATTCTAAAATTTTAAAAAAGCAATTAAAAGGAAGGAATCTAACGCTCTCAAGAGCCACAGAGCAGTTTCAGGCTCTTCTCATCATCCAGCATAATCCATTCTTCAAGACTGGACTTTTACATCAAGCCTCTCTCAATTGCTGTCTGAAAAGGGAAGATTTCACCACCAATAAACAGAAGTAGTTTATGGAAATGCCAAATGGGTCACAATGTCTGGTTCTTAGCTTTTGCACTGAAACTAAACATGGTTTAGATTTGTCAAGTCATTTTGAAAATACAAAGCCATAAATAATGTTCTACAAATCTCTTTCAGATGTTTTAGTGAAGCTCATTCTCTGAACTTGTATGCAATCAGATTAACTCCATGCTGTTTAAACACTTCATGAACTTTATAGAGAACAAGAGAACATTACAAAGTCCTATTTCTGTATGTAGATTCAAGTAGATAAATGATCAACACTCCTGAACTGAGTTTAATTCCCAGGTTGCAAAGAGACCTTTCTTAGTGCAATCAATTCTGCAGAAACAATTGCTGTCTTGAAAAGACAAAAGAAAAAAAAAAAAAGAAAAGAAAAATTACAGAGCAAATTTCTCAGACAGTATCTATTAAACAGAAGTTAGATAGCATATTTTCCTAACTGTTCAATGGAGGCAAACATATTTCTACTTCCATAATACTGAAATGCACTGAATGCTTAGTACTGGATAAGAAGCTCCAATGAAGTATAACACTACACAACTTAGGAGGAATTTTTGACATGTCTGTATAAATATAAATCATTCTGTATTACCATGTCTTAAAGTGACCACCAAAAGTCACCTTGCTCCAAAGAGCACTGCTTTCCAAACACCCCACAGAAAGCAGATCCTTGTAACAAACTGATAAAGAAGAACTTCATGTAAGGTTTTAAAGCAGAAATTCACAACTAACAGAATCTAACTAATCCTACTATAATCCTAAATAGAGCAGTATATTTTTCATCACAAAATATTTCACTCACTGCCCTACACTGTGTTAAAAATGGAAATTTTGAAACACTGCAGATAATTTCCATTTATATCCATGATTGGTTATCTGAGCTTTATTTTAAGACAGACTTTAGAGAGTTCAATGACAAATGCTATTTTTGTCATAACTTACCTGTAATGATATTAAATCATTCCAAACAACTTGATTCACACAGAAGTTGTTTACCTACTATACCTTGTAGAAAAAAAAGGCTGAAAGTTTTAAACATGTAATTGGAATCTAGGATATAAGAACCTAGTATTCTTACACAGATTTACATTTATCTTTTTTGCAATAACAATATTAAATTTTTTTCTGAATAACTGAAATTGTACTACGAAAATAACTTTATCCATTGTTTACTTCTACTTTAAACATTATTAATTAATAACACATGTAAAGATGATTCTTTTCCTACAGACATTTTTTTCCTATTTTCAAAATTTTACATTTTTTCCCCTACCTGTCCTGTTTTATAATGCCTTGCAAACTGGTTAACCACTCGATAGTCATTTGCAAAGTACTCCATCAGAATTGAGGGAACTTCAGCAAAATCAGTAGCACATCTGGTTCCTAGAGGTAGAATAATTGTACACATTAGCATCTGCTATTTTCACTAACAAATAGTTAACTCTTCCCAAAAGGTTTTGCAACTTTCAATTTGGACTTTTGGTGAACTTTAATGTTCTTTCATTTATTAAGTCAATATTTTATTTCCATTATTGTACATACTGCCAGAAAAGCTTCATTATAATCCTACACATTTTACTATAAATCACAAAGTAAAACAAAATATTTGAACAGCTGGGCGAGGCACCTTATAAAGCTCTGGATCACACCCTTTTTAAACTAAACCAGACTGTAGCCAAACTGGCCCTACATGAAACACCAAATCTATTTAAGTGTCCTAAACCTAAATTAAACTACAATGTAAATAAAACTCTGCCTTAATCCCATTCACAGTTACAAGTTTTAGCTTCCATCTGTTTGCTGAGCTTTCTTATGCTTTACATTAACCTCGCTTTATGACACCAAGTCATTCACTCAGGGAACACTCTTGCAGATTGAAGACGTGTTCTATGTACGCGCAATGAGGTAATATCTCAGCTGTTACTATTTTCAAAAAGCCCTTTACCAAAAACCTTATTTGCGCTAATCTTTATCAGCATCTTACCCAATGGAAGTGACTAAAAAGTGTAACACATTGCCAAATCAAAGCTGAATTTCTAATTTCTATATTAAAGTTAGCAATGGAAAAGTTGTTGCTTTCATAATGGACCCACTGGGTCACCACCTCTATCCTGGTCTACCAGAAACAATGCCAACATTCAGAATCAGTCTTAAATCTCAGTCTGCTTTTACTATTATTTGAAGACTGGTTTTAAAATCACTCCTTTGACCTCTACAAACCTTTCTCTAATGTTATTCTTAACTTATAATCTGTTTAAACTCAGTGATTCAGACAGATAATGCTCTTTATTACAAATACCATTTATCACACTGGTTTTTACCTACTAAATAGAGGGAAACTATATTCTCTCTGAGCATCATTATCCAAAGGCAAGATAAAGTCTAAGAAACTATCCATTCTAGTTCTCTGTACCTGCTGCAGTTTGAATTCACCTTCAGACTAGACACACAAAATGAACATGCCCAAACACTGCATGAGGTTTCACCAGTACCTTCACCATTCTAATACCTACTGCTGTTAGATACAGCTCTGATGTAATTTCAAATCACACTGGACCTTTTCACAGACACATCAGCTATATGCACTTCTGCACTGACACATAAATCTGTGATTCTGTTTGTGCATCACTGCTGAAAAATCCATTTGGTAGCAAAAATTCTCCTTATAGTCTGAAAATGCATGATCTGCACTGTGCAGTTTTGGATTAAAGAAAAGTAAGGCAAGAGACAGCAGGAAAGATGTCAAATTATTCAGCTCATCTCAACTAGAATGTCAATTTTTTTTTGTGCTCACAATAGCTTGTAGTCATATTGTTTCCATACTTTACCACCCTTGTGTTCCATGAGAGCAGACAGTCCCTAACAGACATCCCTGTGACAAGCCCTTTGATTTTTACACATTCCAAATCCATTAAAAAAGGATTCTCTGCAGAAACAACAGCACTGACCTCCAACCTCCAATGCTGCTTTTGCAATGCTAGATCTGGAATGAAATCCTCTGGGATGCAGGACTGCCTGGAGCTAAGGCAATACAGAAACCATACACAGGGACTCCTGGAAAATCTGAGCCTCACAATTAGCCACTTCCTGCCCCTTCAAGGGCCTGACATGCAGAAACACATGATTCAGCACAAGAGGAGAACTCACACCAAAGTGGCTATTTTGGGCATATAAGTATTCCTGTAGCTCAAGATGAGCAAGCCTATATGAGTGGAAGGAGTGGGGGAGAGCCCTTAGCTATCCCAAAGATTATACAGAGCTTATACTCAAGGAATTATGCAGTGTTCATCTGTTTTAACAATGTCTAGTAGTGACATACTTATAAAATAGTTCAGTCAACTTTAATTTTAAATGGACAACTTAAAAAAAGAGTATTTTGCCACTGGGTGCAAAGGTAGCTACTGATAAAATATTAACTCAACATTAACACTCCTTTGTATCATTAGCATAAAAATGGTAAAAGATATTAAAAAACTAATTCTTCAGACAAGGATTCACAATCTCACCTGTTTTGTAGCTTGGTTTTTATTTTCTAGTAAGTAAATATCTACTGCACTTGAGATTTCCAGCACACTATTATAGAAAAGAATATACCAAGCTGTCCACTGTTAAAAAAAGTAGCATGCCAAGCAGCCTTAGCCAGCATGGGTGTTTGACCTGTTTGCCACAACTGCAGAAGGCTATAGAAGCCAGAGACCTGTCAGTCAATACCCTCACTACTCTTTGCAAGACCTAATTCACTCATTTTCCTTCATTCATTTTCCTAAGTCATTTCCAACCCAGGATTCAATGTGGTTTTACAGTAGGTACAACCTATTTCCCAACCTCCAACGACTCCAATGATTATGAAATCCACATAAGACAAACTTGAAAGAGTGGATAGCACCAACAGAATAAAGATTAACAGTGCATAGAAAAGAGATACAAACACCTAATTCTTATTAGAACAAGAATATTCAGATGTTGTTTGGTTGAGTTTTACATAGTATCTGCAGATTCGATACTGTATTCTCAAATCATCAAGGGTATAGAACTATTAAATGACAATCATTTTTGATTCATACCCTTTTTATTCTTTTGTTCTGTTCTATCTTCTTTAATTTTTTCTTAAGCTACACCCTTCTTCTGGAAATTAAACATTTCACTAAAACAAAAAAAAATCTCGGCTATAACTTTCTTACCAGTGACATGTTGGTAGCGAGTTCTCCCCAGCATAGAATGCATAGCATGACCCATTTCATGGAACAGATTCTCCATCATGCCAGGACTCAGTAGCGTTGGTGCACCCCTTGCTGAATTGGGAAGGCTCAGCATAAGAACAACTACAGGTAGCTGGTACTCTCCATTTTCCTTTAGCCTGCCTCCTCGAACTGTAAAGTGACAGTCCTTTTCAAGGTAAAAACAAACATGGACAGCCAATGTCATTCTCTCAGTGATATTAAAACAATGATTAAATTAAACTAAACTGTTCAATCAAATCAGAACATATACTCAGCTACACAAGTAGAATTCAGTACTGCTACTGAACAACACTGTCCCTCCATCATTACCATATACCTCAAATTCATAAAGAAATTACTTTATTCCATAAAGGAAAGGCTGTGTTGCTTCTAGAAAATAAAATTATTTCTTTATGTTTTAGAATTATCCAAACCGTTGAAACTTTCTAACAGGTATCACTAGTGACAAGAAATTTACTGATGTGTCAAATCCATAATGTACAGATTAAATTCTCTCCTCAACCTTCAGCAATAACTTCTGTATAAAGTATACCACACAGCACTACTAGTATATTGTGAATTGCTAGCAAAAGAGTTATATATTTAACTAATGTAGATTTAAAGTTTGTCCACTCATTACCTCACTAAAGGTGGCAATTTGCAGATGCTTCTACTGAGTGAAGTGTCTACTGTTCTGCATCCTATTGCAAATATACTGGCACTAGGTAGTGACTGAGCCACAACAGTTAGAACCAGCTACAGTTTTAAAGAGAATTTAGAATAAAATTAGTTGAGTGTAAAGATTAGTAAGTATAAATGTCAGACTGTTTCTGTTTGTAAACAGTAGGCCAGAAAACAAGTGTTTAAACCTCTACCATTTCTCTAAACAGAGTTCTCTAAACATTTTGTAGCACTTGTTATTCTGTGCCACAGAGTCTGAGCTCAGCCTATTGGGTTTTTTTTAAATGAAAGCTTGCTCTAAAAAATATTTTACCTAAACTCACACATGAAGTTACAGACATTCTCTGTTTAAATTTATTTTAACATGAGGAAAGTTTTACTAAATTTATATTGAATGCAAATAACACTAATGCTACAGTTATTACTTATATAAAACCCAAGTTGAAGTCAGATCATAAACGTTACCTGATGTGGTTTATCAGGTCGCTGGAAGAAGTCACAATAGATGTACCCTAGCAAACCCTCAGTTTCGTGAACAACAGCCTGAAGAAAAAAAAGGTATAATTTCCATAGTGAAAGCACTGATATTGTGCAAATTGAAGACGTAATATTCAAATCCCAAGACTTATAATGAAGAAATAACAAACAAACTTGGAATAATTAATATAAAATCTGTTCTTAATTTTAATTGAAAATAAATATATGGACAAAATTCACTTCTTGTATCTCAAACTACAGACATTTCTGCATTTCACTGAAAACTAGCTAGTCACAGATTAGTATTAAAAGTACTTTCTGTGTTCAAAAAGCCCACAAATGACAAACAGAAGCGATTTACCACAGAAATAAAAACAGAAAGAGTAAGGAGTAATTATAAATTGACCCACAGTATATAAAGAACAGCATCTCTTGCTGGAGGCTGAGGATAGAAGAGCAGTGGAGAAGATTTGGCAATGAATAAATGTAGGAAGACAACAGAGGAACTTGGGAACCTGATGAGTAAACTACTGCCCAAGTTTTGATTTCTACCCTCCCCTAAAAAGAGGGCAGAAAAATAAAAATCAATCTCAAAGTAAAGACGACTTAAAGAGTAAAAAAAAATGAGGCAAAGACACATGACAGTTAGGACACACACCTCCAGCACTCTAGTCATCTAAGGTCATCTACAAACTGAAACTAAAACTAACAGGGCCCATTCAGAAAGGTGCAACAATAATCTCCAAACAGAAAATGTTTCTGATTCAGGCATCGTTGACACAGAGCTATAAAGGCTATAAAATACCAAACATCCAAAAGGCACTTAAAAAGATGATAAAGCTCTTGAGGTCTAACTTCAACTCAAATTAGACAACTAGCCTGTGTTTTTGATAGGTATCCAAATTTTTTTTTTTTTTAAGTTTGATTCATAGCTCACAGGAACACACTATCTTGATTATCTTCCCTTTGGTTTCAGATGCTAGGAACAAGAATACTTACCAACTTTCTAACATCTTCAGACCAAATCTCTCCTCTCTTTGTCTGTTCAGCATAGAGAGAGATCCCTAGGAGCTGACTGAACAAAGAGTTCAAACCTTCCATGCATGCCCCAAGAGAGAAAAATGGACAATACAAGCCAGGATCAATGTTGTACCTAAGGGAATACAAGAATCCCAAAACAGTCAGTCAGCAGAGTTACATAAACTACAGTACTCACCTTCAAGCCACAGAAAGTCACAAAATACACCAGCTCGGCCCAAAGACCCTCAGTGAGCATGTTTGGCTTTATTTTTCAAATAGTGAAACCAAGTTACAGGCACAGTGCTCTGCAGTACCTCAATTATTTCAAATAGAGATACCAAATTCAACAGATGTTGACTATGATTTTGAGAAATGTGGTGAACATGCAGCCCAAACAGACCATGGCAACATGATGGGTGGCCAAGCAGTGGCTTTTGATACTCAAGAGGCCACTGGCACTCAAGTGCCTTTCCAATGCCAAGGCTGCATCGTGTGACTGATCAGAAAAACAAGCTGGCTTTGGCTGTGGTGTAAGCCAAATCCCCAGCTAGGGCAGGAAACCAACTGGTAAGAACTGCTGACTCTGCAGCCTTGCATTTCACTGCAGCAACAGAAACACCAAGTAGACACAATCACCTCCCACACAAAAATCACACCTCAAGCTCTGGGGACTCTCTTGAACCATGTAGAAAATATCTTACAGCTGCAAGCCACCTGGAAATTTCAGTATGTGACATGGATTTCAAACATGGCCAACACAGCTTCCTGAGCAGAACCTCAACCAACCAGGTTCAAGATGTAGTACAGAAGATACTCATAGGGAGGAAGACATCATACACCTGCATGCATACACAGAATGAATAAAAAATTCAAAAAGGAGTTCAGAGATGTATGCAGTCTGCAGAAGGGTTTACACTCCCTGAGACTCTGACCCTAAAAAGTAAACACACTACAAGTGTATCAAGCAAATAAATGCTTTGCAAAATTACACCTTTCAGCAGCTGATCAGCACCACGCAACTCTTTTGAGACAATAGCAAAATCAGAACTGGAATCTGCTTGTAGCTGTGTGTGCACCCCAAATGGCAAAAAATACTCGTCTCATTTCACATACAAAGCCCAAGCGTTACTTTATGCTATTTTCTAGGGTCTGAGAGTAAAGCCTGTTTAACTCTAGACAATCACAGTCACAGGAATTTAAACATGCATCAGCTAGACTACAATAGCTGGACACCAAATATGAGAACCATGCTGGTTTAAGGCCTGGGATCAAAAGGCTTAGTTACAGACCAGCTGTGAAAGCACCAGACAGTCCCTATCCACACACCTACCCTTCCTTCCTTCCCACTCCCACAGAGAAGACGTGAAAAAGAAACCCACTGGGGATACTTCATTTGCTGAAGTGCTGCTTACAACTGCAGCTCTGATTCACTGATGGGCACCACTGAGCTGTGCGGCACAGCAGGGTGGGGTTACTCCTCTAAGCCATGATATAGTGATGTACAAGATTTTGCTTATTTTCACACCACAAATGCAAGAAGCTAAAGTCGTGTATTCCATTCTATTTTAAACTATACTAGAACATAGAAAATAAAGCAGATTTTGCTTCTACCATACAAACATAGTTTTTCAAGAACTTCACACTTAAATTCACACACTGCATGCTTCCATGTACATGTTTTCCCTCTTACTCAAAAAGTCATTACACCCAAGGAATAAACATGATATAAATCACTTCAGATCAAGTTAGATAGAAAGACTGAAAGCAAGTCTCTAAAAGAAGGCAGAAGAGATGAGTTAATTTTCATATAACCACAGAAATTTGGAGTACAAAGGACATTGATTGACACAAAGAACTGTCCCTTCCACTGCAACATACAGAATTACAGGGTATGTGTTGAATATCCTAAGAATTTTTAAGTCAGTAATTCTTAAGAATTGAATGCTTTCAACAGTGGCCCTTTTGGGAAAGCTTTAGCAGGTAAATCTCAGATGTCTCCATACTTTTATAGAATCACCCAGTGATTGCCTTCTTGCCAGACTGTTACCATTAAAACTGAAACACACCACTAAGTGCTTCAGACCTCCTGATTCTGCTCTGAAGCTCTCCCTGCATACAGACTACAAGACCAGTTAAAATGCCCCATCTTTGGCAGCAAATCATAACAACCTCCATAATAGTTTAGAACTGGTTTTTGTCATATCACTTTAAAATCTTGTACTATCATCCCACAAGGCACTATGAATAGTAAGCTGTAATTCAAAGAATTGCTTCTTTAACTAATATTTGGCTACAAAAGTACTGTCTCAATACACACCACAGACAAGCTCAAGTGTCTTCACTGCACAAGGGCTCTTTGCAGGGCTTTTTTGCTGAGTGCATTTCAATCAGTCCTGCCAAATCTATGCTTATTTGCAAAGCCTGCACACCCTCCTCTCCCCAGACATCCAGTATCATCCAGGATTCCTGTGCTATTTCCTCCCTGCCCAGTGGGAGAAGAGAGACAAGAGTACAAGGTATTTCAGGAAAGAAACATATGATACAGTACTACAAACACAGACTTCAGTAAATCAAAATTTAACACTACCAACAGCTCACATTCATAACAAAACATCAGATTTTCACAGCTGCAGGAAACTAAAACGTGTTACTCCCAACAGTGAGTTCGGCTGCAGGATAAGAGAACATGAAAACAATAAGAAATTAAAGAATAGCCCCTTGAAAACACTTCATGAAATTAGACAACTCTTTTACACAAGAAATAAGAAAAATCAAAAGATGTGTAGAGTCTGCTCAAAATTTTCTAAGAGCAGAATTTTTTTTTGATGGACCAGCTAACCCTGGAAACCATTTCCAAGTACATGAAAGACAAGAAAGTCACCAGGAGCAGTCAGTATAGATTCAGCAAAGACAAGTCATGCTTAAAAAGACTTGATAACCTTATATGATGAAATAACTGGCCTGGCAGAAAAGGGGAGAGCAGTGCACATCACCGCCTTGGACTTCAGTGAGCCCTTTGACACTGTCTCCCATAAGATGCTCACAGAGAAGCTGTCAATGTATGGGCTGGATGAGCACACAGAAAAGTGGCTGAATGGCAGGGCTCAGAGGGTGATCAGTGCCACAAAGGCTGCTTGGAGGCCAAGGACCAGCAGTGTGCTCCAGGGGTCAGTACTTGGTCCAGTCCTGTCCTGTCCAGTCATTGGCAGATAACACCAAACTGTCATCCAAACTGGGAGCAGTGGCCGATATGTCACAGGGTCTTGTTTCCATCCACTGGGACCTTTACAGGCTTACAGGATAAATGAGCTGACAGGAATTTCAAGAACTTCTCCACTGCACCTGGGGAGAACAACTCCAGGCACCAGTATGTGCTGGGGGACACCCAGACCCAGCAAGAAAGGAGTTTTGCAGACAGCGACCAGGGGGTCCTGGTGGACACCAAGTTAAGCACCAGCAAGTGAGGGACCCTTGCCACAAAGAAGGTGACCAGCACCTTGGGTGCATTAGGAAGAGCATGGCCAGCAGGCTGGGGGAGGTGACCCTTCTGCTCTACTCAGCACTGTGTCCCATGTTGAAGTGCTGTGCCCAGTGCTCAGCTCATCAGGAAGAGGGGCACAGCCACACTGTTGTGCCTGGGAAAGAGAAGGCTCAGAGGGATCTTAATAAGGAGTACAAATTCCTGAAGGAAGGGTGCAAAGAGGAGAGAGCCAGGCTTTTCTCAGTGCTGCCCAGTGACAGGACCAGAGGCAATGGGCACAGAAAGGAACACAGGATGTTGCATCTTAACATCAGCAAACATTTTTCCCCCAGTGAGGATTAGCAAGCACTGGCACAGGTTATCCTTAGAAGCTACAAAGTCTTGCAACTTGGAGATACTGAAAAAGGCGCCTGGACATGATCATGGACACTCAGCTCTAGGAGACCCTGCTTTAGCAGGGGGCTGGACCACATGACCTCCAGAGAAAATTTCCAACTCCAACTACTTTGTGAAGATGTCATATGGAACCTAGGACTAAGAGCACACAGCTGCAGTATGAGATAGATTCCAGCTTTATCAGAGGAAGACAATGTTTCATACTAAACACAAAGGATTACCACATTCAGTTGAAATACTGGATTAATGTGTTTGCTGGAGGGGTGGAACAAAACAACCTCTGAAACGAAGTTTGATTTCATTTCAGTCAAATACAAAGATATGTACTAGTAGGACAAAGCAATGATATTTCTTCATGGATAGAACAGCTGACACTTATATATTGCAGGGAGAAGATCAATGCCTACTTCTCATTCTCAGCACTCCTTGAACATGCACAATGTCCCCATGACCCCACCCCAGGATGAAAAGTATGTGAAGAAGGCCTTCTGATAAATACTTTGTAATATACTGTCACTGTCCAAAGTGGGGAGAGGGGGTGGGGTGGTGGCAGTCTGGAATAGTTTTGTCCTTTGAAAAAAGCATGATACTTATCCACCCCCTCAGAAAAAAAGTAGCAACAGACTATAATGCCTTAAGGCAGACTCCACAGAGGAACTAGCCCCCTACTCTGGCTAATGTTTGAAGATGTCACAATCTTGACATTTTGAGTACAATGAGGTCCTGACTAAACAACCACTTTAATAGAAACTACACAAAGTTAATGTCAGTCCCTTCTGCTAGAACATTGCCAGGATCAAACCTCTCCCACATTTAATGAAAGATGTGTGTTAATGTTCTTCCTGCCAATGGAAAATTGAAAAACGTTTTGATAAACAACATTTTTTTATAAAGAATGCCAAAACAAAAATGTTTCTACTTCTGATCTCAATTGTCCATTTCTGCCTTGCCTATTACACCAGTGGGAAAAAAAAAATATCAAAGCAGAAGATATTGAAAAACCCTCAAATACCACTAGTGTCTTATGCCACAGATTCAATATTTAACTTACTTCTGCACACACCTGGCAGCAGTCAGCAGAGATTATTATACCTTGAGTTATCTGGCATCCACTGTTTGCTAGCCAATGCAATGTCCTAGGAGTTATGCAGAAAGGAGTTAAAACCCATAATATAGTGCAATTATCACAATCAGATTATAATAACCAATAATACTTCAAAATGAGTACTGGGTAATGAAAAAAAAGCTACTCCTCCAAAAAGTGTGTATTACATCTTCAAAAATCTTTGTCTAAATACCCATATATACCCACTAAGCAGTAATCATTCCAGACACCAAAACACAGATCTAATTCCCAAGTTTTGAATTTGGTCCTACCTCATACATGAACTCTATTTTCAAAAATTAAGAACAACCAACTCTAAGTGAAGAAAACCTAACCCCAAAGTTGCACTGATTCCAGGAAAACTTTCTTTTTGGGCTTACTTAGGAACAGCAATTAGCTGAAACCTCAGCTATCTGAAACTGATGTTCTATAACCAAAACCTCAGCTCCTGGAATTAGTACTGATAGATGATCTTGCCTTTCAGTGGCAAGAGCAAGCATATGACTGACTCTTTTCTGAGCCCCCACCTTCAAGATTTAATGCTACTCACTGAAACATAAAACATGTAACACTAGGTAAGACAATAGGGAAAAGGGGAAAGTTGAAAAGATTTGAACCTTCCCCAAAAGTAAAAATACTCCATGAACAGAACAGGAAATGCTGCAATCTCTACTAGATCTCTAAAACTTAAATCTGGCATATGGGTGTGGGTAGGAAACTATTTGGAAGAGTTTACAAAGTAGATGCTCCCTTGTTGAAGATTCTTGGTTGATTTCAGACACTCAAATGGTAGCAGTCATCAGCAACTTCATTGTTTCCAGACGACAAGAAAAAAGCATCTGTTAGCTGGCAAATGATTACCCAATCTCAGTTACTGACAGCTTCATCTCTTAGTGGGACTGCAAGAACACATTTCCCAGGCACAGTATTTTGGCATTCAAATTCATACAAATCTAAAAACATGGTAGCTCAACTTTGGGCAGCAATGGGGACTGTGACTGTGACAGCAATCGAAACATCTCTTCCCTCAGTCCTTTCAAAGAAAATTCTCATGCTGTTAAAGGGTCTCAGGTTGTATCTTCAAAACACACTCTGAGCTGGGCTAGATTTTGTAAAAGACCACATAAAACTTTAAGATGAAGACTTCTCTCAATACACTCCTTTAGCATTTTAAATTGCCCAATAACAAAGACAGAACTTGTCTGTGTAGGATGCAGAGCCTTTTTGAGGGCTGATCCAAGACTGTAAAATTAATTTTTCCTGAAGCTAAAAGGAAAACTCAAAGTTCTCCATCTTCTATCCCAGGTGTATGGTGCTTCTTTGATCCCTATTCTTTCAAACAAGAAACCAAGTGTATTTGTAAATGCAGACTAAAGCTTCCCAACAAAACCCTACCAAAACCAAGGCATTCCTGCCTTGGCAAGAGGTTGGACTAGATTATCTCCAGAGGTCTCTTTCAACTCTAACAATTCTGGGATTCCACCACATATTACTTTTCAATCGACAGAA
Source organism: Melospiza melodia melodia (assembly GCF_035770615.1). Classification (NCBI taxonomy): domain Eukaryota; kingdom Metazoa; phylum Chordata; class Aves; order Passeriformes; family Passerellidae; genus Melospiza; species Melospiza melodia. Next base: position 81,527,805 of record NC_086195.1, read on the forward strand.
TGAAAGTACAACTTCAGTCAATGAATTAGCTGATATTGACTGACTCTACATGAAAAGGAGCAGAATTTCCAAAGTGCTTTAGCTTAGCCTGCCCTTGAGATGCTCACTAGCCTGAGTAAAGCTATCGTCATAATCTACATGTTAATAAATGCTGATGACCCTACTGTGCATATAATTGTTTTTATTATACTACATGTTAAAGCAGCAACCAAACTAAGACTCACTTTATGCACGATTTTCAAGCTGTTATCTAACTGTAAGCTTGAACAGTTGTACAGCTTTGTGACTTCTATTTAAAACAAATAGTAAAAAATTGAAATAAAACTGCAAGAAGCAGCTGCTTTATTATGAGCACACTCTTTGGCAAGCAGCCTCCACATTTATGCAGACAAGTTATGATTTTATCTCCAACAGGAAGTGCACTCAAGTATTTTTGGGAAAAGAAATCAGAAAGGAAATTATCATGACCCACAATGAACAGGCACTCTGCTACCAGTAAAACTTCTGCTAAGGGTTACTGCTACTAGGAAGAAAGGTTAATGTTCGGGAGACAGACAGCATTTAGTGACAATAACTACTGCAAAGGAGACCTGGAAGACAGGTTCTCTTGTCTGCTGTAATTTGCAGCCCCAGAAGAGCAGACAGACTCTTCTGCACATGGCAGAGTAAGATCACCAGAAAGACACTGTACTGCTGTCTCCAAAGCTGGCAAACACATGGAAACATGGTTACAGTATTTCCTAAGGAAGAAAAAGGATTCAGGGCAGCTAAGTAAGCCAGGCCAAGAATCAAACTCCCTGTCTGGATACCCTTTTGCTTAAAATGTGAGTTCTGGGCCTTAGGATACCCATGTCACCAGAGAAGGGCAGACACAAACATTATGACACTTTCAAGCTTCATAAGGTACTAGTCAGAGGTAACTAGCACAAGTCTAGAGCTCAGCTATGAGCTCTTGCTTCTTGCTGGAACTTAGGCTTCTCTGTTGTACAGTTGGATCCCAAAAGGATGAAAAGCACAGTACTTTCTATGGGAATTTGCCTTTGAAAATGCAGGCAAAATAGATGGATCTCAGATGGTGTTAACTTTGCAGAGAACTATATACTCCAGTCAAAAAGATTTCTTACCATGTAAGATTTCCCCTCGCATATCCCCAGTAAAAAAAACCACAGGTATGGATTGACTTTTGATATTTGCAATTTGCTCTGCTACAAAAAGATTTTCCCAACTACCCTTGAACTTGAGCACATAAATTTTTCTTAAGCCATTATGTGAAACTTAAAGGATCTGAATGTAATTCTGGAAGAACAGGAAAAGGAAATATCAAAACTTCTATCCGTTACAGACATACACACACCCATCAGAAAACACAATGATCAATCTAAAAGAAGACTTCCTGAAATCAAGGATTTTGTACATGCCTAGATATTAATAATTTATTTTTAAAAGGTTGCTTTTAGTTTTGATGTAGGAAAGATAGCATTTATGTAAAAAAAGGGGACAGCAACACACATTCACCCTGCATAAATCAGTAACAGCATCAACAAATATATACACGAACTCCTCTACAATGGAAAAGAATATTTTCCTCTGTGCCAAACTTTCAGTTAAACTGCTTTGACTTAAGAAAGATAAAAATCAAGACTCAGAGGTCCCTTTTATTGTAATAATGAACCTTAAATTAATTGTTTCTCTTGTAGAATTGCGTAACTCTCATGCTTACATGTCGAAAACTGTGAAAGACTGAGACACAGACTTGAACATAATAGGTTTGCTCTGTATTCATTTTGCATATTGCAGTAACTTAATTCACTCTGAACATCTGATTTCAAATGCCAAAGCATTTGTATTTATAACAAAGCCCAAGAAATAATGAAAATTCTCATATATTCTATGTCAGAATGTGAGCTAAGCAACTTTACAAAGAGTAATCTCAGCAGCCTCCTAACAAAAGTAGAAATATCAAAGAAAGCTGTAGTTTCTTTAATGTAAATTCCTACTTCTTATTAAAGGATAAACTACATTTAAGAAATCCAGACACTTTACTTCCACAGTTTGCAGCCCAGCAGTATTTTTAAGAGAAGCAAAGTAGCCAAACCAATTAAAAAAACGATTATAAAAAGAAGTTAACTGACACAATGAGGTTTGGTTATTCTTCAAGAACAGCAGGCTTCAAACAAAAAGGCTGTGCCTTTGTGAGAAACAAAGATGTAGTATCTGATTATAAATAATTATTTCTAAGCTTCTGTGACTTCACTGAGTCTAAATAAAATGCAGACTCCTAAAATCACTTTCCTTTAAGCTGTGTCTATGGAATGAGGCTAAGACTGTTTTGTGCAACATGACTTTCATCTATTCTATTAAGAATGCTTTTTATAAAATTGAACATTAGGGATATTTGAATCAGGATCACTGCTCTTCAGAACACAAGCATTCAGACTCAACAATTGCAAATTAGCTGCCAGGCAAAAATTCTTATCGGTGGCTATTATATGTAGTCCCTGATATATCCTGACCTCTTTGGGGGTTTTTGTGAGAAAAATTATTATCCTGTTGATATCCACAAAAATATAGACGACAAAGTTAACTATCTCTAATAAAACCGATCCTGTCAAAACTTTCAAAAAAACTTGAAAAGATCTTGTTAGTAAAGATAAAAGTAAGATGAACCCCTCAGGTTAACTTGAAAAGATCAAGACCAGGAAAACCCCTTCCAATTTTCATTACATGCCAGACTATGAAACTTAATTCTTTACCTAAAGGGAGGCTCTGAACCATGATTTATAGAAGACTCTGGATTTCTTAAAAATAATAACAATAATAATAATAATAGAATGCCTTTGTACTCTCATCAACTATAAAGTAGCACCTGTATTTCACATTCCTTTTTTCTTTCTGCTAATTGTACTTCGTAGAATATTTTGGAGGAGGTCAAGGGGTACTTTAGAATATTGGTATCAACACTGCACACAACTTTTAGATTTGATTTAGTTTTCAAATCAACAATTTCTTTGTTCTTCCACAATGTTTTGAATAAAGAAATAATTCTTGAAAGTTGAATTCTGCTTTACAGCAATGCTTTTCAGTAACTTTCAGATTTTCCTCCAAAAATCTTAATCCACCAGCTTTAGTGACTGGTGAGTTAAAGTAGACTTTCTACACCTCCATTAGTTGATTTAACAGAAGGGATGCCTTAGCTTTCTTACAAATAGTTTGTTACATGAAGTTCTCCTCTCTGAGCACTTTGGTTGAAAGATTTCCTAGTTACATTTTGCATTACGTTTCCACTTCAGCTTTCAAATTGAACAGTGACAGTTTTCTCACAAGTTCTGCAAAAAGTCTGGGCTCTACTTCCACATGGCATTCCCAAGACAGAACAGTCTTTCATAAAACTAAAAATAATTTTACAAAAAGCATCCATGAACAAGTTTCTTTACTAGTAACTTGCAAACCTCAATATTAATTGCAGCTTTTAGGAACTTGTGAAACATCCAGTCACATTTTCATACCTTGGTACTTGGTAAGCCCCTGAAAAAACCCAGAAATGGTGCCCACCCTCCCCTGAAGCCAGTAAACCATGTATAGTCCCAACAAGAAAGGAAGTGATTTATTCCTAATCTCTGCTAAACTGGCACCCCCAGATCCAAAATGCCTGCAGCTGTCATGGTGGCTTCTCTTTCCTACACATCAGGAAAGAAACTAATTTTTGCATTGATCTGTAAGTACTCTGCAAGCACATCACAGCTTCAAGTGGAATAAGACCTGGGACATTTTGGCAAAAGTCCTAACAGTGAATTATAACCAGTGAAGTCAACTCAGCCTGGCAAGAACCACAGGTTAAGGAAACAGAAGTCAATACCAAATACACAAAGCTCACTGCTGATGGTTCTGAAGAACACTTCTGCACCTCTGTCAGAAGTGACTAAGCACAGCCAATCCTACCTTCAAGGCAAATGGCTGACCTCAAAAAGTCTCTCACAGCATGTTGTGGTGATTTTCTGTTGTGCTTTTTTCTCTGACCTGGAAGAAGTCAGCAGGACTACCATATCTTTGCAGGATCAGGGCCCTGAGAATTACAGCTGCACTTACTGAGAAGTAATGCAATTTAATTAATACTTGGGTACTTGTCTGCACTAAAATGCAACATTATTATTTTTATAATATACATATTAGACAGCTTCTTACTTGTTAGACGCCGAAGCATGTCCTAGCATTCACTGGTTTATTACCCTTAGCCTGCCAAAATTCTTGAGGTTCTCCTAATTACTCTATCTTCTTTTAAGAAACTACTACCATGAATTTCAGACTTTTGTCTCTTGTTTCTCTTAAAAGTACATTTATACCGACATGTATTTTCCCTGCCTCTTAAACTACAGCTACAAAAACATTACACTGTCTTAAGTGTAGGTTTAAAGCCAGAGAGGCTACTTAACATAGGCTGGGGAAAAAAAAAAAAAAGGAACATATCCTGTTCCCATCAACAGGAGGCTTACACTTTTGAAGTAGGATCAAGTTTCCAGGGAAAAGACTTGGTGAAAGCTGACAGAAACAAAATTGTTGTGGCCGGGTTTAGACAGAACAACCGCAACGCTGCGGCTTGAGTCTGGAGCGCCTCCTGCTGTTCCAGGGACAGCACAGCAGCGACGGTCGGGAACGACGAGAAAAGAAGCGACAAAAACCAACCCGATGCGACAGCAAACAGCATCAAAACTCTACAGTCCAAACGCATGAGGGCATTCTGCATCCTTCAGAAGTAAACATCTACCTCTTAGAACTAGTTATTAGAAATCTGGTGAAGGATTTGGTTCTTTAATACTGCTACAGTAAAGATTAAATGTATATTTACTAGACAAAATATATACATAAATTTAAAATGCACAACATGCTGCAAATATAAAATAGACACATTAAAAACATGTCACGAGTTTTAGAGTCATGTGAGATGTAGCTGGTCAAAACCTGGAGGACTAAAGAGGAATGGCTGAATAGGCCAACATTTTCCAGCAGACATACAGTCCCATCGAATATTTCTTGCACCCCCTAGTGCTGAGTTACTTAATTAAGAACTGAATCCCCATAGTCTCTTTCTTTATACCTGCATTTGTACAGATAATCTGCATCTCATGTACCTGACAATACCTAGAAAATGATGAGTCTGTACTTCAGCTGGAGCCACGGTGACAGCATTAGTCCAAAGGCAATACTCAAAAACATACATTTGCTGCCCTATCAACAAAAATGTTTTACTAAGCAGAAGAAAAGAGAATTTCCTAATACAAAAACCTACCATGCAAACTACTACTGAGTCCCAAAACATGAGAGACAAATACATAAGCCATGCTATGTGCACAGCACTACTACAAATACAACCATGGCATTTCTGTTAAAGACCTAAAGCTAAAAGTAAATTTCTTCCAAAAGAAAGAAACCCTTGGAGAACAAAAAAAAAAAAAAATCTAACAGACTAAATAAAGAACAGGAGAAAGGCATGACAGTTAAGTGCATCTTGTTTAAAAATATATTCTGTGATTCCAAGATGAAAATATGCAAAACATAATAGGACATAAGTAAAAATAAATTATTTATTGAGCTTATAAATAAAAAAAAAGAAAAACAATTTTTTAAAAGCATTCCATAATTTTCCTATGGAAAAAACCAACCAACCAACCAACCAAGGAAAATAACATCACTTTTCCTTAGATGAATAATTTAATACTATGAGATAACTGGCTCCGTTAAAAAAGGAGTAACAACAAACAGCCAAAAGTCAAACTCCAGCCAAGCATCAAGGTTTGTGTGACAGATACAGTTCTCATCTTCCAGTTACAAAAGTGCTGAACTGAACATACCATAGTATCCACAGGGCATTCAAGAAGGGATGTGGTCAAACAAGGAAAGTACAAATAGAAGATAAAGAATAGGAGATTCCCATTTGGGCAACAGGGCATTTAGGGCAGAGACATGACAAGGTATATTCTCATCCTGCCTAGTTTCACTCATAGAGCACAGTCTTTGAGACTGTGCAGGGGAGTAGTGAGTTTTACTTTTCAGAGCTGATTACCCAGTGTCCAGTATCCTGTTAACCACCCACAACATGAGCAGAACAAATGTAAGGCCTTGTTCAGGCAGTTAGATCAAACACTTTTTCCAAAGACAGGCAACTATCCAGAAAACAGGCCCATGAAAGATCTACACTCTTGTGTTAAAGCAAAGCAGCTTTGCACACAATGGAAAGGAAAACTACTTTTTCGTCCCTGTCTTGCAGATGCTTGTATATCTGCCAGAAACAAATAGTCCTACCCAAGCTGGAGGGAGAAAAACATTGGGCCCCAATCCTGGATTGTAAGCAGGGAGGCCCTACACACATTCAGGAGACTCTTCACACTTTCAGACTTAGTACCTGAATACAAAAAAATAGCAAAGATACACTGCCAATGTGTAGGTCTGTTTTACCTGCAGCTCTCCCTTCACAAAGACACCATGCAATTCTTAAAGTAACTTAATTGGGTCTCTTACAAAGCCCTCCAAGGAAAGGAAATATTTTTCTTTCTAATGCCAAAAAGAGCAGAATAATCTACTTGCGATCATCAGCAACTCAACCATGAGATGGTTAGCTTCATGAGGAGATCTAAGAAGGACAGTAAGACCACTAAGACTAAGGACAATCAGCACCAGAAGACTCTTCCAGGACAAGTAAAAAACCCAGTGCCTTCTACACCTAATGCTCTAACCATTATGGCACACACCAATTCTGAAAATGACGAGGCCAGCTTCTAGCAATCCTTTCATGCTGTCTATACTACCACAGCTTTCTGATCCAGAGTAAACTACTATTTTAATCAGATACATCCAGTCTATGTTTGTTTAAAAACCAAAAAACTGTAAATCTGCAGTGAAGGAAGAATTTTTATCTAAACCCCCTTGTGAGAGCATCACATCTTTCAATTATCTTTTCCAACAGAAACCTCAAAGGTCACTGCTGCTGATCTAATAAAGGCAACATGCAGGGCTTACATCTTTCAGAGCTGACATCTCATTATGTGCAAAGGCCCTGTGCACTATTTAAGTCTGTGTAAAGGATTTATTTCCCAGTCTTTGCAAGAGAGATAAGAATGAATTCTATCCATAAACAGTAAAGATTTACGGAAAAAGTTCCTATTTCAAGTCTGCAAAAGAGGATGAAGTTGCACATTCAGTAAGAAACACAATGAAGATAAAATATGAAGTTGAAATGTATTCAGGGTTCAAAATTTATTTTTAAACATTAGTACAGCCCAGCTAAGAACAAAAAGCAAAACAAGAATAAGGATTTTCTATCAGTTCTAGAATTGCTTCGTCCTCTTTTATCTTCAAAGAGGGCCAATATTTCCTTGCAAAACAACACAGGAGCCAAAAACGTGTACAGACATTCGAGCAGTAACTAAAAAATATTACAAACAACTCTCCCACCAGATAATATTTATTTTTTCATCTTGAGGTACATCTTCAAAGAAAGAAATCCTGTTTATGTTGAGGACTTTCTTTGTCTTTATTGCAAGGACACTCATTTACATTACAATCAGGAACATAAGGAGCTTACCTCTCAGCACGAAGGACTCCACTGTAATAGGGGTGATCCCATGGCATCAGCATCTGAAAGAGAATTCCAGCTTATAATTACAATAACAGACAACAAGTGAACCCAGAGTAAAAGTTTTGTTTCACTTGAGTATTTTTGCAGTTTCACTAAGTCACAGAATTTTGAAAAGTAATCTGAAACATTTAGGGCTCAATCCAAAAATAGCATCATATATCATAACCTGAAAACTTTTTAAACACTTCTTGAAGATTGGTCTTCTTCTTATTCAACTATATGATAGGACTTCATACCAGATTTCAAGAAATACACTCAGTTCAAATAAAAAGATAAATCTAGATATGTACAGCATTAAGATACATTCAATGTAGTACACAAACTGGGCTTGAATCTAACCTAAAGTAAAACCTTTATTTATCAAATGTTAATTAATTCAAAGCAAAGTGATAGTCCCTTTCACAGCTTTATGTTTTTCTTATCTCAGTATCACTTTGTATAAACCAACAGCAAATACTCAGTATTTAGTTTTAATACAGCAACTAAGTGGTCAGAAAGCATTTGAAGCCAGTAGAGAGAATGTTTCTAATTCTACTCCATCTTATACACTGAAGTAGAAGTAATTGTAGAACATGATTACCTTGTACTACATTTTTTAAATGTAACTTACTGAATTGTGGGGATTGAGCTTCATTTTCATCTTTGTCATCATTTCAAAGTCTTTTTGAGTTCTGAAAAATATTTTTATGATGAAAACATTAATGAAAGATTTTTGAGCAGCAAAATACAGTACATGATAATATTACATCCTAATAAAATGTCCATCATCAGAGATTTATAGTATTATATAAAATGACTAGATAAAATGGCAGGTCCACATACAACAGTCCAAAAATCTTTTCAATCTGCTCCTGCCATTCAGGTACTTTCAAATTCAGTCCCTCTTCGTGTGGTTGTACAGCTCAAAAGCATTTTCATTCTTACAATACACCCCATTTATACCCAGTGATGAAACTGTTTTGTGCTGTGTGGAGCTCAGGGTGGCAAGAGGGACAAAGATGGAAATTTATTTATAGGTGCAAAATGTATGGAGTTGGCATATGGCAAGAAGACCAGGAGAGGTGTTCCACACTTCAACTTGGTCTTCCTGTTTGCTGTTAACTGCACTTCTTGCATTCAGTCCGGGGTGTTCTCTGATCACAGACAGAGAATCTATTCTAAGCACACAGCTTTTTTTCTCTCTCAAAATTCTGGGGAAGTCTTGGTTTTTATTTAATCAAAGCACATAAGAAGCAGCACTGACTAGCTTATTATTGCACAAGTCCCTCTATTCTTGAAATAAAGAGTATGGTTAAAAAAAAAAACATAGTGAAAAAGGCATACCTTTTAGACAACTGCTCAGAAAGCTTCTCTAGAAATTGTCTTACTGTTTCTAGAAGGAAGGACAAAATATTAAAATTATTCTTCCCTTCCCAAAGGATGTTAAATTTACATGAGATGGATGTTAAATTTAAAGGATGTTAAATTTAAAGGATGTTAAATTTACATTTACTATTCCAAATAAAAATTCCATTAGATTTTTTTTAACAAACTACTCCATTGACATTATTTTAAGATAATCTAGTACTCCATTTACTTTGTTATGTGCTGAGATAATAACACCTTCATAATCTAAGGAGTGAGCATCAATTCTGAACTAAAACACCAGATCCTCCTCAGTGAGTACTGTTATTTACAGTGACCACTGAGTATGGCATACACCAAAATGTAACTGCAATAGAACACTTCACTGGAAGAATTATGTGCAAACTTAGCTAAAGAAACGAACAACCTTTGATCTCATATGTTACACGTTTGACTTCTCAACATGTCCTTCCATACATGCCTTACTACCTGGATTTTTGGCCATTGTTCCCTGAAGAGCCCTGTGGGCAAAGGTGTCATAGCCAACCAGCTGTGCCAGGCTGTTCCTGCTCACAAGCAGCTCCTCCAATCGAGCCAGCTGCTGAGAGTTTGAGTGCAGAAAAATCTTGTAAGCAGCTTCTCGCACCTAATGCAAGGAAAAAAAGAGTCACATTGCGACAGAGTGATTTTTAACAGAAACAAGTAATGCAACTGAAGATTGGCATAACAGCTGTATTCCACTGATATTGGTGGGAAAAGGCCTAAAATCTTTTAACAATACTAATTACAACTGCCTGACAATTACAGCTCTTACCCATTAAAAGTGGAATGAGGAAATGCAATGAGACAACCTAACAGATCAAGAATGCCAAAAAGGGTCCTGTTCTCTACTCCTGTCAGCAGTCTGTCATCACCTCCCTCTTTCTGCCAACATCTGTGCTTTTCAGACCACTCTGTGGGCTGCTTTAACTCATTAAAACTTCTGAAAATAAACCCAAGCTGTTCTCTGCATATCAGTTAAGTTTGCTAATGGCAGAATCTGACAAGAAAAAGAGACAGGGTCAGGGGAGAGAAAAGAGAGGAAGAGAAAAGCCTTATTTCTTTTGTAGTAGAAAACTATTAGTCTGCCCATCTACCCATAAACTTTCTCCTTTTCTCATATTTTTAGTTAGGGTCTTTAGTTTGGGTCTTTTCATAACTCTGAAAAAAAAAAACTACCTGAAGCCTCATAAAATTTAATAAAATGCTTTTATGTTTCACAAACCAATCACAAATAATTTTATTTCTACATATGGAATAAGCTCAAGAAATCCAGCAACAACTTATACATGCCTTCATCTGAACTAAGCCGCTCTCTACATAGCATAAGTGAAGAAAGAACCCTGAAATGTTTCAATATGCTCCTGATCCTAGAATTGTAACTAAAAGTCTAGAGTGCCACTGCCATATTTCAATGAGTCTAAATTAATTTTAAATTTATAACTCTAAATTAATTCTTTTTCAGAAAATCAACATTAACAATAACTAAAGTAAGTTTTTTTTCAGGATAATTGAGGTTGGATGGGACTTCACGAGGTCTCTAATCCAACCTCCTGCACAAAGCAGAGACAGCTATGAGCTAAGACCAAGTCACATAAGGCTTTTTCCAGTCTAGTCCTGAAACCCTGCACATATGGGAGAGACAGGATGATCTCACTGTTTCACTGCTTGGTTATCATCAGCAGGAAAAACTTCTCCAACTGGCATTTCTCAACTTTTGCCTTCTGACACTTGTTCTCCTGTCATGCACCACGCTGAAGAGCCTGGCTCTATTTTCTCCATGACCTCCTTGTAGGTAGGAGAGGGTGCTGGCAGGGTCCCCCAAAACCACCCCTGCTACAGGGGGAACAAGCCCAAATCCTCCTGCCCTTCCTTACAGTGAACACACTCCAGTTACTGCCCATCTTGGTGGCCTCTGCTGAAGACACTCCTGAAGAGTGGGGCTACAATCTCACCACTCAGTGTCTAAGGGAAGCCCAGATGCTGTTGGCTTTTTGCTGCCAGGGTCACTGCTGGCTCGTGCTCAACTTGCTGCTCACCAGCACTGTGGGCCTTTGCCACAGATCACACCCAGCCAGGCAGTCCCAGCCTGACCTAAAACCAGGAGTTCTCCATTTCCAGGTGTATGATTTTGCTCTTGTCCTTTTTGAATTATGTAAGACTGGCACTGAACCATTATCCCAGCTTTTAGGCCACTCTGAATGTCAGCCTTCACCATCAAGTGTATTGATTGTTCCTCCCTATTTGCTCTCCCCTGCACATCTGGTAGGCAAGCCTTCTGTCACTTCCTCTATGTCACTGATAAAGGTGTTAAACAGGGAACCCAGGATAGACTCCTGCAAGAATTCTTCCATTACCAGTCTTCCTGTAGGGTGCATTTCAACCACCACTCTCTGATCCTGAAATTTGTTTTTTCACCTATCTGGTTGTTCACCAATCTAGACTGTAATCTCCTGCCTTGGACTAAAGTCACTGATGAACACTGAGACAAAAGCAAGTGATGAGCATCTCAGCCTTATCTGTCTGGTGCCTCTGTCACCCACCTTACTCAATACCAAGCCTAGGTTTTCCTTGCTCAGGCTTTTAGTACCAATGCAACAGTAACTGCTCTCATTGCTTTTGATGTCCCTTCCAAGTCACAACTGCAGTTGAGCCTTGACCTTCCCAACATCATACCTACACATACAGGCAATGTCTCTACATTCCTCCTCTGGATCTTGTACCTTCCACTCCATGTATGGTATCTTTTGGAGATGAGCTTTGTTAAGAGTTGTTTGCTTGTCCAGCCTGGTTCCTCATACATCTGCTTGGCTTTCTAAGGATCAGGATACATTGAGTATCTCAATCCTCTCACACACTGGGAGGATGCTGCCATTAGAGAACTGTCTGCTTTCTTGAGCTCCTTTGCCCTTCAGAATTGCACTTCATGGGATCCCACCTCTGAATAAACTGAAGTGTGCTTGCCTAAAATCCAGTCTGTATTCTGCCCCTCTTCTTCCTACAGCCATTCAGGATCTGCACAGCCATTACTTCATACCTGCTGCTGTCAAGTATGCCATTGATTATTACATTCTAACAGAGTTTTTCCCTGTTAGTAATTACAGCATAATCACAAACAACATAGATTTGACTCACTAACAAGTCTAATAACTGATATGCACTTCTGGTATAAAGGATGCCAAAGTAAAGTCAGGGAATACAAACCAGATCATCAGGACAATCAGCATGCAGACCAGCAATTTGTAGGTAATTGCCTTCGGCTGTAAAATTATACCGAATGTGCTCTGGCAACACATGCTTGTCAATCTTGTTGGGAATGTGAGTTCCTATCAGAAATTCGTTACATAAATCCAATATTCTCACATTGAGCTCGACTGCCTTTTTACGCTGTAAGAAAAATAAAGTACAAAACAGTATCTTCAGACAGAATACAAGCAGAACTCAAAGTTTTTAAACCTTAAAGGACTCTTTCAAAAATTAAGCAGAAAGTACAACACTTAAGATTATACCTACAAGAATCAATAAAGTCATAATGCAGGGCAAGTCAACAAGACCAGATGCTCATACAGCATTGAAATTTCAAAGAAAAGGCCCACGTTTCTGCAGTACAAAAATATACAGTGGAGTTCAAGTAGAAATTACACAAGCTTTGCTAACTTGTAACTGATTGCTATGTAAAACATTGAATAAAAAAAGAAGCATCTTTAAGAGAGATACCCTAAAACAGATATAGAATAAAATTCTCTTTTTCCTGTTTGTATTGTGCTGTTTTCTGGAGACTGTAAACTATTTAGTATTTCAATCCTTCTCTTAGGAGTTTGTGATTTAGAGTTTTATCATCATCACAGTATTTCACACACTTAATCATACAAGATGTGCTTCAGTGAACTTGCTCACATTAGTACACTGTGGTCTTTATTGTCTGTGGGTTCACAGACAATATAAACAAAGGCTGAGGGTACAGATACAACATATCTTGTAAAATCCAAAGAATGACATAACATGATCTCTGTCCTCCCATTCCCACCCCTTCTCTTGAAAATATATCTTAGATTTTTGTTTCAAAAAGCAGGAAGTCTTTGTAGAAGAAGTAAACCTCAACTTAAAACAGGGAAGGATTACTAAAATCTTAAATGAGAAATGAAAAGAAACACTGAGCAGCAAGCAAGGAAAGTGGGATAGGCAGGGGAGGAAGAGGAAAACATGCAAAAATAAGTGAAATTGTAACTGAAAGGAGATGAAGCATCATAGAACCAATAGCCAAATCAGACAAACTCCAGAACTGAAGTTTCAGGGTTGTTCTTTGGACAATGTAATTGTAAAAATACATTCTAGAACCATTTTCTAGGTCACAAAACACCATTAAAACCATTATCTTCAGAATAACTCTTTAGCATCAGTCTGGTAGAAGAGCTTTTGTATGGATCTTTTTGGAGGGCATAACTCAAATAAACAAGGAATTAACTTCATACAGTGACATGAACTCTGAACAGACAGATCATCCATACAACAAAGCATGGTGTAAGCTGCTGGGTTTGAAAAATCCATCACTAACTACTGTAAAAGTATATAAAAGCTCCAAGACAGCCCAAGGTAATCAGACCATGCCTAGATACTCAATTTTGAACAAGATTTACAACTTCTGGTTACGTGAGCTCCCCAGGAGTGCCTGAACACACACCTGAACCCTTCTAACACACTCCACTTGATTAACCTCAAGGTCATCAAGGTGCATGGAGTGCTGCTTTTCCCTCTCTGTAAATATCTTGTTCTGACAACTGAGTAGCTATTTTAAATATCTGATGCAGACACCAAAGAAAGAAAAGAGGATCCCAGGACTTGCTTATAACTCCCCAGAACAGAAAGGAATGATGAGGACCAAACTACAAAGAACAACCAACTATTTAAAAACTGCCTTTAGAAGTGATTTAAAATAGTCAAAATTAATCACTTCTAAGGCAACACAATTCCACATAGGACAAACTGACCCAGAAGCATGAGATTTCATGTCCCACATGTTTCATTATCTGGTCTTTTGTTCATACATTGTAGCCAGAAATTACCTTTTCTTCATCCAAATGAATGCCACTGATCTCAAAATCAAACATAAAAAGTTCTGCCACTCGCCTAAAAATACAGTAAATCCCTGTTAAAACAGCCTCATTTAATACTAAGCAGCATTTTTTAATAGATCTTGCCTTTAGTGGTTATTTATGTTTCATGTCCTTCACAGAGAGTAACACCACAGTTATATGAATGTTTTTATTATGGACAAAGATTTCCTACATTTTAGGTCCTTAATAATTCACTCAATGAGAAACAATTTGTCCTTTGTTCTTAGTTTAGTCATCTGCTTTGAAAATATCCTTCAAAATAATTCCAGTACCTTAATCTAGATGTTCAAACAATTTGTGCAAATCACCATTTTAATTTCGTTTCATACTTCATTTATTTTAACATCAGAAAAATATCTTTCCAAATCTAACATCCTTGATTGTGGTGAAAGAAGGAAGAAGGAAATAACTTATTCATTAAGCTTGTCTAACCATGTCAGTGAATAAATAATTCAAAACTGTAACTGCATAAGCAGCTAATTAAACCCATTACAGCAACCATAAAGTAAGCTTTCAATAAATATACTGCTAATCTAATTTTGAAAAATATAAATAAATTTCTATAAAGTGAAATCAAGTTATATAGTCTGTTCCTAATTTTATTCCTAAGCACATTGATATGTACACCACTGTATAGTATATAATTTTAATCAAAATAATATTATTGAAGAAAATCTTAAGTTTTCTTTTATTTTGTTCTTGCAAGATCTCAGGTTATTCAGCATAAATATATCTTGTGCTCAACAGACACATTCTCCAAGATTACACAACTACAAACTTCCTAACTCTTGTGCAGGTAGTTTGGTAGAGAATAATAAATGAATAATGGAAATGTGGTTTGTTTTCCAAAAGTTGCATTTATTAATTTAAGAAAACACAAAATATAAATACAATAAGGAACAACACATGGCATCTAAGAAACTAAATCTGCAAGGTTCTATTTATAATCTATGAAGATCTATAAGCATTAATAAGTACCTGGTTTCTGGATCTAAGGAACTCAATACAGTTTCATCACCTAGCAGACGTCTCAGACTCTGACACAGTTCAACATCTGTATTTAATCTGAAAAGATAAAGGGTAAAGGAATCATGCACTAACAACAGACTAATATTTCAGTTTCTTGGTATTACTCATTCAAAGGCAGTATTTAGTGAAAAAACATTAAAAGCCAAGGACTGTGTTTTCAAAGTGATTTCTGGTTCACAATCACAGCTAAAAAGTAGAAAATTTCTATACAGAGCATGTGTGGACAAACCAGCATGGAAACAGGCATAGTGCATCTGACAGAAAAATATTTTTGGATGGTATTTTGTGGCAATATGAGCAAGTCTAACACAGCCTATGTTTTTATGAACAAAGATAATCATGGTGAGAGCATAAGGGTGGAAGAATGTTTTCTAATCCTTACTTTGAAAGGACTCCATTAAAGGAAAACCTGTGCTCAAGTTTGCCATCAGATAAATGTGCTGCTGACTGCCACTGGGCTACTAAGAGCTTACTATCCCCAGAACACTTCCACACACCAAGCACTGTCCCCATGCAGGTAACACTGTGCCCATCAGATTTGCTGGCATGTTATCCTACACTCCCAGGTGGGATACAGTGGGCAATGAAACACATGCACACAACAGTTGATGAGCCTGAGTAATTTCTTCTTTCTACAAATTTTGTGTCTGAAGTGGTATTCAGATATTGAAGTCATATTGTTACATATAGTACGCTTAATCAAAGTCCTGAGAAATCCACTTTCAAGCATTTTGTCCATAAACTTTACAACCACTAGAGAATTGTCAGAAGTCCTAGAAAAATGCCACTTGAGCCTTTGATGGGCTTCAGGGACACGGAGTCATAAACTGCAACTAAAATAGAAAATCCTTTCATGAGACACTGTAACAAAACTAAATCCTTAAATATCTGTAACAGAAGACTGACACTTTGTTCCCACGCACAAATATTTTTTCTTGATTGCTGTTTTCATAGATGATCATACAGTAATTTTAAAAGCTTCATATGGAAACAGGAAACAAAAAAGAGAAAACAAGAAGAAAACATACTTCTCTACCACAGTACCAATGTTCCTGCAAGCTTCTTCAGCAGCCTCTCTGAATGCAAAGTCAGGATGGGCAACTTTTACAAAATCAGCCTGACACAGTAGAAGAAGAAAACAGTGAGGCAAAAAGACAAATAAAACAACCTCCCAGTTTATAAATAAACTGCATTCAAGCAGTTCCATTTATATTAACATTTATTTTTAGTTCTATGCAATAATTTTGTAGAATTTGCCTTTTTTTGGCTAAAATATAAAGTTGACTAGAAAACTTTGCTGACAATTATTAAACCACACAGTGCCTTGTATCCTTCCAATAAACATAATTAATTCACACCCTTCTTAAAACATTTTAAGCAGTGTGTATCTTAGAGTCCTCATTATACAGACCTACTCCAACATATTTAAATGTTATCAAAAAAGATTTTTAAAACTAAATTTTCTAGTTAAGATGAAAGCCCACCACTAAATGTGCACATTTCCTAATAGGAAGAAATACTGATTTTTTATAAATCTCCAAATCCTTTGGGGGTTCACAAGGCTAGAAGGATGCTAAAAGGGGCTGGGGGGCTAGGGGCTTCCATGACTGCTGACACCAAGTCAGGGCAGTTTTAGCACTGAAACGATAGACTTAAAATATTAGGAACATATTTAAAGTCTAGGACTATATTGAAGATATTAAGCATGATTTTACAGAAAATACATGCAACAAGCTGATAGTGTAAAACATTGCCTTTTGATTGAAAAGGCAGCCTTAGAACTTAACATCTTTATTTCTTAGAATTAGTTTTTAAAATCCTGTATAATACTGACAGAAAAGATGCTGAATGACAGGTATCAAAATTTCTAACAACAGACAACAATGACCAAATAACTTCCAGACAGTTCTGCAAGCTGTGTAGCTGTGAACATAAAAAGCCTGAATATAATACAAAAGAGATAATTTTAGCTCAGCAAACTTATAAAAAAACTATGGCCATTAAATTCTGACATTAAAGTTTTACTTAGGTATTGACTGATTAATCAGAATTAGGCATAGTCTATACAAAACATAAGAACTAATGACTCGACAGAGCTTGTAAGTACGTTCAGAAGGAAAAAGTGCCTGGCACAAAAGATGTCTTAAATCTATAAAAGAATAAGAAACAAGATTGGAGAACTGAGACATTCAAACGTGAAAACCCAAGTGACCTCAAAAAACTCAGTGATCTATTCACTAAGAACTGATTTCAGTATGAATGTTGGTTCTGCTTCCTCCAACCAAAGAATGATGCTTTGATAAAAGATATATTTTGGG
Organism: Melospiza melodia melodia; assembly: GCF_035770615.1. Taxonomy (NCBI): domain Eukaryota; kingdom Metazoa; phylum Chordata; class Aves; order Passeriformes; family Passerellidae; genus Melospiza; species Melospiza melodia. The sequence goes on from NC_086195.1 coordinate 81,545,279, forward strand.
CAAACTTCTAGAGGGCGATATGAAATGCTCTAATAAAGTTTTGTGATGCAGAATATCAGACCAAGTACTCTAAATCTGTAGATGACAAAAAATACAATCTAAGAAATTGCTGCCTTTTTCTTGTGTTAATAAGATACTGCTGCCTTTACTCTGGAAGTTTTTTATGGACCTTCACCTAAAAATGATCATAACTTAAAACATGTGCATTGCCACTCCAACTTTAATTCTGAAATCAAAACCCTCTTTTCTACAATATAAGTAACGCTGGAGAGTTTATGTGTTAATATTGCAGCTGAAGAACAAGTACAATTTCACTGTTGTTTTTCTGGTTGTGGCTTCTATACTATTTTTGCATCTGTCTTAAAAATAGCTGGACAGTTTGACAGGATTTGTACTTTGCTGTCATTTAGTAAAAGCCTTTGTAATTCACTTTCAATCAATTTAATTTTCCATCTTAACACAAAACTTCATGGAGCTGGTCTGCTATCTGCACTATTACTGCAGTGTAGAAAATCATAAAATGGAACATAGTGTAAGCTCAGCCAGTTTAAAAGAATTTATGTAAAAATAAAAAAAAATAACATACCAAGTCTGCTACTCTGCACAGGCTATCTGAAAGTTGATCAAAGATCATTACAGTCTCTGGCCCAGGTGGTGTTGAGCATGCCTTCTGAACAAGCTGCTCTGATTCTTGCAATGCTTTGTCCTGTGCTTCTTGAAATCCTTCTGGACAGCTAAGCTCCGGAACACCAAACAGACCCTGCAGTGCAAAACACAGGGAAAACACATCACTACTGCCCTCTTTGATTTCTGCACCTTTCCTTTGTTTCAAGACTGAATTATCACTACAGAATTTTACCCAAATGACCCCAGTTAGCACACTGTAACACTTCACTGGACAGCAGCACCAGATATCAAGAGATTGCAGGCAACAGGACAGCTGTCTCAGGCTCACTAAATGAGCCCCCAGTACTGGAAGCAGACCACAAAGGAATAATCAACAACAAGTGAAAATGTTTGTGGAATGAACTGTTTTATTCCCAAAGTTCCCATCAAGCCTGGCCCTGTCCCACAGGGCAAGGTAAACACTTACTTGTGCAGGGTAAATGCAGATGGTTAGGTTCTGCATTTATGGAAGAGACTTAGGTTCTACCACTAATCAAACAAAACTACTAATGCTTTGTGGAGAAGTTCCGCAGTGTAGACCTACAACAAGAAAAAGATTTCAAAGGATCACAGAATCCCCAAGTTGGAAGTGATGGCTAAAGACTTTTGGGTTTTATGTATTCTTCATGTATTTGTAGCTTTGTAGACTGTTAATACAGTCTACAAAGTTATAGTAATAACTTTGTATATAAAAATAAAAAGTTATAGTTATAACTTCTAGTAATTTCCCAGCTCTCTTTCTCACAGCTAACAAACTCCTATTGATCCATTCTGGAAATTCTGTTTAGTCTTGCCTGTTAGTTTAGCAAGGACACTTTACTTTGCACTATGTATCATAGACATAATAAAATGCAGAGATAGAAGACTGGGGGAGGCTTGGGGGGAGCTCCAATGAGGCTGAACCCAGGGGGTAAATTATCTAACCCAGCTGCTCTTCTAATTGGACAATATTTGATAGGTATACTAATCAACTGATCTTATAAAAATGTAGAAATACAGTATCATGTGTACATATCACCGTGTTGTGCACCTTGAAGGCTTTCAGTTAAAGATTTGCTTTTGTATTATCATTTTAACACTGTTTGAAAAAGCTTTGCATTTCATTCCTCATGAAGAAAGGACCCACAAGGATCACTGAATTCAAATTCCCAGCCCTGCACAGCACCCTCCCCAAGAGTCAAACCATGTGCCTGAGAGCACATGTCCAAATACTTCTTGAACTCTGTTAGGCTTAGTGCTGTGACCACTTCCCTGGGGAGCCTGTTCCAGTGCCCAACCACACCCTGGGTGAAAAATCTTATCCTAGTAATTCCTTAATTTCATTGAAATTAAAGCAATATCTCTTCAAGCAATACATCCCTTTGCCCAACTACAACATGAGCATCTCCTCACTTCCTGACCACAGCATCATACAGTGAAAGGTATGTGATTTCACAGGAAATCCATCCCTTCCAAATTCAACCTCAGTATCTAAGAACCACAATCTGGATTTTCAAATCTGCAGACCAGTCAGTTATAATCCACATTCTGAAAACTCTTTCTATTATAGCAGTCAGCTGCAGGTTTGCAGCTTGCAACGATTTAACCAAATAAATCAAAAAGCTACAAATTGACAGCTTTCTGTACAAGTATATATTCTGAAGCAAAAGCAACCCTTGAAGTACACATCCAGAACATTTTGGGTTGCTTTTTCATATTTTCTTTCTGTCACTGTTGCTAGAAGCACCTTCTTTATTTGCTAATGAAAGAAAACCTTTCCTCATACTTCCCATGTTTTAATGTATTATTCGGGAACAGAAACTGGCCTGAAGTGAACATTGAAAGGTATTTTTATATTTTTACATATGTGCACAAAACATAAATATCCTTGTGTCACAGCACTCTTGAATAATGTTTGCTGTGTAAGACACTCAAGACTGCCCTCGGATCCTCAGCCAGAGGATGCAGTGTCCTGCAATATCCCTGGGAGCTCCATGCCTTCCTGACATCATCACCCACCCCCCCAAGCAAGCTCATCCAGCACATGTAGTGCTCTGTGACAAGGATATATCTTCTCTTGGAGATAAATTAACTGTAGAACTCCTATTACATATGATATCAAGTTTGACGTAAAAAAATAAAAATTACAAAAAAATGAAGCCTGGTGTAGTTCTATCTGTTCTTTAATGTTATTGGCTGCATGGCTGAAACATTTTTGTCTTCACTTGGTCTCTGCATTTACATCCTACCTGGCACAGCCTCTTGGTGAGCCTGAAATATGCACCTCTATTCCAAAAGAATCGTGGGCCAAGTGAATCACCTGGAACACATTCCCTAGACCAGCCAAATGGACAATATTTAACTGGATTATTTCCCAAAGCAAGACTTCCACCAGTGTGCTTGCAGAGGCATGACAACCTGAAGCAAGGTTTCCAAGGCAAGCGCCAGATTATAAACAGAGGTCAGATTTGTCCTTTCTAAAACCCAAAGTTCACCAGCTCCACCAGGCTGGGCACCATGGCAGGAATAGCTGAGTCAGCAGGCAAATACCTGGATTTTACAGCTGCACCTCTTCTGTATGCACTGCGCCACCTTACCCTCTCCGGGTAAGAAGACACATGAACAAACGTTCCTGACGCTAAAAAGATACGCATCAGAAAACTCAGCTGTCACCAAATCAGCAAAGAAATCCTTTTCTCGCCACAGGCAAGACATCAAGAATAAGCCCAGGCAAGAGGATGTGGGCAGCGTGGCTGCTCCCGAGGCACTGTCCGAGCGCAGGGGCACGGCATTGACACGGGAAGGGCGGCACAGCCAGGGGAGGGCTGGCAGGCAGGGGGAACGGAAGGGGCAATCTCACTTTATGGACATGGGCACCACTGAAAAAGCGTTCCCACGCACAAGGCCGTCACTGTCAAACGCTTCTGTGTCCAAAACCAAGAACGTTTGGGTTTCCTAGAAGCAATATAAACGCTTACAAAAATATATTGCACACAAGAGAAAAACTACCCCCAAAAATTCCCTTAAAACAGTTGAGACAAGCAGAGGAAAGCACGAGGCTGCCAGGGCTCCTGCCGCAGCAGGCCCGGCCCTCCCCTCTCGCCGCTCACCGTGTCCCTGCCCGCCGCACCGCCGCGCAGCGGCTGCTGCTGCTGCTGCTTCACATCGAAAGCAGTGCCCACGGGGCACCAGCTGGTGCTGACGGCCCGGCCGCCCTGTCCCGCCGCCCGGCCCCGCAGCGCCCGGCCCAGCGCCGCGGGCAGCGCCCGCCGGCAGCCGCCCAGCATGGCGGAGCGGAGCGGAGCACAGCGCCGGGGAGCGGAGCGGGCCCGGCACGGCCGCGGCCTCCGCACGCCCCGCTCGGCCACGACCTCCGCGCGTCCGCGCCGAGGGGAGGAGCGGCAGCAGGAGGCGGAGCGAGGCGGAGCTCCGGGTCGCCACGGGCCCTCATCCCGCCGGGCGCCTCTGCCCCGAGTTCTGAGCGCTCCCTGGGCCTGCCCCGCTTCCCTCCGGGCGCCTCTGCCCCGGGCTCTGAGCGCTCCCCCGGCCTGCCCCGCTTTCCGGGTCACCAGCGCACGACCCGGCCGCACCGGGGCCTCTGCCGGCTGATACCTGTCCTACACGTTCTCCAGTAATATCTAAGGCCCTTTTAAAATGGTTTTTCGGTCTACATGTTTCTGTGATGCAAACTTGCGGCGTGTGGCTTACGGGAGGAAGCTTCGTCTTGCTGAAAATGTCACAAAGCCCTTTCCTCCGCCTGAGTGTCCTTGTATCTCCCTCGCTGTCATTTGAGAAGTGCAGCTGTTCCTCCTGAATTAACCCACCGTGCCCTTTCTGTTTGGGCTCCGTGATCCACACTCGGGTTCAACTACGGTGGGAACGTGCCCACATTCCCCTGGTACCCTGAGGTGATGATGGGATACCAGGCCTTAAGCTCTTAACACTGCATTTCTCCTGAATTTCATGATGCTGACCCATCTCCATTGGCATCTCCACTTTATTCTCTTCTAAGAGAAGTGAATAAGACTTCCCTTTTTTTTTTTTTTTTTTTTTTTAATTTTAGAAGAAAAGGAGTGGGGGGAGGGGGAAGAAGAAGAAAAAGAAAATTTGGGGGGAAAAATGACAGAAAAATTTTTATGCATATTTTATTTCCTGGTTCATGGCACAGGAAATAACTCTTGACAAGTTCTCTGGCATGGCTGCTTCAGTATTGATTAAATGTTATCTTTAATCTGGGAGAATTTGTTTTGCACCAACTAATTCTGAAGTACAGCAGATTTATGCTCTATTTTTGCACTGGCCTTCAATATCCGACCACATCAGAGAATCCACATGGCCCTTCCTCCTATCACTCCATTTTGTTCAATTTCAGACCTGTGACTGCACAGAGAGAAAATAACCATATTTAAAAGCTGTACATGAAACAATGAAACTTGCTTGCACCACACAGCAAGCAGCTTCTGCAGAGCTATCAAACTACACTAATTTCAAGTTTAAAAATTATTTTAATGTTGTCGGATGGAAACTAACCAAGTTTCAAGTCCATCTACACATGCCACATTGGAAGATATAAACTGGCTTGGAAGTAACTTCTGCTTCTTGTTTATACAAGATATCCCACACGACATAATTCCGGAAGTTTTGTCTTTTATTTTATCCCACTTTGCTTTGAAATTTGTTCTTCAGAACTGGGGTACACACCCCTGTGAATGCCTTCAGTAAGTCACCAAACCACTAATGTTAAGCCTAGCACTGTGGACTCGGAAGTCTTGTCCTCACTTGTGCAGAAGCTGTTCCTGAAACCAAGCGTTTTCTGTTGAATCCAGCAGAAATTTCCCAGCAGATAACTGCTTTCTCAGGGAGGGCTGGAGGGCTCAGGCACGCAGCATTTAGGGATAACACAGAGCTATGGGGTGTGCAGCAGCAGTGGCTCCGGTGGGTTAGCGGTGCTGAACAGGAGGAACCCAGAGAAGGTGGTATCATCATCACCATCTGCATAGAGCCCATTGAAAGCCTCTCCTTGGTGGGCCTGCAGCCACACCTCGTCTCCTGCCTGCAGCTCGAGGATGGCGGCTCCCGAGGCCTGGTCCTCCCCGCTCTGGTACCTGTCCACCGTGTGCAGCATCTTGATGCCGTTCTTCACGAGAGCTACTCGCACGTTCCTCGAGTAGACGGTTATGTGGTAGGTGAAATAGTAAACGCCGGGGTGTTTGCAGGTGAACTTGCCAGTGGCCGAGCTGAAGTCATTCAGACTGTTATATAGCACCTTGTCAAACTTGATCGGGCGATTCGGAGGGGGAAACTTGGTGTTGGCTGTAAGGCCGACACTGAATGCACTCCTTGGCAGGACTCCCGGGGCTCCTACCTCCCCCTTGTCTCCTCGGTCTCCTTTCAAGCCTCTTTCCCCCTGAACTCCTGGGTTACCCTGTGGCCCTATACCTCCAGTATTGCCTTTAGGACCGGGATTACCAATCGGGCCAATCGGCCCTGGGAAACCAACTCTTCCAGGATGGCCAATTTCACCCTTTGTCCCTTTTGGACCTATGGGTCCAATGTCTCCTTTTAACCCCTTTTGTCCTTGCAGTCCCAGCTCTCCCTTCTGACCTTTGTAACCCACTGATCCTATAAATCCTTTTGGTCCCAGTTTCCCAGGTGGTCCTCTTTCTCCTTTATCTCCTTTGTTCCCCTTCTCTTCAACAGTCCCATTGGTTCCTAAAGGGAAAAAAAAAAAAAACGAAACCAAAACCAAATAATAATTAAAACAAAACAAAACAAATCCACAACATTCTTGTGATCTTCCGTTGGAAGGCACAAATTGAGGTTCATCATTAAGGAGACACATGGGCAGGTGTGCATCTCCACTGTGCATACTCCACTGTGCTCACTGTACACACAGTTTCTCTCATACATTTAAGTACAGGATAAGCATAATGTCTGAAGAGCCTGCTGTTTTGTTAGAAAACAGGTGCTCTGGCTGGCAGCGGCAAGAATAAACTCAAAGAAAGGAAGGTTATCTATGGGCTGATGATAACACTGACAGCTCACATCATCTCATACAAAAGCAACATCTGTCCACACTTTTTTACATCCTTTGGTCTATAGAATGGATGAGAGGGTTCACAATTTAATCAGAGGAAGAGGAAGGGTTTTTTTTTACAACACCCTGAACATGACTTGAATTGTCACATGTTTCTATAATTGCTACATATAATTTCTACTTCTCCTGGGTCACACAGGTTGCTACTGCAGCACAACTAAAGGTGTTTTGTCCTGGTTACTTGCCACCCTATGCTTTATTTATCCTTCATCCATCACTGATTAGAAGATCAAAGCCTTCAAAACTGCTCTGATTGCTGCACAAGGTTTTGAAAGTGAAGATCTCATGATGTGAAAGGCACTTTAGCAGTTGATAGACAAAAGACACCATAAAGAACTATGCTCAATCCATCAAGAAAAGAAGCTGGTCAATTCTGCTCAACAGCCTTTGGCTTCTCCTTTTGGGAATAATGCTGTTTGTACAGTTTGTTGTTCTCAGTTTAGAAATGAGAGAATCTAAATTAGATGAGATTGTATGATGAGTTCACAAACACAAGGGCAGCAGTTCATAGACAAATATTAAATTGAAGCACTTCTCTGACCTCGTTCACCTTTCTCTCCATTGACACCATCTTTTCCTGGACTTCCCGGAATTCCTGATTCACCTAGTACAGAAATAAAAACACAGATATTCATTAAACAAATTACCAGAAAGTTTGGGAAGAGTCCTTCTTTAATCTTTCCTCCTCAATCCTGGCCAAACAGTAATGTAAAGCATAGCTTACTCCTGACTTTTAGTGTCTGCCACTGCTGGTAGTTTTATCTTACAGAGAGATTGACAAAGAGCAGAGAAACTCTGCTTGAGGATGGTGCTTTTGGGGTGCAGATGAAATCCTTGGCATAATGAGATGAGTTATTGAGACATGTCCTGTTGTTATAATTTGGCAAGGATCACGAGTGTAAAAACTTCTCTTCTTGCCTCCATCCATGGAAATTTAGCAAGAAGCATTGCTGGGGCAGGAAGCCTTGCAGTTAGACAAGAATGTGGTTTTGTGGTGGGCCTGGCAGTGCTGGTTTAATGGTTGGACTAGATTATCTTAGAGGCCTTTTCCAGCTGTAATGATTCTGTGATTCTAAGAATGGCGAACTCCCACCTCAAGAAGAGACATGCAGGAGTTTAACTGATGGCAATGGATCATTGCCATACAGCGGAATAATATTGCCTATAAAGCTGAGGAAGGCATTCACACTCTTGATCCCTGTACCTAGCATGATATGGACTTTCCAGTGCTCTACAGAAAGCAATTATAGAAGTGATTTTTGTAGTACAGATGCCCAAGAGGTCCATGATCAAATAATTGGATACATCCTGAGTGCAGCAACAGAAGAAGAACAGAGTTGGCAGTTTGGTTGTAATCATATTCCAAGAGTAGCTTTCCAGTCATGTGGACCAGAGAACAGTTCTTTAGAAGTTTCCTGCACATTGGGTGCATCCCAGCATCTGCTGAAACTTCACTGACTTTGTAAGGACCAAAATTAATTCTCATGTATTAAACCACAAAGATGTATCTATATAGAGTGTAAAAATGGTGCATTCACTGCACTTTGTTCAAACAAAGAACAGTCAGTACAGTCATCATAACAGACGAATTTAGGAAAAATGTTGGAGAGTTTATCAGAATCTAATGGTATCATGGATAACTCACTGGAGTGCAGGAAGGGCCTTTATAAAATAAATGAAAATATGAAAGCTTTAGGTTTTCTGTTTTTCCAACCTTTCTGGAACCCTGCATACAGAAAAAGAGGGCAGTTAAATGTATGTGCCTATTAAGATGCTAATGGAAATCTTTATTTCTTTCTATATTTTAAAAGGTGATGAAGTGTTATATGTCCACATGCCTGCAGATTTATCACCTTGTGCAACCCTGGCCTTGATATTCCAACATGGACACAAGGGCCATCATTAACCTAAGGCTTAAGGTATTAAGGGGGTGATTAGCTTTATGATGCTGAGATTATCACTGGCTTTGATATCTCACACAAATCTCTATTATAGCCTGCTATAATAGAGCTATAGCCTGCTAACATTGTTGTTCAATAGTCTCCATTTCTGAACTTACTCTAGTGACTTTTGAGTTACAGCAAGTAGGCACACTCAGAATCAAGTCCTACTAATGTATAATTTAGATAAGAAAGAGAAGTCTTCTTACCACTGTGTACTTCCTGCTACACCAAACAAGGTATCAGTTGTTGCTTTTTTGTTTAGTGGGCTTGAAGCTCTTTGCAGAAATATTATTTCTATCTTAGAGGAGTAGGAGTAGGTCTGCAGACTTTAAAATTTTCAAATACACTTGAAAATACTCCCATGATAGAAAGTAAAGCCTTTTTTACTTTAGTTTTTATCCAATGAGCCTGACATCTCCATGGTATTTGGTGTCTTGCTTTCATTATGCCCTTTTTTATATTTCCTTCTTCAAACAGGTAAATGACAAATATCTGAAATGTTTTCATTTCAGCTAGGCAGAATAATCCCATTCATGCAGAGTTACTACAGACAAATTTGGGAGTGAATGGCCTTGCATTTGATATATTAAATTGTTCATTCTGAACACAGTACCTGTATCTCCCTTGTCTCCTTTTGCCCCGTCACGTCCATCCCGACCAGGTATGCCATTGTGCCCAGGATTGCCAGGGATGCCAGGATACCCTTGGGTGCAGACGTCCTGGCTCTGGGTTTCTGCTGTGCTGACCACAATAGCCAGCAGTACAATCCAGCTTTTCATTATTTAGAGAGGTTATATGACTTTGGCTGAAATGTTTAAGAAGAAAAAGCACATCTGCCTATGCCAACCTTAGAAAGGAATGCAGGGTGGTGCAGGGAGGAAAATAAGGAAATGGGGTTTCACCATGTCTCTCCTTTTGTTTTATTTATAAATCTTTCTATAGCATTTATTACAGTCCCAGAGACTACTGAGTGCTATTTTAAATAATTATTTAATGGACATATCAGTCCTGGCATCATTCTACATTTAAAATATTAGCTTTACACAATTGTCCATCCACAGTTCTCCCTACACCTACGTGGGACTGCATGGTTGTACCTTTCATCTTCCAAGATATAGTCTCATGGGAGGTGAGCTAAGGCAATTCAACCCCTCATTCACCAAAAGCAATCACTTTTAAAATTTTAAATTTTTTAAAATTATTATTATTCACTCAAATTAGTCCCCTACTAGGTTAATAAGTGAATGACCTCAGATGGGTTAGAGCTGGAGCAGAGTGAGATGAGGGCAAAGGTGTGAGAGATCAAGAGAGTTTTTTGGCAAAAACAAGTCTTTAGCTGGGTGCTCCCAATTCATGTAACTTTGCTACTAAAATTCCATCTTATATTATCTTTTCACTAGAGAGTCCCTCCTATATAATGTTTTTTAATATAGGCCCACTGTAATACATTAAGGCTTAATCCTGGACACAGCTGGTTTAATTGAGTGTAAGAGCAACTGCTTGGAAGAGATTAGACTGAAGAATAAAAAGCAAATAGCAACAAAATTAATGCCTATTTTATTTGGAATTAATATCCAGAAATATGTAATGCACAGAAGCTATATAGGTTAAGTACTTAAACAGGTAAAAGTGATTGTTAGTATGAGTAAATGTTACACAACTGGCTTTGGAATTAGTTCTTTTATTAATGAGGAGTAAGATCAGTATTTCTTTTGCAATATTAACTAGCATTAACTAAAAAATTATGTCTTCTCTTTAATCCCTTCACCACAATTTCTCACTCTCATGAAACAATGCACACAAGTACCATCTAGAGAGACATCAGTATGTCCACAATAAGAATAATTACACCCTTAATCTAATTTATAGAGTAAGTCTTTAGCTTTGGGACATGCTCCCTAATCTTTTCATTCTGTGTTTAGAAAAGTTCCCCATTTTGGAATCATTATTAGAAATGATTTATGGTGTCTTTGCCAATGGATTTACTCGGACATGTTTGATCACCAACCAGAAAAATCTCACTTTGTCTGCTGCTGCTGGTTGGCACTGAAGAAAAGTGAAAACAGATAAAACATTTGCCCCTTCTGAGGTATATAAATATTTGCTGCCTTAGTCAAAGGACATTGTAAGAGTTCAAAAGGAAGAAGGGCTCTGTATGACACTGTTAGGTTATGATGGAGAAGTCTGACAGTCCTTGTCCACAGAGAACCCCATTCCCAGTTGTGTAGGGAAGCATTTCCTGCCTAAAGAATAGACAGTGTGGTTGGTCCCCATACATCCTCTCTACAACCTGACATCATCATCATCTATAAAGGACCTTTGTTCTTACCTTGTTCACTTGGTATTTGCAGTGTTCTTGGGCATCTTTAAACTGAGTGTGGAAACTTCATGTAAAGGAAAGCACACTCCGATGTGTGCCTTGAGGACAAGCACTTGTTTGGTCACTAAATTCTCAAAGGTCAGTGATTTAATTTTGAGAGCTGTTCAATAATTAAAACAGAGGTTTAAAGTGGAATCTTTCTATTTATTCCAATATTAAGCTGAAGTGCTCTGTACTTTGGCTTTTACCACTATTACATAAAAGGAAGTTGTTAAAATGGATTAATAAGGCTTTGATTTCCTGTTCCTTTGTACAAATATATCACACAAATGTTAGCCTCTGACAGGATGATTTGTGGGATGGAAGGCATGTCTCACACCATTATTGTGCTGCTAAAATATGTAATGAAGGTAATTTCTGAATCAGGTAATTTACAATGGATTTAGGGACATAGACTATAGAAATTAAACCAAAATATTCTAAGAATGTAGCATTACAATTATTAGGTGATTATGGAAAAGAAGTAATGAGGTTAAATTAAAAATAGAACAAATAGAATTACAAAGTTTTTCATGTGTAATAAGCAGGCTCCCTATCTACCAATTCAAGCAACAGTCAAAGCTATTGGGCTACGAAATTATGTATTAGTGGTAACTCATTTGAAAACAGCCATAACTCAATTCTTAACTGTGTCTTTTTGAAACTACTGGAACTGCTGTTGTCTAAGGACTAGTGGAAGTCAACTGAGCTTATCATCAACTCCCTCAATGCTGATCATCAACAGTGAAGGATAAAACCAAAAGTAACATGAGTTAATGTGTTAGAGGAAGTGGCCTTAATTCACCCTTGGTTCAAGTGACTGCAAACAGCGTCTGAGGGTGTCACCACACTGCAAAGATGTGACACGTGTGCTCTTCAAACATCAAAGAATGCTCCCTCAGCCCCGCAGAGAAACGAAGTTTTCTGTAAGATCTTCACCACCACCCTGTGGCGACGCCAAAACATTGCAAGAGTTGAGTTGCCCTGGCTTGAAACCTGGGGCATGGTGTCCACCGCGCTCTGGGGAAAGGAGGGACCATGGGCAGCAATTCGCTGCTCTACTTGAATGAACTTCTGTAGCCAAATTAATCTTGCTGCTGTGCTAATTGAGAAGAAGAAATGAGAGCCACAATGAACAATACTTTTCTCTTTACCCATTAAGAACCATCTGAAATTTTCTAAGCCTGCTTAGCCTCAGCCTCCTTTCTCACTTAAAAGTTTGAGTCATTAAAAAACAGCCCATCCTGCCAGTTAGGAATAATTCATTAGTTACCTATACCTTGATGGACTCTGCAGTTAGTCTGGTTTGATGCATTTTTAGCAGACAACCAAGAAAACTGCTGTAGAAATCGCCTTAAAGAAAAAGCGATTCCTTCAGCTGCTTTTTAGTGCCTTGTCTCATTACAGAATAATTATTTGAAAATAATTACACGGGAGGAAGAGTTCATAATTTGCTCTTAAAAAACATTGAAAGGCAGGAGATGCAGAGGATTTTAGATTGACTGCTGTGCTAATTACCTTTGTTAGGAGATGAATCTGACAGCAACGACCATGATGATTAATTAGATATACCTGACCTTATTAGCAGAGCTGTTTCCAGACACTTCTTCAGTAAGTCAGTATCTCTAAAATCTGGGGTGTGCTTATAGGAAGAGGCCATGGTGCACCTGGGGCTCCTCCTTTCCTCTTATGCAGTATCAGCTTTCCTGAAAAAAAATCCCTGGGAGAAACAGTGGATAAATCCTACATCACCTTGTGGTTGGAGAGAACTCAGCCCTTGAAGAGCAATGGTACTCCTTCTCAGATCTGCTCTTCTGAACTTCATGACTCCAGTGATGCAGATGGACACTTTCCAATCTCTGCTTGTCCACAGAGTGGTTTGGCTGCCAATGCAGGTGTCCCACTCTGAATGCTTCAAACATTAAAATGACTCAAATAAATGTTGTCCGGGTGTCAATCACACATACACACCCCCAATCCCCCCCAAGATGCACAACAGAAATGTAGGATGTAATGATGAGTTGTAAACAGACAATGATGTAATGTAAACAGAGGGAAGGTGTGATGGATGTGGATCACTTGTCTGGTGCAACCTGCTGTAGGTGCCAGCAGAGACATTTGGGGATGCCCCATGGAGTCTACAAAGGAGGTGCAGGTGTGAACACATGTACACACACACACAGACACACACACACATGCACACACGTCTGTTTTTTGAAATCAGAGCCTAAATACCTAATAGTGGCAATAGGTGAGTTCTCAGCTCCAAGCACCGGACAAGTTCTGATTGCAGTGAACTAAACAGGGACTTAAGATTAACAAAAAAAGTGTGCTAACAGTTTATACAGCTTTATCATATTCTCACAATTACATATCCTCTAGTTAGAGTAACTAGATTTTGTAAAGCATTTAGAAACACATTTATTATAAGGAGTATTTGGGTGCCTTCCTTACAAACTATGTGGTGTGCTGTTTTTCACTGCTGAGTTTTTCATTTCTCCTTTGATTCTGGAACATGAAACAGTCTGAGTCCCTATCTCTGTTACCAAGCACAGATGATTTGCAGCCTTTGGAAGAAACCTAAACAACAAAAAACAATCTAAGACAAGCAGTGCTATTTCTGTGCAAACTAAAAGCTCCATCTGATAGATCAGCTCTCAAGGAACTTAAAAGCTGAAAGTACAGAACAATTTAGAGGATTTAGCCTGACTGCCCAAGCATGAAATAAAAGGCACAAATGAGCTCACCCTGGCCAGTTGAACCACAGGGTCCTTAGAAAGCCTATTGATTGCTACATCCTACTCCAATGTTTGCTTAGGGTATGTTTTTATGCCATCCAATCTATCTCACTAAGTGTTCAAACTGTGCCTTACACTTTAATGTTGGGGCACTCAGCACACATCCCACCACAGCAGCAATCTTGGGAGGCAGAAACTCTCAGCTGTGAGATTAACCAAGAAATATAAGAGTCCAGATGTTGGAAAGAGGGGTAAAGAATTAGCAAACCAACTATTGTGCCAGCAGTTGCACTCATCAAAACGTTTCTGATGAAAAGATTTCAGCAAAGTATGTTATTTTGTTAAAGCTTGTGTGTCTCAGCAAAACACAATTTTTGACACGCCTGGAGCAGGAATAACACAGGCACACCTTTTAGACGTGGCCCTCTTCCCTATCAGAATAATAAGACACAAAATTTCCCTGAATCAGAGAAGTCAAATCCCCAGCTGTGTTGCCCATTGCTCTATCAAGCAGACAGGTAAGTCTGTTCACACATGTGCAGAACACACCTTTTGGGTGAACCCCTTTAAATGGGTTTCCTTTTGTTCCAAAGAAAATGAAATTAAACCCTCCTTACCTGCACCATTGCAAGGGGTACTGTGTGAAGCCTCTGCCAGGACAAGGTAAAGCACGGTAATCACAGGCTGAGACAGCAACAAGCACGGGCTTTGCCTGAACAATGAAGAGTTCAATACCAGAACCAGGCTTAGGCATTGTTAACATGAACTTGTGCTGGGAAGTACTGAGGCTGTTACTGGGAAAACAAGAGAGCATGGTATGACTTTTCTCTTTAAAATACTAGAAGAAACATGACATTTTTGCATCATGAAGGAAATTTTGTAGACAATAAAAAAAAAACACAACATTTTTAAAACTGCACATAAAGTTTTATAGGACACAGATGAGGAATTCAGTTTTGTATATTATTTAATTCAACCATGTACAGTAAGAGAAAAATAACAGGAATGTAAGTTTGTACTTATTTCCAGAAAATAGATTCATTTGACAAACAACATTCAAAGAGTAAATAAACCTTGCAATGCAGTTACTCCAGAAGAAATGCACATCAAGCTACTGCTGTCCTATACATTGTACTTCAGCTGTCAACAGCCAATTCCTCTGCTCTGCAGCCAGGACACTTCATTTACAACATGTGTAACAGCACACATACAGGGTGAGGTGCACAAAGCAATGTATGGAAGGTATAATGTTACAAAACACTTACCAAAATAAAATATATATGCAAGTTATTCCTAGTATTTACAACAAAGAGTTTTAAATTAGAGATCATTTAGAAGGCATCTGCTACATACAAATGCCACACATATAGAAAGAAAGCAGAAAGGCAGTCAGAGAAAGGTACTGTGTTAGTTATGGCTAAAGACCTTTGGCTCCAAAATTGCAATATAATTATTTCCAAAAGACAACAAAAATGTGGAACATTTGAGAAGTCTGTCTTTGAACTCAGTTCTTACACTGACCACTAAAATTCAATGTGAAATTTAGCATGGCAAGAGCCACTTGTAAAACAATCTTATTATTTTATACATCAAATGCTCTGAGTTGGATGCAATTATGGTTTGGCATTTCCTAACTCAGTGGGAACACATTTGAGGACAATTATATTTTACTGCATCTCATGCAAAAAGTCGGAGGTTATCTGCTCAGCAGGCCATCAGGAAGGCTCTGGCTGGGCTTTATCAAAATGAGGCACAAATGTTCTTAGTTGTTGCCCTAGAATTTTTTATAGTAACTTAAAGCATGCAAGGGGAAAAGAACAGATGTTGCTATCACAGCTTTCTGAAGATCTATATATAAGTTTTGTCACGAGAAGGAGAATCAGGGCAAGAGTTGCTACAATTCAAACTTCTACATTTTAGTTGCAACTCCTTCCCACAGACTCTGAAGTGAGGCTAACTCCCAAGTAAATATCTGTCTTAATTGTTGAATAATACGTGTTTTCATTTTACTATAATTTGTTTAAAAGACTATGGTGTAGTATAAATTTGGCCTGTCTTGCTATATTGATCTTTAATCTGTTGCAAGGTCATATTGCAAAGAAATACAGAGAGAGCATTACAAAACAGCCATGTCTACATGAAGGGTACTATATGTAAAACTGTCCTGAGTAATCTGCACCATGAAATATTTTCTTTTTATCTCTTTGAAATTCACTTCTTGAGAAAAAACCTATTGCATCCAAAACCATATGCAAACATTTCTGTTCATTTTTAGGGCTAAGGCACCAGCACTAATACATGTGAAGAGCCTTCATGGACACTGACATGTCAGAAGAAAGATCCCCAAACCTTTTTTTCCCAGCACCTCACAGAACTGAGCGCTGGAAGGAAGTAGGTTTCAGCAAAGACACATATAAGTGTGGATCTCATAACGTCTTCAGGTCCAGCTAGCAAAGTTTCTGGGTGAGCACTGTAATCCAACTTCAGCCTTTATTTTGCACGTAGAAGAAGTCTTTCAAAATGTGATTATGAAAAACATCATTTTCACTTGCACCGTGCGTGCATCTCATTGGTTTACAGGCCTGAATGTGGCAAGTACCCACAAAAATGGGTATGTAAGAAATGCAAAAGGCTTACTCATTTGAGGGTAAGGGTGTGCATCCATGCCTGCATTTGGAAGTCTGCTCCTTGTGTTTAAACTGAGCATTTAGAATTATCTATTTTTAAAAATCTGAGCCGCAATGGCTGGCTTAAACATCAAGAGAAATATACAAGCAGCTTTTTTCACTGACTTCCCTGTGCATTTTTTTTCAGCTGGATCACTGCAAATGTCAGTGTGCACTTCCAGTTCTTAACTAGTTTACATCATCTCCCATTGCTATGGGAAAGCACAAGCAATGACATTTACTATGCAGGGCACAATTTGGCTGAGCATACCAGACTTTGCCTTATTGCTGAGCTATATACACAAGGCATTTGAAATGTAAAGTTGTCAAAAAGATGTAATTTAAAATCAAAACCACAAACCTGGGCCTTGCAGAAGTGGCCACAAAGTTATGAAATCACAAAACCTAGTTAATAGTGGGCTTCACAACACTGATGGTAAATAAAAATATGGAGGTAACAATAGTAGTAGGAACAAATACATCTTTAAAATAAGGCTTTTTTACATTGTTGTTAAAATGCCTGGCATTTAGCCCCTTGTTTATTTTTCATATATTACAGATCCATGACAAAGCTGATTGTGCCCACTGTCAAAGAATACCCTTGGATCTATCCTAATCATCAGGTAATGCCCCTAATCAGCAGCATAGGATAAAGTACTGTAAAGACATTCATAGCAAATCAGTTCTGAATCATATTGAGTCTTTACTTCCTTCCATATTACCAGCAGTCTTGTCGTCCTTGATGAGAGCAAGCAAGCAGAAACTATCAGTGCTACAAATATCAGATCCTCTTCCTGGTGGCTTTTTAAAAGTTATTCTCCCAGATCCATTTCATGCCACAGAGGAATTGAAGCAATGCAAATCATGGATTGCATATGCTGGCCAGAACTGACCTTAATCAAGTCAGGTTCTTCCTCATCCAATGGGGACTGATGACACCAAGACAAAAATCCATCTCTGGTCCACATGATTTCTCTGTCCCTTCCAGTAAGGATTTCTCTTTCTTTTTGAAGAAGTTACTGGTCAAAACCCATTGTCAATTGAATGTGTACAAGAAGCATGGATCCAGACCGCTTCCATATATTTACATTACAATTTATTCATTTTCTAAGTCCAGCTATATGAATAAAAGTCTTAAGATCTATGTAACATAGCCAGCAGTCACAATGTACTGTCTCAACTCTGATTTTGTACATTCACATTATCTCCGTGAGAAAATAAAAATGTATTTTTTATACAGAGAAATAAACATATTGGAAATACAAAGAAGAGTCTCCCAGGTGAAGAAATGAGTGAAAAAGTGATGTGAAAGCTCTACACTGAAGAGCATACATGCATGCATCTGCTCTGACTGAAATGAATCAATCTGAGATGCCCTGGGCTCCTCTTGTTTCCACCTGTGTGCAATAAATGCACATATCTTTACAGTCCATTTCACACTCTGTTCCTGTTTCTATAGGACAGAATAAAATTTCCCTGTTCCAATCTGGAATATGGTAAGGCCTTGCGGGATGTTCTCCTGCCATTTGGCAATGTAATAAAAAAAAGACAGGAAGGACTAGGGTCCACTAAATTCTGCACCAGCTGGTAAATCACATGGGATAGCTCCACCTGATTTTAATGGGTGATCTGTGCTCGGTGCTCCAGAAGGAAGGAGAAAACTCTCCTAAGACTCCTTGCTGATACATCCCTATAGAAAAATTCCTCCCTATCTGAAATTTGGCCATCAATATAAGGTTAAGAAAAATGAAATGTTACAATGACCTGCACAATTCCATCACTACTTCAACATAACTAAGAAACAGAGATCAAATACTGCTGTTTCTGAGTAACAGCAAGTTGTCTTTGTCAGAAGAGAGACTGCTCTTCATCAGCAATGCTGACACTTGGCAACATGGACTTCAGAGCAGCCCTGACAAACTTCTTATCCAACACAAAGGCTGCATTCCTGGCTCAAGGGAACCCAAGGGTCTGCCTCTGAAATGGGAGATTCACTGAGCTCAAGTAAGCTTGACCATGTCTCCAACGTCCTTCTCTGGAGTGAGTCTCCCTCTGTGCTGATGCCCTTCCAGGTCCTTTGGCCTCTCACTTTTTAAAGGGAGTGAGTTTGTTGAAGGTATGCCAGAAGAGGGATGGCTTCCGCTTGGGTTCTGCCAGGGCAAAGACCTGCTGCTGCGGAACGCTGGTAGGCACGGTGATGTGTCGCTGGTGAAGGGGATGAAGGGTTTGGTGTAGAGGAGGCAGAGGACACCCATTATAGCTCACACCTGCAGAAGAACAGTTGGAAAAAGCACTTGAATCAGCCAGGGAAATTTGAGCACAGAGCCAGGGGACAAGATGAATTTTGCCATGATCTTGAATGGCACAACTACTAAAGGTCAGGTTTTCTGATGTTTGACTTTTTAATTGGTGCATTGATTTGGCTTAAGAAGGCAACAATGCCAGTAAAAATAATGTAACAGAATAACCAAAAACAAGCAGCAGTTTCACACAGCTGGACTATACTGTTTGCACAAATAAATCCTTGTATTTCAAAGGAATTACTTCAAACAGAAGATACTGGTACTGCAGTCCACTCTCAGAGTAAGGCTGGGTAAAATACTGCTACCAACAAGACTATTGTTCCTTCCATTTGAAATATATTTTTCTGAGTTAATGTTCTTAAGACTTTGAGCTTTGTGGATTCTGAACAGAATCTCCTAATTACAAACTTTAGCCACTTCCCTGAAAATCCAGACAGGTTCCAGGGGTACCTGTTGATTGATTAAGAGAAAATGCTTTAAGAACATTAATCCCAATGAACAGATGACAACCTAACATCAACTCCTTCACTCCTAAACTCAGACTTAAATCTTATTCCACTTTTCTCTCAGCACACTAGAGATTTAGCTGAGTTTGACTTTAAGATGGAAAAGGACAAAATCTGTTGTGATTTGTTTGTGTTGTGATTATTTTCTGAGAGAGGAAATGAATAAAAAAGCCATTTCCTGGCAAAAAAGCTTCTGTTCCATCCTTCCTTCTAGAAGGATGCCAGAAGAAGCCATTTTGACTGTTACTGTAAATAATATAACAATGTGGCTTGCAAAAAGAACTTTAGGACATTTTAAACAAGACACAGAATTGGTAAAGAAGAACAAGGTCTTTGAGTAAAAGCAAAGGAAGGAATTGTAGCACTAATTTATAATTTAACCTGTGCATCCAAATCATCACAACCTTAAAAATAAACACTTTGCCTTACCTCTTGAGTTTCTTCTTTAACATACAGAATACTGACTTGTCTGTTTGAAAAAGCTCAGGGAGCTGATTTAGTAGACAGTTTAGAGAGATATTGGAATTTAATATTAAAATACAGGTTGACGGCAATTATTTGACTCCATGTAAGCCACAAAAAATGTTTTTAAAAGACTGAAGAACTCAGCCACAGCCAGACTGTGCTATTTCCTAATGAAAAGATCAATGGAACACAGCAAAGGTAATGCAATTCTCAACACCCACCTTTAATTTTTCCTTGCCTTGACTTACGGGCATTCTGCATGGCTTGTTTCTTCTGGTTTTCTGAGATTTCCATACCTACACATCAAAGTGTAAATTAGGGCACTAGTACATGATTACTGTATCTAATACTTGATTGCATTAAATTAAAATAAATAAGTAAACTGTATCTGAAGCAATTTTTAGTAAATCTTAGTAGCAATACACCTGAAGTTTTTAGAAGTATGTTTTATATTGTCATATGAACTTAAAGAGGGTTTTCCACTGGGATAATGACAGATAACTCCAGATAACAAGAGATTAAAAAAAAAAGGATATAAAATAAAATTTTTGAAATCTATAAGTCACCAAGTAATAGATCACAATTGCAGAATCCTTTTGTTTTTCACTCACTCTGAGCTAACTTGGGAAACAGATTGGAGTCACTCCTAGTACAAATTTGGGTATCTTTCCCTTCACTCAGAGGAAAGTATTACAAAATCTGGCAGATGCTGGAGCAGGCTGTGATGTGGTTTTGGCTGCATCATTGTGGGGCTGGATCCCTCACTCAGGTTTTTCATACATACTTGTGTAACTCACATGAAGCACATGGGCAACCCTATGCTATTTACTACCATGTGACAGGTGTATGGCTGAGCTGGGGTACAGAGATGACAGACATCTGCTACAAGGTGGCACCAGAGACTGGTGCTGCCTGGAGCCCAGGTAGAGGCACTCCAGTTTCCTCCCCCTGTGCACAACACAGTTGAGATACATGCAAATGTCACATTTGCGCAAGGTGACAACAGGGTGCACATTTCATGCTGTGCATAAGGCTGCACTCATTTCACACATATGCACAGAAAGAGCACAGAGGCTGAATGAAGTGTCTGCTTCAGTTCCATTTTGCATCTTCCCTCACTTCTCTATACTTTTAAAACTCCCTTTTTTATCCTGAACTTATGAACAAGTTATTACAGATCAGCCTATTAACTTAAAACATTCATAATTTTTTGGGTAGCAGTAGTTTATTTTATCCTGCAGGGTTTTTTTTTTCCTTTATAGAAAGAAGGAAACAGATTTTTAAAAATGAAAGCAATTTCATCAAGAGAGATCAGACCACTCTCTTAGGGTTACTATTAGTGGTTTGGAGAAGGATTTTCTGGCTGTGGTCTTT
This sequence comes from Melospiza melodia melodia, assembly GCF_035770615.1. NCBI lineage: Eukaryota > Metazoa > Chordata > Aves > Passeriformes > Passerellidae > Melospiza > Melospiza melodia. Next base: position 81,566,375 of record NC_086195.1, read on the forward strand.
TCTCTCATATATTCATAAAAGCTAAGAAAAGCTAGATATGGTTTGGGAGACAATGACTCACACCAAAGTGTCTTTGAAAATAGAAGTAAAATGCCATTTGCAGTTCTGAATTGAAAGAGTATTATTTGTTCTCTGAGTGGTCAGATTAGAGGCTTTATGTTTAGCCCAGCAAGATAGCTTACAAAATCAACAAGACAAATTTAAACCTGAGGTTGAGAATAGTGGCATTTTTCCATTCGTTTTGGCTGAAGGAAATGTTTAATTATGCCAAAGAAAGAAGAAATTTTAGAAAAGAAGCAGTCTTCTGGTTAATGGAGAAAAGATCCAAGTCACTGTGGCTCACAAGACCAGATGGACATTAGCTATTACAACTCAACTATCTTTCCCCTGGTTCATCATACCTGGCCCAAACAGGAATGTTGGAATAGTGAGTTGCAACACTTGAAAAACAACTTTACAGAAAGCTGGATGTTACATGGGCAGAGAAGACTGCATGTGCCATTATCAAACATACAGTTTCTCTTTTAACTGGGCTTTTCCCCCCCACTCTATTGCACCGTGCCTGAAGAGCATCAAGCACAATGGACCCTCCTTGTGCAGTTCTTGCACTCAGCAACCACGGGAATTTGTGACCCAGCCCCAAAACAAGGGTTAGTGCTTTTATGACAAATCTCACTGTCAGTGCCACCACCACATCAGTGTTGGATGGTCACTCTTCTAAATATCATGTTGATTTTCATGAGGTCCCAGCAGAATAAATAGTTTAGGGCTGTAGCTGCTACACCTTTGCAGTTTCCTCATGCTTAGGGGATTTCTGCAGCAGTGTCACTTAGGAGGAATGGTAACACCAAGACAGACCTGTGGTTGCCCAGGGCAGAGCCTCAGGAGCTTCCTGACAGACAGCATCTAACTTGCTCAACATACTCTCCCAGTGCTCCATAAAGTAACCACCCAGGAAGCAGTGCAGAGCTCAAGAATGCTTCATCTTAGTTCAGTTTTTATCTTCTTTACCTCAGTCTTGCTCACAAAAGTGCAGGAGCTGTGTTTTACTCAGTAGCATCCTTCCATGTCACTGAATTATGGTTCTCATTGTATACTGGAGTGGAGTTGTTCTGTAACTTTGTTGTAAGAGGGACTGTGTGGACAATTATGATCAGATCCTCAGCATTGCTCTATTACCCTCTGATCACCTTCACCCTTTTACAATACCCACTGTTTTAGAGTTCTGTTTAGGTGAATTAGGGAAGGCAGCTACCTCATATCCCCATGAGCACAAGGTGACAGAGCAAGCTCCACGTAGAGCAAGGCACAAAAGCCATCAGCATCGTGCCCACCAACGCTGACTGCAATGTCACTCTGTGACATTCAGAACTGGAGAAGGGTCAGGTTTCCAAAGTCTGAGGGAAGTTTAGCTGTGGCTCCTTCATTGTTTACTCTAGATTCAAGATGACTGGGATTAATTGCAACAGTTGGTGCAATGTGGAAGGGTTAAAACTGATTTTGAATTGATAATCAACTGGCAAACTTTTAATATTTTCTTCTGCTTATGGACTATCTTAAATACACATGGAAGAGGCCTTATTTTTGTCATACAACAGTATAAAGAGAAAGCAACTAGGATCAAAAGGGTTACATTTGTAATGCAATGGTTATTCCTGTCTTCCTATTATTCTGACCATGTGTTTTACATGACCGTGGAATATAAGGTTTGGCATCTTGTTTAAGTTTTAATCCACTTCACTGCACTTCCAGTGTTAACCTAATGTCAATCCAAAGCCTTAGCCTCAAGAATTTCATTGAAAAGGAGAAGTTCTCATGCAGCCAACATTCAGATGCAGTAACATGACTTTTTAGATACACTAAAAAGAGTTTTCTTTTTTTAAAATTACTGTTGCTGCTTTCTTTGTATATGTTTTGCCAATTAAATTTTGCTGGAGCTTTTGTCACTGATCTTAAAGGACACATGAAACGATACAAAACCAAAAAAGCAATCCTAACTATACATTGACACAGAAGACACACTGTCCTTGGAGTGTCCCATAGGCTGCAGGTCTAAAACTGGTCCTAGGATTTACTACCTTTTTTTCCTGCTCACTCAAGGTTTGGCATCATTTCTCTGGCCAGTGCCAGAGAAATGTGCCAGTGCAACTCACTGCCCAGTGGTGCTATTGGTGGGTCTGCAGTTAATGGCACCATACAACTGCATGGGCCTCCTGGACACAGGAGGTGCTACTACATCACACAGACAGTATAAATCTGCAATTATTGCCACTTGGCTTTGTAAAAAAGCATCCTATATGGACAGATATTTTTGACCAATCGTTCATACAAAAGTGCTAGGATTCTAGAATTTTAATATTGATTGGTTTTTGTGACTTGCATCTTGTCATATCTCATCTCTCATTCTGCTCCACCAAGCACCAGAATCACATGGATGATGCTATCTGTCCTGGACCTTTGGCCCACAGTGACAGGTCAAACACACCTGAATAGGCTTCACTTACACAGCTAAACATCAGGTCAGGCAAGAAATGGACACCAGCTCAAGAAGACAGAGTGCACATCTGTACAAAACAAAGAACTGCAAAAGCAAGTTTGTTTTAACTGCTGTTTAGAAATTGTTTCACCCACCCATTTCCTTGTCTTCTCGAACTCTTCTCCTTTCATTTTCACACGCCTCCATCCATCTCTTTTTATCCTCCTGTTTTTTTGCACAGAACAAATGAACCTCCTCTGTTGTTCTGTTTATTATTTTAAAAGCATTCTTGACATTGATGTTAAAATCTTTGTCTCTGCCATCTTCGGTGTCCACAATTTCTGTCTCATCCATGTCAATACGATCCTTGTAATACAAAATGTCCCTTCTCAGCAAGTCCTTCTTACAGAACACAAGCTGATGGTCAAAAAGGAAGAAAGTCCTCTGCTGGCTTTTGCCTTGTTTTGATATTTTGGTCAGTTCTCCTGAGTGGATCAGTTCTGAGCTTCTGGCTAACACATCTGGTCCCTAGGAAGACAGGTATATAGAGATATAGAGATATGTAGTAAGTAAATAATATTTTAAGATCTCAGTGTGTGTCTAACCAGTCTCACTATATAATCAAATCTTAAGTTCACTCACTTTTCTTGTATTTTTATTATTAGATTTGAAAATGTCATACAAAGTAAATAATATCACAGAGGTAAATTCAATCAATGTGGTCCTGCATAAACAGAGGGAAACATTTAAGTCAGTGAAACAGGTTCCCATTCTGACAGAACTACCAGACTTCCAAATGAGATTCAACTTTTTAAAAGCTCCATTTTGTCACCTCATCTCAATGGCAAGTGTCCATGTTACATACTGCTCTTCCTGAACTATAAACAAGGTTAATCAGTAACAGAAACATTGTAAATGAAGCAATTGGACTTTTAACTGAGCAATGACCACTTGAAAAGTAGGCACCATAAACAAGCACGTACGCAGAAGGACTCCTGCAGGGGACATCAGGTATTGTACACAGTACCTTTGCCCAGGAAAGGCACAGGCTGTCACTCACCTCCCAGTCTACGATAGAGACTTGCCAACGGGCAATCTTGTCTATGCTTTCTAGCCTCCGTTTTCGCTCGTTGATCAGGCATGCCACGTTCTTCATGGCCTCATATGCAGCTTTTATGTTGCTATAATCACTGGGAAATGTAAGCACATTTCAAGGATCACTTATACAATGGACATGATGCAATCACAAACCATGGAAATTTTGCAACCACAGTACCTGCAGTATTAGCCCACATTACTCCCTTATCCATCTACTCAGGTACTTAAAAAAGAGGAACCTGATTCCTGCTATCCCAAACCCCACACAGTAGCCTGCACAATTCAGTGCTGCTGTACTGCTGGGCTTGTCTAGGAGCAAATTACTAGACTGGTGCAAGGAGGCAGAAGTGATCAATTAATGAACTGCAACACTGTCTCTACTGAAAACAATGGCAGAACTCCCACTGAGCTCAGTGATAGCTGTATTTCACCTAAGGACTGTGTCTTTTAGCAAGATTTTAGTGGGACTTTTTGGGAAGGGCAGTCTTTTACCATGTTTAACAACTGTATTTTCTCCTTCTTGTTCTCAATGACTGGGTCAATGAACACAAATGGGGAATGCTAGGTGGACAGGAAAAAAAACCAAAATCAATCCCACAGAGCATGAGAGGAACCCAAGTACAAGAGAGAGCAATTAAAGGAGACAATATGAAGAAAGCATCCTGTTTCTACAGGACAAATGTGTGAAAGCCATGATGGTCACCTGCCTCTTCCTGCTTCAGGACTAATGCAATTAACCCAGGCCAATCCTCCTGTCGTTCTTGCAATGCTCTGCTCCCCTCCTTTCCTAAGCTCTCAGCATGTGTATGAATCTCCCCAAGTTTGCAGGCAGGCTTTTTTTCCCCTCTGAATAGCATCCATCTCTCCTTCACCTTCATCAAATGAAGTCTCTCAGAAGAGGGAGAACAGAAGAGACATATTTCTTGCTAAAGGAATCCCAGCAGAGCAGCTGCTTTTCCTCTTTTATCAGAATGCCTCTTGCAGAAAAGGGAGCCAGACACAGAAAACAGCACGAACCAGAAATAAATCCTGCCAAGGCATTAGCCTTGCTGTCCTTGTTATCTGCTTCTGTCTCAGTTCCAGTTTTCATTGGCTGCTGCTGATGGATGCGCTTCCATTCTGAACGTGTGCATTCGCTCCTCTCTTTATTTACATCTGTGGGAACTCTATTCTGCCACACTGAATACAGAAAGTGGATTAACAATAACAGGATCCTACTAACGCTAGGGAGATGTCCCACAGGGTGACCACATGATATCCATACTGCTACACTTGCCCTTCCTTATCTCAGTTCCTTTTTTCTTTGTTGGTATTTATTCCACACTTGCTACACAACTTGTGGCCTTCACAGCAGGCTGTGCATATTGGAACTTCAAATTTTTTATGAAAACAAAATGCTACCCAAAACCCCCAGCTGGGTGGAGCTTTCCTAAGGCTCCATGTGGGTGTAGATCTGCCTGGTTTTGAGCATCTCTGCACAGTGGCCACCTCTCTGTGCTTGAAGGCATCTCTGGGTGCTGTGTCACCCAAGAGGAAAATAGGTACTGCGGGAGGAAGGTGGCGAGACCTTGCTGTCACTTTATCTGCAGGCTTAATAGCTCACAGAATAACTTTTCTAAAATTAGTAGCAGTGAAAGAGAAACTCTAGTTAGTAATTCTTATTGCAGCACTTCCCAGGTAGTCACAGAACTGAATAGAGGCATTTCACATCTAAAGGTCAGTGCTTCACAGACCTCATATTTTGCCTCTGGCAAAAATCCAGTGGTCTCCAAGGGGAGTTTTCTCAAGGTTAAAGTACTGACTTTGGCCAAGGAAACATTGCCTCAGGCTTCATTTGGACTTTGAGCACAGGGGTCACAATGGAATACTTTCTTGCAATTATACAAGATAAAAAGACACTTACAGATAAAATCTTAATTTAGTCAAAGATTGAATCAGTGCAGGGGTATACCAGAAAGGCTATCTGCAACTTCAATTTTTATTTATGCCAGCTGAAAATCTAGTGTCTGGACTTTATTGCAAACTAAGGTAATGTTTATTACTACTAAGTTTCTAAAACAAATTACCTCCAAACTTATTCAGGTTGTAGTTATTTTCTAAGGCACTCTTCACTTTTTCTTACATCCACAACTTTTGTGAGTCTTCCCCTCTTCAGATTTCTGTCTCCTTGATTTCTGGCCTTTTTTTTCACTCTGAATAACACATTCCTCCCTGCATCCTGTTTACACACCATCTCCTTCTCCTTCTGCCTCTCTGACTTATTCCTCATTATGTCATGCATCCTCTCAGTCCCCTGTGCTGCACTTTCAGATACCGTTTTGGTGACTGACTGTGATGGTTCCAAAAAGCCCTGTTTATCATGGCCCATGGCAGTTTTGTTCCTGATCTCAAAACCTTCAGTGTTGTGTCACCCAGAAAACCTGAGTAATTAGGTGTTACTACTGTTACAGAATTTGTTATGTTCATTCTCTCACCTGTGCTCCTGAGTGGTGTATTTGAGCAATTCTGCAAGCTGCAGAGGGTATTTGCAGATTTTCTGAACAGGTGTAAGAAGAAAACCATCAATGGCAATGTCAATCATCTGCTGAAGCAAGCGACAGGCCTCGAAGAAGTGGCGGTATTTGCCCTGCTTCATCAGTCTGGAGAGTTCAATGCAGGCACTGGGATGGTTGTTACAATACTCTGAATAAATAGCAAAGCCTTCTTGCTGTTAAAGAAAAAAAAGGTACAACTTTACTAAAGTATTTGTCTATAAAGGAGAAAAGCAATTTTTGTAATATCTGTTATATATAATTAGATTAGGTAATCCATTTTCTATATTGCTTCCAGGCTGATCAGCCTTGAAAGTATGCAGAAATCTACTTTGAAGCTGTCAAAACCATGTACCCTTCTTTGTCAGAACACAGAAATAAAGGTCTCTTCTTGAGTCAGGATAATCAAACTCACTTTAAGAAGTATTTTTCTTTGAGGAAGACAGCTACAGGCTTACAAGTCTCTATCAAGAACTCACAGCCTATCTCCCCGTTACCTACCTTTCTTAATGTCTGTATGAAGTTTCTGCTTGCTGAATATGAGATCACTGCAAACAATCCAGCCCATCTGTGATCATTAGAGTTTCAACAAAGAAACTTAAAACTGTTTATAAAATAACATGATTGCTAAAGATGAGGAGAAATCTAAAACAAATGTATAATTAATTCCAAGTTAGTTTACCTTCTAAAATGCTGCCAATTTATTATTTAAGAAGTGCTTGTTAGTAAAATCCCCTCCTAGTATGGTAACTTGGCTTTTTATTATCATATTTTGGTAATTTCATAAATAAAATCAACTTTTTTAACGTACATGTTGAAGAAAACATGACCCTATTTCACTTAGATGAGGTTCTTCTTTGTTGTACTGTTTCTCAAGATCCTTCAGAAACTTCCTTTGGAACTTGTAAATATCTTCAATATTTCCAAAAATGGTGCTTAGCTGAGCTGTGGTGAACATTCCTGTATGTTTGCGACACTGCCGAATGTAACCCTGGAATGAAATAAGAAACACTCCTTAGTCCAAGGATGTAAGACAGGTCCTACCTGAACAAAATCATTTGAGGCCCCCACGGTCTCCAGCCAAGGGAGTGGTTTTCTAGACACACACACTCAGAAGCAAAAGTTCAGATTTGCATCTGAGATGTTCACATGTGGATTCCTGGCATCCAGCCCCTGTCTCAGGGTACCCCAAGTGAAGCAGGGAACCTCCCAAGTGTAAAACTCACCTGCATCTCCCTGTTGAGAATGCACTGCAGAGACTGAGCCCCCAGGAAGAGCTGCTGTGCTCACAGTCTCACAGCAGTTACAGCACCAGGGCTCGGGGAGCGCAAAGGTTAACTGATGGGATAGGGGCTATCTGCCAGGCTCCTCCATTTGGCTGCTGGCAGGCAGGCCTCCCGCAAACAGCCTTGGGAGCAGACAGCTGAAATAGCCTTGCAGTTGCTCTGGTGAGGTTTACCAGGAAGTAACACTGACTGTTGCTGGCACTGTTAGGAATATTCCTGTCTCCTCCACAGCCATCTGCTCTGAGAGCTGTGCAGTGGCTACGCTGCAAGCCAGCTACCGCATTTCCTATTGCACCAACAGGGAAAGCTAATTCCTGTGCGGCTCCTGTAATGTGGACTGCAGACACTTCTTGAATGTAAGACATGTTTTATGGGTATACTTTAGCTTCATGATCCTGGCTACAACCAGCTTGAGTGATTCATACAAGGGCTGAGCTTGCAAATTTGGGTTACTATCTGTGTAGCTTTTCTGGCTTAGTCTTACTTGAGTATATTTTCAGCCTTATGTGCTACGTGCACTACCCTACAGATTCACTCAGAGGACAGCAGACTATCTCTATCCCACAGGTTAAGCGTGGCCCATTGCTTCTCTTCTTGGAAAATATATGCTTGCTCTCTTGTACTAAACTCAGAGGCTTGCCAGATATTAAAAACCAGGTATAGGATATACATATTAGAGAAAATTAATTAATTAATATTTGCCTAAGACTTAACAGGTCAGTACAATATGAGAGTCATGTCCTAGGACTCAGCTAGCCATGGCAGCAGCATAGCAGAGTGTACAAATTCTTCCCTGGTCTTTCATGCACACAATCAATATTACTAGCTTAAGTAAATAATGAATATAAATAACAAAATTTACATTTAATGTTTTAAAATTAGCCAGCTGGTAACCAATTTTTGTCCTTTCTCTCCCTTTTTTCTCTCTTCAAGAAAAGGGCCTGATCTAAAAATGGAAAGATAAAAAAAAGAAAGAACAAATAAAAACCTACCCCTGCCTTGTCTACTTTGCTGTGAATTAAATGATCTAATGGTAAGTGGTGGACTAAAGGATGACAGCATGACAAATACAAGGACAGACCTAGCAAACTAAGGCTACTAAGAATATTTTTGTAGGTTGCTTAGCACCATTCCAGATGCAAACCTCAAAGACAAGTCAAATACAGGTCAAATGCATCATAACTCATGTCAGAAGAGGCAAACTTCAGTGAAAAGTATTAAGAAGCTTCTTGCCCAAGTGTGAGACTCCAACAAATATTGAGAAAAAAAGCAGAAGACCACCCTCATTTTATGGTTCAAACAAGCAAGGCAGATCTAAAACATATTTAGATTTCTTCATAACTCCTAGGCATCCAGTAAAAATCTCCTCACTTGAGAAAATGGGGGGATAAACCATTTAGCAAATACTCTTTCCAAGTTACTTCCAAGAAATTTTGTCACTGAACTGCAAATTATTTTACTACAGTTACCCAAAGTTCTCTATACAGCAGCAAAAAGCTCTAAATAAACTGGACTTCCTTCTCTCATTTATTATAGAAATAGCAGTCAGAGAGGCACTTTTTTGCTGTCAAAAATGGAAGTTTTTTAAAAGAAAGGAAGCAATGGCTCATGGCAGTCATCAGAGAGGAAAGTCGTAAGAGGAAACGAAGAATTGGACTGACGGCGTCAGAAGCGCAATTGGGAGTATTTTGAAATAAGAAACCACTGTGGTTCTCAACTTATATGATTTGTTCTCATTAGGTCAGTAGGACGTCCTCAGGTTAAAGCACGTACCTCACAGATGTCCTTGAGATGCTTGATATAGACTCGTTCTGTTTTCATAATTTCCTGTATAACGTTGGTTCTCATCTGATCCCTGTTTTCAGCTATTTTCTGGCGATGCTTGCTAGTATCTGAATCTTGTTCTTCGTCCTGGATATTACTACAATTTTCTGGCACTTCTTCCTGATTAACTCGCAGCTGCAGCCAGAACAAACAAAGCAATTAGAGTGAAGCAGAAAGTTTTACAATGTGTGGTAAAACTGTTATAAACTTCTTATACCTAAGAGAAGAGTGGCTACAGACATGTTCTCATTCTTATCTTATAGAGGGGGCTTCACAACAGGATTTATCTCACTGTACTCACTGCATATTCAAATAAAGGCTTGGGATTTCTGCCTGGTTAAATACATGACTTCTACTCACAGTATCTGAGAGAGACCATTATACTGTCCATGTTGTTTTCAGAGTTAAGCTTATTTCTGACCCTTACCCATACCCAATAGTTAATGTGTTTGGCCAAGTTAGCATGGGGTAAAAATTACAAAAGCAGACACTCAACCACTTTTAAATAGTTTCCCTGTGCCCCATCTGTATGGTGTACACAGCAGCACCTCCTTTTCTGACTTCTCTCTGATTGCCCAGGTTGCCTAGAGATCTAGGAAAGGGAAAGGGAGCAACCACCTGCTGCACTTTGTGTATGTAGTACTTCATGCAGTGCAGTCCAAGTTTCACTACAGTTATCAAAAGGCAGTTCAAATTATTTTCTGAAACATATTTCAATTTTTACTATCTGAGAGTTACACTGGTATTAATCTGGGTGAGTTCTGACTGTGAAGTTCAGACTGTGAACCAGATTTCTACACAATGTCCTTGATAATAAATTAAGCCCTTGATAATAAATTAAACCCTATTTTACCAAGAAATCCCTGCAGCATACCTCTCCCCTGCCCTTAGGAGAACTGTTGTGTCCTTTCTGTATACACTGATGACTTTCTGGTTGAGCTTTCTGCTCTTGTGACCTCTGTTTGAGAAAGTCCTTTGGTTACAAAGGGACCAAATGAAGAAGACAGAGTAAAAGTTGTCAGGGAAGCTAAGGGACCTTAGGGTGTGATTCTCTACTGCCTTTTTCCTTGTGAACTCCTTAGGGGTTATGTCACTGAGGTTCAGCTGTAAACATGATGAGGATCAGGTATGAAATGTAATGCCAGGACAACTGTTGCACTCTGCTAGGAATCTTGCAATGGTGCAAAAGCAAGAAGCAAAAGAGTTACTCACCCTGACAAAGCTAGCTGGAAACCAGGCCTCCTTGTCCTCATTTCTTCCCCACCACCAGTCTTTGTTGGAAGCTTCTAGAACTCTAATGACATCCCCAGCTTTGAAGCCCAGCTCTTGATCATCCATAGTGACATGGTCCCAGAGAGCCTCTGCATAGACGACGGTGCCATCGCTTATCAGCTAAGATAGGAAGAAAATGAGATTGCAAAGGACGGGAGATAAACTATGAAGTGTTTATAAACTACAAAGATATCAATATAGGTCACTAGATTGCCTACTATTACTCCTGTTACAGGATAAAACTAAAATTTCAGATTTTCAGAAATCTATGCATATTCTCATTCGTGAAAACAATTAGAATCCTGCTCCAGAGTAGGATTATATAGGGTAACAGTTACAGTCTGTGATGGTTTAAAACCCAGAGGGAAAATTAAACCCACTCAAACTGTCCCCCTTCCCCCACTCCCTTCCTGGAAACACTAGGAGAAGTTATAGAAGGAAACACAATTTACTGAAAAACTGTAATAATCATAATAATGCTAGTAAAAGAGTGTACAAAACAAAGTTTTACCCACAAAAAGGTATTTACCACTGAGCAAACAAAAGTCCCTCCCAAAGAAACTAGCTACTGTCATTGGATTTTTTATGACTATCAAATCTCAGACTATGGAAAACATCCCTCCACATCCCCCACCCCTGTTCCTGCCCTCCCTGTGTCATCATTCCAGCAATGCAAAGCCCTGGACATTACCTCATTAATTGCTAGCTGTTCCCCTCCGGGCTGCAGGTACCTGGGAGCAGCTTGGCAGAGCTCCTCATAGCTGTAATCTTCCTCACTGCCATTGTCATCCACTAAGGCTGAAGATTCAGTCCCACCATCTGCAGCAACTAAAAACAAAAGTGCAACAGCTGTTTGCTTCATCATTTTTATGATTCAAAGAAAGACAACAATGAAAGAGGAATTGCTGAGAAATTGCCTTTGTTGTCATGAATGAAACAATAACAGCAGGAGTGGAGGGTAGCAGAGCTCTCAGGAAAACCACCTTTCCGTCATTAAATACGTTTTACTCATTTTTAGAATTTCACATTTAGCAGCTGATTAAACTTTTGTACACAAAAAACCCAGAACTACAACAATTCCTTACTTATTTGTTATCAGAGGAAACCTTAAATGGCCAGTATCAGAAGGAAAGCCTCTGATGCCATTTCCCAGGCAGCAGATGTGAGAGCCCCAGCAGTCCCCAGCAGTGGTGGGGGGGATACTGTCACCCTCAGGCTGGGTGCCCTCACACTGTCACATCCCCTGCAGGGACACAAGGACCCAATGGTTCTGTGCCCACCCACCCATGGGAGGAGTGGGCAGCCTGTGTGCAGCCCCAGCTCTGTGCTGGCTGCTGCCACCTCTCCCACGAACTGGGGAGGCTCTGCCAGCAGCAAGGCTCAAGGGGACATGGAGCGCAGATGACACAGTGGAATGGCCCTACAAAAAACCGGTTCCCATTTTTCCAAATCACAACAGTTTCTTGGTTTGACAATTGTACATTTTCTGACCAAGGAGGCAGCTTTGTATGAAAAGAGAGGTCAGGACTAAAATGGGTTTCCTCTTATTACACAGCCACATAAGAAACACTCTTACTGTATGAAACTATAAAACTCCTTTGGGGTACACCACTGGGTGACAGATTCTTTTGGTGATCACCACTGGCAGAGGAAGAGAAATGGGGGCTGACCTCAGGAACATGTCTGACTGACTGACTGACTGACTGACATCCACACTGCTCAGTGCTGGACCCTGTCCTGGTGGGTTTGCCTCTGAAAGCTGCATATCATGTTCACAGCACCCGGGATCAAGAAGCATTCACGACCAGTGGTCCCATACTTGAGTGCACTCTCTGGTCCTTGTTAATTTAGTCCTAAAGATTTATTCTTATGGCAAGCCCAAGCTGTGAACTAGAGTCTGAAGATCATACAATGCTCAAAAACACATTTAAAAGTAAAAAGTCAAATTCAGAATAGGTTGCTAGCCCTGAACTTCTTTGTAAAAGGTTAGCATCTCCCAGGTAAGTTGCCACACAGTCAACAGAGCAGCTCTTACTTCTGAGTGCCTGGGAAGGGACATTTAAGCAGAATTATTGAACCTGCCAATTCCAACAAGCAGCAAGGCTAAGCGGCAGGATCCTGACATTGCCTCTTCTCTACTCTGCTTCAGACCTGGGCACTGCCTGTCTGCTGAGCTCTGGATGAGTAAGAGCTGCAAGGAGACAACTCCTGGCTTTACTCCATGCACCTACTACCACCAGGCAATCTGCTGCCATCTGCTATTTACCTTATCAGGAGAAATATTGCAACCCCCTCCTCAGGGCACACATTCCATCACCAGCATCTTCACTCATCTGAGCATTAATTTGCCAGAGAGATCAAAGCAGATCACCACACAGATTCAATTAAAAACTTGCAATTTTTTTTTTCCATTAAAAATGGAAAAATATGGCATAGTCTTGATACAACAGAACATGGCTATTCTGTTCTACTCCCTAGCATTTTAAATAGACATTCACATTAACAGTATCATCTGCTTAAGCAAGAAGGATGCAGAATCCCTATTTAGAAAAATCAAGACTTTTTCTCCCATACAAACTCATTAATCTGAGCACTGATGAACTTTTAAAACACATCTTACAAAATTTACCGAAAATGCTTTATTAAAAGATCTGCAAATAAATATTTCATTAAATCAATTTTTATCTTACAAAGCAACATCCAAAGAATTTATCCCAGTGATCCTTTCCACATTTCCACTGCACTATCCATACTGCCTGTGGGGTTGTTCCAGCAATAATGGCACATCAAAATAACCTAATTCATTTGACTCCGGACAAAAAAGAACTACAATTTTGGGACAGAAAGCTGCTTGTTACTCTGTACCAAATCAACAAGCTTACATTAACTTTGTTGGGTAGAATCAAGTGAAATCTTGAATTCTGCATCTTTTCCTCTATTGTATACAGACAGAAATACAGAGGGAGGGGTGTGCTTTCCCAGTTGCACCAATGGGATGCAAAAAACTTAAGACAGCCTGGAATTGACACTGATCTTCAAGCAGCTTTTCACCGGTACTGCAGTTCCCATGGATGACACAGAGTAAGTGTCATCAGGATCAGGCCCCCCGACTGCCACTGTTTACCAGTTCGATCAAAAAACACCATGAAAAAAGCAAGAGCGAGCATGTTCTACTCACACGTACCCATCTGAAGGCTCTCCAGACTCCAGAATCGTGCCATTGCCCCCCTGGCTACCATGCTGCCGTCAGCCCTCTAACAGGTGATGCTGCTCAGTCCCACAGGGAGGGCTGCTGGAGGATCACAAGAGGCTCTGAGCTGTGCACAGCTCAGAGGAACAGGCTGTCAGCTGCCTCCGGCTCCCGGCAGCTCCTCCGAGGCCGAGCCCGGCTGGGAACTGCCAGCAGCGCACTCAGCCGCTCAGCCTGGCTGCCGCGAGCTCCCGGCTCTCTGACATCATGGGGTGCCCTTAGGGAGGAAGTTCCAGAAAAGAAACAAAAACCCGGCTGCCTGGCCCTGGCCGTGCTGCGCCTGCAGCCGCCCAGACCGCTCCCACAGAGCCTGAACATCCGAACACGGCGAGCCAGGGAGTGCGTTTGTTTTTCATTAAAGCAGCTAAACGCGATTTCAATCTATATTCAAATGACTGCAATCCAGAGGGAGAGACTATTTGGATAGGAATTGGGAGTTCCTTGTATTACAACACTGTTCAGAGTATCGGTCTATCTTTGTCATACTATACCAGTTAAAATTCCAGAAGAAGTAAACAATTAAGGTATTTTTTGCACAATTTCTCTTGCTTCACAGGCAAATGCTGTAACATTTTTTAGAGCACAAGCAACACAAGTGTTAAGGCTGCAGCAGACTGCTCCCAGGAAACCAGAGAGGGGGGAGACATTTTCTCACTGAAACTACAAACTTAATTCAGCTGCTCTATGAAATAGGGAATGAAGCAGGAAGGAACTGAAACCATCCATCTTTCTCTGGGTCTGACCCAGCCAGAGCACAACCTCATTCATTCACCATGGGCCAGCATTCACCCCACATCTGCGTCCTCCCTCACTGAAGCTGGATCAGGCCATGCACTGGAAGCAAAGGCAGGAGCTGTTCCCGTCTGGAGAGTGCAAAGCCTGCTGCAACCTATGTCTGTACACAGAGCTATGCCTACAGTTTGGAAAGCCCCAAAAACTTATTGGCTTCTTCTTTAGCTGAAAACTGTTGCTCAGCTGAGCCTGTCCTGTAACTGGGGACTGCCTCCTCCAGGGATGTGTTCACAAAACCCTGGAGGCATTTCTGCATACAGCAACTTCTCAACACCCACTAAAATCACATGGTTTTCCCCAGCGCTGCCTCAGACATAGAAGGAAAGGCTAAGCATCACCCTGAAATATTAATGCTGTCTTTCTGCAAAAATCCTATTTGTGCTGCACTCCACAGGAGACTGACAGAAATCATCTTCTAAATCTCTCAAACTTCCCTATTATTTCTTGCTGCAAGGACTCTAGTTGGATAGCACAATAAAAACAAGCTACTACATAAGATCTTCACACACAGCATTTTTCTTGGCATAAACCATTAAAAAAAAAGCAAGCTGGCAAACAAAAGTGACAGTGGTGACACTGAAGTGCTGATGATCCCGGGACTTGCAAGTGAAAATTTCACACCTTTAATCAGCCAGATCACAAGTTCTTTGCCATGTCAAACCCCTTCCCATTGGGGAAAAACAGTTCAGCTGCCAAAGGAAAACCAGATCAAACCCCACACAGCTCTTTTACAAGACACTATAAAAACAACCTCTGAAAAACAACTCAAAACTCTTTTGGTCTGATTTTTGCAGAAAGGAACAGGCTGTGTGCTTTTGCCCAATGACTAACCTAATGCCACTGTGGGATGCTGCTCAGATGGAGGGGGGCCTGCCCTCCCTCCTCTGCATCGGCACATCTGGCAAACTGAACCACCACAAAAGTGCTCATTTGGGGCGAGGTGGTGGTGGCTTCATTTCCTTGTAGATCAGCCGGGGACAGGAGGAGGCACAGGCTGTCCTTTGAAGTGGCAGTCCACAGTGACCTTGCCCAAATGCATGCTGAGCTAGCTTAGCCACTGTGCAGGGCACTCTGAAAAGGCTGCGGGTAGCACTTACTAAAATACTAAAAGCTAGTTTATCCACCTCAAGAAAATTCAGTTCTAGAAACACCCTGGTATCATAGAACCCTCCATCCTCAGCCAGACCACAGGTCACCCCCAACCACTTCTCTGACAGCAGCCAGGGAGGAACATAAAAATAGATGAGGCGTGTGATGGCATTTTTCTGATGTACTTTTCTAAATTCCAGTTATCTTCCAGATCAGTCAGATCCCTCCTGGGGCAGAAATTATATCCTTGTGTTTAATGAACTGGATTTTTCAAACCACTTTCTGATTTTTTTAAACTGTTGGGATGTGAAATACAATGTGTAGCAATTACTTTTATAGTTTAATTTTACAGACTGCGAAAACTATCTTTTATTTTGAGCTTGCTCTCTGGTGATTTCATTTGGTGCCCTTTAGTTCTTAAATTATTGGAAACAATAACTATTATCTGTTCATTTTGCCTGTGCCAAACAGACTTTTATTCTCCTATTGTCCTTTTTTCCATGTTCCAGAGCCCAAGCCACATTAATCACTCCTCCCAGAGACACACACTGAGTCGATTTTCTTGTCCTTCTGCTTTTCTCTATATTGTCCCCTGTAAAAAATGCCTTTTGGGATGGAAAGGAACGGGGAGATGGCCCCCACACACACCAGTGGCACAATTGGGCCTTCTGTTTTGTTCTCTATTCATTTCCTACAAACTCCTGCTCTTTTATTTACTGTTTTGACTGTTACTATGCACTGCAGTGACTCTGTAAATGTCTATTAAGATTGCAAGGTCTTTTCCTGAATGGCAATATCCAGCTCAAAGTCTATCCTTCTGTAAGCACATCAGGCTCTCTTCCTCCTCCACATGCATTACCTTGGCTTTACCAACACCTGAAGCCAGAGCAGTGCCTCATGTCTCACTTCTACTACTGTGAATAATTCAGCACACCAGCAAGAATTACCATTTCATTTTATACCTCCCTTGCCACATCATTTGTGCAGACACTGAACATCTGATTCCACTCATCAGCTCTCTCTTTAAGAAAACCAACCATTCTCCTGAGTCATTCCCAAGCTGTGCTCCACACAGCCCAAATTCTAGTCCCACCCAAAAATATGCAAAAAAAAACCAGGTTAGTTTTTCAGATGCTTATAAAAATTACTCTGTAGTGACAAATAGACAACCTGTTTAATGTAATTTAAAACCTGTAACCCTTCAAGCACAAGAGTAGCAATGCAAGTCTCAAGGGCAGTTTCCTGTGTGTTGTCTGATTCTTACTCTCTTTCCTACAGATGATGATTTACTGTCTTGTACCATCTATTTTTCTAAAATTTTATATCTCCACTTTTATCTGCCATTGCTATAAGAAGAAAGCAAGTAATTTATTAGGCTTTAGCGAGTAACTAAAATAAGATACCACTGTTTTTCAGTGCTTGAGTTTAGAATTACTTTCTATAATAAAGGGCTTTTGTGCTATCAAATTTCACTGTGCATGACCAAACAAAAAACTCTCACATGTTCAAAGACAAGGAAGTGCCTTGTGATTTAAGAGAAAAAAGAAAAGAGATCAGAATTTGTGACACTAGTCACTTTAGTATTTTCTTCTGGAGCTACCAAACAGATTTTTTGCAACTGCTTTCAAACTGTGAAGTCCATGATATTCCACACTTGCCTTCAGAGTTTTGATTTCAGAGACTTTTCCTGCTCCACTTCTATGCTTATTGTAAGGTCGCATAAAAGTCACATCTAACATAATCAAGGTTGCTTTGGCTTAATTGTCCTGAAAAGTGGCAGCAATCTTAGTTTGTGTATTTGTCATCCTGATGCTCAAGTTCAGGAGACTGGTTATTCAAAACCTAAATACCTGGAGAGATATTGCTCTCAGGCAGTAGTCTAGGTAACTAATATCATTTCATGTGGTTTCCAAACATCAACTGGAAAGGACAACTAAAAATAGAAAAAATAATTCCTGCTCTGTGATAATAAAAGAGCCTCTTTTTTCACAAACTACATTATGGAAGACCTGTTATTCTGTGAGTGGTCCTTCTGGAATCAGGGACTGAGACACCACAGAATCTCAGCAAGAGTCACAGCATTCGACATCTAATTTATCTCAGTGCCTGATCTGGATCATTAAGTGTACTAAGAAGCATACAGCAGAACACACTCCAGACATAGGTTTTAAAGTAGTTCCCAATATTTTACTACAATATAAATTCAAGGAAAACACAACTGGAGTATATATAATTGCCCTGGTTTGAGAGAAGAGGGGGTGGAGCTTTTAGCACTGTTTATTCCATACCACCCACATCATTGCTGGGGGCGTGGTTTTGGCAGGAATAGCGGAACACTGGAAACCAAAGTTTGCCATTTTGCTGGATCTCTCCAGGGAGAAGGTACTGGGATCAGCCAAGTGGATCCAGCCCCTCTCCCTCCCCATCCCTTCAGGTTGCAGCTTTAAGACACGGTGCTGAAGGACAGCAATGATGGGTCTGAGACGCCACTCCAAGGGAACAAAAAGTAACAGAGAGAGGCAGCGGCACAGAGGCGAGCCCAGCTGAGCTACACAGAGCCCAAGCTCCAGAAGAGCCCAACTGGAGCAGCATCAGTGCCAGAGGCAGCTTTGCAGAATGGAACCAGCAAAGCAGAGGTCTGAGGCAGTGCTGCGGCACAACGCGATGATCGCACTTCCAAGGGGTTTGCTTGCCCTACTCCTTCGCTGTTTGCCGACTGCGGTGAGGGAGAACATTAAGCAGCAGAAGCTCTCTTTGACATATCGCCTTTGTGTCCCAAACACCACATGCCCCACATGCAGGAACAGTAATTATACTGCCTTTGTGTGGAGACCACAGCAGGCCATGTCTTCAGGAAGATCTGGAGTTTTTTTCACAGTGCTAAATGCCATTTTTTGTGGGTAGGGCACCCTCTTTTTGCATACTTTTTGCTATTGATGATGCTGTTGTCATTGCAATTTTAGTAAATTGTTATCTTGTAATTTCTCCTTATTGTCCCTCCATTACTGAAAGGGGCAGGGGGAAAGGGAGTGGCTTATTTGGAGCTTAGTTCTCTAAACCAGCTGTCTAAACCAGCACAATAGTGTATCTCAGAATCACAGACTATTCTGAGTTGGAAGGGACCCGCTAAGATCATCAAGTCCAATCCTTAAGTGAATGGCCCATAAGGGGATCAAACCCACAGCCTAGGCATTATCAACACCATGTTCCAACAAACTGAGCTCATCTTACTGGGTATGTCCCTCTTACTGCCATAGTCAGAAATTCTCAAGTCTGCTTCTTGAAGAGCGCCTCCTGAAAAAAACTGTCATGTTCTATTTAAAACAGGAGAATTCAGTTTTAACACATTCTTACGTAAACTAATTTGTAGTTAAAGCATTTTTGGTAGAATTTGGACATCACTGCAGCTAAAACTTAGCTAAGAACCATAGAAGCCAAGTACTGACTTGTAAGCATACACATAATTTTAATAGACATTGAAAATGCTATTTGTTAAGGTTCCTACTTCAGTCATGGGAAGCCTTGATCAAGAAGCTTCAGGGTGAAGGTTCCCAACAGTGTTTTGTTCACTATTAACAGTGAAAGACACAAAGTGAGAATTTTGCTTTTATTTACAAATCTTGCCAGAAGGAAAACAAATGGTGTTAACCCAGGTTGTTCTGGACCCACCTGTGAAGAAATGTTCCACTACATCTAGACTAGTTAATAGACTATTTCTATTAACTCCAGATAGCATTCCATGCTAAGAGTAAACAATTACAGCAAAATTACACAGGACATATCAGCAAGCCTGTTAAAGCACAGTGCTTCCAAAAAAGGCAATTTTTACCAAGAACCTGTCCCTCATGTACCAGAGTTCTGGTTGGACTACACTCATCAGCAAGCCACTTACTGATTTAAGGCTTGCCTATTTAAGTAAAGCTGAATGCATGGCAAACAAAAAATTAAAAATACATGTGTGGTGTGGCTAGGGTTCAGGTATGAACTCAAGCATATTAGAACTTACTTCCTTCATAATCTCTCGACTTTAGGCAAGTATATGACTAAGAGAGCGGAGAATACAGGCATATAAGTGGTACAGAACAATAAACCATAGCAATGTCAAAAAGTAGATGTGAAAAAAAAGTTTTACATGAGAACAGCAGCTACTAGTAAGAAACTCACAAAACAAAGCAACTTAGCTGGGTTTAACTTTGTCACTGAGTTGCTTTGCACTGTTTTGTCCTCCACATTATATACTAAATTCTTGCTTAGCCTGGAGTGTGGCTTTCTGCTCTACACAGTTAAAAATACTCATCTTACCATTAGATGTTCTCATCTGCCGCCTCCGTCCCACGCGGTCCAGACCGATGGGGGTACTTTGTGAGAAGGTGAGTGGCCGGAACCTGGCTGAAACAGCCTTGTACGGGGGCACCTTGTGTGCTGGAACAGGTGGCCGTGCCACAGGCTACCGAGGAAACAGGAAAATCCAGTATTAGTAAAGCTACAGGCAAGTCCAACTGAGCAAAGCTCAGGTATGAAGTAAGGTTTCTCCAGATAGTCCAGGTAATTACATAGGCAGTAAAATCTCCTATGTTGAAGGGACATTGCTTAAACACTGCATACCATGTCCACCAGCATCACAGAACAAGTTTTATTACATTACAGTTCTTTGTTACATTGAAAACTCCTTAGCCTTCTGTTGTGGTCAGACATGCTCTGTAATTTTCATCTTGTAATATGCTTTTCTGAAGACAATCCGAAGGTGGGAGCACCTCCCCTATGAAGACTGGGCTGAGAGAGCTGGGGTTGTTCAGCCTAGAGAAGACAAGGCTCCAGGGAGACCTCACTATGGCTTTTCAGGACCCAAGGAGGTCTACAAGAAAGCTGGAGGGGGACTTTTTACAATAGCATGTAGAGATAGGACAAGGGGGAATAGCTTTCAGCTGAAGGAAGACCAATTTAGATTAATGAAAAGGTTTTCTAGGATGAGGATGGTAAAACACTAGAACAGGTTTTCTGCAGAGGTGGTGGATTTCTGCTTTCATCAGTAAAATGTATTGCGTGTCAGTAAAATAAACAAGACAAAAATAATTGTCCAAATGATGCTCTGTTTTGAGTTCCCAGGAGCCTCGTAAGAAAGAGGTAATACTAAGTTTATTATTAACATTATCTCAAAGCCATTTTCTTTGGATAAATCATTCATTTCTTAAATTACGATTGGAAAACCTGCCCCTGTTTTATTTGCAAATTGAGTCTGATTTTATGTTGTCTGTGAACAATGCCACATTAGCCAGGCTGAATAATCTTGCATAAGCATTCAACATAATAAACAACCAGGCTTCAGCACATGAACTTCAGAGAAACTCAGCTTTAGATCTTCTCTTATTGTTCAGTTGTTACTGTTCTTCTATCAGGTAATCTGAAACATCTGGGATGGTTTTTAATGAACTATCTCTTGACACTCTGTTACGAAACCCATGACAGTATTGTTTGAAAATGTTTTCTCACACCTAAGCTGTCAGACCAGAACAAAATACAGCAAAAAGGAATTAGTTTTGTACTTTTCAAATATTCCCAAGGGTTTTCAAAGCTTTAAAAAAAAATCACCAGTGTGAAGAGCAGTCTTTGACAGCCCCACATACTTCTAGGGCATATATGCCTGTTTGTTGAGTCCTTTTTCACATTCCAGCTAAAAGTTTACTTTTTACTATGACTGCCAAAAACCTCAATGTGTATGGAATATGATTCATCTACAACCTCATCTTTAAACATAATTTCCTAAGTGCCTTATCAGTATACCAGGATCCTTCACCACAAAAAGTCTGATTTGTTGTATCAAATAGCTAATAAAAGTCATGGCAACTACGGTATGCAAATAACTGGCTGAGTAAGTAAAAAAAGCTATTTATTTCTGGGCAATTAAAATTTTCTTATAAGTCTTCAGTCCAAATCCTTTCCCTGGACAGACATGGATGTGTGGCAGCCCTGGGAAATTGGCCCGGGAAGGCCATAATTTGGTTTAATGATGTTGGGAATGCTTCATCATTTTGGTCTTGACCACAGTGGTCCAGCAATGTGCTAACTTAAACCCCAGCCAAGCTGTTATGGCAGCACTGGAGCATGGAAAGAGTCAACTCAAAAAGCTGCCTTGATGTATGTTCCTTCACTATTAAACTGATGTGAACAAGGTTTCAAAAGAGATCACTCCGGTGTCAGCACTAAATGAAGGGCCTGGAGAGTATTTAATCCCTTACACGGTACAGCAAGTTGCCCATACTTACTATCTCTTGAAATCCATCTATTATTCTTGAGTAAGATGGCATAGAATTTACAATAACAATTTTCCTCTTTTTTTTAACCTTCCAAATTAAGAAATACAATTAATTTTAAAATATCTTAATTACGTATGATTTGAAACACAGGCCTTAGCCTGGGTAAAAGGTTCACTGGCTTCAGCTGGAGTTTTGCTTTAAGATGCATTTTTTCATCAGGGACTTATAAAGAAAAAGTATGTAATACACAATAACAGTGTTCATGTTACAAAATGTTTTTCACAGGAAACTGAAAAGCCTGACATTGTTCCAGCACTTTACTATCAGTAAACTTCCCAGTGGTAGATGAAGTGGCTTGAGAAAGACTAACAGGACTCAAATTTCATTAATAACCACCAGAATCAATTTTTTTGAGGATGCAAATACTAATTCTTTTTTCTGTTGCTTTATCAGCTTGACAATTGCTTTAGGCAGAAGTCCTCCAGCTTCCAGGGAAAGCAGAAAATACCTGATGAGTGCAGTCTTACAAAAGCTGAAGCTCTGCAACCAAATGCAAGATGGGGCGACGACTACCAACACAACAGTAAGTTCCTCTACACATTGTACTTGCTCAGCACTACCTCCAGGGAGAAAGGAGCAATTTTTACCCTTCAGAAGTTTTTAATTTCTCACTCTTTTACTTAAGCCAGCAGAGATGGCAAATATAGGTACTGTTCAAGAATACACTGCTTGCTAATAGGTTTCCTACCTTTGTTTCATCTGATCAATTTAGTAGATCAGATGAATTTAGATCAAATCAACCAAGATTTTAACACCATTTATAAAGCCACAATTTTGTGAACAGGCTTGCTTTTGGATAATTTGAAATGATCAATAAATAATGTGTTATCATTCTCTCTGATTGTACTATTCTGTTCCTCAGGCCCTCTATAAGGAGACTAAACACACATCTGTTTTACACACAAATAAGCCCATATAGTCAAACATAAGACATAATGACCATGCCAAGAAAGAAATCAGATTAATTTAAAATACAGAAAAGATGATCCCAAAGTCAGTATCAGGTTTGTTCCATGCTGTATTTTTAGCAAGAAGACAAAGTAATTAGTGACCAGGAAAGCAATATTCTAAGTACACGATGTCAGCTTGACAAAAGGGAAGGAAGAGAAGGAAGCATCCATTCTATTTTCTAGGCTGAAGATAGAGACAAGGAAGTGAAAGGGTCTTTTGCAGTTTGCAGAGCACATCTGTTTATCTTACTTGTGTCAGCAGATTTTCTCTCTCTTCTGCTTGATCATCTCCATAGAAATTGACCCCACCTATTACGGAGATGGGTCTTCTCTTCCTCCCTCTGTGGTAGCCTACAGTACTGCTTTGGATCCCAGACCCAAGGGATGCCAGTCTCGGCTGATATTCTCCATCTGTGCAGTCTGTGCTCTCAGACTCCACTGCAACTGCATCTTCTGGTATAGACAAACTTCGGATCGCCATCTGGCCATAGTCTGAGAGAGGTCTGGGCCGGGATCTTTTTCCAGAGCCCCATTTCCTTGGTGTGACTTTTTGTGAGTCTGCCTTTTCTTCCTCCTGGGATGTGGACCTCTTCCAGTGGTCATCAGAAACAACCTTTTTAAATGTGAACAAGTCAAATAAGCCATAGAATTTTCTGACAGTTAATAATTTGTGCGTTTGTCATATGTCAGGTCAACTTAACATGTCTAAAACAGAAGGAGTTACCATAAATACAATAAATGCAATTGACAATTCAGGAAGAGATAACTTTGCAAAGCAGAGACATCATGATGCTTGTGCTGAGTAAGGCAAGCACCCAACAATCAGTACCTCTTTGGCAAACCAGACTAATAACACTAAAAACTGACCTATTACCTCAGCAGTACAGATAGGTCCTATCACAGACACTGAACTCATGGAATAGTACCTTAGAAAGACAGCTCTGTGCTCACAGAACTTTTTTCTACGCACAAGTTGGATATCACAGGTAACACCAGTAAATATAACTCAGCTGTGCTTTCGGACTTTTTACTAAGGCTTGTAGCAACAGGACAAGGGGCAACAATTTTAAACTGAAAGAAGGTGGGTTTAGATTACATATTATGAAGACATTCTTCACCATCAGGTGGTGAGGCACCAGAACAGGGTGCCCAGGGAAGCTGTGCATGCTTCAACCCTGGTATTGTCCAAGGCCAGGCTGGATGGGGCTCTGGGCAACCTGGTCTAGTGAAAGGTGTCCCTGTCCATGGCTGGTGAGCTAGAACTGAATGATCTTTAAGGTCCCTTCAAGCCAACCCATCCTATGATATTTCTCTGTTCCACCTCTGTTCAGTGATGAAAACAAACAGCAAGGCTGCATTTTGACCGCTTGCAGATCCATGTAACTGTAATCTGATGCCAGACTGGGCAGTCACGCTCCCTCCTACCACTCACTCCCACAATGCCACTTGGTCAGATCTAGAGATTCTGCAGCCAGGAGTGAATTAGGTGAGCGAGCTTGTCCAGTTTGGAAAGGAGAAGCTCACTTTCCATATGCTCTGGGAGGTTCAAGATTGTATCGGAGATGTATTATAGCACAAACACAGGTAAAAAACTATGGGCTTAGATAGGAGGCTTGGAAAATGAGCATGTTTTTCCTATTTAACAGCACACCTGGCTCACAGAGAATGCCTGCAACTATCACAACTGCAGTGGTATTACAAGTTTGGAAATAAAATAACCTCAGCTAAATACTTGATAGAGGGAACATTTTTAAGCATTTGAAGTAATACTGTTGTAATTTTTTCTAGCAAAACCCTTGCAAATTTTCAGAAAAAAAATCTGCACACAAAAATTTCTGTTCACTTTTCCCTCAAATTTCTGATTTCTTGGTGTTTCTCGGCTTTTCCCAGCTCCTTCATAAAAATAGAAAAGAGAGAAAGCTAGTAAGTATTCCAAAACAGAAAAGCATAATTTTGTCTCTCTCTAACTATATTTTGTTCATCTGTTCCAGATCAGATGAAGGCATTCCAGATACTGAATAACCAAAGCAAGCATGCAGCCCAGAAGCAGCCTTTTGCAATGATGTCTGTGCCAGAGGATTTATCTTCTGGCACCTTTTTGTCTACCTGTCATTTTCAGCCAGGCCACTACCAATCTAATGACTCTTTTTAAGCCTCGTGATACAGTGGGCAGATGTTGCTTTTTGTTTGAAAGACAGGTTAAGATTAATTCCATGGTATGAAAGCACTTCAGCCAGTAAGCAGAGTTACTAAACAGTCGATATTTTAACATGATTACTGCAATTATGAAAATGATACTTTTCAAATATTCCCAAGTATATTGTTCTACATTCAATTATTTCACTTACAGCATGACATTTATTCTAAATAGAGTACTTTAAAAAAAAATTGTTTCTATACCTGTCATTCAAGCAAGAACTTCAGGTTCTCTACAAATTTGTGTTCAGGATCAGTTTTAACAGTACATTTAATGAAGCAGAGAGTCACTCCCCGGCTGATGCATTAACACAGCTTCAGCAAAGCTGTCCCTTAAGCACAGCCCCTCCAAGACTCAGCAGCAAAGTCACAGGTTAAATAAGGTTCTTACCTCAGAATCAGACACAGGTAAAGGGTCTCCACATATGCAGTGACTGAGAAAGGAGCTCATGAGAGTCATTTTCTGTTTTTGTTTCGCAAAGTCTCGTCCATAAGAGCTACAAATGTGAGCACACTCTCTGCATAACCAGTCAGGCAAAGTTCATACCATGGTCCTGTACTTTTAGACTGAGGAAGGACACGTCACACGTCATCTCATAATCTGCTGCTTACACCCTTATCTTGAGCAATAACATTTGCAGAGGACTGCTTGCATTCTGCAGGACTCCACCTTAAGTAGTGATCCAAATGACAGCCAGATTAATCTCTGCTGTACAACAAACAATGCTGAAGGATGTGTATTTTTAGTCTTAGATCTATAAACTGCACTGTAAAATACTAAAAGAGAAAGCATAACCCTGTCACTACAAAAAACAGGGTAAACCAGGCTGATAATCTCACATTCCTCTAAGTGGCCTGCTCAAGCAGGACCTTATCAAGTGACCACTCACTAGCAGGAATAAAAATATCCAGTACACAACTCACAGGCTCCAGTACTGCAGTAACTTAAGCATAAGTGTGATTCTTGACATCAAGGAAAAAATTCTGAGGAAACAATTGTACTCTACCTATGACTGGCTTTATATGGTGCACCACTGCTGACCTCAAATTACCTTCTCCTAATGAATCTTTTATAAGTGAAAGCAGGTTGATGTTGTGCAATTATTACTGGGAACATCTACAGATGTCTAGAGATAGACATGGCACTTCATATAGGATGAAAATCAAAATCTCATGCACTGGCTCATGCATTTTAAGTGCTGGTCAAAAATTTCAAGGCATTTTGAGATTTCTGAGAAGTTAAGGTCTAAGATTAATCCACATTGGATTTTCTGAAATTCATACCTGCTAGTCTAGCAACACCAATACTAGAAATCAAGATTATTTATCTTGCCTTTTAGGCTGTATCCTCAGTTAGGTTTCTTCTGAGAGTGCAAATGCAAACAGCTCTGCTTGTTTGTGCTGATGCAAATGAATTAATTTTATCTGGATAACTAAATTCCTACAACAGCAAACTAGTTAAATCATTGTATTTCAACTGCTTTCCTTATTCCTGACAGCACTGTATATACAAATACAACCATTTAAAATGAATATCTACTTCAATCCAGGTTACACTTATATTTGCTATTGATCCCTTTCAATATGTCACTCTTAGCTGCAGATTCCTGCTTTTTAATTTCAATTCTGCAATGGAGCTGTCTGTACATTAACTAGATAATAAAGCTGTCATCATAGCCAGGAGAAATCTAGAATGAAATTTTGTTGCCTGAACATAAACACCCAGGGCTATTTCAAACGTCCAAAGGAATCTAAGACATCTCCACGTGCCATGCATCATGCAAGTATGACACAGGGAGGCTTGGGCCATCCAGAAGCAGCTCCTGGGGACAAAGGGAAGCCTGTCATGACATCTCCAGCAGTGCAGGATCTTTTATGTTCCAGGAATCAAGCTGAGCCCCTAAACAAGAGCATCAGCCAAGCCTACTGAGTGACCAGCCAGGCAGCACTACAGGCAGGAACCAGTTGTCAACTGGATTGCAGGTGGGTTTAGATGGAGCTACAACTATGTTCCCTAGTGCTGCAGACTGCCCTGCTTGGTCCCCACCTCCTGCTCCAAAAATGTGCAGCTTCACCACGAGGTTTTTTCCAGCTGTCTTTGATAGCTGCTCCTCACTTCATTTGACAGCTATTTTTAGTTGGGCTCAACTCCAGGTGCCACATTCAGGTGTGCTGTTAAGGCTGTGTTCCCCAGGACCCTCTGACCACACCCAGCAGGCCACAGTGGGAGCTCTCCCAGGCTGTTCCCAGGTAAACAATGACACCACAGAGTCTGTGCCCAGCCAGACCAAACCCCTCCCATGCCTGGGCCCAGACTGATTTCCCAATCCAGCTACAGCAACTTCAAGGACTCAATAATGATCTCACTCAGCTCAACTTGGCCCTGGTACAACCCTGTTCCATTTAATGGCACATGACTGCTATTGGCATTCCCTGTGCTCATTAATAACCAAGGTAAGCAACATCAGCATCAGGTGTTTAATCACTGAAATCTTAGCTTAGTCTTTAGAGCCCGGTTCTCCAGCTATTACTCAGACCACTGTGTACTTTTGATATATTCAGCACTCAGAACTGATTTCAGAGGAAGTGCTGCCCAAGGAGCACAAGACCTGAATTGCACAGTACTGATAAAATGTTGCTTATGCGGATGCAACTTTTATCAGTGATATGGCAAAGCAATTGCCAGTACCTGAAATTGCATGGCAGGACTTCTGCTGGTGCAGTTACACCAACCATGAATAACCCTTCATCCTCTATACCTGACCCCATTCTCTGCTGCAGAGAAAGCCCAAACTACAAGTCTGACCCAACAGAAAATGCTGCTGGTCAGCCTCCTGCTGTTGGGACACTTTTGAGGGCTGACACCATGATAGCAAAGGAAAAACAAGCTCCGATTTTTTTGGGTTTTTTTTGCTCAACGTGTTTAGCCAATAAACTCCCTAATTAAAATCCCCACTTTATAAAGGTCTTGATGACGTGTACATTGCTGAGAGTCCTTGACCATTAATCTGCATTTCAACCCCTACTGTTACCTATTCAGATTTTCAAAATTTAACCTTTAAGTTCCGAATGCAGTGATGTTCCATAACATGCACATACAGACAATTTCAAAGGTGTAAGGGGACACTTCTCGCCTGAAAAGTTTTCCCTACCTGATAATCTTCTGGGAAGTCACAAGCAGGTACATCTTGGACAAAGACCCCCAGCATTCCTCTTCCCCAGGGAAAAGAGCATCTTCTGCTTTTTTTTTTTTTTTTTTTTTTTTGGGAGGGGAGGGTTTTTTTGTTTTCCTTAGCTACACAGTAAGTTGCAATACTTCTTCTTCTGTTATCGCTGCATATTTGAGCTGCCTGGCTGAAATGTAATTTTGCTAACAACTACTGCCTTTTTCTAACCCACAGAAAACAGAAAATCAAAATCTAATAATGTCTTTACAAGAATGCATATTAATTTCCAAATGCAATTTATTGAAAGGTGTGATAAATTAAACGGATGATGATTCTGACTGAGAATAAATTATGAGGAAAACCTGAGTAGGCTGAGAAGTTTCAGAACACAATTACTACATCTTCTCAGTGAAAAGTTTTGATGGGTAATAGTCGTGCTCTTCTGCAAATGACAAGGCTTGAAACTATCACAATACTTGTGCTAGGTCATGTAGGTATCTTTTTATTTTGAGCAAGAAGATACATTTCTGCATATATTTAGGGATCTATATAAAAATGTACAAATTTCTTTCACTAGCAATGACAGCTATATAAAATATTTTAATTGGTGACTATAAAACAGCTATTATTTCTGTATAGCACAGCAACTGCCAAATCTTAGGAACTCAACAGTAATATTAGAAGTGGCTTTTCAGTTTATACAAGCCACCAAACATAAAAAGGGCCAAGATATTGTGACCTAGTGGATATAAATTACTTCAACACCTTGACCTAACAGAGTAAAAGTCTGGACATGTCTCCACCTAGGTACATGATAAAAAGAAACCGCTGCACTTTTTCTTGCTGATAAATAGCAGTTGGGAGAGCATTAGTTGAAGTTCATTTATCACTAATACCAAATGAGGTTAAAAGCTTGTTTTATGTTTCATGGACGCGATCAATATTTTAGTTTTTCTGCAAACTGTTGCGACAGACACAGATTATGAAACTGTGGATAAATAAAGTATCCCAGAGAAAATTTATTCATTGCTTTCTTTCTAGGTTTTATAAAAAGATTCTGAAGTTTCAAGAGAGCCCAGTGATCCCCTATTGATCCAACAGAGACAATTTCAAACAGCAATACCATGGAAATGACTGCTTTTACTGCAGAAGAAAGCACACTTTCAGTAATTACATCTTCAATCACAAACAAACAAGAATTATTAAACCAGTCCAATTCAAGAAAATTTCCATCTATTCCTTTGTAATTAAATGCAAATTGCATTATATTCTTTTTCTTTACATCCCTCTGCCTCCTCTGCCACTAACATCTTTTCTTTGCAATTGGCCTTTGCGAAGACCCCACATAAATGCATTGATTATCTATCCCTGGAACATCAAGGGCAATTTGACCAGTGGTCTGCAAGACAGCAAAACACAATCTGTGAAACAACTGCAAAAAATACCTGCTTAAATTACACTTATATACACAAGCAAAGCAGAGGCAATCAATACAATACAACCATGGCCAACATCTACATACATTTTAGCTGCTTGGAGGATAACCTCCCTTTTCTTTTCCCCTTCCTCTCCTCAAAAAAAAATATTGTGTGGAGCCACAGCTGAAAATTTTGCAAAGCACTGCTTCTGATGGGGACTCCCTAAAGGAATACCACTGTACTACACCAGTATAAACTCACAGAATAGATGCAGGAAATACTATGCATTTCAGTAAAGAAAAACAACATTACTGTGCCCTGTGACATAGCAAAAGCAACCCCCTTAGCAACACAAACTGCTGTGGTGAAACACTAATTTTAGAAGTTTTAAAAATTGGGAAAAAAATTTATATAATTTTCCACTTGGGATCTGTGAACACCAAAGCAATTGTGGTGTTCTAACTAACAAATACACCTATAAAACCACATTAAGAAATCAGGCTATATAGATACAAAGAAAATTTAGCCATCTATTTTCTAAGGCCTTTTAATGCAGGTTTGCTTCATTTAACCTGATCCTTGAAAGCCTGCTTATCACAATCAGTGATAAAGCATAAAGCTTTCCCTCTCAGCAATATGCTTCACCAAGATTAGCGAGTTCACCTTGGTAATATCCACATTTTACAGATAAGGAACAGATACAAAGCACTTAAGTCATGTAGAAGCATAGGGCAGGACTGGAAATGACAAGCGGATCTCATGATTCTCAAATCTGTTCCTCAGCCTCAAGGATTTCCTTCATCCTCTCCTCTAATTCATTTCCAAATCCAAATCAGCTAACATACTTCCAAATGGCACAGGGGAGGAGTTTGCAGGGAAATGTACTTCCTTTGTAGAAATAGTCTTATCAGTCATATAAAAATGCAAATGTGCTAAAACCAGAAAACTGTTTCCTCTAGTTTTTTGGTGACTCAATACTTGAGGATGGTGGATGATGCTCTTATACTGTCCAGTCTTTCCTTCAGTATCTGAACTGGAACTGCAAACTTGTGGTGTATAGTGAAGGGGTATTCATATTCTCTGCTTCTTTTAGATGTATAGATATTAATAAAGCCTAAATAAATCCCTACATATTTTCGGAATTGACTCAGAACACCCCAGAACAAGTAGCAGGTTAAAAAAAAACCCCTTCATTTGGCAAAATGAGTGACTTTTTTTCTTCTTTCAGGCTATCTTTGTAATACCCACTGGCAGATCTCAAATGATTACCACAGGTTGGAAGCGGAACTTCATGTTAACAAAGCAAAACTTAAAAAGCCGTAAGCCTCTGCCTCTCTTCAGAGTCTCTCCAAAATGAGGTCCTCTGGTTCCTCACTCTCTCCACCCTTTCAGAGCAAAGCTTCACTGTCCCTGCCCAAGCCCAAGCCCTGCCCTCAGCAAGTCCCAGCAGCAGACACAAACCCCAGCCTGGGAGGGGAGGAGCTGCCTTGGGCAGCTCTGCCAATTATTACTTCCCAGAGAATGGGGCGGGGGCAAGGCTGCTGGGCTCTCCCCCAACACTGGGCTGGTCTCCCAGCCTGCCACAGCATCCTGGCACCAGCACCATGGCAGCCTCCAGACGTCAGAAAGGGAAAATGCACGTGGCTCAGGGGAGATTCTGCAGCTGCCTCTGCTCACTTTGGAAATCTCACCCACCTAGCATTGAGATGGATTCTCAGTGCCAACAACTCAACACTGTGTTTGATGTAAGAAACCAAATCACATGAGCACAGTGCTGTTCTGCTTTCTGGGGCACTATTTATTACTCCTGATCCCAGGGTGAGCAACACCTGGGTATTAATGAGGTGCCACTGGACAGCTACAGCAGAGTCAAATATGGGACGCTCTGGAAAGGCAAAGATGCACAAATGCAATAAAGAAAGGGTGCAGCTTGCCCCAGGGTAACTGCAGTGAAGCCCCCCTGAGCTCTCCCTGTCACCATCCAAACCATTTCTGAGAGAATGACAGTAACTCCTATCTCCTATATTATCCTACAGTTTTCAGAAATGGCTAATTTTATTAAGAACTGCAGAGTTACTTGGTCTAAAATTCAGGCCAATCCAGAATTCAGATTATTGTCATGACTGCTTTGTTTTTCTTCTTCCTAGTTGCAGATACAGCAACAAATGATTATGGGCTGCACCCAAGGGATGACAGCTCTGCTGCTGAGAGTTGAAAGAGTTTTTGCAGCTATAGGAAGATATTCCTGTCATTTGAGGGCTCCCTGCTACATTATTGCAGCAATGGATTCTGCAATCTAGGCTTGTAGCAATGAGCAGTGGCATCTAGTCTAGCTCTGGGCAAATGCATCTGGAAGTCACTCACTGAGTGACTGTGTGGACATGTTGTGAAAGCACCCTGACTTGTGCAGAGCAGCTCAGAGTTTAGTGCAAATCCAGTGTTGTTTGGTCTAACTGAAACCTCAGTTTTCTGTAAGAAGCTCTTCAGACCCTGTGTCAGGGTTCTGCTGCTCTGTCTCCAGGCGCTGTAGTCAGCAAGACCAGAGTGCCACTGGAGTGGTGAGCCCTCACTCCAAATTACAAGCCCCTTAGGAGTAAACCCACTTTAAGAAATTTCCCCCACTACTTCACCTAATTATCCCTCACAGTTTATCATATTTATGGTAATACACATTAGGTTGATTAAGCTACACTCTAAACTGCACATGGATGAACCAGAGGTGAATAAGTCCAAAAAGAAGAGTTCAGAGAGCTGAAAGCAGCTAGCTCCCAGCAGGTGTGCTCATGCCCAGCCCCACAGCACTCAGGACCTTGAGGCATGTACTACAGATGATCACCCTCAGATCCTGGCTGCTGCTTGCTCCTTGCAGGCATTGAACACGACCACATCCAGCTCCCACCCTTTGGTCCTTCACTGTGAGGACACTTTTTGAAGCTAGAAATAGTGAGGACAAACAGTGAGGACATATCTGAGTCCCCACCCCTAAAGGCCTTCTTCCTCTTCATCTTTACAAGCTGTCCTCCAAGTTAAACCCTGTGTGCTCAATATTCAGAGTCCAGAGACCTATCCAGGACACACCAGCTCAACTTCGCCAACAGCTGAGCACTGGGCACTTTATGATGTGGACTAGCTAGGACCAGTGACTTTTATACGGCATGAACATAAATGAGTTGACAGACAGGTCTTAGAACATGTAAAATATTGTCTGCAAATAAACTGTGACTCAATCGTAATTACAGCAGAGTTGCCTCTTCACTGTAATTTATCATGCACTTATGGTCATGCAGATAAGGTACTCAAGTAATAAAAAGTCTGGTGTACTGTGAAGCCAGATGCCAGCAAGGCAACCTAAATACCACCTGATCTAAGAGTTTGTGAAAGACTAGGTGAAATGTCAAGTAACTCGACTCTTACTTTTTTGTAACAAATTCAGAACAGTATTTTGTTCAGGCAGCTTTAGTGGCTGACACATGCCAGTCTGAAACAGACTAAGTTTTCATTATTCCAGTGACATGGGGCTCTTCCTTCATGAAAGCAAAGACTATGTGAAACACTCCACACAAGTACAAGCTTGTATTTAATCATCTCCTCGTGCCATTTAAAAGCAACCTATTGAATGTAAATGACAGTAGCATGAAGCAGACAGTGGCAAAGCATGGGATGTCACAGGTGAGCTTTGGTGACTCACACCTCTGTAGCCTCAGAAGTGCTGAGGCACGGATCCATGCTGCACTTAATTAGCTCTTCCCTGGGAAACAACCTCTGTCAGGACCAAAACCCAAGAAATTTCCCCTGCTTCAATCCAAATCCTGCATTTTAGTGAAACCAACAAAGAGAAGTGACAGGATCTCAAGACTCAATCATGTAAGGAAAAAAAACCAACGCAAAATATCAATTCTGATGAACAAATAGATGCCCTTGCAGGAATACTGCAAAATCAGCTTTACAGTAGTGGGGAAACATAAGGTAGAAATATTTAGTTTCCATATTTGGGAAAATATAGAGATGGTCCAAATTACCACAGATTTCATTTGCTGACTAATCTATCAGATGAGTGAGTAAGGAAATAAACTATACTTGCTTCCAGCTACAGCAGCCAGTCCCGAAAAGAGAATTATTTGAGCCTGAGGACCTTCTAAGCTTTATATCAAAATATGTCTTCAAGCTTTAGTGAATGTACTGGAATACATACTGGCTTATACATGAAATCTGGACAGAAAGGCAGATCCATGAAACATGGAAACAGTGCAGAGTTGTCCATCAACACAGTGTATTTAAGATTCAGACAAAAAATTGAAAATGTGTGATGCCCATGGCTCCACACCACATCTCAAATGATTGTTGAGAGTAAACTAAGCACTCAGCCATCACAGAACAACTTGCTGGGCAGGTACAGTTCTGCAATGCGGAGGTGTAAGGTAAAAATGAATTGTAGTCAAAAGTTCAAACCCCAGTGACCTCATTGTGTGAGTATGTGGCATTCATAAAAGTGCCTACAGGCTGAATAAATTCCAATTAAAAAATAACCTGGCATAAGTATCTTTGGTGCCAAGCTAGTTCCATGCTGAGGGAAGCATGCTGTAAAGCAGGAAATTGAATCCTCCAAAGAAATGGTAGGAAGAAACCATACCACTCTACCTGTCTGGCAGTCACTCTGAGTGCCACAGCTTTAGGGTTGTGTATGAGATGAGAAACAGGCATGGAAAAAAGAAATAACAGACTTTATACCCCTTGTATAGCAAGATTTTTATACTTTTTATACTTTATTTTTACTTTTGTAGACTCTCTCCTGCACAGCTCCTGCTTCCAACCCACACCTCCCACCTCCAAAAATTTTGGCTTTTTCCATTAGAAGAGAGTTCTGCCTGGACGCAGCTATGCCACAGCTGCTTTTACGAAGCACAGGGGCTCCAGGCAGTGCTCACAACAACAAAGTGAGGGCTTACAGCCAAGCTTACCCTGGCCACCACTTCCTCCATCTTTTGCTGGGATCTATCCCATACTGTCTGCCTGCCCATTACACAAACCCAGAGCTGCCACCAGTGCACGCTCTGTATTTTAGACAACTGAAGCAAGTACTAAAGGACACTCACAATTACCCGAAAAATGTTATAATATAAAGAGAAAGCTTAAATTGCATGTTAGATAATAACAGAATGTGGTGTTAAAACTAAAAACTGCAGTAACTTTTATCCACCCAACGTAGACACATTCATGTAAAAACTGTACTGGTTTGTTGGGAACTAAGGAGAAGGACCAGATTAATTTCTTCTGGGTCATGATGGCAGCTCACCACTAGATGGTAGATGAGTAGCATTAATTCCACCTCCCATTTTACTCCTGAGAAATACAACTGGCATCTATCCACACTAGGACTCTTGCCTCTTCTGGCAGTGTGAAAGCTTCTCCTTGCATATAAGTAAGAGTTTTGGAAAATATGGATGGCTGGAGTAATTCTATGATTCCAGAAGAGGAATAAACTCTGAGCCCAGACATTTATACACACTGAGTTTATTTTTTCAATCTTACCATTGCTGCAAACACAACAGTAAACAAAATTGCTTTTCTCCAGCAGAAGGACAATACTGATAAGCTCTGTAACCACTTTTTTGCAGTTAGTCTGCAAAAACTGTGCCAAGCCTTTAAAAGTAGGACAGCTTCACAGACATTTTAAAACTTCACAGCATGAAAGGCTGGAGCTTGTGCAGCTGCAGCATTGCCTTGCCTATCTCATACCTAAGGTCTAAGATACTTTAGTCAAACTGAAGTGGCTTAAAAGATATGTCAGCTTCATTCTGTAAATGACTTGCATATTTATACAGATACAGATGGATAGTTGCCACAGTGAGCTGGGGCTGAGCTAAACTTCACTGCTTCAGACAGGTGCAGGGTATGTCTGACAGCTTTTCACCAAGGCTGCCAAATCATTGCAACTTCCCTGGTGCCAATTCACACCATATTTTAGGTGGGGGCACAGTGTTATCATGTGAATTTACCTCAGAGATGCTGCA
This sequence comes from Melospiza melodia melodia, assembly GCF_035770615.1. Taxonomy (NCBI): domain Eukaryota; kingdom Metazoa; phylum Chordata; class Aves; order Passeriformes; family Passerellidae; genus Melospiza; species Melospiza melodia. The sequence goes on from NC_086195.1 coordinate 81,602,049, forward strand.
ATATATCCCTTTACCCATTCACTGAGAGTATGAAATCACTCATCAGGTGCAGTGAGAACAACCGTGTCTTCACCAAAACAACAGTAGCAAAAGACTCAGCCCAGTGTCTAAAGCACTGCTGTCTGCAGTTGGCAAGCAAAGGAATAAGCAAGCAGTTTACCCTCAGTATGGTCATCACTACACAGGGAAAACATTGGATACAACTGAATGCTTAAACCTCTGTACTGTGTCTTTCACACCCCACTGCTCTACAAATATTACCATGTTCTGCAAGGTTTCCACAGGCATAGTGTTTTACAGTAAGTCAACACTACTTCAGAATACACGGACGCTTTAAAATTAAAAAGACCTTTCAGTTGCGAAGAAAACACAGTCAGACCCTGCTCAGGCTGGTAAAGTCTGACGAGGCCACATGACAAGGTGGTGTATCTTCAGGGTGCAATGAACTGCCCTTGAAAACGTACATGAATACCTTTGCTGCCAAAACTTCCTAACTTCCTTTGATATTAATGTGCAAAGAAAAAATAATTGTATATTAGCATCCAAAGAGAATATTTAAAGGAAATAATTGCTGTCAGCATATTTTAGCAATAACAAGCTGCAGCAGCCATTACTTTGCATTGTTTTGCATTAATAAAGACAAAACCCAACCGCGAATATACATCACTTTTGAAGGATTTTTCTTTCTTTCTTACCTCTTCCTTTTTCTCTTCAGTACCAGAGGCTAAATTGAGGCTCAGCTGAGAGTGGCTGCTTATGCCACTGTCTTCATTTCCATCATCATAATACACAGTTTTCACTGAGTCCTGGAAGCAAACAGGATTCCTGCCCAGCTTCAGCCCCGGTACCTCAACTCTCTCCTCGCTCTCTGATGAGCTCAGTGACAATGTGCTGTGATGGTTTGGACACTGGAAATTCATACTGCACTTGACCTTCCCTGCAGTTGGACTTTGAGGCTTTGGAGTAGTTGGCCTGACGGGAACATAAAGGTTTTCGGCTTCATCTGTACACTGCTGAGTAGCTTTTGGTTCATCTGAGTCCGAATAAAAGACTTCATTGGGAAATGGACTAATGTCATCCAGAGTAGGTGAAAAGCTATCAGAGTCTGGGATACCTGATGACGTCCTGGGGCTTTTATCCTCAGTGACAGCTACATTCATGTCAGCCTTTTTATCCTGAGGAATCACAGGGCTTTGCAGGCAAGGTGTTTCTGGCAAGGAAGAGTCTGGACTGGATACTGAGGAGGTGCCTCTCTTCCTGTCATGGTCCGTGCTGCTGGAAACCCTGCGGGAGTAGTCATCGTGCAGCCTGCTGTTTGACCTTGTTCTCTGGGACAGCTCACCGGGAGAAGGAGCCACGTTCTTGGGGCCATCCTTCTTCCTTGCAACATCTGTAACGTTACTGACGAGTTTCAAAACTCGATCAAAATCCTTTGCTCTGATAGGGCTCTTCCATCGCTTGGATCGCCTCTCAGGGTTCCCATCACTTTTGTCGGAGTCAGCAGAAGGAACACTCGCAGTCCTTGTTGGTATATGTTTTTCATTTGAGACCTTCAGATCAGCAAGGTTTGAGGTGGACTTCCGTTTGAATGAGCTTTTCTTCAGAAAGTTCAAATTATCAGAACTTTTGCTTCTCCAATAAATGATCCTGTTGTTTTCAGAGTCTTTCACCAGAATTTCACAGATCTTTGGCTCTGCAATGACAGGTGACGTTGGCCTAACACAGTTGTGGCGACTCTGAATTTTATCTGTGTCTAACAAGTTGATGCGGCCAGCACCGTAAGCCCGCCTGATGCTGCGTGAGCGATGAGTGTTCCTCAGGAAGGACTCATCGCTCTCCTCCACATCAGAGCAGTCAGAAGCCAAACCATCCACTGCATTCTGGAAATCATGCAGAGGCCCCGAATAGGAATACCTGTTAGTCTGAACTTGCACCACTGCTCCATTTGAACCACATTTGCCTATGCTGCTGTCGTTTACAACGTCTGAGCATTCCCTTGTTTGAGTTCCTTGCTGAACTGAAGATTTCAACTTCTTGAAAGATCCCATCTTTCTGATTGAAGAAAAGGCATTCCACGTGGATGAGTTGCCCATCAAAACCAGAGAACGAGGCCTGTCAGAGCTGGAATTAGCCCGTTTCCGAGGGGTGGTGAAAAAGCGCATGATTTTGGAAGGGCTGAGCTTGTCCTCTTGAAATTCCTCCTCAACATTGTTGCTGGTGCTGTGTCCCCCATTATGACTGGCACAGGTAGTCTGGTTTTGGGGCTCTTTATTATCCATAACTATACAAGTAACGGTGGTACCATTTCCACAGCCATTCGGAAATGTTGTCATGCTCTCAATGCTGTAGGCATGGAGGTGGAGGCTGGGGTAGCTCAAAGCAACACTGCTGTCCCCACCAGCTGATCTCGCTGCCTCCCCTTCATCTGCTGCACCTTGGTCTGCCTTGCCTTCACATCGACTGGGTGAGCTGAGCTCCTCAGGTGGTGCTGCCTGCATCAAGAAAACAAAAGCCAACATTAAAAAGTTTTCTTACAAAGTCCCCTTTGAAAAGAAGTTTCAGCTATATTGTAGGAAATAAAGACACAAACAAAATGAAGGAGCACTTCATGGTGAACAAAGGTGTGTTGCAGGGGTGCAGAGAAGGTATTTGTCACTCCCTCAAAGTATAATTGCATTTGTCAGCAATTTAAGAGACCAGAATAATTTCAATATGTACTTGTTTCTCTAATGCTAATCAGCTAATAAATTCATTATGACTAGCACAGCTACCTTACAATAGTAAATGCAATCCTCATACGCACGTAAGGGAAAGAAATTCCCAGTAACACCAATCCAGTCTTCCTTCTCATGTGCTCAGCACTGAGCCCCAAGACACATGGGAGGTTTTCATCTAAAACATGTTCATCAAGGGACACCTAACTCTCAAACAGGAGGCAAGGAAGAGGAAAACAGACATTATTTTTCCTACACTTGCTTCTGTTGGAAGGCTGTGTGACACTTGACTGACTTGTCTGTCCCCTGGAACATAAAATTCTAAGAAATTACATCAAGTGCACAGCAAAGTCTTTTTCCCTACAAAAGAAAACAAGAATTAAAAGCAGTACATCCAGAAGCCACCCTACGCTATGGTGACAACAAAATGAAAACTTAAACCTGAAAGTGACTAGAGCATTTGGGACATACTTAAAGGATCTCCTCCTCAGCTGAGCTGGGAGACCCAGCAGACCAGATCACACTCCAGCGCCTGGGAAAGCTGTGGGGGGACCACTGGCCATGCATCTCCTGCCCCAGCCAGGGATCTTAGCCAGGCAGACGTTTTCCCCACCATGATAAACAATGCCCCGAAAACCACTGGGATGCCCAGTCTGAAGCTGGCTCCACCTTAAAAACAAAGCTTATGCACGGTCCTTTCAGCAAGGGACAGTGGGATCTTCGAAAACTTGCCGCTGTCTGCAGGGTCCAGGGAGCGGCGGGGGGCATTTCCCCCTCACCCGAAACGAGGAGAGAACGTGTACAGCTGTGCTTTGGGCAAGGCGGCAGACCCCGGACCCTTCTTTGTCTCTTTCCCATCGCAAGGGCCGCGGGGGCTGGGGGAGCAGCGGGGACGGGGGCTTGGGCGAGGCGGAGGGGCAGCGGCAGGAGGTGCAGGAGCCCGCCGGGGGTTCCATCGCGGGGACACCGCCGGGACCCGCACAGCCAGTCCCACCTCCACGTGAAACGCGGCAGCTGCGGAGCCCTGCCCGCTGCCTTTCGGGCTGCTCCCTCCTCCTGAGCGCACTTTCAAAGTTTTGCGAGCCTCTGCTCCTCTGCGGATAAAAGGATTTGCTCGCGCTTCAGCAAGACGCCTGGAACATCCCCGCCGCAGTTGTTAATCCCCGCTAGTGACGGGGTCGCGGCGGAGCCTGCCGGGCAGCAGGGCAGGACAGAGCCGGGCCGAGCCCCGCCGCCGCGGCACACCGGCCGGACAAAAGCCCGCCGGCCACCCAACCCTCGGCCGGCCCTTGAGCCCTGGAACCGCTCGCAACTTTCCACGCGGAAAGAAAACACCGAACGATAAACGAGCACAAGACGCTGCTCTCGGCAGAGAAGTTCCCAGAGAAAGCGGCTCTGGGAGAAACTGCACCTGAGCGGGCTGAAGGGGCGCGGGTGGGGGGGGGGAGGCGGCAGAACAAACACAACAAGATGAGATTAAAAACCCAGCTCGTAGCTCGGAGCCTCCGACAGCAGCCCCGGAGCAGCGCCCTTACCTAGGCAGAGCCGGGGCTCCCCGCCGCCGCCGCGCGTCCCGGCCGCTGCCCGCTCCCGCATCGCTATGGCAGCGGCGCCCGGCGGGGCGGGCCGGGCCGGGCCGGGGCGGGGCTGGGCTGGGCTGCGCTGCTCCCACCGCCCCGCGCCCGGCAGGGTCCGCTCCGCCCGCCCCGCTGCTGCCGCTCGCTGCGAGGAGCCTGCCTTCCTTCCACCGGCCCAGGAACAAGCGGCCGCGCGGCGATGGTCACGTTTAGGAGCTTAAACATTTCCTCCATGGCGCCCTGCCCCGCCTCTCCGTCCCTAGGTCCGTATGCCCCGCTCACGAGTGCAGTTTGCACGGCTCATTGATCAAACTCACGCTTGGTTCCCAGGCTCCATTTCTGTCCAAGACCTGGACAACTTTTTGGCTTGCTGCTATTCGTCAAACTTAACAGCAGAAACAACATTTTATGCACAATCTGAACAGAGTTCGTATACTACAAGGAAAATTTTGTAAGACTGTCTAAAAGCCCTGTGTCATGACTCCTGGCAAAGACCTGTACAAACTGGTAGACCCTGCTCAGAAAGTTTATTGTTCAAAAAATATTTCTACACTTGGACTGGAATTGTAAATATAATTTCAACAGTTTTATTGAAACTCAGGTAAGATACCAAGAGAAATTGGGGCAAGACAGATTGCATGGCAGAGCAGATGCCCCAAAGAACTAGCAAAGGCCATCAGCCCCACTGCCTCTCCTCCGAGACTGGTGTGACTGCACATGCAGTGTAATTAATTCTCTGGAGAGCAGTACAGACACACTCTCAAAGGCAAGGTGTAGTTAGGGGGTGAGGCAAACAAATGGGCTTAAGGGATGCAGGCCAAATGAGGTAGCAAATAACTGGGAGTGACCACAGAAGTCTCCAGCAGTCAGCAGCAGCAGGCACAGCCTGCCACCAGCCCTGCTCTTGCAGCCACAGCTTTCTGGTACATCCCGTGGAAAGAGTGAGTTTGGAATAATGACTCTAATGAGGGGGCAAGGTGGTTGCTTTACAGTGCTGAGCATGGGAAGCAAAGGAGAAATAAATGCAGAGCCTCCCTGGTATCTGTAAGGATTTGTGCTGGTCACTTAAAAACTTCTAATAGTTTTTTTCAACCCTGAGTTTCAATGGGTTTGTGTTCCTATGTTCCTTTAAATTTCTTTCCAGACATATCCAAGGTATATGCATCACACTCCTGAGTATACTTTTTAATCCACAACCTCTGCTTTCTCAGAGAAAGGAACCTTCAGTTCCTCAGGTGTCCTCTGTCGAACAGCTGGACAAAAAGACAAAGCACAAAAAACTGTTGAGCTGAATGGAGCCACTCATTTGCCAACAATGTTTTGGAAACTTAAAAAATAACTGATAACTGAGATCTGAAACCATCTTTTAAATGTAGTTGAAGTTCATCAACAGATTAAACTGTCTTGAAGAGCTAGAAATTATCAAAGAAGGTATTGACAGATTAACAAAGTGCTCACAAAAACTTAATTTCCTTAGAAAGCCACACTAAAACTCACTTTAGATAATAAGAATTTGTATTGCATGTTGTATTTTTAAAATGTCACTACATTTAAGGAAGAAAATACCTAGAAAATTGCAGTTACAGATATAACTGTATCTAGTCAATTAGACATTTGTCAAGTTTCTGAAAGTAAATAGTTTTAATCTTCCAGACTTGTTCTTCATAGCTTTTCTGCTGGTAGTGCAGTAAAACCCTCTTCTAAATCTTGCAGGTTCACTGATTCAGCCAGCCCTTCCACATGTGCGTACTATTCAGAGAAGCTTGAATGCAGTGCACTAAAGAGTGTGTCTGAGAACAGGATTAACTTCCTGTACTGGAGACCAATAATTAACAAAATCTTTTCTTAATCTGAATTTTTTTTGAAGGCTGATAAATTATATATAGTGTTCAGGTGCCATCACACCAAGATCTAGTAAACTGATTCAAAACAGAATTTATCAACTGAAGTGCCATTAGAAAAAAGGCAAATCCCTTTTCCAGCTATAAACTTAAACCCTTTCAGTTTCATACAAGCCATAGTATTTCCTCAGAGTTACAAACCAAAGTTCCAGGAGATTAGTCCTTCCTATATTAAGGTTTTTCTACAATCCTAAAAAAGCAAAATGAGAGTACTATTACCATTTGCCATTGAGAATCCTTGCTAATGCAAACAAATCCATAACACTTGCATGGGTATTTCTGGAAGACTGAGCTATATACTCTGTTATTTACAGGCTAATGTTTTGCCTCCAGATGAACAACAAAAGCTGCAGTGAGCAGAGAGGCAGTGCCAGCAGTACATGTTATGGTTGACCAAGTACAGCAATTTATAAAGGAAGGAACTTCCAGAAGAAATTCCAGATTGGTATATGCGTGAGATTTCTAATAGTGATTTGACATCACACTTAGCACAACAAAAATGAAATGCTTGTTTTAGAAGCTCTAAGTCTGTTCTTTAAAAGAGGTTTAATGCACATGTGACAAGGAGTGAGAAGGATTATTCCAAGTGTAATACAGGTGGGAAAGGATTACAAAAAATGTGACATGGGAGAATGAATATAGAGTTTTAAAGATGAAGGAGCAACCTCTCCCAGCTTTTAATTGGTAGTGATACATCTCTTAGATTTTTCAGAATCGCAAAGGGCACATTTATATAATGAAGTCACATACATAAATCTGAAAAGTCTGAATAAGAATGCTTCTATCTACTTAGTTTAGAAATCCTCTCTTCCACTCCTGCAACAGTTATTTCTTTCATGTTTCTTTTATACTTTCTAAAAGTCTGCTTCAAAGTAGTAATTTATTTTTTTTTTACAAAGGACTCTTGAAATAGAGTACAAACAAAAAAAGCCAAAAGTAATCATTTCAGTAAAACATAAAAGCACTTGTCCTGCTTCCACAGCTACTGGGCAAGATAGCAAAGGAAGTGACTCTAAGATATATGCTAAATTAATGAATGACCAAATTTAATTATTAATATTCAGAATTGCTGAAAAAAGAGATCCCTTTGCTTTAAATGACAGTGTCTTTTCCAGGCTGCAGTACATAACTAAGGCTCCAGTTGTGCAATTTGCACCTTCCTTTTAGATCCCAGGCAAAGTCTCTTCTGCAAGCAATTAACCCCCAAGGAATCTTTACATACTGACAGGTCCCACAGGAGGAATTAAGCTGAGTCATATATCTATTGAAGTTAAAGGCAACTCCCCCAACAACTTCACTGGGAGTAGGAACAAGATTTCAATTTTTTTTAGTTAGAAATGAGTGAAGAGTAGTATGTTTGTGTATGTAAGCTCATTACATTACAGCTAATTACTTTCATCTGGGTTTTTTTTAATGTAAAGGATGTGAAATTAGGGTAGGATTTTTCCATTTTTGTATATCTGCAAGCAAATTAATAGTAATAAATGGAAACAGATTTTCCAAAGCCAAGACCTTTGTCATGTTGGCACTGAAAACATCCAAGATGACAAAATTAATCACATTGCTAAGAAAAACACTGAAAGGAGAGCCTGAGCTAAATTGCTGCATCAACTTGCTGATTTGGCCAGTGAAAGTCCTCACTGCCCACATGCATGAGGCTGGTGTGCAGCTTCCTAAAGGCCCTCCCACTTGCATTTACTTTGCTGCTGATAAAAGCAATTACTGACCCAAGTGAGAAAAGTTTATCACAGTTTGGTATAAATCACAATACACAACACACTGTTTTCCCCTCTAATCTTCTTTTAAATATGCTTTGCAAGGCCGAGCTTGCTCAGCTCTCTTAAACACAGGGAGCTAATTTAGGGAGAGCACAATAACCCAGTGGAGTGACGCCATCAATGAAAAATGACCCTTGTGTACCAGGTTACCATTATCCCATCTCTGAGTTGCTCTTACTCACCCACCTACACCACTACAGCTGCATGCAACTTAATGATGGCTTCAGTCTTTCAGGCTGCTAGAATGCTATTTATAACCCCACGGGATCTGACTGTGATGCTATTCTTCTTCCCCATCCTCAAGAGGCATTATTCAGGCAGCATGACATGGAGAGATGGCTGGTACTACAGAAGAGCAGTTTCCAATAAACAGATCATTGTGTTTTAACATAAAGAAGACTTCCAGTTACCAATTAGGAAGGCTGAATTCCACCTTTATTTTGAGTCTCACAAAGTATAAGAAGTAGGAAGAGAAAGGATTGTGGAGAAGAAAAGTTGACAGAAATAGGAAGGAAAAGAGATTAGTCAAGAATTTCTTTCTTTTCTTGTCTTTCCCTTTCACTATATATTTTTCATTTTCTTCTTATCTTCAAAAATGTTAGATTTTCTGTTAGATGGATGTACTTTAAAGTGATATGGACCAGCCGGGAAGAACGGGCAAGATTTCAGACTTGGAGTTGTCCTACTCTGCAGCCTTTTGCTCTCTCTTCCTGTTCTGCTCTAGCTGCCGTCCTTTTCTATGTCACACTCACTGCAGAATCTGATGGCTCTGCAGCCATTCTGTATTTCTTTTCCTTGCTCGAAATAATAGCATGTAAAAGTGACTATTAGCAGCTCTTTATCAACCTTCTTCCCCACCCGCTTAATTACCCTGCCATCCCCTCTTCCCTATTCAAAACTGTTCTTCCAAAATTACCTGAGGATATGAAGGCACTTTGTTATGCAACAAGGAGGGGGGAAAAAAAAGATGGAAAAATAAATACACAGAGAAAGGGTCTTGCGGGAGTTTGAAGGCTGAGGACCACCTGCAGTGGGTGAATGAATGATTCAGACCAGGGGCTGCAGTGAAAGCGAGGAGTATTTTTGTGTGTGAGCCATAGCAAAGGGCCGTGCATGGATTTATTTGATTTTGGAAGGATGATGCTTCTCCCTGGGCTCAGGGAGGAATCACAAGCGACACTCAGTGCTCACTTAAATCATTGAGCAGTGATGAAGGGAGTACAGATACAGCAATGCTGCAGAGGCACAGTGTCCATCAGATACTAGAAAAGTGAAGCAGGTAGTGGACTGTGTTAGGAATGATGCCTCAGTAGTAGAAATTATGCAAAGCTACATAAGATCATCTTGCTTCTCATGCTTATTATAACAAAATAACAGGTCAACAGAATAATTAGCCAGTGTGACACTACAGAAATTCCCACCTAGTTACACTATGGCTGCAGACCTTAGGTACTTTTGTGCTGGCCAGACCAAATAACCCTGAATTACAATTACAGCTTTTGATAAGCTCATGAGAGCAGAACAGTGAATATTTCAGTAAGATTAAGAAAAAAACAAACAGGTTGCTCTTGGTGGGAAGGATTGGGGCATCCTATTGTTAGGAAGTTCCTAGGTAGTATTGATTCATGGCCTTCAAGAACCACACAGTTGCTTGGGATTTATTTCTGAATTAGTACCAATACTTTTCTTTATTTAGTCTCTCTCCAAAATTACAAACTTGCTATCTTTGTTACAGTCTGAAGAAAAATTAACATTCATTGCTGTATTTCTTGTGCCAGATGATTTAATTACCATCTCCACCATGTTTCTCTTTCAGACAAAAAAAAATCATCTTGAAATTCTACCTTTAGTTTGTCAATTTCTACTTTTTGTTTGAATTTACTCTATCAAGAATGCCTTGGATCTGAAAAGCAAGGAAAGAATAATCTGAGCAAAGCAGGTGACAAGGGCTACAACAACATTTATGTGGTTGGTCTTTTCACTAACATTTGTTCTCTGAATTTAGCCAGAAAACTTCAAAGCAATTACAAACCTCCATCTAATAGTTATCATTCAGTTTTTCTGCTGTTGTAGTAACAAATTTTCTTCATTATTAGTACTAAACTCAAAAATATTTTTTAAAGCATGGATGATCACATTAAGCAAACTGTCTGTTCATTTTGTCCAGAAAAGAAGTTACCTAATTTTAAAGATGCAGAAAACACACAATGCCACTCACTTGAAAATTTGTCTGGACAGAGAATCAGACAAAAATTTATAAATTTTGGACTAGCTTACCTAAAGTTGTTTTAAAGAGATCCATACATATTAAATTAGAACTTTTTATCTGCAGTATACTTAAAGAAATCTCTTGCAGTCTTAGTTTTTTGTAATATTTCAATTGTTTCTAGGAATCAATACAAATAACACATATTGACTGCTTCTGTAAGACATGGCAGCTGCACAAGTTAGTCACATTTTGATAGGAAATCAGATTATTTTTAAAATCAGAACTCTGTAGTTATGCAACTTCCTTCCTATTAGAACCGCAAGGAAGAAATTCTAGCTTTAGTAGCCTGAGATGGAGTTAGTTATATATATCTATGGTACCAAATTACATAACTGCCTGAAGTGGGGGAACTGGAAGCAGTGCACCAAGTTTTATGGCCATTGGCTCAGACACCCATATTCCTATAACTAGTGGTAAAACAACTCTGTATTCTTCTACCACCAAAAGTAATGGTAAATTATCTGGAAAAAAGGAAACACCCATTTCAGGCAGGAGAGATGTCTTTATGACATCTTCCCTGGGGCTGGAGAGGACAGATTCTGGATTTTGTTCCTCTCTGACCTTGGCAGTTCAGCATACTTTTCTCAGCTTAAATGCCATATGTGTAAAATATGTGATGATAGGAGTAGTGCCTTATAACCTATGGGTCTGCAAGGACCAATCCATCAATGCTCCTCTGGCACTTTGATGCTTACAATGATGATAGCTATAAAAAGTGTACACATAGGGAAAATAATCCATTATCTACCCGTGCAGAGGACAAACCCTAAATTCCATTTTTTGAAAGGAGTTCAGATTCAAGTGGCTGTTTCAATTTTCAACTGACTATTTTGATGATGGTCCATTAATCTTCTAAACTGGAGTTTGCAGATTTGGCTAATAATTTATGTCTTCTAAGAGCACAGGATAGCCCTGAACCGGAAAGATTACATATAGGCTTACTAAAAAAGTTAATTTATGTTGGTGAGCTGTCTTTGCTTTGGTTCCTGTCAGTGACACTGTCATTTTTAAAAAGTCCTTATGCTTCAGGTTCAGCAAATCAATTGAGGAAAACCTTACCAGACATTCCCTCAACATTCTGGGGTACATAATTAAGCTACTAACCTGGAAATATGAACCATGTTTCCAGTTCCAGTACAAAAGGGAGTCAGTTTGCACAAATTCTGTCCTAGGGTCTGTCTTTTATCTAAGCAATACTGAATAGCTGAGCCAGATCTCTTCCCACCTCTTGCCTTTCATTACATAATTTAGCAAACTTCATTTCTATGCCAGGAGAGGAGTGGCTGCCTTTTTGTCTCGTTACCACACAGTGACCCAGAGATGCTGTTGCTCCCCACAGATCACCTGATCCTGTTCACATCATCTCCTTTATCTACCTGGTCTCTGAGTACGAAGGTAGAATTGGCGCTTCCTGCCAATCTAAGAGCATGCTACCACCTAAAGGGAGAGATGCTGGCCATGCCTTCTGCTTTTTCCTGCCAGGCTGTGAGCTGAAGCAGCTCCCCTGGCTGCACCCGAGCTGTTGCTGGGCAGGAGGTGGAAGTAAGCATCCAAGGGCAGGGGGGAAGCGCGGGAATGAGGGTGGAAACGCTTTCCACAAGCAACAGGACTCCTGAAATGGGTCCAGACTTGAAATTTTTCTCAGGATCTTCTCAAGAGTGCTGTGTATTGGAAGGGGCTGGGGAAACATGCAGTTGCCCTCAGCAATTCTCCATGTGCTGTTTCTGCCACAGGGTGCCAGAATGTGTGGGTGGGAGGTGGGTGTGTGAGTGGTGGGTGCTGGGTGGGTGCCTGTAGCAGGTTCATACAAGAGACATAAATAATCTCCGAATTCTGGGGCAACATCACAAACAGTAAGTATATTTCACTGTGTTCTCTGGAAAAGCAGGGAAATACTTTCTCCAGAAAACAGTTAATATAATTTTTATGATGCATTGTTGTGTCAGACTCAGAGATTATGATCAATCATTACGGTAAATAGAGATTTAAAACTGCTTTGTATTCAATCTCTGATTCAGTTTAAATTCCAGCCTCACCACAAAAAAGTAAAAATATAATCACAATGCACAGCAATCAGGATTGCTGTGTACCTCAGAAAAACCATTTGTAAAATAACTCAGTAAAGATGCTGCCTAACTCTTTTTTTGATGCAGCAAAAATCTTGGCAGGCCAATCTATACTCGAGTAGTTTATTCAGTCTCATTGGTAGGATGAACACTGCATAGAGGCTAATATTTACTATTGTGCTGGAATCAGTTGGTTTAAAGCCTGTTTTCACCAGTCTCTGCAGCAGCAGGGAACAGGGCCTCCCTGTCTGTGCCTGCAGCCAAACCATATGCAGCATATGTTCAGCTGAGGCACTGCTGACACCCCCTGTCAGCATCTGGTAATTTTCCTAGCAGCGACAAGACTTACATGAAATTTTTAACTCTGAAAGTCCTGAAGAGCCACAGACAGTACATTCCAGAATAATTGTTTTAACCAAAGAGCCAGAGGTGCACCCTTATAACCAGCCAATTTCAGCAGGCTGCAGTATCATCTTTATACTTCACTGTACCAGGCCAAAAGATTCTTTGTTTGTGAGAAATCCTGCTGTTGTTCGGCTCATAAGCAGCTCTTGCTCAGTGTTCAGCCCTCAGAGTCACAGATACTGCTGCCTGAGAAACACTGAAATAACAATCATGCCGCTCCATGCACAATATTCTATGGCTTGATTTTCCAACACTTAATCAAAGTACATCATACAAATAAAAACTTGGAAATTATTCAAAATTGACTGTTACATCTTTCACTGTTCCAAAGGCTAGGAAACCCTTCCTAAGTTTTACAGTAAGACGCCACGACTTCTACTAAATCATTCAGCATCCCAATGAAGCACATTCTCTTTTCTCTCTTCTGAGTCTTCCTCCTCTCATTGCCTGGAGCACAGCACTGTTACTAGTAGAAACCAACAAGCAATTTTTAGCCAAATCTCATTTTACTGGAACCTCTAAGCTTTTGAGAGCTTATTAGTTCAGATTTAACCTGGTATTAAATGAGAGAGAGTGAAATCCAGGCTTTATAGCAAGTATTAAACAGCTTTGCTAACACATAGCAATTAGCATACGACCAAGTCCAGGCTCATTTCACTTAAACCAGGAACTGTTTTCCCAGGGAGGCTATTGAGTACTTGTGACTACTTTCTGCTGCAGTATTCTTACATGGAATCATGTGATGCTTTCATCCTATGCTGAGAGTTTTGGAAAATACTTCACTGGCATCAACAACCCACTTTTGTTCTCATAAACTTCTACCTATTTCCCTTAATGGGTAAACAACTCTTAACTTTTAAAATGTTAGCTTGGCTAATTATGCTTAAAGTTACAGAGAAACCTCTCTAATTTACCAAAGACTCCCAAAAGCTCAGTTTTGTTTGGGTTTTTTGCTTATTTCCCTAGAAAAGCACAACAGCCAACTTGACAGCCATTACTCCAAGAAAACTGGCAGTCAGCAAGTTGCTTAATCCTCAGTTTCCTTGCTGATTTCAGACCGCAAGTTCAGTTAGAGTGCATTGCTAGAGCTATGATCTTGCAAATGGTTTAAGTAGGTGATTCTCTGTTGTTGCATGCTTAAAATCACACTGATCTCAAGAGATAATCGACAATAAATGTGTGCGCACCTAATAGTTAAACTGGGGGAGTAAGGGCAAAGGCCAACAGGGTGATTGTTTATTTTAAAAAGATACGTTTATTAACACACAGGTGTACTTGAATTAAAGTGAGACTGCTCCAACAGTTCTTAGCGCAGAACAGTGCCTTTGGCTTTGGCCAGCCTTAAGTATAAGCCTGAAAGTAAAATTCAGGTTTTATTTGTATTTCTGAATTTCTGTTTGCAGATGAAATCAAAGAGTATCTCCTTCCCTGCCTAGCAGGAAAGGCAGGAGCTGTCATTTTGGAAGTAATTTCCCTTGTTTGTGGAATTAAACCACATTACTTAAAGCTTTCAGGTCCTGTCTTTTTCCTCGCAAACAATGGGAGATTATTGTTTTTATCTGCGTACAAAGCAGTGAGAACAGCTTTTCAGAAACAGTATGTTACAACACTTTTTCAATGCCAAATACGTTACAACACAGACCAATGGTGCCGTCTTCTGAAAAAAGTTTGGTAGAAAGATAATAGTTAATACTGTAATTTACACAGGCTACACTGTAGTACGATCACATTAAGATACATTTAGTCACTCCATATTTCTCCTGGCTTCCCAAAATGTACACAACAGACCAGCTTAGTAGCCTTTGGCAAACTCTGCGTTTCAAAATTTCTGAGTGACAGTGGAGGACAGCGCTCCAGCCCAGTGCCATCAGTGATGACACACCAGTACACACAGCCACCAGTGCCTCAGCTCTATGGCTGGATGGGCTTCTGCCCAAGGAAGGTGGGTCCAGGAAGCTGGAGTAATGCCAGGGAATTTGCCCCCCAGTGCCACTGCCAGTGGGATCTCCTTGAAGTCACAGAGTACAAGCAGTCAGTTGCGTAGTGTGTGAGCTCCACAGAATAATGCCCAAATGGCTTTGCTAGATAAACTGCACAGATTATCTGCAGCTCTGAAAACCATATACACATTAACATGGGACAAACCACACTGCAGCCAACACACAAAACTTTAGATATTTTGATATTAGTCTTAGTCATGGTTTTGCACTTAACTGGAAAAACTAATAAAACCATAATTATAAAATGAAATTAATTACCACCATATATACCTAAATGGTTATGCCTTCCAGCAGCCACTAACTACAATGTCGGCTCTTCTGGATAATATTTAATCTGCATATATAAATTCTATTGCACAAAATATTGTCCAGTTATAGTACAAACCTTGTTCCAGGAAACCTGCTTGGTTTTTTGAAAGAGCCTGTTGTTGCCTGGATTCTGGGCTCAGTTTGTTGAGCCCCCTGTAAGCCTTTAAATGCCTCTGGGAGGAAAAGGGACTCAGCATGATCCACAGTCAGTACCTTGTGGGATTGAGCCTTAAGTTAATGTATAACAAACGGCTGCACAGCAGTGTGTGAAATCAGCAAGTTAAACATGCACTTGGAATAACTGTAACACAGAAGGAAGAATATTTACAGGACCATTTCATTAAAATCTTTGTCTTGAAGAATCTTGTATGCAGCATTCCTATATATTTTCCAATAAAAAGGTAAGGTTTGGGAGCGTGCTGATGAAAGTAAAATTAAGTAGCCAAGGCAGAAATAATCTAAAGTTGCAACCAAAGCCTTCTAGTTAAATATGGTGCAGACTGTGATCTGGTTATTATCAGCTGGAATCTACCCTGAGCAAGCTGCACCTGACAGCAAGGACAAAATGCATGACCCAGAATGGTACACACTGAATACATATCTGTGAAAGTGAAAATAACAAGGAACCTCAAAACTTTATCACGCAGCTCTAATACTGGCAGGTGTCAGCAGCAGAGCCAAATGCCAAAATCATACCTGGTGATACTGAAGCAGATGAAAGAGGCAGAACTCAAAGGTACAATTATGTCTCCGAGAGCCGCGAAGTGGCACAGGAAGGCAATGGGGCGGGCAGCAGACACTGCTGGTGGGGAGCGGAGCTGTCCCAGGGGCAGAACAGCGTGGAACAGCAGATAGACGCCTGCCAGAAACGCGCCAGGGACATGCGCCTCCCTGCTTTTCCTGCCTGGCGTTCAGTGGGGGTGCAGCTCCACTCTCCCAGAGACCCACGCGAATCCCGAGAGCCTGGCACCACACACAGAAATATGGAGTGCCCCTGGCTTTATGCTCTCCAGTCAGAAGGACCTGTACAGCTCTCTCCTGTACATCCCTGTGTAGAAGACACAGTTCTGTGTTACAGAAGATCTGCTGGAATGTGATTCAATCTTCCCTTTTTCTCCATAGAAGATATAATCGACTTTCAATTGCATTTTTTTCTGAGTTAGAAAGATGTGAAGAATAACTGCAATTGTGAATGCAAGAGAACATTAATTCAAAGAGAAATTAATTTCTGTCTTGCAGTTCTCATAGTTATTCCACAAATAATCAAAATGAGAATCTTTAATGGCAATACTATATTAATTTCTTAAAAGTGGAAATGCCAGCAGATTTCCTTAATAATGGGTTTACGTATCCAATATAATTTTCAAAACCTAATTAATAATTTATAATGAAGTACAAGGCTTCATATTATGTCTCATGCAATAATCTGAAACTCATACATTATGGAATTCCCTATTTCTAGATAAATTCATTTTAGCTGAATGCTCTGCTGGGATCCCAGTACCAAGAAAGTTAACTGTATGAGAGGAGAAAGGCAGAACTACAGCTCCACAATGTCTGGCTTATGCTCAAGGCCTTCACTAAAAAGGAGGAAGCAAACTCAGAGCCATGCTCTTCTCATGCAAGACTGGGCTTTTACAAGATTAAGCTTTCTGAGTCAGACACAAGGTCCACAAAAGTTGAGGGGACTTTCCCCTGCTTCTATAAATCTGTAAGTAAAGATTATTAAAAAAACTAAGTTCAAGCAATTTTCTTGGTCTCAAGTCACTCATCAGGGTGCACATCTAGAGTGTTGACATGTAAATATTGATTTTGATTATGGTGCTGAGAGGGGAGAAAATGAAGAAAATACTAAATATATCATTGTTGTTTGACATTTTAGGAGAAACTGAAATGCGAATAATACTACATTGCACAAATTGATCTCCAGTCAATCTGCAACTCACAGAATAGCAGGCTGAGGTTGAGGTTGGAAGACACCTCTGGATACCATCCACTCCAGCCCCCCTCACTGGAAGGTGGAGGTTGGAAGGCATCTGTGGAGATCACCTGGTCTAGCTCCCCTGCTCAAAGCAGAGTCAGCTAGGGCAGGCAAGCAGAGCTGTGTCCTGTCAAGTTTTAAATAATATTTTGAAGTCTACAAGGATGGAAATTCCAGAACATGTGTGGGCAGCCTGTTCCAGTATTTCAGCAATTTCAGAAATTTCCTGTATTTCAGTTTGTGCAGATTGTCTCTTGCCCTTTTACTGGACACCGGTGAGAAGAGTCTGGCTCTGTTCTCATTATCCTCTTTACTGTTTCAGTCCCATCAGGTATTTATGCACATTAATAATATCCCCTCAGCATCCTCTTCCCCAGGATGAATGATCCCAGCTGTCTCAGCCTCTCATCATATGTCAGATGCTCTAGTTGGTGTAAAAGGGACTACTCCTACTTTTATATCCCCTGCAAACATGCTGAGGGTGCAGTCCCATCAAGAATGTTGACCAGTACTGGCCGCAGCACTGGTGTCTGAGACACAGCGCTAGTGCCTGGCTTCCAGATGGACTTCATGCCATTGATCACACATCTTAGAACCCAGTGGTTCACCCAGTTTTACATCCCCTGACTGTCCACTTGCCTAACCCAGGCTTCCTCAGCTTGCCTGGAAGCATGTTATCAGAAACAGTGTCAACAGTTTTGCTAAGACCCAGTGCTCTCCCCTTGTCTTTGGAGCTGGTCATTTTGTTTCTGGGAGGCTATCAGCTTGACCAGGCATGATTTCCCTTTTGCAAATCCACGTTGACTACTCCGAACCACTTTCTTGTCCTTCATACATTTGGAAATGGCTTCCATGAAGATTTGATCCACCTCCTTCCTGGGGACTCAGATGAACCCCAGATTAGCCTATACTTTCCCAGCTCTTAATTCCTATTCATAAAGGCCACCTGTAACCTCCATAGACCAAACCCCGCCATGTAAACCCACTACACTCTTGTATTCTTCCATTTTATGTTTAAGTTATCAGGAGTTCCTTGTTCACCCATGCAGGCTTCCTGCCATCATTGCTTGATTTCCTGATTGTAGGACTGGAGCATTCCAGAGGTGATTCTTGCCAGTCAAGAATCTTGACTACCTATCTTGACTCCAAGATATTATACCATAGAAATCTTCCAAGGACATCCCTGCTGTCTCAACCCCATGGCTGTGATCCTGCTATTTGTCCTGTTCCCTCCTCTAAGAATCTTGTACTCCATCACTATGGGTCACTGCAGCCAAAGCTGCTTCCAGCCTTCACATGCTCAGCCATGTATTCTTGTTTGTAAGCTCAGGGAGGTCCAGCAGAATGCTGTTTGTCATTGGCCCCTCTGTTGCCAGGGTTAGAAGTTATCCTCAATGCACCCCAGAAACCTCCCAGATTGCTTGTGCCCTGCAGTGTTGTCTTTCTGGTGAATATGGGAATGGTTTAAGTTGCCCCTGACAACCAGGATTTCCATCATGAGGTGGTTTAACATCGGGTAATAGTCATGCAGCTGCAGAATTTCTGTCTTTGATTGCTCCTGGTTGGAAATCTCTTACATTTTCAGAGGACTGTTTCCTCTCTGGAAATTACTGTTGCATTTTGCAACCACTGCCAGCAGTCTCAACCAAAGCTAAGAAGTCTTAGGAAGGCTTGGACACTAAACATACAGTATAATTTTCATACTGGTGACCTGAGTTTGGACATGTTAACAAAACAATATCTTTCCCATGCTGTATATGCTCCACAAGTACAAGAGTTGTCTTTCAGGCCTTTCTCCCACTACCTTTTGCTATGTCAAAGCTCAGTTGAGAAATGTGGAAACATGGAATACACAGTTCACCTACCAACAGTTCATGCCGAATCTTCTACTATGATCAGAACACAGCAAACAGCAATAAAATGAATTGGAAAAAAAAAAAAAGAAAAGAAAAGAAGACAAAAGTAAGCATGTCTGCATGTTGCTTAATGTATCAATTACATTAAGGATTCTCAGTCTTAACAGCCCCACACAATACAATACAAAGCAGGCTCTGAAAGAAGGGCAATTCCCCCTGCAAATATTTAGGTTAGCAACTGCAAAGTAATCCAGGCACAGCACTATTCATAAGGCCAATTCATCACCAGGTCATAGAAGGCAATTAGGCCTGGACACTAGATGTAGAGGGGAGCAGATTAACAACCACCAAGATGTTTTAAGTGATCCTGGTTTATTTTTAACAATATTTTAAAGCCTCTGAGAAGATTAATTCCTCAGCCCATGCCTCTGCATTTCCTTGCTGCTGCCAAGGTAAAATGATGTACTAATTGAGTTCTCAGCACAGGAATTTTCTTTCTAGGACTTGGGAGTGACTGTTTTGATGCTGCTAATGTCAGTGTACAAAAAACACCACTTTCCTCCACCCTAAAAGTTTGATTTCTTTGCAACAGGATGAAAAGGTTCCTACAATTTTCTCTCTTCCTTATTCTCTTTTTCATGCTCTCATGCAGAAAAGACACAGTAGATTACATCCATAAAAGCAAAACCTGCTAATGTATGTTCTTCAATTGTGAGACCCTGTTTCATAGGGAAGATTGTAAAACCTTCAACAAGTACATTACATACAAATGCAGTATTAACAGGATAAATGAGACCGTTTCTTACACTGAAGATAAAATGCAGCTAATAGGATAAAATACAATAAATATATCTATTGTGAAACATAGCAGATAAGATGTCAATATTTAAAGCTAAAATAAGAAAGTACACTGGAAATAAATAGTGAAATATCCAGGACAAAGTCTTTAGCCTTAGTTCTGAATCTTGTTCTCAAGAGAAAATTGTTAGGAAGGACCTGCTGTCCAATTAAATTGGACAAAAGGCCATCTAACTATCTAAGTGGCTCAAGGAGGAACAAGGAAAAAGATGAACACAGAAAAATTTCCCTTTATTTTACTCTCCCATTTTCTGGGAGTCTACAATTTATAGTCCTCCTAAATCACAGGCTGCATTCAGAATACACTTTTTTCCAATCCTCTTGGGCCAGTTTCCCACAAATTTTTTTGCTTCCTCTCTGTTTGCATTAATTCTTTTGATTCTATATCCTCATATTTCACTGAATTTCCCATAATTATTTCCCACAGCTAACTGGTACCCCAAGTAAAATATATTCCTTTCGTTTGATTTTAATCTCCTGCCCAGGTGATGCCATGTCTATTTGAAAACCTAGTTGCACCAGAGTGCTGAGAGCTGGGTGCCTCCAGCCTCCTAAATATGGGTATTGAACAAACAGGAAGGATGGATTGCCAGGAGAAAATGAGAAAAGACAGCACAGCTGGCAAGAAAACATATAGGCAAACATGCAAGTTAGGTTTCTGGATGGACTATTGCCTAAATATTTAAATGGTGGTCATACTTTCTTCTTGTACCATTAGGAGGGGATTCCTGTTTTTTAAAATCTCAGTGACCGTAATACATAAATTATAAACAAATAATTAATTCCTTAGAAGCATGATGTTCTCAATCTTTTATTTTCTTGCTTCTCTACATGCTTCTTGTATTTTATGCTGTCATTCATGTTTTAAAGTAACATATTTAACTCCGTTTTCTTACAAGCTACAAAGCCAAAGCCCTACTGCTGAATGCCACCAGTTCCCCAAAATTCACTTGTTCTCTCTCAGCAGCCAGTGCACCAGGAAGTATAAATTCCATGTTAACCTTTTCTCCAGTGTGTTCCACAAGTGTGTGACAGTGAGGTATTTAGCAAACTTGGCTATTTTCTTCCTGGATAGCTAAGCTGTTCCATCAGCAACATAAAAATGTTTAAACAACACAGCAACAAACCATGCACTGTGCCAAGTTCATTGTTGGGAGGTTACTTTTAATTACAAGGTCCTGATTAACACACTGGAACAAGGCAATAACTTACTTCAAACAGTTCCAAATCATTGTACTTAAAAATGCTGACCCTTGTCATAAGCAAGGACAAGTGACAAAAACAAAAGAAAACTGTTTTGGCTCTGAGTGAATTCCAAGTTCCACGACAGAACTTTGCAGAAACACAGTAATCTATAAAAGCCATCTTTCAAACATTAATTTTGTAGTACCATAAACAGCCAAACTCTTCCCCTTAGTAGCCCAAATCTCAAACTGATGGTTTCATTCAGAAACTTATTTTTAAACAAGGTTTCTGTACAGGATTTTCCTTTTTAAATCTTGAATTGATTTTTTTATTATGCAACCTAGCATAACTTCGTCCTTTTTCTCCTCCTCCTCCTCATTATCATTATCATTATTATTTAAATCCAGTTTATTTAGTCTGTTAACTGACAGAAGCATTTTACTCACACATTTTGCCCAGAGGCAGCATTATCTGTTTCTTAGGAAAAGCATTCTGGTTGTAATTCAGTCTCTGCAATTGTATTAATGCAGGGACAGATCCTGGCTTTATTTGAAACTCTTAGCTGCAGTTCTTCCATATGGAAATAAAACATGAAATTACCATATTTAGGACCTAGTTGAAAATACAAGATAATAAGGAAGTGCACTTCTCATCATAGCAGTGTTAAGCATGAATCCAGAAGCTTTTGTAGAGAAGTTTCCTTCCTTAGAAAGAAGAAAACAACTGACAAAATGTGGGACAAGCTGAGCAGCTTCTGCACTGCTGCCTCAAGAGGGTACCTGGGTGAGTTGATGAACATCTGAACTTTGAACATTACAACAGACTCTTACTTTCTATTGCCACACGTGCATGAAAGCCTCCTTTATTTTCTCATCCCAGGAAACGGAAGCCATATGAAAGAGAACACCTTCAGAATACGTAAGCAGTGCTGGCAAGATTAATCTAGAGCCATAGATTACAAATAAAATAGAAGTCACTGGGATGATTAATTTGTGAAAATCTCTACTCCTTAATTTAATCAGAAAACAAATTATAAATGTAACCAAGATAAATGACCAATTACTTATTAAAGCTAATAGGGTGCAGCTGATAGGGCCTAGTAGTTAAAGTCAAAGTTACTTTTAGCTGGAGTTCGATGGGTGAGTCCAATAGGATGGTTTGGGTGAATGAAAGACATGAGCTGGTTTTAAATAAGACAGGTGGTTCTTCCACACCTATTAACTCTTACTTGATGCTACCTGTGCAGTGGGAAGTTGGCCTCCCAATAGCAGTGCTGGTAGCCAGGAGCTTATGTAAGGGAAGCCCTCTGTTGGAAAGCCAGGTTACAGCGTGGTTTAACTGGTCTCGAATTTGTGTAACAAAATTAACCAAATCCAGTGTGTTTTCAGAGACCACAAAGTATTTCCATAACACAAAATAAAAATATGAAAAAAAATACAGAAATGCCAAATTTGGCATTCTTATCATGTAACAAAAACGCCAGGTGAGATCAACAAGCCTTGCCTTGAAGCCAAGCAATGGTCGCACAGACTGCGCTGTAACTGCAGGTCAGGTACTTTCCAGCTGAGTCAGGTAGAGAGGGCAGATGTGACACAGAGACAAACATCTCAGACATAAGCGATACTGTCCAAGTGTTAATCTCTCACCTCTCCCTGCAAGAGCTAGCACATAGCTTGGAGGAAGGTGTGTTTATTAGCAGGGATTGAATTTGCTCCTGGTTGGACCCAGGCTAAATGAGTTGCTGACAAAGTAGGTACCAGCCTTTCTCTGCAGTTCTCGTGTGCTGAGTACTCCTCAGCTCTCCTGCTGAACCTCAGGCTCAATGGAACTGTTAGATCAAAGAACTAATCAAAACAAGCTCTTCATTACTGTTGTATCCATTTATGATCAACGTACTTCAGACTCAAAATATTCTCATAAAACATGCACAAAATTTAGTCAAATTCAAAATCAAAGGTTGCTATGGAACATGTGGTGAGAGCAGTGCTGAGAAAATTGACTGTTTCAAGGATTAAGCGTCCTGAACAGAGATCTTAGAACAAAGATGGATTTTGAAAAAAATTTTGGTGCTTTTCATTAGCAAGAGGCATAACATTCTTATTCTCTTCCATTTTGCCTCCAGGAAGACAAAGAAGGGAAAGAGACAGTGGAATATTAAATGATGTAATACCTCAGACACATAATTCGTCTTAATGATATAGGTGCTTTCTTTGTTAACTGGGCACTCTGTGCCAACAGTGTAAGTACATAGAGATTTAGGAGGCTCTGTCTGTTCAACAGATGGCTGCTGAAATTTGCACTGCACTTGGAGCTTGATTAAAACTGTGTGACAAGTAACTCTTCTTATCACAATAATGTGTATTATAATCTGTTGTCATGGCTTCAAGTAATGACACTTTGAGTAGCAAAAGTAAGCCATGTTTTGTGTTCCTATTGGATCACCATTGTATTTGACTAATATGAATTGGGGACTTCAGACCCATAAACAATTTTCCCTCTGTTTAAAATTATCCAGCTAATACAAGTGAAACAACTTCTCCAGAACTGCACACCTACATACAATGTTAATACTTTCAGAACAACTGCAAAATCAAATTCTCAAAAGACCAAATAATACAAAGGACTGTCTCTCTCCCAGAACAGAACACTAACCAAAATAAGACTTTTCATTAGCAGGGACGGTTAAATACAGACTGATAACCATGTGACTACAGAACAGAAAATGTTATGCTTGTATTTGTAAAGGAGGAAGTTTGCCTAGGAAATTAACAGACTCTTTAGTCTGAATCTGAACTTCACAAGACTTTACAGTCAAATTTGAAGGCAGGATTGGCTGAGATGTAGGGACCTCTGTTCCAAGAGAAGAGGAATCATGTACCATAAGGAAATTGATAACAGTAAAGAGGAGTGGTAGCTGTGCACAGTGAAAAGAAGAAGGTTGAGCAGTTTCTGGGATCAAACAGGGAAGAATCAGGAAGAGGAAAAAGCGATGTGGTGGTCTTTATGACTGAGGCAGTCAGGGCAAACACCGAGGCCCAAAGAGATCACTCACTGAGCCTGTAATTAAAGAGGCCTTTGCCTCTACAGGGATGCAGGACTGTCGTTTCCTCAACAACAATGACCCCTTCTTCCTGTCTTAAGTTTAACAGACCTGTTGTATATGGAGCTACAGACCAGGAATCAGTGACAGAAAACACAGTTATTGCAGAGTAACATGTTTTTATAGAGGAATAAACCTGGTTTTACAGAGGAATAATGAATTCTGCATAATTTTTGTTTTTAGGGGGAGAGCAAAAAGTATTTGGGTTTTTTCCGTCATGGATTGTTTTACACAAGGTCAGTATGGCTCAGCTGATGACCCCAAGAATCAATTTGGCTTGCTTTTTCCCCCAAAATTCATAAGCAAAGCATACAAATACAGCTGCAAAGCTCTTCCAGTCTCTGCCTCACCCAGCACAGAGCCGCTCAAATGGGCACTTTTAAAGCCCTGAGATCCAAAGTCACACCTCTCCTCACGCACATAGGGTTTAACACGCAGGAGCTATTTAAACTCTTCCAGGAAGGTCAACGGGAAGACTTACAACCAATATAACATAATACCTTTCATGTTCTCATTACCCGCCTACCACATCTGGTACCAGTGTTTTGTCCTGAAGATCATATGTGCATGTTTGTCCTTGTGTGTATACAGTAATCCATCAGAGCATTCTTAGATTAATACAGTGTAAGACATGACATGGGCCAGGTTCACTCCCTGACTACATGCTTGTCTCAGCATTTCACAATTCTACAATATGCTACGGAAGAACAATTTCATACAGGAAAAAAATTTCTTTTCTTTTAAAAGGTGTGCCAGCCACTAAATCTCTAAATAGAGTGGTAAACCTGTCACAACTAGAAATAAAATCTCTTCATCACCAGATTCCAACTTGTGTGACTTTTCTTTTTGCTTCACTTTACTAATTGGTCAGTTGTGCCAGATAATTTGCTTAAGTCTAAAACGGACCAGAAAGGCTTAAAATAACATTTCAACAGTTAGGCTGTGCAATTTGAGTTGCTAGTTTTACATGGTGGGGATTTACATTGTCTTGGCTAGTCTTTGAATATACTGGCTCATAAAACTAAAGGTCTCTCCATGAGCAAATGATCTGTCAGCTGTCCCAGCAGTACAAAATAGCCACTGATTTCCTTGAAGATGGGTTTGCTTTTGACAGGTGCAGAAAAGAGTCTTGAGCCTGCCCCCTACTAAATCAATTCATTACACAACTGCCATTCAAAAGCTGTCCACGCTTCACGAAGCACATGAGCATTGCTGCTGCTGCTCTGTACTGCCGCAGGAGCTCAGTCACAGATGTAGTTCTCATCTGGTTGGGAAGCTTGTTAAAATCCTCTCATTAAAACCCTCCATGGCCTTATTCAAGTCCTTCTCGCAGCCCTTGACCTTTTCCCCTCAGCTGGAACACATACAGGTATAGCAGTCGGCTATATCACAGCAGGCAGGAAAAGCATTATGGTGTCCAGCTCCTAGATTTTCCCATAAACACTTATGTCTTTTACACTTGGAATAGACAAGAATACTACATCTTCATTTGCTCATAATAATAATTTTTCAAGCATCACAAACCACAAGTATTTCTGCTACAGTCACATTAAAAGGTTCAATTTATCATAAATAATTTCCCTTTATCCCTTCCCCTTTAAGTATTGCATACGAAAAGCATTCATGCAGCTCATTAAGAGGCACCAACTTTTTTCTGAGTAACAGCCTTAGTTTATCATACCAGCTTCATAAATTCTTGGAAACGAGTTCTGCTTATGCACTTCTAGGACTCTGAAAACAGAATATGCAGAGAAAGTGGCATCAAGGACTGGCAAACCACTCTGTTCCTAGTGTGTTGGAATCTAAAGGACAGTTATATTTAGAAGACAAAAACTGCAGGAGAAACTGGGACTGAAAGAGATACAGTAAATAGATGATGTTCTTTTCAAACCTCATGGGACAACATGTTGGTGTTCAGTGAGAGGAAAAACAAAAACTTGTAATTAAATATGTGATTCTCTGGGAAGATTTATAGCCCCTCTGAGAACAGATGACATGTTAGGCCACTATCAGGAATGCCACTGCAAATTGGAAGAAAGGCAACAAGTACCAATTAGCCACTCACAACTTTGGCATATTTGATTGTTATTCATTTGATATTTGCTTGCTGATTGCACTAATAAACAAAAAGGGAAAAGCCTTTGGAAAGGATTTATAATGTGTACAAGGAAATCCTCATTTCACTGAGAAGTGCATATTTGGTGCTCCGTGTCTTCAGGAATTATGCCCATCAATTTGTTTCACCTAAGGGCATGAAAGAAGAGGGCAAGGAAAAACTAACTTGGTTTTACATTCCCTTATGAGCCTTACCTGCTCAAACAGTACCTTCTTCCATCCAATAATGTAGTCTTATTAGAAAAGGAAGAATTAGACCACTTGCCAAGGATTTCTACATATCCCATGACAGCCTACCAGAGGCCACAGTGAGCCAATGAGACCCTCAGGCGTGCTGCTGCCATGCATGTGCACATCCTGCACACGGGATGCGGGGCATAGCCCATCATGTCCATGAGACAAAGTCCCTGTCCATAGGCAGAAACACATGGCTCCTCTCCTAGAGCTTCTCGGGATTCCTGTATCTCCAACAATGCATTCACTTCAGAGTGTGACAAGTGCCCACACCACACAGTGCAGTCACGATTTTATGTCTACCACATCATTCTCCAAGAGAAACTGGCTGTTCATGGCATGGACAGGTGCACTGTTTACTGGGTAAAGGCTCTGAGGCCAGAGTGTGGTGGTGAATGTGCATCCATCTGGCAGATGGCCAACAGTGGTGTTTCCAAGAGCTCGCTACTGGGGCCAGCCCTGTTTAATATCCTTATTGGCTATCTGGATGAAGGGATACTCAGGGTTTGTCTTAGAAGAACTTTATACTAATTTCAGGCAGAGTCAAAGAACTCAGTCCTGGAGCTCTTGTCTATGATATTAGCTGCAGTGAGGCAGAGTGGAAGCCTGCCAAGGTGAATGGGAATTCAGAGAGCTTTGGATGAGATCCCATAAGAGCAAAAGGTTGCAGAAGTGAGGCCCAAAGCAGACCACTGGCCATTACAATAAAGTCAGCCAGGCTCACTCTACTACTAATACTTTTATAATAGTGACAAAACACATTGGTGTACTGTACATCTTTGCTCGACTGCAGGCTTCCATGTGATGATTTAGGGGCAGGAAACAGTTGGGGAAGGAAAAGGCAGGAGGGACCGATTGCCCTGGCACACAGCATGGAGCAAGCACTGCATCTGGGTCTCACCCATGTCTTCCAATCCCCTTGGAAATCCCTGCAACGTGAGTTGAAGCGCTTTAAGTTACTGCCATTATTCTGTTAAGTTTTCACATGTATTCAAACTCCTACACAACACAAATTATTCTAATTTTAGCATTTAGCTTTATAAACATTTAGATAACTTAATTTGTCTCTCAATCACACCTCAAGGCCCAAGCTCAAGGGCACACAGCTGTCAAAAATCTTCAAGAGGAAATGTGAAGGGGAAGGGAATAAAAGCAACCCTTCTCCTGTTAAACTCTGTACAGGCAGGGGAATCACTGGGTACTTCTACAGCCACTTGCATGGAGTAAATAGAGTTCTGCATGAATTCTGCACACCATGCCTGGCAGCAAATCTAGAATCCCAGGCAGCTCTTTCTCCTTTACAGGACATTATTGTGGAACCTGTGGCATTCTTTAGGAAAGTAGTTGTGACAGGGTTCTCTCAGGGAAAACAACAGTCCCCCAGGTGGTGATAGAGCTGGAAGGAGGTGGCACAGGCTGGCCAATGTGAGCATGAAAGCAGCAGCAGGATCCAGGCAGAAGAGCAGGAGTGGACCGGGCTGGAGGAGATGTGAAAGCAATGAGGAAGGACCTTCACATCCTGAGCGGCTGAGGAGAGCAAGGGGTGGGGAGGAGAGATCTGCGAAGGTGACAGAGGGGCCGCCAAGTGGTGACCTGGAGAGGCAAGAGAGAGCCATCAAGGAGAAGCTGGGCCTTCCCAAATGATTCTTCTCTCTTGGCAATGAAGGAAAACTTAGGGAAATGTGCAAATTAAGCAAAGGAGTGAAGAGCTACAGTAACAAAGAGCTACAGTAATGTGAAAAGGCAGGTAGAAAAAAGAAAATATCACTGGAACAGGTTATCCCTTTTTTTTTTTTTTTTTTTGATTGTTTAAAGAGTGAAAAAAACCAAAGCAACCCCAGACACTTTCAGCTCACAGGACCAGCCAGCATATACACAGTTCACCTGCGGTCTGTGGCCTTGGCAACATTGTGTTTTATTTTCACTGACATAAACCAGTCATTAACCATTTCTCCAATGCATTAAGCATAAACAAGCTTTCATTTCACACAGGTATTTCTTCCTGCCACTGTGATTTCATCTCCTAAACCAAATATTTTTATGCATGGAACCACCAAAAGAAAACAAGTCTGAGACTTCCCACTAATTACTGCATTTCCCAGGAGTTCTCCTGCAGTGTCTGGAGCCAGGGTCTCCTGCCACACGTTATATTTTGTGGAGTCTTTCCATTTTACGACTTTTGAAGCAACTGGTGGTGTTTATTGATCTTTCCACACAGCTGTTCTTTTCCTACAGGAGCACTGAGATGGATATTCTTTGGTCTGATACATGAGGCCCCATTTTTTGTTTCAGAGAGTTGAGGAGGCAGAAGCTTTTTAAGCCTCTGAGTTTGTGGGTGTAAAGAAAGCAGAAAATGCTACACACTGGCTTCAGTAAAAAATGTGCTTGTGTGATGCATTTCAAAATCCCATGAGCTAAGTATCCAGATGAGACTAGCTGTGATACATAAGGATAAGGTGGGGGAATTGCCAGAGATCTGTGCTGGAAAAGGAGGTGTGAGCCATGGGCAGCTCTACAGAAGAAGGATGTGGAGCATCTGCACAAAACAACTCCAGCTACGCATATGTGGATTCTAGCACATCTCCTCATGTCCCAGACAACACCTGAATCCCCTCAGCAACTTATACTATTCTCAGGCATCCTAACTAATTTCTAATATCAGACATGAACAGGAATGACCACAAGCACATACAAGACCTGATGCATGCAATAACAAAAAACACAAGCTCTCACGACCCCCAAATAACCTCAAACTGGAGATAGCATCACTCGAGCGTGGATTACATTTCAGACTTCTGCTCGGGCCGCGGTCCCAGAGCACCCCAGAGCCGCACAGCCCCGCGGCTGGGCCGAGGCTCGAGGGGCGCGCCTGGCAGCCCGCAGAGCCCCCGCTCCCCCCGGTGTCCCCAGAGCCATTCCCGGGACACGGCAGCTCCGAGGGATGCGCCTGGCAGCCCGCAGAGCCCCCGCTCCCCCCGGGTGTCCCCAGAGTCCCCCCGGGACGCAGCACCGGCGGTCACGCTCGGAGGAGCGGGATGGTGGTGGGCGCTCCTAACTTGGCGAGGGAGCGGGGAAAGAGCACGGAAGGAAACTGGTGAGAGAAAATACCTGCCTCGCCGCTCTGCCGGCTCCTCGGAAAGCGCAGCAGACGCTTGCATGCACAAAGCTTTCCCAGAAATCACGTAAGGCTCTCCGCTGGGCAGGGAGGAAAGCAGGGGCGCTCTCGCTCTCCCCGAACCGCCCCTGCCTGCGAGCAGCCCTTTAGGCTTTCCCTCCGTGAGGATTCCCAGCCCTCCAAGCGCCCGCGGGTCCCGAAGGCGCCGCCGCCCCCGGAGCCGTTCCCTGCCTGCTCCGCTCGGGGGCAGGAACAGCTGGGAGGGTGTCCGCACAACACGCTCCATAAATTCTCCCCCAGTCTTCTGCAGACCTAAGTCCTTGAGAAAAATGCCTAAATCCCGTCGTTTGTTGACATAGTAACCACATTTAAGTTTTTACCCCCTTCAGAAGCCCTCTGCATAAAACAATTCATTATGTAAAAGATTTTATCCAGCGCAGCGTGCTGGTTTGTGTGGTTTTATTTGTACAAGGAAGAAATAAAGAGACTGGATGTTTATACTCTAGATTTCCCACCCAGACCAAGGGGTTGCTTCATTACAGCAGACAGCATTAAGGACTTCCACAAGTCTTTGAAGGAATGTAACACCAAGTAAAAGAGGGGGAAAAATTATTATTATTATTCAGATAAACAGCCCATTTCTAATACCTAAGTGAAGCAAAATTTTAGGAACTTTTCAGGAGGTCACAAAATGTTTTGTATTTTCCTCCTAACTTATTCACATATATTTATCTGATTTCTTCAAAGATGATTAGAACATTTTAAAAGTTCCCAACTAAATTTGTAAATCTACAGCAGATACTGTGAGAAAGAGCAAAGGGTCAGAAACAAGTAAAGCCTGTGGAAGACTTTGCTTTCCCAATTCTATGGAGATGAGCCCTATGGAGATGAGCTCTTTAGTCTCCGGGCAGTGGAGAGAAGAAAGATAAAAGAGAATTGTGCTGCGGAGATCACGTGGGGTTTAATGGGTTTTAATGCATCCCCTCATCCAAAGTGCTGCTACCCTACACAGACCTGCATGCAGATTTCCAGCCCTTTTACTGGTAATTTAGGCTATGGGAGCAGCCTGGCAGGCTTGTGCAAACCATGCTACCCTGCAGGGCTTTTCTGACCCCAGTTGCAAAAGGATGGGGGCGGGGGGTAAAATAACAAAACCCGAACCTTGGTATTTCGAATTGAAAAGAGTCTTACAAGCAACGTTTCAGTGTTTTAACTCAATGTTGCCTTAAAAACTACTTGATTTACAAATATCTTTCAGGGTCTAATTGTGTATTATTTACTACAGACAATTTTCTCTCTGATCCAGGTTAAATGCATGCTTAAGCTCGGAAGCAGCAGAGCACATAGAGTGAGAGATCTAGCATTTTCCTCCAGCCTTGAAATTCATTACAATTGACCATAACCTTCCCCTCAATACCCAGGCAGCTTCATTTTCTTCACATCATGCTCATCCTCTTCTTCTCCCCTCCCCTCCGAAAACAAAACAAAACAAACTAAACATAAACAAAACGAAACAAAAAAAATCAGGTAAATTCTTAATCCACATCTTTTTACGGGCAATAGCTGAGAATCATTTCCAGAGCTGTCATTTAAATGAGAAAAGAGGAAAAAAAGGGGAAGCTTAAATGCGCATTCACAGCTTTGGAAGTCACACCCTTTGATGAGGTTTCATTAGATTTTTTAAGGATAGATACTCAAATATAGTCCCAGCATCAGTACGTATTTCTCAAATTATCACCAGCTGATATCCTGACCCCATACCAACCATATAGGTGCTTATATGTTTTAAGAAAGTGATACGTATTATGAAGTTTGTAAAGCTCTGGCTCTGCTGTATATTTCACTGTGCATATAACGACAAAATATTTTCAGTATATAAGGTTTGCTACAGTTTTTAATGTATTTCAAAGCAGGCCTAAAAGGGTGGACCACTAACCCTGTACTCTGGCTCCATTCAGTGAAACCCATGGAACTATTGAAAGTGTTTGTAGCTCTGCTGGCTCCAAGGTGGTGGGAGGGAGCTCCCCTTCTTTGGACTTGCTGTTGAGCTCGGTCTGACACTGCACCTGAGCAGCGAGGCTCAAGGTGAATGTCACCCTCATCTTTTCCGTGCATCCCTCGCCCCCAGTCTGTGTTTGCAAATGTGCTGGGGCAACTGAGGCAGCCGTTCAGTGGGCTGATCCAGTTGAAAACCAATGAACCCAAAAGCCATAATTTTCTATTTCATCAGCTTATTAAGCTGACCTGGCTACAGTTGTGCAACTGCTGGATGCAGTCCAGGCAGATGGGTGGGCTGTGCAGTGGGGCAGCAGAACAGCAGCCCCCAGTTTCTCTAGGTTATTTGTATTTTTAAATTTCCATCTAAGCTTGTTTGTGCCTGAGCTCTCCCAGTCAAATGGGATAACACTCTTTCCTTGTCCTACAGATTGTAAACCTCTGGCTATAGGAAATCAGAGTTTTCACCAACTCGAAAACTCAACTTCAAATAATGTATCATCATCTAGCAAAAAACGATAAAATATACAAGTTAAACTGATTAATTTCTGTACATTGTGCATACCAAACAAATATTCCAATGTTAGCAAAATTGTAAGTACTAAAGTCACTCTTCTTTTTGTAAATTGAGCCCAGATCCATGAAATAAGCTATCAGTGGGAGTAAGGGTGGGGTGTGAAGTCGTATATGTTCTATATTATTTTTCAATATCGTTTGTGTTAAGTCAGTTTAGCTTTGTTTTTCTGAAAACTTTTAACCAAAATGTGAAAATAACCTGCATGCACTGTTTGCTTAAAAATTATATAATAATTAAATTGTCTTACCGCACATAGATAACTCAGAATTGTATTAATTTGACATCATCCACAGGATTTAATAAGATAACAGAAGGTTGCACAAGCACACTTACTAGACCTGCTATTGAAGATGAACCTCTACACTGATGAGATGGCAGAAAGCTCCTACGGCCTTTACTAACGGTGTTCCAGAAAGGAAAGGAGCGAATGAACCCAAGAAATGGGCTCTGGCCCAGAGCCATTAGCAGCTGCTTAGTGCTATGTTTGCAAATGCTCTGTTCCTGTAGAAACACCTAATCCTTCCTGAATTCTGGCCAGCATTTATGGTTAAGTGCAGACAGTAAAAGGTTGTTCTCATTACCTCCTTCTTATCTGTATGGTCCGTTTTGTGTGACAATGGATTTTCAGCTAGAATTTTAAAGCTTAATTATTCTGGCCACGTATGCGGCACTATTTACATTGCAATGGGTGCCTAAGACCTATTTGCTGGGGGATGCACGGTGGGGTAGGAGTTTTGGGTACTGCCTTAGCCATAGGGAACAAAACAGTACAAGGAAAGCACAGGAACCCACAAAGCCCTTAATGCAAATCATAAACTTTCTATAGGCATTCTTGAACTCTGCTATAGAATGTGATACTGATTTATGTCCAGCAATGGAAGTCTCAAATATCCTTTCAACAGTGTCTGGAGGGATTAGCTGGGGCTGAGAACTCCTTCCCATTTTGGGATTGACCTCCTAGGTGCTCCGGCCATAAATAGAGTTTCACAGAATTATTTCCTCCTACTCAGTCCACCAGACACAGCTCACAAAAACCCACAAAATACTGAGGCAAACTGAAAAGGCAAAACCTAGAATAAAAGCATGCAGGAAACAAACAAGGTTTGTGGTCCGCTCTTTAAAAAGCTAAAGCTGAAATTCCTGGCTTTTGAAGGGATGCCTCTTACCCAAAATAGGCCAATTAACTGAGCTCATTTTGTGGCTGTTTCACTTGCTCAAGCTTTCTAAACTTTGTGCATATACCTCTGTTCAGTATGCTGTTCTGGAAAGTATCTCAGCATTATCTTATTTTTGATCTTTATTGATTGTGGCCCCTAAATACAACAGTTGTGGATATATCAGCTACAGCAAATAGACCGTGACTGATGAGGTAAGCATCCTATATTCAAATGGGGGTGCAAGTGCTATGTGTTGCTGCCTACAGCTCTTGATGATGATGCTGTGCCACTCACAGCAACAGCTGGTGATGACACAGCTGTGCTCTTTATGCTGGAGCTGGAGTTGTTCTGACTTTACCATTACCTGATCTATCCCTCTCAATGAGTAGAAAAATCTTCATTTTCTTCCAGTGGGCTTGTTTTGCCCTTTCTTAACTCCTTTACCAGCTCACCACAGATTCAAGATGAGCATCAGTGATGCTCCAAGGGCAATTGTAGGAGTGCACACAAGTGGAAAGGAAAGAGAAGCTGCCTGGAACTTTTTGGCAGCAGTTATCTTTAAGCCCGGTTCAGATATACTGCCTGAATGTACCCTTGGGACACAGTAGAGATGTTGTCCAGGCCACAGATTAACAGGGTTAAGAGGTTATTTCTTTATCCCTCTCACACTTCCCTGAAGATTACTGCCTCCTCCGACCTGCCAACAGGGTGGCACCTTTTGTATCCCCTCAGTCTCAAAATGATCTGGAAAACAAAAAATCTCCTGTGAACATCCCTGAGGCAAGTACAGATCATTTTCACAGAAGTGTGCCAGGGAATGACGAAATGAGCAATTATATCACTGCATCAGAGGGTAAGGTTTCACCAGGTGCATGCTTTACTTAATGCCTTATTACCATTGAAACAGGGCAGAGTCTCCTCTCTCTCTCATGGACAGTTGTCTTTGCCCCCACCTCATGCCAACTCCACCATTCCTCTGAACAATTGGATGAACCAGTTCAGCTCACTTAACTGACAGAAAATGCTTTTTTTATTTTTCCTGTTTTTTATAGCCTGTGAGATGAACCAGGTCACAGAGGTGTGATGGAGCGTTCAGAACATGCAGTCAGGAACCCGGACCATGCTTGGGCTGGAGTGCATTGTGATGGGAAAGAAGGGCTCAGTGTACAATAACATCTTAACATGGGTCAGCTGCAGCCTCCCCTGAACAATAGCTGTTATTGCTATTTCCTAGCTGAGCCTGAGATCTGTCCCAGCACATACTTTACAAGCTGTGGTGAGGATAGATGGATGGTTTGCACAATGCTGGGGACCTTTCATCTCCTCTCAAGGAAAAGCTCTTTCTTGACATGGACAGGAACAAGTCCCAGGAAAGTGTTAATTTGTTTAAAGCTGCTGTGCAGCTCCTTTGCCCTTCAGGGACCTGGGAGCTTTGAATCACCAAGGCATCCATTCAGATGATGCAATACTTGTACCTGGATACACTGCCAGAGGACAGTAGGAGAAAAATCAGGAAAACCAGTGGAAGATTAATTACTCTCTTTTCATCGGGCCTTGTTACATTCATTTGAGCTCCTGCCTTCTGATTTACCAAGTTACCTTGGTGATTCTTGACTGCATTGCTTGCAAGCCTACACCAGCTCCACTCCAGCCCAGGTACAGATGCTGACATCAACTTCCTCCTCCCGCTGGCACTTGCCAGCTAATGAAATACAACTGCACAGAGGAGGAAGGAAATTCAGGAAGTGTCAAATACCAGCCCGAGTGCCAGCATACCATAGCAGGCTGGTGCAGTCACCCCTGGCTTTTCTTCAGAAGGATTTGGGGAATGTCACTTCTTTTTGTATTATATTTTGTAGCGGATACTTATAGGGTGACATTCTGCCTCCTCCCTGCTGGCTTTTGTGCTGTTCAGGTTGCTGTAGCTGGTCATTGGCTTATTCTTATTCTGTCATTGGAGCAGTGCCAGAGCTGGCAACAAAGCAAGCAGCAAAGATGCACGGTGAAGAGAAGTGAGAGGAAGAATGGGTGAAGAAGGTGTGAAGAGTGAAATCTTGCCCAAAATCAACCTAATCAATAGCCAGAAGGCGGGGCAGGGCACGAAGGTTCTAAAAGCCAGAGTTTCAGTGAAGGTAGCAAATTGTTGTGCCTGTGTCTGCAGAGGATGCTGTAGTCTGAGGTGCTCCTAGTCTGGTTATATACAGCTTCAAGCCAACATGAGAACAAGGAGCTGACCATCATCCACCTTCATGCTCTAGGCAGCTCCAGCACTTTCTAGTCATGCTGCACTGGATGTTCAAGAAACCACAGGAGGAAAGGGTGGTCTGTGGCTGTGGGAAGCATATCTAATTTGTCCATTTAAGTCCATTTAAATAAATCTTCTCTTCTACAAAGCAAATCTCACTCTTTGGCATGGATAAGCCTGGCTTCTCAGGCCTCTGGGAATACTAGTCAGGACAGCAAACCCTCGCAGAACCTGCTGGACCTCAGCTGGCGGCTGCTGTCATGCTCCCCAGGACTTGCCACATGACCTGACTTACTTGGAATCTCCAATTAGCTGGACTGTCCTGGACTGGAGGGCTAATTAACTCATATTCTTGCTAGAGTGGCCCCATCCCAAAAGAATGACTGAGGAAAGTGACTCCCAAGCACAGAGGGTTGGCCCTTTCCCAGCTGCCATGTGGGAATATACAGAAAGCCTTTGAGGAGCCAGCTCAAAAGACCTCATAGTATCTGTGCTTAGGTCCTGACAAGATGACTTCATATTTCCTGCCCCAAGGCTTTTTGAGCAATATGTATGTAAAAGCTGAAGCTGAGCATATTTTAAAACTCATTACTCCTATATGTAATCAGTGCCTTATTAGATTTCCAGCAATGCAAAGGGACTAATAGTTAATTTGGAAGCTACCTGGAAGCTGCTTTTTCTTTTATGTTCACCAGTGTTTTTCCATGTTGCCCCATGTAACTAAATTAAGTGTTCTGATAACAGTGCTAAGAGCAGTGGAAAAGCCAACATATTAAATAAACTTGGCCACCTGTCATATTTTACATGCCATTTCTTGCTCACAGCCTGTGAGTTTAAATGTCTGGCAGCTGAAGCTATGGCACAGAGTGGAGTGTCCTTGGAATTCACTATTCCTTGCTTCATCTGAATTTGGTGACCTTTACTTTATCTGTTCACCAGGGCAAGAAACACAGAGCTTTTTTGCACAGCTGATCTGCAGCCCAGATGGTTGCAACCCTATTGGGACAAAAGGAGAAGAGTTGTTTAGAACTACCCAGAGAAATCTTTGAACCTCAGGACTGCAGGAAGACTTCAGTACATCAGCAGGGTACAGCCACCATCCAATCCAGCCACTACACTGCCAGGATGCCAAGAAAGTCAAGAGAAGTTTTGTTTTTTTGTGGTTTTGGGTGTTTCTTTGGGTTTTGGGTTTGGTTTGTTGTTTTTTTTTTTTTTGGTTGCCTGGCAACCAAAATTATTCTGAACATAATCTTAGTATTATTCTGAACATAATCTTGTTCACTGATGGCTATTATTGAGTTATAGCCATGTTTTCTTTTCCAGCCCCAGCTTTTAGTTGGAGGTGAGAAGTTGGCTTCCCAACCAGTCTGCTCCTGGAGACTGGCAAGGCAAGACAACATCTGTGACCAAATAGCCCAGAATAGGGCCACAACTCATCTGCTGGCATTTCAGGGCAGGAGAAGGTATGGGGAACAAAGTGGTTCCTTATTCAGAACAGAAATATGTTTACTTTGACATGGGTGACACACTGTGGGGGTTGTATTTACCATGTGCACCTGTACTGACATCACACTGTGTGAGTGTATTCAGCAAGTCCAAAATCAAATTAAATGGACTGTGTTATTTAGAAGATATTTACTCCTATGTGGAGGTACTTAATTACTTTGTTGACAAGTGCTGTAGAAATGTTAGTCTATTAAGGAAAGTTAAGCAGAACCTCTTACAGATCATAAAAGTTTAGTAGAGGTGTTGACCCCTGCAAAGTTTGGTAACATCACCAGTGCGAAGACAAGGTTGCTGTCCTTCTGGTCCTCTGGAAATTCACCCTCTGTAACTCCTTAAGGTCAGCAAAGGCACTGTGATCTGTGGAGCATATCCCATCAGGGTTTTATCTTCTGCCCCTCTGTTTTATCTTCTGCCTCTGTGGCTGACACTGCCTGCTAATCCCTGCTCACAGAAACACGGCTCAGCCTAGCCTTCACAAAGCTTACTCCAGACTTTTGCTGGAATAGTTCTCTGAGCTGCAAGGGCCCCAGTGGCATTCACACCCTGCTTTGCTAAGTAGCAGTCATGGATCCTGCAGTCGGTCACATTGGGCCACCAGTTTGGCTGTCAGTGAGTCAAATACAGTGGCTTTGGATTATAAACACAGTGGTGCTACAACCAAATGTCACTTGACACAAGACTTCAACCTCCTACAAACATGATATTCTATATTTGTAGAAGGACAAAGAGCTTAGTATGTACTTTTTATAAAGTCACAGGAAGCTACACAGAAAACCGTGGTTTTCTAGAAAAGTATGTTACTGTCAGAGGGACAACATAATCTTTTTTTGAAAGAAAATTTTTTAAAACCCTCAACTTAGTGCCATGTACTTTAGCTTTCTTGGTGCACCCTGGGGTGTTTACCAGTGGGGACAAGAATTTACACTGTTCAGATGCCTCAGAGAAGTGACTGCTCTAATCAAACCACCCAAAGTGTGATTATGGCAATGGCTTCCCCAGAGACTTGTGTTTTGGTTTTCAGTAAACAACTAGCCATCCAAGTAGGAGGAGATGACTCAGATAAAATCACACAGATCTGTTATATATAGCAAACATTAAATATGCTTAAGATTCCTCTGATACTTTAAAAAGGACAGTTCAAATTATCACCCTCTGAAACTCCATAGGTTCTAATTTAACAACTACAATAAAAATAATTTATTTTTAAAATAAAAATACTTCTGCCTCTTTTGAACTAGGCCAAATGGCCCATTTCAAAATAATATTTTATTACTTTGGACACAAATAGCCCAAATTTCTGGCTAATATTTGCTGATTTCAGAAAACATAACATTGCTTATACCTAGAAAATAAAAAGATGCAGAGTTTGCCAGCCAGCATCCTTCCTGTTTGTACAAACTCCAGTCCTCTGAGCTGTACTGGAGGTTTAGGCTTTTCTGTGGGATGAAGGATTTCTGACAATGCCTACCTTTCAGACCCATGCCGACTATTCTTCAGGCACAGAGTAACCCATTCTTGAAATGTGCTTTTTCCTCACCTACCCTTACTCACAGGGCAGTGTAGTTGGTCAAAGCAGACAACAGCTCAAAGAAAAGGCAGTCATGGAGTAATTTCCTTTTGCAAATAATTTTATATAAGACTCTTTCCCACTATATTACATCAGTGCACAGATGTGTGTTTCGGTTCTGGTTATGTACGCCAACAAAAGACAGAAGCCCAGTGATGTACATTGGAATACACTTTTGCAATTACAGATACATTTCTGGAAACTGAACTTCAGCAGCAGTTAGTTCCCTAGGAAATAACAGGAAAAGAGCACTGAAACTTTGCTCCTACTACCTACCCTAACCTGCTTCATGTTTTCCTTAGTGTCTTCCCTCTGCAGCATTGCAGGTGGATGGAGGGACACTTGCTGGGAGCAGAAGTCACACTTCTCCCCCCTGCCTCCATCAGCACTGCAGGCGCCATTTGCACAGTGAGCTGGGAATGTTTGGGGCTCAGAGGACAGCTGTGTTTGCCCTCTTTCCCTCTCTTATGCATGCATATAATCACCTCTATGCAAAAAGCATCCTCAAAGTCTTCAGGAGCACACAGTCAACTAAGCTGGAGAGAAAGTAATAGGGAGAAAAACAAGGTTTGCCTCAGACAGGCACAAACACCAGTGCCACCCTCAGCCACAGGGAGACATCAATTCCCAAACGCAGGTTTCCTTCCCCAAATGCTGGGAGAGGGCCCCTGGCCAAATGAGGTCAAGCCTGGGTCAGTGAAAGGAGGATATAGGTCTTTTAATGTGTAATGAGGCAGAACCTAAAAATCTACAGAAGACAAAGGAAAAGCAGCCAGGTCACTAGGAAGTGTCAGATGCAGCCCTGAATCTGTAGATGCTATGAAAGGGATGAAGCACATTCGAGACGGGGACATAACAAGGACTCCATTAGCTGAACCCCAGTTTTCCTTTGCAATTTAGCAGAACTCCAAACCACAGAACACTGAGATACTGTGGCCATAGGGTCAGGAGAAACACCTCACTTGTCTTTGGGTCTCTGGTTTTGTACTATGGTTCTGGAGGTAGAAGAGCTGCTCAAAATTGTCTTGGACATCAGGGAAAGGCTTTGGGCTTCCTCATGAACTCTTGGATCACATCCATTCCTGCCTGGGTGTCACTTGTGCCCTCAGTCCTGACTGGGATGGCAGTCAGAAGAGGGCAGAGGGCAGGGTGAGTAAGGATTAACAACATTTTGGCATTTCTGATAAATCCAGGCCTGCCTAATTATGCTGTAAGAGATTAAAGGTGAAAAACCTGCATCTAGATGGTGACATGCGGAAAGACCATGACTGACTCAGGAGAGGGCTTTGAGCTGGAAATCACCTGGGAGATAAGAATCAAAACCACAGTTGCCTTGCAGCCTTCTCCAGAGTCTGGAGCTAAGCAGAAACTAACTTTAGCATTAGTAAAATAAGTTATTTACTGCTTCACTGGCAATTTACGCATGATTTTCTCATCCAAAAGAAGTTAATAGAGCTTCCAAAAGAGCTAATACAGAGAAGTTAATAGAAGCAAATGTGCCACTACAGCATCTTCCTGCCTAATAGTTATTAATGGCATGGTTCTTTGGTATTCCATTATAAATACAAATAGTTCATGTTTTGAATGGGAATGGTGAGTGACAACAGTCCTTTCATCTTTGCTCCACAGTATCTTTTAATCATCACTAACAAAAAACTTGCTTTCCATTTTGTCATATTTCTCATAGAATCAATAAAGACAGGACTCAGAATTCATCAAAATTCTGGGCACAAAGCCAGCTTTTCACAAATAATAAGCAACAGCAATAATTAATGATTTAATGTAGCACTTGTGAGAAGTATCAGACTTGACTGTGCCACAAAATCAAATTCTTTATCTTAGAAAACAAAGATAATGCCAATAGTGGCAGCTCAACTCCACCCCTGCTGCCTCAGAGTGGCAGCCAGGCTTGGAAAGGCCCCTTCTAAGCCCAGTGACACTGAGAGGACATGCTGATATGGTCATTGGCCTGTGGACATCTTTCTGCAGTGACCCACTACTCACATTTCCACCTCATCTGCTGAAGTGCAACCAGCCATTGCACACTGCACACCTACATCCCAGGGATGTGACACTCATCTTGTGTCACCTTGAGCAAACACTCCAAGAAACCCATGCAAAATCCAGCAACAACTGGAAAAAGATTAAAGTGAAAGACTGAAAGGCATTCCCTGTCATTTCCTTTGCCCTGGAGCCAGGTGAAGGTATGAAAAGTGTTGTTGCTCAGACTGCTGTGGCTTGAGCCAGTCAGTCCCATAACACTGGGTTATTTTAATTATCCAGTTCCTTGTGGATTGTTTTAGATTTTACAGTCTTATTACTCCTACTGATGTAGGAAATTCTGAGGAAAGGGTGAAGGCACTCTCTGTAATACAGTCTGTCTTATTCTCAGCCCCTGGAGCCACAAATTTTGGGGAACACCTGCAAAATCTCAGGCAGAACAAGCTGTCCCAGAAGTGAACTGGGAGCTGCCAGAGGGGACCAAGAGCCCCAGATGAGTAAACCAGGCAGAAAATATTCATATGAGGAACAGCCCTTCCAGGGCCAGAATAGATACAAACCATCCACGTCCTCTTCCTAATAGCCAAGAGTCAAAAATACTTCCACACTTCCATTCCTCACATCTACTGGCAAATCATGATCCAACTTAATACTGACACCTAATGATAATGCT
The DNA here is from genome assembly GCF_035770615.1 of Melospiza melodia melodia. NCBI lineage: Eukaryota > Metazoa > Chordata > Aves > Passeriformes > Passerellidae > Melospiza > Melospiza melodia. Next base: position 81,643,233 of record NC_086195.1, read on the forward strand.
CCACAGCTATTTGTGACACTCCAAAACCATGGTGGCTCTCAGACACTGCTTCAATATGGAACTGCAGCATCTGTTAGATGTGAAGATATACGAGAAAACATAAATATACCTTTTTCTTCTTCTCCTTAAAATAGTTTTTATTACATCCCACATTTCCAGAGGGAATGCGGCTACAGAAAAATACAACATCAAAGTCCTACAGGATTGTAATCAATTAAAGATATTTTGGTTAGCCATAGTGGCTCAGATATCAAAAGTAACAAAGATCTTCTTGCCTCTGCTCAGGGGGGATGATATTCTAAATGTCTAATTCCAAATTGAGTGAAGTTATCTTATTATACACAGTGCAGCAGCAGACTTCTGGGCAAATCATTACAACTGCCTGCAAGGTATGTTGTAGAATGAGAACAAACTGTTCAGACATCTGCAGGTCAGACAGCTTTTCATCTGGTCTTGATTACAGAGGAGCAGATTCCCCCCTTGCATGCTTAGCATTAGGTAATAGACAATAATGAGAGCTTTGCACCCCTGTGCCCTAACCCTCCTCAGAACAAGCTGTGCAGGATGAGACATTAGCATCCTGCAAAAAGCTTGCCTTTTTGTAGCAGGCATGGGTAGCAATATGGTTGGCAGTTTGTTTCAGGAGATATAGTCTATTACACATGCAGGAATATTTCAAATACAGACAGCTCTGCAGTTCAGGTCTTCTGAGCTGCCTCTGAGACTGCAGTGCGACATGGACTACATAATTACTGTAATACAAGTGAAAACAAAATGTAAAACTTGTATCTTACTCTTGCTGAGCCTCACCAATGCGGTTTGTCTTTCCACGTTTCTCAAGTGAGTGGAAAAAAAATAATTATGGCCTAAGAAATTCAGAACACAGTAATATTAGCTCCCTGCTACAGCTGTGAAGATGGGAGCATGGGAGGCTGGTCACAGAGCACCCTGGAGCCTGTGGCTTGTCTTCAAGTTGCAGCCCATTAACCATGGCACCTGGCCCAGGGGCAGATCCCAAAGTGTGGCAGAGCTCAGCAGCTTCTCTGCTGCTCGCTGCTCTTACCCAAGAGGGAGCAGGTTGCTGGACCACAGATCATCTGCATCCTGATACAGGAGAGGCTGCAGTGGAGCTACAAATGCATGGATTCAGCAGTGAGAAACCAGAGACAATTATGTGAGCCTCACAGTTAGCACATTGTATTCAGTAAATCCTCTGAGCTGGTTTATAGTCCTGTAAGGCCACTATAAGAGGCAAAATAGAAAAAATGTGATGGTAAAATGCATTATGCAAACTGTTTGATGAAAAACATGCCAAGAGATTGGGACTGCTACTCCAAAGGATGACTACTTGGCCAGAAGTGGGATTATATAGGTGTGGAAGGGAAACCTCCCTGTGCACCAGTGTAAAGAGCAAGTGCAGTCTGGCCCTCTGTGAAAAACACAAACCCATGGTGCAGAAGTGAAGGAGAAAGAGATAAATGTCTTGGTGTGAGGATCTCTGAAGGACCACTATCTTTGCTGCTAAACTCTGTCTCTTCTCTGTCCCTCCAGTGAATCTTTATTTCTGAAACTACCTGACTTTTATTGAGACATCTTATGGTTATGGGGTAGAATTCAAAGCTTACAGTGAACTGTCAAAGGCTTGGAGAAGAAAAAATTATTAAATCCAGCATTGTCAAATCAGCTATTCTAAAAACAACCAACATATCAAGTGCACATTTGTCTGCAGGAAAAGTTGGTTTTTTCAAGGCACTATATATATTTAGTTCATGAAGTTTGATTTCTCCAGGCTGACTTTGTGCACTTACAATTTGCCTGGAGAGCTCCCCTAGGCATTCGACAGTACAGAATAGGCAGCTGAGATCTTTCTTTGGGATTCTAGGAATCCAAATGATATGGACACTGCATGACACATAGCTGTGTGAGACTTACCACTGGGATATTTGAAGAACTCAGAGGACCAACTCTAAAGCAACCATGATGCTCTCCAGGGCTAACTAGGGGCTACTGCAGCCCTGGTGAAGCTCAGTTCTTCACGTTCTGCAGGGATGGAAGACTGGACAGTAGCACAGAATTACACTACCCATTTACACCTGTGGCACAGACTTTTACTACCCTAAATTTTGCCTATCACTACATTTATTTAGGATTGACCATCAGCTTCTTTCCTTGTGCCTTCAGAACAGTTTTCTGGTTTATTGAGTCAATGAGTCTGTATCAGGAGTTAAGTACTTAGCTCTGTGTTCCAAGTGTTTGTTTCACAGGCATTAATTTAAAATGCAGTGCACTGACAGGTGTTTTTAAATTCCCTCCTTGGGTAAGATTTAAATGGTAGTTTGGGAAAGGTGTGTGCCTCAGGCAGCTCAAAGCAATTGTTATTTTTGTATATTGAAGCAAGCCATCTTATCACCTTAAGTCATGTGTGCATTAAACAAGGAGTCATTTAATGATATCTCTGGGTGAACCAGATATCCCTGTCTGAAGTCTAGCTGGCTGGAGATCCAATAGTCGTAAGGGGAGAAATTCCCCCTGCTGCCAGCACTACAGCACCCATATGTGGGGAGCAACATCTAAAACTAGAGACACCTCCTTGTCCTTTTCACACAGAAGGCAGGCTGTTATCAAAACACAGTGGATGGAAAAAACCTGATACCAGATATCTGATGGAGTCACAGGTGCTGAACAGGTGCATAATGTAGCAGCTTGTGGAGACAGCAAGGAAAAGAAATGGACACAGGCAAAGGTGCCACCACACAGCCAAGAAGTCTGCAGGGAGAGGGGCCCACTGGGGGACACTGGAAGCTGGGGTTATGCCCTCCAGATATGCTCACAGCCTGCTGGGAAGATTTGTTTTCAGACAGGAGGGACAGCTCAAAGATCTCAAAGCAGAAATGTCTGAATGGCCAGGGAGCTCTGTACATCTTTCATAGACCAGTGAGTCCCCTTCTGCCTCTCCTCTCTTCACACCATCATCGCTTCCTTCTCATTACATCTCCTAGAGCTGCTCTCTCCTCTGTACCAGCCCCCTCCATGTTATTCCTTCTTCACTTACCTCTCTAGCTGTTTCATTTCCCCTAAGTAAGGCAACATGGGTGGTTTTCTGCTGCAAATTCATGGTGATTTGCACCTTCTAGTAATGCCCCCCTTGTTCATGGCATGAGCTTCATTTCAGTAGCATCTGATATTCCCTGTCACGAGGGAGAAGAAGACATTTCTAGGAAGAAATTATTTTTTATGATGTCTAGCAGACATCTAGCTGCCTTTGGTTTTCTGAACCCATGAGGCTAAGCAGGGCTGTCTGCCATCCTCAGTTTGTATGCCTAGAGCAGAAGAATCCTTCAAGTTTACTGTTTCATCAGCCTAATGACAAACATGCTTAATAACACACTTCTGTTACACAGCATTCTGTGAAACATTAACTAGACTTCCTTTTTTTCAAAGCTCTTTTGCAAACACTTCAACCCACGAGTCCTTATGGTGGTTAGGTACCTCTCCCCCTAGCAGGGCCATTGCAGAGAGATGCAGTGATGGAAAGATTCGTGAGAGAGCAAAAGGAAGAGAGCTAAAGGGAGAAGTCTGACTGCTAATCTTAATGACTCTACAGCTTCCAAGCCTCTGCTCACAGTACCACTGATACATTTTTACTCAATGATTTTTCCATGCAAAATTTGTAACGGAAAAGAATCCCAGAGCCAGGTTCCCCACTTTTTCTTCCTTTTCTCCGGGTTTCTGAAGTCTTCGGTCTTTTCTACACAATGTCAGAACTGGGGAGAAGTTCTGAAGAGGTTCCCTTTCTATTTTGTGTGGTACAGCTACAAAGGATAATTAGTACTGTCTTAACTACCTATGGGATACTGAAGAGAAGACAGAGCCAGATAATTCTCAAATGTGCACAGCAGAAGAAAGAGAAATGGATACAATGTGTAACAGAAGAAATTCTGACTCAATATAGAGAAAAAAGTTTTTTTAATGAGGATTTGGGTTGCACAGAGGTGGCAGAACCTCCATGTTTGAAGATTTCAAAAGCTGACAGGACAAGGCACTGAATAACCTGCTTTCATGGGAGGTGCTTCAAGCAGGAGGCTGGGTTATGGACCTCCACATGTTCCAGAGGTCACTTCCAGCTTTCCTGATTATTTAGAAATACTCCTGTTCATACAGTCCTACAGGAGGAAAGCTTCCCAGAAGACTCTCAACGAGGAGTTCCAGAGGTTGTGGGTGTATCCATGTTATGCAGACAGCATAGGACAGATGCCTTCACATTAAGTGCTCAGAAGCCACACCAGATACCAGGAACCATTTAATTGTGAGACTGTAACACAGGCTAATTTGCATCGCTTCTTTTTCAAAGCTGTAGTTCAGCTGGGGCCTCTTTTTTTCCCTTCTGGCAGCAAGTACAAAGTACAACAGTGGAGAGTAGTTTACAATGTGAAGTCAACTACTTTTAAATGACCATGCATTACTGATAAAAGCTTTAGAGGTAAATGTAGAACTTGTAGGCCAGTCAATTTAAGCTCTCCTGTTTTTGAAAAGGTGCTGTATTTATGACAAGAGTGAAACCAGTTGTTTCTTGCCTCAGAGACAACATCAGTTCTTTGTAGATTTTGAATTAGCTGAAAAATGTCTATGATCATTGTTAGAGGCCCTTTCCATTCCACCTCCTCTGCTGAGTTTGTCACCCCTGGCCTCAAGCAAGGCTACCTGAGAGTCACAAGAGCTCACTGCTTTGAAGAAGCCACTAGAGAGATTTCTCTATGAGTTTATCACTGCCAGGTGTCAAACAGCCAGTTAGGACTATTTTAAAGCTCTAGCAGTGCTTGCATTTCTTTACTGCCAAGTGTCAAAGTAAAAATTAGAGAGGGAAACAATAGCAAATTAGTCTATATAGGGTTCTTTCTAGTCCTCATTGTTAAGTGTGGCTTCTTCAAACAACAAGCACAGTCAGATTTCTGAGGATAATCCATGCTGGCCTGGTTTATTTAAATTGATTAGAAGAGAAATATTGCCATTACCTTCAATGGAAGGTAAAATTAAATAGCCCTGAAAATCCCACCTACAGCAAGAATAGAAACTGCAGATTTGTTAGTTTATTACTGAATTCAAAACAGAGGGGCTGGGCCAGAGCAGTACTAAGAGAAGAGTTTCTGTGTATAGTTGCTGGGCTGATATGTCAAGAAATGTATTTGTACTAATTAGATTTACTAAATTATATTTTTGTATTTAGGAAGGTTTTTATGTCAGAAAATCATGTATGTAGCTTAAATTGGATATTATTTATTTCTTTTTGCTATAACTTTCCCATTGTCTAGATATTAGGTATCAGAGAGAAATCTTCGTGTCATTTGTGTGATATTTACTGTTGGATTTTCCTCAGCTGAGAGAAGTTTGTTGCATCCTGGAGAAGTACAGGGAAGTACAACAGTAAACAATGAAATATTTATAAATATTCTAGATGGACTAGTTTGATGATTGTATTAATTTGGTGAAGGTTGGACAGCTGCAGGCAGACAAAATAGCTAGGTTTATATTTTGTGAATATTGCAATTTTTCTTACACTTGTAGACTGTGATAGGAGGTTTGAATCTTTTACTGATTACCAGATTCATAATTAATTTTTCATTAGTTTCACTAATTAGTACTGAATTCATCCAATATGCTATTGAAATGAGAACACTCACAAGTCTGGAAGCAATACAGTTTGGTATTTTTTAACCAGCAACTGAGAGATAAATTTCATTGTATATATTACAGATACTCTATAATTCCATGAACAAACTTGCAGAATTGAATCATCTCCGCAGGGAAGCTATCACCAGTGCATCAGATATAGTTCAGAATTACCTTCTTTTGTGAAGAAACCTGCTACAAAAGTCCCTCCTGCAAAGTCTTTGTGAAAAGTTATGTAAAAAATGCAATTATGTCGGTCCTCTCCCTTCACCATGAGCTTCAGCCTATTCATTTTAGAATATGCATCCTGCTAAGGGTTCCAGCAAAGCTTGTGATTGTCTCTCTGCTCTGTGTATTTGTGTGCTCCCTACTGGATCTGTATCTGAATTTTGTTTCAAGTAATTTTAAGGGTATTTAATTTTTATCCCCCCTCCCCAAATTAATATAACTGCCAAAAAATGTCTTCAGAATGGCTGAGATACAAGATTTAATCTTGTTTGAACTATTTTATGTCAAGGAAAATTTTCATTGTTTCTTAACCTCCAAATTGTATTCTTCAAAGAATTTCTAAGGACTTATCTATGGATTATTAAAGTGGGATCAATTCCACACAGAAAACTGAATTACAAAAAGTATCTCTCAATCCCCATCTTTATCCTTGCTAAATGTGGAAGCTCTCCACACGTCAATTTAGCTCAAGAAGTATTAAAAGAACCATTTTCAACCCTATGGATTCCCTAAAAACTGTCAGTATTGGTTCTAAAAACAATGCACTTCCATGTGTCAGAATGTCATTGGCATCCTTTCACACCTCATGGGGTTACAAATAGGATCAGTAAATACATCAGTGCTGTTTTGATAAGAAGTCAGTCATGGGACATACAGTATTTACTTTCTATGCACTAAACCCTGCCGTGCACAGCCCCTCATTGGTTCGGCCCAGAGCATAAAGGGATTCACATTTTACATTGCACAACAAGAAATTATAATAAAGACAGCTAAGAATGAAAAAAAACTGTTAGCCTGAGCTCAGTCACAGTCAGTCAGATATGTAAGACAACAAGTGGGACAATGTTGAAGCTTTAGACAAGTGGGACAATGTTGAAGCTTTATGAGGAAATATTGTATGTACAAGTTTGCAGGCTGTTTTGGGTTCCATCTGGGTGGCATTTGGCAACATAGATCAGTAAGCACTTTGCCAATATATTGCTAAAATCTATTTACAGTGTAAAATGGTTATCACAAGCAATTATCAGCTTCTTAAACCCTTGAAATGAGAGTTCCAGCCACCAATTTGAAGATCTTTCCATGTAATTAAAGACTTATGCATATTCTTTCAGTGCAGGCTGTAATTAATATCCCAAATTAAGCAGTGTTTAGATATGTATTACATGCAAGTGAGCTAGCTGATAATCCGATTAGTTAAGCAGTGGTTTTCCTCTGTGGTTTACAGATCCCTGAGGAGCAAGGATCTACTTCTAAAGAATTTGGAAAGGCCAGCTGTGGGAGCATCTCATATTACACCAAACCAATACAATTCCAAAGCAATTACTGCAATGAGCTTCCTGACTGTCCCCTCTGTGAGCTCTGCTGCCTTTCAGCTGCCAGAGGAGACAAGCAACTGGGGAGCTGTAGGGAAAGTCAGCTCAGCTCCCTTTCCCACCTGGAAAGAAAAATAACTTTCCAATGGAAACAACTTCTGTGTATGACTACAAAAAACAAAACCCAAAAAAACCCCAACAAACCCCTCCCCCTCCCAAAAAAAACAATCAAACAAACAAAAAACCCCACCAACCAACCAAAAAAAAAAAAAAAACCAAAAAAAACCCCAAAAAAACAAAAACCCCCAAACCACCCAAGCAGTAGGAAATAGAGCTAAAGAAAAGTGGGATTTGGTTAGACTCTTAAGAAAAATTCTTAAGAGTACTTACTGCAGGTTAGATGTAATTAAGGTGAAATTATACCCATGCTACTCTCAACAGGCATATATTCCCTAATGAAGACTTTGCTCTGCTCTGTAGAAAATACTGAGATTTCCCAAGACAAAATAGTTACAAACTGCTTTATACCAAGCCTTCTCTTGTCTCAGAAGATCTGTAGTAATAAAAAATTTCAGAAAATCAAGAGAACTAGAATAACTAGTATGTTATTACTATAGTAATTTTATTACAAAAATACTTTGCAAAAATGCAAAATGTACCTTTGACTTCCACAAAAATATGTTTTGTCTCAGCATCTCCTTGGCGGTATACCTCTGCTTTGCAAGATCAGATGCTCAGTTCTGAGCAACAATATCTCCAAAGTAATCTAGCACTGCAGAAACTGAAAGCACATCAGAGATTCATCACACTACAAGAGCAATCATTCTGCCAAATAAGCCCTATTCCAGGTCAGCAAACTGCACATATCACAGTGTACCCAGCAAAGAACACACAATGATATCATAGGCTTGAATACAACCTTTCCACCCTTCGCAAAATTTATGGTGAGCAGTCAGAGAGGAAATATAGACCAAAAGAAAAATACACCAGTTCTAAGGCTTTGCAAGGCCTTAGTTTAAGTGTTAGAAATCTGCATCCAGTAACACACTGGATAAAATGTTAAATTATTATTTCATCATGACACTTGTGAAAGCCCCCTTGTCCTAACACAGAGCAAATTATGAATACTTGAAGTGGGAGTCTTAAACATCAATGGAGTCTCAAACAACATTGGGAGTTTCAAACATCTGTTTGAGATTCAAACTCTTAAACCTTGGACATTTGTTCATATGCTTTGGAGAGACAGGTGGAAACGTTCACCCACCTACATACAGAATTCTTGGAGATTATGCCTTTGGATAGGGTGTAGTTTCTCATTCACTAAGAGCTTTTCACTTCCAGAAAATTTCAGATCCTTGGGCTTTCTTTGGTACCCATAGGAAAACAACCTCAGTTTAGGTGGAAACAAAAAATCTTGTTTGCTGCTCAATTGACCTCCAGGCTAGAATGAGTTGCGGGGGTTTGAGCTGCATCCTGTTCTTCATATAGTCAAAGAAGTTTGTGATGGAATTGGTCATCCTTTGCTTTGATTCCTCTTTTTTGTGCCGAATTTGTGTCACTGTGATGCTACATGACAGAAAAGTTCTGAATGACTGAATAAGAGACGTGTTTGTTAATAACCTTGCTACAGATTCAAATTTGCACAGGGAGAAAGGATCAAACGTGGGAAAGTCAGGGTTACAGTACAAATGCACAGATGAGAAGACCAGTGTCCTCTCTTTTCCTCCCACACATGAGAAATCTCTCACTTTGTTCTCCATGCACTGACTGACCCCTCCATTTCTTGCTCTTTGACATGTTCCCTCTTCTCTGAAGTTTTCATTTGTTCTTTCACTTCAAACTATATTCTTCTTACACAATGTGGTAGTGTCATATCTCATGGAAGTCCTGGCATTTGTGCACTTGAAAACCCACAGGGCTTTAGCTGTCATTAACAGGAAGAATTTTTTGCACCATAGCTTATTCCAGCTTCCAGACTGCCTTTCATTGACATTAGAGCAGCCTAAAGACCCTTATATCACCAAAGTAATGTAAAAAGTCTTTTCTATGAATAATTATTAGCTCTTCGGTTTCCTTGCAATTCTCCATCCAATTCTAAATGACATCTCTTGCAAACTCAGTTCCTGGAGAAGATTGGTCTATATCATCATGAAACATAAGGAGTATAAATTACTTATACTAAAACAAAAGCTTACATTCTGAAAAACACCACAGACATGCTAGTATGTGCTAAAACCACAAAATTCCTTGTATGTATAAAACCTTATATATTCCTGGAACTGATACCTCGCTGCTGCCATTCCTTGAGGGTTACAGGTTTAATACAACACAATAGAAATAGTTTTACCTGTTTGCTGTGAAATGGCACCTGAAGTGTGTTCAGACCAAGTGCTTCTACTTGATCATTACTATATCCATAAAAACTCGTTTACTTCTGAACAGAAGGTTTATATAGAGAACAACTACTGAATCCATTATTTCTGAGACGGTAAATATAACTATTTTTTGCCTTTGGTTACTCTGTGAGCTGTTATAATACAGGTTGAAGCTCCTTTTTCTCCCTTAGATGTCTTCCCTCTCCCTTCCCCCTTTCCCCATATGTATTTCGAGCTGAGGTTGGTGAGGACTTCAGTGACATTGTGATGTCATAATGATGTAAACCCTTGTTATCCTTGTTCTCTCCCATCCTTGTTGGGACACACTTAGATTTATGATTCCTACAAAACCAAATCAACTGGGAATCATTCAAACAGCCTATGGCAATACTCCCGTCACTGCACTGTTGTGCAGAAGATGACTTTTAAAGGCAGGAAAGTCAATATGAAAAATTGGTTATTGCTGTAATGCTGGACCTTGGCAGAAGTGAAAGTCCTAACCAAAATGGTATTCCCCATCACCTGGGAGTTCTCTTAGTAGGAAAAGGAAAACAGCTCAGTAATGCACAGCTTATACACCAAAGAGTCCAGTATGCCTTCATCCTCTATAAATATCTTTTTATAGACACTGTTAGTCTTTATGCACCATAAATATTCAAGGACTACTGTTTTACTGAATTCATGTCTTGAAAGGCAGTGTCAGGAAGTTTTATACCAAAGTATAATATTGTTTACTTCCAGAAATTATTTGCTGATAGTATTTTATCACAAACATTTAAAATAAATCACTTTTGAAAATTTAATTTCTACAAAAAACACTAAATGCTGAATTAGTCTGAGTTAAGGGAGGAGAAAATAGCACAGTTTTTTCCCATGGATTCCAGCTTTACATCACCTCCATTATGTACATTTTCTAGATTAGTCTACATAGTCTTCTAGTAGGCAAATTCATACAGTCCCCAAGTACTGGAGTGAGACGAGCACTTCCTGGCTCCACAGTAAGAAGAGGGAAGAAAGATAGTGGAGAATAGGATGGGAGAGATACTGTGATGTTCCTAACATCTTAAAAACAGCAGCAGCTGTCTTAGGAAAGTGGCACAAGGGATCTAGCCGTAGAAAATCAAATTTAAAGAAAAAAACTAAAATCCAGCGTGAATTGTCAGCTACAAAAATTTGGCGAGTAATTTGGAGTAAGAAAAAAAGGTTGCTTCATTGTTTCCTAGAAACAGTTACTGGCTTTGTGTGCAGGGTTTGTGTGTGACCTTGAAGATCAGCAGGCTTTGGGACTGCAAGGAACATGCCCAAGACAGACTGTACAATTGTTACCCAGAACCTTAAGCACAGGAAGAGCTATAAAATAATCAGATGTATTGGAGAATTCCAGTCTTCTAAAGAGTTGCTCAGAAATTATCTAGGGGGTATTCAGATGAACTTATCTCAGAGTACCTCCTCAACATCCTCAGAAGACAGGCAGGTTCAAATGAAACATGACCCATGCAGAAATGCTCTGCATTTAAATAAGAAAAATTAACAGTTATTTCCTTCCTTCCAGTTAGTCTGCTCCCCTTGGAAAGGAGCCTGCAAATTCTCCAAAAAGAATGTTCTTAATAATAATCCATATTTAATGAAACTGTACAGTGGTTATATAACCAGTGCTGATTTCAAAAAGAACCTAATTTAGACTTCATAAAGTACACAGTACTTGTGTTGGAAAAGCTTGAACATGTTTTACTAGGTCTGAACCAATAGTCTTATTGGCAAGAGATAAATGCTTCAGACAATTTGGTGCTGGTATTTCAAGTCTCTACAGAAAAAAGAAAAGCAAATGTACCAAGAGAAATACTGAATAAAATTAATCTTGGATGTAGTTCTACTTCTTCAGATAGCTCTGAACAATAGATTAATTTACTATTTTAATCACTCAACTCTGTATATTTGTTTCAGACAGTAAATCAGCCAATATTGATCACTAGTGGAATCACTTTTTAAAAAGACAAACAGTAGTGGATAAGCAACCAAAATAAGCCTTTTACTGTATATAATTCATGTTCTACAAAGGTGAGCTAAATCCTCATCAACTAAGGAGATCACTAACCAGGAGAAAAATAGTAAAAGGAAACACCACTACAGAACCACAAACATTTCACAATACATTACATAGAAAAGTTATTGTTGGCTGTGAGCCAGCACTCCAGAGAGGATGTATGGAGGTTGCTTTGTCACTACATATTGGAAATGTATTTTTCTTGTTCCAGATGGCTGGCTGACTTGAAGAGCTGGTTTTTAGATGCTCACTGCTCAAATGAATATCAGAGATAGAGCCAGAATTTATCATTTGTGGGGCTAGCCATAAATAACGTAAATAAAGGTCACACTGTGTGTAGTCAGGTGTGTGGGCAAATGAAATATGGCTATGTCTAGGCAAGACCTATATGAACACAGAATCAGGTGCTGAAATCAGCCTAGCATAATTTATACCAGTCAGTAACTCTAAAAGTGTCTGGTTTGGATTTTCAGCACAGAAACACTGCCAGTTTAAAGTGCCTTGATTTAGTGGGACACTTAGAGGTACAAACCCAAATCAGGTCTCACAGCACACCAAACCCCACTGAGTTAGAGATTCCAGTATGTGTCCTCCTCACCTGGCAAAACCATACCTATGATTTAACATGGAGACAACAAAGCAGGGTCTGACATGGATATGGACATGTGTGGCTTTTATCTGATTTCAGGATAATACACAGGAAACAATCTGTCATTATGAAACCATGTTGTGGTGACATTAGGGAAGTGCCATAGCAGGCAGTGCCGCAGCACATCATGTTCAGGCTGCAGAGAAGGCACTTCCTTATCTCTGGCATTTATCAGCAAGGAAGTTACATAGATTACATGTACACAATGTAAGTCATACTTCAAGTGAGTTAAAGCTCAGCAGAACAAGAACAGAAGTGCTGCTGGCAGCTGGGGAAGCATAAGCAGACCCAGTGAAGTTCCCTTTCATTGAAGATACACACAATCAGCAAGTCACCTGCAAGTCCAGTCTTCTGGAGGGGATTTTTGCAGAAGCTGTACTCTCTCAAAGCCTCTCCCACTACCCCAGGGGTAGGGAAATTTCTGTTGCAGCTGAATAGCCACCTCCAGCTCTACTAATAGCAGTATATCTCAAGACTTCAGGAAGCCCCAGTGTATCATCTCGAAACATGGAAGACCAAGAGGGCATGATAAAAATATCAGCATTGTTTAGATAGTGAGAAAGACTGAGAGACTGAAAGATTTGACCACTTTGTGTAATAGCTTTAGTGGAAGAAAATACCAGGAAGTAGTGAAGGATAGAGTAAAAGCACCTGTGCATTTCCTAAATGCATAAGGGTGAGAACCAACAATTTAGCTTTAGGGGTTTTGCACCTGGAATTCCAGGACACTGTCAGCATCTTTCATAAATGAGATCTTGTCTGTGTTGTAAGGTTTTGTGCTATGCTTTCAGTTTCTATCCAAATGCAGACATTTGCATGTTAATACATGGGTCACTAGATTGAACAGATATCTATATCATGTCATGATGATGTCGTTTTTCATTTTAAATAAAAAAGAAAAATACTTTGGTTTTACCAAGAACAAGCAACAAAATAGAAAATGCTAATTTCCACACAGCTTTAATCCTATGGGCATATGTATCATTTTGACTAACTGTATGAATTTGCCATACTCAAAAGTGTCTCCCAAAAATACATTTAAAAACAGCTTCCAGGCAACACCTGAAAAATCACTATGCATTTGAACTGCATATGCAGTTATGTCTTCTGGTGTCAGATCCTCCCTGTGAAGCAAAGATGTTTTCAGACTGTTATTTTGCTTCTGGTTTGCTCATATGTACTGAAGTATGGGGACAAAAAGACTTTGCATATATTTAATAGGAAAACATTCTGGATTCGGATTAGTGCCTTATCAGTCACAGAGTAACAAGTTGCTCCAGGGGTGCACTGGGTTTTATTACATTTTTAATGAACAACAAAATAATTTACTGAGAAGATTTAGGATGAAAATTATACTGAATTGGAAAAGCCACAAAAAAGAAACCTCAAAAGCATTGGAGAAAATGCCTTGCAGTAAGTGACTTAAAGGGATCAAATTATTTATCAGAAAGGAGTTGCACAAGAACTAGGGGAACCTTTAATTTGGCAGCAGAAGCATAAGAATCAATGTCTCAAAGATGAGACTAGGGAAATACAAAATAAGGCCCATTTTGATGTTTAAAATAGGATGTAAGCAAAATTTAAATATGTAAGGTGAAAAGAAAAAAAGTTTCTGCATCTTCTTTAGCATTTCCACACTCAGCTTCCTGGTCAACCTACAAGTTTTCCAGATGCTAAGGGTGGCCCATCTGTGGCTGCTGGATTCACCAGAAATGGAAATGTGGGATTTGGCTATAGGCCTAATACACTGGCCCACTGTTGTTGAAAGGAAAGGTCTCAACCACTTTCCAGATTAAAGTGGTCCTTTCCACCCCTTCAATTTCTCAGACTTGTCTGCCAGACAATTTAAGTAATTTATACAGCAAGAAGTTATTTGGGGTGTCTCATCTCATCTCATCTCATCTCATCTCATCTCATCTCATCTCATCTCATCTCATCTCATCTCATCTATCTCATCTCAATTTCATGGATTAATGAGTTTATGGGTCTACAATCTGCCCAATAACTGGTGGGTTTGGCATAAAGTCAGTAATGGAAGCAAGTGATCTTCTGCCTCTCAGTGATACTCATCTATTAGACCAGGTAACCTGTCTCCTGAAACCATTCTCACCTTAATTGTTTAAGACAGCTAATTGCATCCCTTGGCCAAGTAGAGCTCACACCGATATCTTTTATCTCCTGTACAATGCTCATTACCACAAGGCTGCAGAAGAGAGAGGTAGGAGGATCCTTCTAATGCAGCTGTGCTGCTGTTCCAGGACCTCAGGAGCTGTGGGATGTGAGGGGAGCAGGCCTGAGGGTGTCTAATTGCCTGATGCCAGAAGCTTGGCTCTCTCACTTGAGATGGGCTAGGACTTACTTTGGATGCTTGAAGTATAAAACCACAAATAATCTTGAGGGTAGAGGAGGGAACCCCAAACCCCTTCCTGAGGTAAGCACTGTAGCTATGGACTGCCAAGACATGCTCCTTCACGCCGGTTTTCTTTCTGCCTCAGGTCTCAGGGACATGCAGAGGCTTTGGTATCAGGATTTCCTATCGGAAGGAAATTTCAGGCCTGTAAAACTAAGGAGCTGCATGCCTCAGCTTAGCACCGGTAACAGTGCAGTTGCACTGCCTATAGAGCTGCTCAGACAAGTCCAAGCCATCTGAAAATGTGCTCACATGGGTGCTGGTAAAGCCCTGCTGCCAGCACGGTACTCAGGGCATGCTCGTTTGCCTCGCTGAGACACACTGTGCTGTGCTCCTGAGGCAGCTCCTTGCACACAGTAGATGTTTCTTGCATTCCTCCAAGACCCTTCTGTGCCAACCTTGCATTCCTCCAAGCAGCATTCTCTGCTGGGAGAACAGGCAGAGACACAGTGGGCAGGAGGTGGGCTTGTTACACTAGTACATGGTGCTTCTCATTTCTCTGATTTCTGTACACCCACAAATATGGATGAAGTTGTGACTGTTAAAGAAATTGAAATTGTGCTTCCAGTTTTTAGCAGTCCTTCTTTTTCCTACTTTTCTTGAAAAGCACTGGAACTGTGCACTTCACTGCCTAGCACTTACTCTCAAATGCTGGATTAACCAGGCACTGCAAGAGTTAGACATGTTACAAACAAAGCAGGTAGATGAAAAATGCCACCCAGCAGGGCTCCGCAGCTTCACTGGGTTTGGCTGGAGAGTTTCTCTCTGCTACACTGGGCAGGAAGAGTACAGGCTTTCCTCATCAGGATGGATCTGAAAAGGCTGTTAGGGCTCTGGGAAGAGCCTCATCACAGTCCTTGCTACTGCTCAGCTACAATGCCAACAGGATCAGAGGGCCCAAATCTGCAGTCTTGGAATCTGGATTCTTCCTACATTATCCTGTTCTTTCTCTCCTGTCAGCAGAGATTATTGTCCTGCTCTTACTCCTATAGAGCTGATCTCAGCTGTGACACAATTCCCATTGTCACTTCCTCTTTTTAGAATCGAATCTTATAAGCAGTAATGTTTTATATTGAATAGAATATTTTATTTTACATTGAAATAGTTTTTAAAACTGAAGGGTGCACCACTTCGGCAGATATACTGGACCTGAATTTGGACCTGAAAATATTGGCAGCATTGATTTAGCTTTTTATTTTCATATTTCCTAATAATCTTATCTTTAATCTTTTGTTAAATCTGCTGACATGCACTGAAGGCTGTTTGTACAGAAGTCTTCTCCTTGAAAATCATGCCTATCTTAAGATTTTTACTGGAGGCCAAGATAATAAAAACAAGACTCAAAAATGCTGAGGGAGAATATTCTCAAAGTGGGAGGGAAGCATATTTCCTTGGCATTTTCCAAAATGTTCCAACATATGAGACTATTTATGACAAAGAAAACAAAAAAGCCAATCTTCCTTGGGAAGAATGCAGAATCATCCTTAATTAATTAAACTCCTACAGTGAGCTCATAAAAGTCAAGATGTTGAATTGCTGTATGTTAATAGAGACTGATTGTTTTTATTATTTTTTCCAGGGGAGTAAAGTAAGGTTTCTGAAATTCACAGCAGCAGCAAGTTACAAACATGCTGGGAAAAAATCATATCGAGCACGAAGCAAGACACTCCCTCTGAACTCAGTGGATGTGATAAACCTGTCAAAGCCTCGCTTTGCCAGGACACACAGCTATGAAGGGAGAAAGGGACACTGACACTGAGGGCTCAGAGCTGGGTCCTCATGTCTCCTCATGTGGCTATGATGGGAAGGGCTATCATCCTGTCCCACACCACAAAGCCATGGTTGTCCATAGGATGGTGCCCTGCAAGAGTTGTCTGGGACATGGGTCCAGACCATTACCAAGCAGGAGAACACTTCACCCAAAGCCAGTGCAAGCTTTCCTCAAAAGAGTGAAGGAGCAGGCAGGTTTACAGGAAAAACTCATGCACGCCCAAACAAAACTCTGAGAAATTCAGTTTATACTGATGCTGTGCTGGGATACCATAAGGCTTACCTTAGTGGTCTGGCAGCCCTGAAATTCTCAGGTTCCTAAGGAGCAGAAAGACAGAGAAGCAGAAAGACAAAACTGAGACACAATGATTTCTTCTACCTTTTCAGCTGTAGGGAAGACATTTACAATTTCAGCTAGCACATCTTCTAGTGGGGAACGCAGCTGGAAGCTAGAAGGGCTCAGTTCTCAGGAAGTAAGTAGAAGCAGTTTTAATTATACTTATTGCCTATTCCCTGAAGCACATGTCGATAGGAAGAAACTAGTCTTGGCAAAACCCCTGGAGGAATACGTTAGGCCACCATAAGAGATGTGTCTGAAGGAGTGTGCGTGAAACAAGTCCCGTCCCTGCCCTGCCAGAACCAGCCCCGCTGGCACATCGCCACCTGTGCCCCTGCAGGGGCAAGGCAGCAGGCTCACCACACCTCTGAGGATCACTGCAGGCTCACCACACCTCTGAGGATCACTGCAGGACTCCCAGCGGTTATGCTGTAAGGGAGGAAAGCCAAAGCCTGGCTCCTTCTTCCTCCTGTGCAGCCTAATTGCACTTGAATAAATGTGAGGGAAGTTACCCTTGTTTAACCAGTGTGGCAAGCACTTGTTCATGGAGCACACCGCAGGTATCAGCATTGTGAGTGTCTCTGTGTCCATGAACAGCGTTTGCAGGGTATGTAGCCAGGAGATGGTTCCCCATGTCCCCTCCCAACCCATTATGACCCCGCTGCACAGAGCTGGAAGAGGGACCAGTGGCTGTGCTTTTTTAATGTCAAGATTCAATTATCAGAGTTGCAAGAGCTCCTGTAGAAATCATTTTATCTACTGCACTTAATAGGCTGAGTCAAATAACATTGTTCAATTTAATTCACCCAGTTCACCAAAGCTGTTCCCAAATAGCTTTTTGGACAGTGTAATTTTACCTGGAATGTTTCATCAGTCCACTCCAATGTAAGGCCAAAGAAACTTGTGCTAGCTCAGTGGCTGGACAGCCCTGGAGCAGAAATGAGCAGCCAGGGAGGCGGGAAGAGCCAATTTCTTTCATCTGACAGGGACAGCTTTCGGTAGCTCAAAGTTTTCTTGACAACTGCCCAAAGCCCCAAGAGTCAGCACTGTACAGAATCTGTACATTTAAATTCCTTTATGGGAGTGGTGCTGTGAGAACAGTGTGGCACACAAATGCTGCACATCTGAGTACTGCCTCATCCAATACAACAATAAACTAAAGCTCAGCTGACATAGGGGTAAATCTTTATGATATCGCTTTGGAGGCTGATTCCTTATGGAATCTTATGTTGACTTAGTTTGCAAACAGAACTGACTGACACCATGAAGTTTTCAAACACATCATTAGGGTACTTTTTGTAACACTACTATATCATTTTAAGTACAAAGCAGAACTGGCAGATAGCCAAAAAAATTCCCACAAAAGTAAAACCAAAGCTCCTAAAAATATAAAAAAGTTATGTAACTGCAAAATTTCCCAAAAACCCCAATCAAACCTCCTAAAAAGTAACACAAAGCTTACATAACTAGAACCCAATTATGTCCTTAGAAATTGACTGTCAATCTAAAAAAGTGAGAACTTAAACAAAGAACTGTAAACTTAGAAATGCCGTAGGTGAGCAGTATCATTTCTCTTTCAAGAGAAGATGATTAAGGCTGCATGAAAGATGAAGTATGAAAAATGCATTGGAATGCCTGTTAAAAGAGGCTGTCACAAAGTGTGGTGTGTCTTGGATTATGTTCACTTAAGAACTGTCAAGGGCAAGAACTTTAATGGCATAAAAGCACTTAGAAAAAAAACAGAAGTTCTGGGCTTTGAGAGCAACCTACTGCACCAGGGTGTCTTTTAGCAAAAGGCAGGCCTCAGAGGGTTTGTCTCATCCCTCCAAACATGACTGCATAAAGAAGCACACCTCAATTGCTGAATATTCTTTTGCAACACATATTAAAGCACCATTTACACTCCCAATGCTTTTCTATTGTTGATTACTATCCAGATATGCAAATTTTTTAAATTAGGATTATTAAAATGCACATGATTAATGATTAAACTATAGCTTGCTGCTTGATGAAGCGTTCATCATACATGTTTTGAGCAAGGCTCAAAACAATACTCCCAGAGTTTGATAGTCTGGCATTTTTTGAGTAGAAGTGAGATACTTGTATTTTCCTGCACTGTTGCTATAACACGCAGAAAGATACTCTCCCCTGTACCATAATCATATTTTAGTGCCCCAGCTGTAAGTATGAGGAAGTTGCTTACAAGTATAATAACATGTGAGAAAGGATCATCACCTGCAAGTCCCCAAATGGCCTTTCATCCCTTTTTCTAAATTGAAGAAACCCTTCTGATTTTGTGAGTCATTTTAACAGATTAAATTAGCTAACTACATTAAAACTAATTTTATTTCAAATATTTTGCTTTCCAAAATATTTTTCTCATATTTTTTAATATTTCCCATATCTTTTTTTTTCCATGGAAATTTACTCAGTAAAAAATATTAACTATATCCTAAGATTACATCTGAGTTCACTTCCTGGTGAAAGTTACTATCTCACATTTGTGGAAGATGAACTTGAAAGAGGCAGGAACACAAAATATGAAGTTTATTTCCCTGCAATGTACAGCCAATGTATGTAAATGGACATTATTTTACTTTTCTTCTTAAGCAAGCTATAATAACAGTGCTCAGTACAAGTCTATCATCTTGGGCACATGCTTTCAGTTATCTGCAGAAAGACATTGATCCTGCAGCTATGATAGTCCTTTTCCATTAAAACTTTCCAGAGTTCCTGCCAAAAGCAATTGTGCAGGTAAAGGTGCTCAGAGTTTATCAATTTTACTTGGTCAAATAGAAATTTTATCCATTTTTCATAGCCTGGGAAACAAAACCTGTGAGTTTCTCTACCTTTTTCTGCACAGCTAAGATACCAGTTTCCCAGTATATCCCCAACAGCCTCAGCAATAGTGAAGAACCTGAAGTGGACCATGCACCTTTTTAGCAATTGTCTGTATGAATAATGTGTTTCCTGACCTGCCTTAGTATACACCAGTCATTAAACTGCCACTGGACCATTTGCAATATCTGCAACATTTAATAAGGAAACAGTCCAAGATGGATAGAAGATATCTTACCAAATTTTGAGTTGAGTTCTTTTTGTAGTGATGGAGGGCATATTTTTCCAACTCTTGAGTCAAAATTAAATACATTATTTTGTCTGCAGCACTGCTTAGCATTCCTTTACAATCCAGGTATCCCTGTGGGAAACTTACACACAGGTTTTCTCCTGCTTTTCAAACTCATGAGGAGTGCAATTCTAACATGAAGAGTCAAACTTTGTCTTGGAAAAGGGAAGAAATTTTGTAGTTCTATTATGAATGGTCCTTGACTGTCTAGGCTTAGTTTTGAGACAGACTGAGGAGCTGCTTCACAGAGGGTTCCTCTTGTGCCAGATTTCCTCCAGGGATCCTGCCCATCCACTGTGCTTGCCGCTCCTGTTGTGTGAGGCAGCAAGACCCACAAGGCCTACAGCAAATACTCTTCAGTAATGCTCTGGAAAGTAAGGAAGGTGGACCTTCAGGATACAAGTTTCATTTTCTTAAGGGGGAGCATAACAAAAACATTAATTAGTTTGTTCACTGACTTACACTATGTCAGGCAGGAATTGGTAACATTGGGTCATCTTGTAATCTTGATGCTCAAAACTATTTTCCACAGTATTTCAAAGATTCAGTGGGTTCTAATGGGATTTATATGTGTCCATTAGCAATTAAGTGAAGAAAAATAGTGCTTTGATGAGGAATCCAATCCCATCACTAATGAATGTTTCTTCTGAAAACTTGTGAACCTCCTCAGGCAAGGCTGCCTTTGGGAGAGTGATTGATAACCTTTGATGGACTAAGATCTTGTAAATTGGGTGTCATTCAAATTTGGTAATCTGGAACTGTTTTCATGGGGTAGACATTAAGATATGTTGTTCTTGAAAATGCTTCTCTCATTTCACTATGTTGTTTTCAGTACATTATAAAAGAACTTTTACATTCTGGTTTAAATATAGAGTAATTTAACACTGTTTTTCAGTCTGAAATTTATGTGTTTGGTTCTTTAGGACTGTCTGAACTGTGAAAGAAAACTTGCATGGGATATGTATGATATGTATTGGTAAATTCATGCTTTGTGTAATGGGTTAACACTCTGGGTGTTAAAGAGCTGTCTTCTACAAATAAAAAAAAATAGATGAAACCAAAGTTCTAAGCTTTGAAACAATATGGAGTTTCCTGAAACAAGTTAAAGTTCCTCTACTATATTCTGTGTGACAATTCCATTAAAAGAATAGCAATGACAGTGTTTTTGCCACCACTGACTGATTATCAGGGGAAAGAATCAAAGAAAAAGAAAACATATATGAAATATGTCAGTCATGTCAAAGACTGACTAAGAGATATGCAAATTCTATCTTTTCTGTAGGAAGCACTGAAATTTTTATAATAGAACAAAATTATAGTTAAGACATTCTTCTTAGTACCAAATAATTTATTTAAATTATTGTTATTTTTATCCTATGATACACTATGCGAAATTGGCATTTCTTCCTCTGTAATACAGAGGAAGATTATCAGTTCCTAGAAATATCTTGTCAATTGTAGTATCCATTTCTCTCTTATTTTAATTCACTTCTTAAATATTCATGCAGCCATAGTCCCATAACATTTTTACTAAGAAGACTCCTGTATGCCTGCCTGTTGATACCAAAGGGAAACAACACTGAGATATGAAGTTTTTCCAGCTCCTTCAGAAGTTCTCTCTATAGTTTTGATTTATTATAGTCTTTTGGTGTCTATTTTTACATGCATGTGTGGAAAAGTACCATGGTAAAGTGACAGGCTACTATCAACACTCTGCACTACAAGCAAATCTTCTTCATCACTTTATCCAAGTGATCTTAGAAAAGGAATAAGTAAAATACAATAGTGATGAACAGTATGAAAGTACTAAATAATAAAGGCAACCAACATCATTAGAAACTGCCTTAGACCTTAGGATTGGGCTGGGATTCCAAATCTCTTCAGAACAGCATCTTTCTTAGTGTCAGAGCTTGTTTTCCAGCTCATCACATTGATAGCTGTGAAAGAATATATGGCCTGCTCACAATCTTTCTCCCTGTATTGGCCATTTAACAGAGCAATAAGCTCATTCACCCAGGAAGAGGATTAAAACAAGGCTGATGGCTCACTCTTTCTGCAGAGAAGTAATTAAAAAATGTTCAGACTCTTCCTGATTTTATGCAGCCAGAGCAGCTATTAGAGATCTTCCAAAGTACCTGGAAATAACCCTACTTCCTCTGGGGCTACAGGCTCAATCCAAAGCATGTATCAATTTGGTTTTTGAGACTGTATGGCAACAAACATAACTGGCATTGAAGATAAATGTGTTTCAAACACTATGCAACTGAGATGCTAAAATATTGAGCCAGGTCTTTCACTGCTCCCAAGAATCTAATTTTCTTCTTTGTTAATTCAGATTAGTAATTCTAGGCTCTACTTCTGCAAAAGTCTTTCTTACAGGTTTATTTTGCATTTACTTTATATAAACCCCCTAATCTTAATGGTATTTTTTCAGCATATGACACTGGTACAGATTTAACATGTTACAGGAATGTAATTAATAAGACCTGTGGCTCTACAGGTACACCTATTCCTGTAATAAGAACATTTAATTATATTTTTCTGTATTTATTGAAAAGCATTAATGATTATGAGTCGATATGATATTTTTAGGAAAGTGGAACAGAACAAGAAAAGGTCCATTCTCTGTAAAAATACATTAGTTCATTAGTAGTTTCAGCAAAGAGAACAGTTTTTTCCATTCTAATCCTGAGAAGTGGGTCAGAATCATCACTGGTAAACTAAACCCCACAGCCCAACTCCCTTGCATCACAAAATATATCTGAAATTTTTACACTGTCCAAGTTGCCTGATTTCTCTCTATATTGGAGCTGGAAAATCAACAGGGGAGGCCACATTCAGGGAACTAGCTGGGGCTTTTGGGAATCATAAAGCCCATGTGCAGGAAGGAATGAGGACAAAGGGCAGGACAGTTTCAAAAAGCTCCAGAAAGCTCAGGAAAACCAAAATCACATTTGAAAAATGTACCTAAGTAGAGCATAGTTTCAACTACTCAGGATAGGCAGAGTTATGAAAACTGACACGGACACCTAACCTATCTGTGAACACAGAACTTCATGGATCTCGTGGGTTTTGCAGCTTCCTTTTATAGAGCAGTGGCCCCTAAGGACATATTTTTTTGAGTACAGCAAAGTGGCAGAGTTGGGTCTCTTGCCATGAAGTCAAGTGGCATGCTTTGACCACATCCATGCCATTATGCTTTCCTGCCTTCCCACAAGTGCTCCTTGCACACTGCCTGGGTGCACAGCAAGTGCTGGCTGGTCCGTGCCTGCCCCACACAGGGGAACATCCTAACAAGCTGGCACCACTGGGACCCTGCGTGTAAGCCCATGACTTTTCCCTGCTTCACACAGCCTGTGTGTAAGTTTACTCTGAGGTACTTGACTGCTGTATATATTTCCATTTACTTTACTGGAATTACCCAGGCAAATAAACTCATATCATGCCATAAAAGTTTTTAGAATTATTACCTATGCACATCTTATAAACAGATGGTAGATTATTTACAGTTATCTTCCAATGCCTCACAGTGTGGGGAAGACTTTGTGCACTTTGGTTTTGTCAGTCCACTTGCAGCTTACCAGAGTTTTCAAATCTAGCATTTTTTTATTTGTCATTTAAACTTTGGAATTAATTAAAAAGGGTTGGGAGGAGGAAAGAATTCTTTGCCGAAGAAAATATAAGTGGAAAAAATAATATAAAAATAAATAGATAAAGGATATCTTAATAGAAATGTAAGTGGAGAGAAAAACCATCTGGGAGGCTGACTAATCAGGGACTTCACATTAAACAGTCAGGCAATCAATCACACTGGATAAAATTCATGAGGTTGGTAATCCTTTCCTACATAACCACCAAACAGCATAATTCATTAATACAGTCTAAGTACCATCCCCATCTATTAACTGATTCACTCCATAATCTAGTTGAAATGTAATACCTGAGTTCAGCTTGCACAAACCCTGCAAAAAGCTATGCAGCAATTTTTACTTACACATAAACAGGCTAGAACTGTGTTTTCTTGTTATGTTCTGTTTCTACAGCTTTTGTAGCAATTGCTGTGACCACTACTCTAATACTTGTGCTATAGGTGCCCTTAAAATTTTCTATTCAGATTCGCCTCAGTGCTATTCATAAGTAGACAGAAGGCAAGAGACAATCCCCAAACCATAAAACTTTATAAGCCAAGGAGATTTGCCAGGCAAAGGCAAGAAGCAAGGAAGCACTATACTAATTTTAAAATGAGTGCCTAACTTTCAGAAAGAAGAAATTACATCCCTACCAGTCAAAAACAAAATAAATTCAAATGTCAAAGTACATATGCAGCCATGGAATTAGTGCAAACAATTATATTGATAAATAGAATGGATTTGTGCAGAGAACATATTTCAGACTGTGCTTTATAGAAAACCAGATTTTAAGAGTTATGATCAGAAACTCAGAAAAGAATAAAATAAACCTGAGTGGCAAAAATCATTCCTGTGCTGTGTTCTCCCCACATTTCAGCTCTGGCATATTAACAGTGCTCTTACAGCAGCAGCAGGAGAGGTAGGTACTCTAAAGCACTGTAAACCAGAATGTAGCCCTTATTCCCGTGGTCCCCCCACACACAGGCGCCCTGGATGCTCAGCACGGAGCGCCGGGTGAAAGCTGCGCTCGGGAAGGGCTCAGGAGGGAGCCGGAGCCGGGCACCGCCTCCCCCTGCGCCCGAGGCTGGGGAGCACAGAGGCCCCAGCGCTGCTGGCTGACTCCCTTCAGGTAACAGCAAAGGGGCACAGAGTGACACAAGACAGCAAAAAGAACTGCTGCCAGATGGTTTATGGTACAAACCTCCCCCTTCTTTCATCTCCCAGACTTCCAGAGCTGCTGGGAATGGAGGGGGCAGGGAAGAAGATGAGACTGTGGGTGGGAGGCTCACTCAGAAGAGTCTGGGAGCCACTGATGCAATGAATTCTTCTGAGCAACAAAGCATAAGAAGAAAGGTTATCTTTGGAAATCACCAAGTAAATAAATTTTAAATTGAGAATAAATATAACAATTCCACAGAAAATTCAACAGTAAGAGGAAAACATTTGTCAAGTATTTTTTCTCATAAATATTTTTTCTGGATTTGTTCAATACAGATACTTCTGCAAGTAGCATTATCTTTAGGCAGGCAGCTAAATCTCACAATCTTTGTCTTTTTCTAAGATTGGCTCTGCAAATTCCTCAAATTTGCAAATATTTGAAGAAGTCTTGATTTTTTATTATTAATGCAAGCCAAAGGTCCTGAACTATACTTTTTAGACTGTGAGGGCTGATCCTTTCTATCAGAGGAATAATTTAAGTAAAAAATTTACACATCCTGCTGTCATTTTTACATTTCATTTGACAACAGAAATGAGAAATGTGACTGTGCCCCTTTGAAATCTCTCCTTAAAAATTCAGGTTACAGAGAAAGTGAGGATCTCTGCATTAAATTATACTTTCCTGTCCTTTTAAAGTAGGACTTTCAACCCCCTAAAGTAAGAAATGGGATGCTTTCCAGCCTAGATAGGGATGGATGTGTAGCTGTGCATGCAGAATCGCACACTGTCTCAATTTTTTTCATTTTCCAACAAGAGGAGCTACAGCAGCACAGGCTCCCTCTCCCTGCGCTCTGCATCAGTGTGCCCTGCCCCAGGGTAAAGGAGCCCCTGCTGCTTCTCCCTTCAGCCACTTTCTGGTTGAAGCCTGAAATCCTTGCCGCAATAGCAGAGGAATATTATTAAGATTTTTCTCATGAAAAATGCATTGTGTAAAAAGCCTGAAAAGCTTCATATTTGCTTCAGTTAAAGACCCAGACAGGAAGATTTTCAAATCCCAGACAGA
The DNA here is from genome assembly GCF_035770615.1 of Melospiza melodia melodia. NCBI lineage: Eukaryota > Metazoa > Chordata > Aves > Passeriformes > Passerellidae > Melospiza > Melospiza melodia. The sequence goes on from NC_086195.1 coordinate 81,669,003, forward strand.
AGCTCTGGTGCAAAGAATCCAGGTTGCTTAGTGGCAGACCAGTGTAGTCCAAATCCCTGACAGTGAGCGAGGCTGGAGGAGACATCACAGCTCACTCACCAGGCAAGTGAACTCACAGAGCTCCTCAGCTCTGCTTGTCTGGATCCCAAGAATTGTGGGAAGCTCTTATGCCCATTCCCTGCCATTGGAGCCATCATTTTCAGAAAACTGGACAAAACACTTGTTGAGGCAGATGAACCAGGCTGTCACATGCTGCATTTCCTCACACTTTGTCATCCAAGCAGTTATGGAGTGGTTTGTTTGCAGGTTAAAATTAGGAGCCATATACTCAAGTGCCAGGGCTTTTTAAAACACTGTTTCTGTTTCCAGGGAAGTAAACAAGAAATGCCCTCTTCAGTACCTCAGCTTGTTGGAACTGGTGTAAGAGACATGCAGCAAAAGCCTGGGCTAGCACATGGCAAATACAGAAGTATCTTTTTGGATTTTTCCAAAAGAGCCCGAAATGTTTACTGCTCTTTTATGAGGAAAATACCAAAATCAAGAAGCTGATAAATCACTTCTGAAGGAGGCATTCAGTGTTCCTGAAAGTGCTGTGGTTGTGTTTCAGAGAAATTTTTCTTCTACTCAAGTGGTTTATTTATTAAAAGGCACCACAGCTACACCAATCATTTATTTACCAATTCATGCATTGACCAAGCTCCTTTGTTGAGTTGCACTTCATCCTTTCAGCACTGGTAATAGACCTTAGTATGATTTTGCTGTACTTGTCCAAAGAAAACATCCCAGTTAAGTCCTCACTTTTCATAAACCCGAATTGGAACATGCTTGCTTGTTTGATCAGCTTCCCAGGCACAGGTTGGCAGATACTGCAATACTATTTTGTGTATTTCTAAAAATGCTGAAAAATCTGTATCATAGACATTGTGGGCAGTCCTCTGAAATAATGAAGATTTATATATTTATATGTATATATATGTAATGTATGTATGTTTATTTACATGTAAGCATCAAAGGCTCCTGCAAACCTTAGGTTGTAGCAGGATGGTTGACTTTCAACAAGCACTGAGCTTTCTGACAGGCTCTCAACTGTGAAACTTTTGGACATCTGGGAGACTGTTCTGGAAAGTATCCATGCTATCTTTCTCTGTTCCTTCTCCCTGGGACTCCTCTGTGCTAGAAGAAGAGTGGTAATCCAGGTGAATCTTCACAAATGGTGAACATGTAGTACAGACACAGGTGAGTGAGACAGAAGCTAGCAGAGCTCTCCTGTGGCCTCTTACAGCCTCTTTTCCCCATTCTCACCAACACAGCTGCCTGTGCCAATTTTTTCTACCAATTTTTCTCTTTTCTTCAAGACTGCATGACTGGCGGTGTTAAATCTGTGTCCTTAGGGAGCCAAGTGCTTTCACAAATTCCAGCCCAAATTATTTCCACAGCACATGCACAAACATTGTAGCAGAGTAGAGAAATAAACCAGTCTTTCCTTGACCCAAAAACCTCCAGAGACTCTTGCACATCCTTCCATGCTCAGAACTATGTTTCAGGCTTTGGTGAATGGTCCTAAAATTTCATGTATGCCTGCTATACTTAGAATTCTCTTGAAGTGAGAGAACTTTCTATTTAATGGACAATCCCCCAGGTTCCTCTGGGATCAAAAAATGAAACTTAGAGAAGGAATGCAGTTTCCTCAGCATGCAACAGCATCAGAAAAGCATTAACTCCAAAGGGCATTTGTCTGCTCAGCACTCAGTGCCTCCTGGCCCAGCATTGTTGGAGCAAAGGCCTTTCAGACAGGCTTGGCACAGAGCTCTGCCCTGTTTCACCGGGGCTGGCAGGAGCCCACCTAAGGCAGAGCTCCTTGAATCCTCTCACCTATAGGTAACTGCTGCTGTTTCAGAGTTCAGGACTGGCTACAAAGCCCACCCTGAGCTGCCAGAGGGCAGCTTCCTGCTGAGCACTTTGCTAGCACAGCAGCCCAAACAGCAGCAATGGAGATCAATCTTTTTTTGGAGTCAGAGCCACTTACACAAGTTATAGTCACAGCAGCCACTGCAATGTAAATGTGCATTTTGGGGTTAGCACTGCCCAGTCAGTGTGTGCTATTCCTCCCTTCCATACACCTCTGTGGGGAGGGTTACAAGTCATCCCTTTCAAGAGGTAGCCTTCTCTTCAAAATCATTTTGGCTCACTGACTCATCCCTTCCTTGGATGATTCAGACTCAGAGCAGGGGAAATGAAATATATCCATTTTAATGGTTTTCTTTTTTTTTAGGGTAAAATGGAGACTCCAATCCCACAAAAACACACTGGTTTTTTTTCCTTGAACTATTCATGAATGTTCAAAGGCAGGATCAGACTGAATGCCCTGGAAACTGAAGCAATTCTTTTTCTGCATAAAATGAGCTGCTGCATCACAGTAAAATGGGTTTCAGTAATCAAGTGATAGCTTGCAACTAAATAGGACCTGATTAGATATAGAATCTGGTCCAGATGAATCTGGGAGCGCCTCTACTGTTTTATTCCTGCCATTCCTACAAGCAGACATTGGATCACTGGTTCTGTATTCTGATGCAAAGATGCAGAAAAAAGATATGGTTTGTAAAGTGTCAGTAACAGAGGACAATTGTTCATCTTGATATTGCAGGCTGATTTTCAATGATTTGAAAGGGATAACATATGCATATGGGGTACCACAAGCAAGGGAATCTCTATGTACTGAACAATTTTCCAGAGAAACAATTCCAGAAATGGTCTGATTCACCCACCCTGTTTGGCACTATGGAAATATCTTTTAGGTTTAGTGATGCAGCACAGCCCAGTTGATAGGAAATTGTCCATTGCTTCACATGAAGGTATTAATCTTCTATCACTGAAGCTAGATCAGTTTGAATAAAAATCTCAGGGTCAATGTCTGCCAGCCACCTTGCTCACATTCCCTGCTCACAGGGAAGGGTGCAGATTAAGGTGATTTAATGTGAAAAAAATCATGCCATAAGTTACCACTTCTGATGTACTAAAATGTTCCAATGTGAATGAATGTCTTCAGGGACTCTGAAGGGCTACATAGAGACTATCCCTAAATGCAACAACCAGTAGTAGAGATGTGTAGTTTGGCATTCTTGAAAGCTGGTGCTTGAATTGGTCTCCAAAGCTTGTGTAGCTGGAACTTCAGGCCTGCTTCAAAGGAAAACAACTTTTTAATCACCCTGTGTAGGGTTGTTTACAGAACTTTTCCTTGCCTCCCACATGATATATTCCTTCACACTATGCGCAGATCCTACGTGGGTGGAGACAATAAAAGCAAACAAACCATGAAATCTTGTTGAGTTCACAAACATCTTTCCAGTGTTGTCCTGAACCTTGTGAGGCATAGTCACAGAGCTGCTGCTCTGACACTGCAGGTATGTACCTCCGGAGTAAAAGACTGAAAACTCGTCTCCTGTATTTCTTGAGTGCCACATAGATTTCACACTTCCTCCCAAATCAGAATATGTGAGTCAAATTCTGTCTTTGCATGCAATGCTGCAATTGAAGGAGTCATGGCAAAACAAGTAAGCAGCTTTTCCAATGAATTCTAAAGTGGACATTGTTTATTAGAAAAATTAAAATAGTAATTCAGTAATCAAAAGCTGTGTCAGTTTCTGCCATTCATATAAATGAAAGAAGACAGTCTTAGCTGTACTGGCATAAGTATCTCATTCTCCTGGTGAAAATCTGCCTTTTAAATGAATATGATTTTGCCAGAAGACCTAATGATGCTCCAACCTTCCCAAGAGCATTGCCTGGGACAGCACTTCAAGTCTCATGCCATGCCCACCAAACTGTGCTGTCTCATTCCCTCCTTCCCCATGTGTGCTCCACACTGAGGCTTCAGTGCTTTTAGACTGCAAGTTAATTCAGGTTAGGGAAGAATTGCTGTACTGGGAGGAGAAGATGTTTTATTTATTTCAACAACTGGCTCTAGCCAAAAGTGAATGTTTAGCAAAATTTGCAAAAACTCCAGCAAACAGATGGTGGAAATTCATCAGAATATTTCCCAGCCTTCAGGGGCTTCATCAGAGAGAAACAGTGTTTCATATGTAACAGTTTTTCATAGATTTCTCTTGAATTTTTTGAATTATTTTTTTGAAACTTGAAATATCTGGAACATCCTATGACAGAACTACTACACAGGTTAAACTCATGTTGGGTGACAAATCGCCCCCTTTATTGTAAACCTATCATATTAGATTAATTTATCATATTAAATTCTAGTAAAGCCTAGCATTTATTAGTTTATAGATTTCTATTGTATCTTCCCTTCATTTGCTTGGGGTTTTTTGTGTACTGAAGAATCCTAATTTATTTGCTCCTTGCATGGAAGTCACTGCATAATTTTGAACGTTCTTGTGACTTTCCTCTGGATCATTTCCAATGGCATTGTGTATTTTTGAGCTGGGAAGAGCAGACTTCTACACAGCTGTCATGATTTGACATGGGAGGCATTGAATTTTTTTAATACAATAGCATCACAATATTTGTTCTTTTCTCCTTTCCTAGCAATTATGAACATTTTATTTATTTATTTGGGGGAGTTTACTTGGTTGGTTGGTTGGTTGGTTGGTTGGTTCTTTGATTAATACTGAGCATCAAGCTGATCTTTTCACACAACTGTATACTACTAAGCCCTATGAACTTCTACAAGAGACTGTTTTAATGACAATATGGTAATGACCACAGTGAGATGCTGTGGGTCTAGGGTTTCTGTTGGTCTCTCAAGTACAAATTAGTAGTTTCCACTCAGCAATGACACATACATGACTATAGGAGATATGAGATGTTACATAAAGTAGAAAAAAATCTGAAAAGACACATATTTGTCTCACTTTGCATCTGAAAATCATGTCACATATGTCTACTATATATGTAGCTTGTACATGCATTCTTTTTCTTCAAGCAAAAAACCAGCGTGAGACATTTTGTACTTTCTCCAAGTTCTATAGACAATTCAGATTTCTGGATTTGGAAGAAAATGTTTTTACTCTTGTCAAATATGTTGCTATGTAGCAAATTCAAATAAAAAAAATCTGAAACAGATTTTTAAGGTAAGAAAATTATTGGATCATAAAATACCAAAATTCTACACATAATCTGCATTTTCTTTCCTTAGAAGAGGAAAAATACTTTTCAAAGTAGCCAGGGAAACATTCATGTTTAAAGTAACTGCATGTAGCTATAATATACATAGCAATGCATTTATTCCTAATGGATTGAATAGCCTCTGTGGTTGCCCATTACCCAGCATTACTGAGCATTTAAAATCAAGAAGCAGTCTAAGACTTTTAATGGATCATTAAACTCCTCCAACAGAAGCACCTGAATACACCAAATAATTACTTATCTAATTATAATATTACAACGGAGGAGATAGGACACAAGTTATCAAACACTGAAGTGCTTTTATACACAATGCAGTTAGCATGTCATTCCAATAAATGTTTGGCTCACCACAATATTTCAAAGCAGAAGACACAGTCTTCTGGTTTTGTGGATCACAGGCCCTCTTCGATGTCTCACAGCCATTCTTGCAGGGCAGCTCAGAAATTGTTCCTTTTTAATCCATTCTGATTAATGCCACCAAATGAGTTTTCCTGACACTGGTAATTTTGCTCTGCTGGGGAATGATTTAAGAGGATGGGCTTTCATCCCAGCGCAGCAAATCATTGGCAGCCCAGCACAACAAAGAGTCAACCACCTTCTTCGGCAAATGAGATGAAACTGTAACTTGTTTTCTTTTAATTAACTCCTCACTAGATTGCTCCGGGCTGTCCTGGCACCCCTCAGCTCCCAGACAATAGCAGGGCTCCCAGCTAGAGTAAGATTTTGGAGCACTCAAGTTTCCTGGGAGTAGCCCTGCTCTGCGTGAGTCAGGTCACGCTTTTCTCACGCTGTCTGAGAAGGCTTTTGGAGGGACTGATTGTGAGCACAAGGCAAGTTGAGCGAATCAGCAGCCTTTTAGACAGACTCAGCATGCTGGTGAGCCAGGCTGGCTGGTAAAGATAACATATCAGCAACCCACGGGCTCCTCTGCTGTTCATAATGAATTCCTTCCTCTGAGTTTTGCTTTCTGCTGATGACTTTCTTGGATTCTGAGTTTGGTGTTACTGCCTCAGGGTTCTGGATTCTGTTTGTTTGTGTCCCTGTGTGGCCTTGGTTGCTCTTTTCCACACAGTATACTCCTAGACCCTGGTGCAAACTGCAGGGCTCATGAATGAGCCTTGAATGCGCAAGGGAAGTGAAGAATTGCTGGAAGAATTGCACTGTTCATATCTCTATGCACAACCACAGCAGCATTGCAGTGGTGCCAGAGTTGGGTCCAGACAGTCTTGTGGACAAGACTTCAGCACAGGCTGGTGCTGGGGAGCCCTTGTACACCTGGGATCACTGTGCACAGCCAGAGCCTTCTGTACACAGTAAAGAGGAGAGAGGGAACTGCTTTCTGGGGACAGACACCAGCCCACATTGAACAAAAATGTATGAGGCACTTTCAGGAAGGAAGTGAAGCTGGACACCAGAGTTCAATATGTGCGCCCCTAGAAAATTTACAAAAAGGATGGAAAACATGCTTATACTGATTTAAACTTACAGAAGATCTTTTAAAGAACCTTTACCTTTCATCAATAGGTAAAGTATGCTGATACTTAATGTTGGGCTGGATCTGCCATTCAGTGCAGAGAAGGGATTGAGCAGGCAGTCTGTTGGGGCATGCACCATCACAGATTAATAAAGCAGATTTTGAAGAAAGTTTTAATCATTGGTTTATAGCGGTGCAAACTCATCTCCCTCTCTCCGAGGTGATACTGCTAAATATTAAAATGAAAACAGATGCTTAAATTAAAGGATAATGTAGATCTTGTTCAGATAAGAAAATGTACAGTTTGTTTTACATAAGGAGAATACGTTCAGCAAGTGTGATGAATTCTTCCCACAGATATAGATTCAGGAGTCTGAATCTGCTTCTGGAGATGCATTTCTCCTCATATTGATGAGAAGGAGAACCCAGAAAATCAGCTTATGTTAATTCATTTCAGTGTCTAATTAATTTCAGATATTTAGGTGAGATCCCTTCCACAGAATATAATACAAAGTCCAGTTAAATTAATGTTTATTTTCCCTGGGCCTTAGAACATCAAATAGAAACCATTGTGACAGCTAAAATCTTATTGTCACATGTAAACATGGACTTCCAGGGAATTAATGTGCAATTATCAGAACAGCACAAAAATTTTAGAGCAACACATTCTTGGTAACAGGTACAAAACACATAGTCTACAGGAATGTGTCACCCTTGTATTCAGGTCACAGAGTGGTTCCTTCTCAAAACACCCACTAAAATCACACCTGCAAATTAGGCTCATTATTCTAAAAGGAATACAGGATGATGTGACAAGTGATGAAGACTATAAGCTTGATATCAGTGACGATATCAAGATTATATTAAAATGTAATAATTCTTATATTCAAGTTGCTCACATACAGTAGGAAAAAATAATGTTGTTATAATTATGCTCTCTTTGGAATGCGAACACATTAATATTAATATCAACAATAGCTGAGGCAGCAATTAGAAAAGGATCAGAGAAGAATATCAGTCTTCTCTAAAGGCAGTGAAAAGCCAGGCAGGAACATGGTGCTTATGTACCTCCAGTGGCCCTCCACAGCAGTTAGTGTCTTTCCTGGAGTCCCAGTGCACTTGCCTCACTCCAGATTGAGACATGTCCTGTCAGTCAAATGGGCTTGTCAAGTCAAATGTGTACCACAAAATGTCTGTTTAGTAGACTGAAAAAAAGAAATTTAACCTACATGGGTATAGCAAAACACATCTGGGAACATGTGCATGGAGAACATTTTTCAAGTCACCTACTGAGAATCATCTCATGCCCAGCTTTACAAAGGAAGTGGTAGGGTTGGGGTGGTCAAGTGCTGGTTGAGGAAAGCATTTTGAAGTTTAATGATTTAAATCAAAGTCAGGACAAAAAGAGGGTTTTTTGGTCATTTAGTATCTGTGTTTCTGTAGCACAGATGGCTTTTAAAAATAAGGCAATTTATCAGAGTGAAATGAAACTTTAATTAGATAATCAAGTTCTACATTCCCAGTATTAATTTGTGAGAATTTGAATATGCACAGATATGTGAGTTGCTTGAATAAGACTGCAGGATTCAAAAGCTGGAATCAGTCCACCACTTTGAAATCTGACAGTCTGAAGGACTAGTTTTATTTTGGATTATTTGTCCTTCTCAATTTGGTGAAGAATTATGAATTATGTGCTATCTTTCAAGTTCCTGTTAAACAGCTCATCAGGGACAAAAAAAGGAAAAGACTCTGAGGTAAGATATGTAATATATCAGCACAGAATTATAGGAAAAATTTAACTTGGAAGGGAACTATGGAGAGGTCTCTTCCAGCTTCTTACTCAAAGCTGAACTAACTCCATACTCAACTGGTTTCCTTGAGGTCTTGTACAGTCACATGAAAAGTTCTGAGGAGGAAAATTCTAGTCTCTCTTCGTAACCTATAACAATACTTTAATTATCTCTCTCTTTAAATGGTGTACACATTTTTTTTCCTGCATATCTAGGTTAAATTTGCCTTGCTACAGCTTTGTGCCATGGCATCTTGTCCCTTCATTGTGTATCTCTAAGAGAAGAATATCTGTCTTCTCTATACCTTCCCTCAAGCAGGGTCCTGTCCTGGTTAAAGCCAACTCTAACTGAGGATGATCATCTTCAGCAGAACAGGAAGATTATCTTCAGCAGAACAAACAACACTCTTCTTTCTTTATGGTAGTTTTTTATATGGCTCGTTGTAAAGTTAAAAGCTTTAGAACATCTTCATTCTGGAAGTGTGTAATTACTGCTGAGCATACCAGACTCAAAGGATAACTCTGTGCTACAGATCTAACCAGATCAAAAAATAGAGAGGTCCCAATAGTCATCTTGTTCAGGAAAAGCATGAAACATAGAGAAGACTGTAAAATGAATCATCAGCTATTGCTGTGCAGGCAGCTCTGCAAAACCCACAAAGAGCTTGCTGCAGCTGAAACCTGTGGCCCCAGGGTTCAGCCATCTATTATCAGAAGTATGGCTTGGGAGCCAGGCTGTATGACCTCAATTTAATTTTATTGGTAAAATAGTTGTTAAGGTTTTACAAAATACATGAGCTAAAGTTTAAAAACAAAACCCAAAAAACCCAAGGTGAAAACACAGAGAGAGATGTAAATATTGCATAATAATTGATAAGAGTCAACAACTGAAGCATGTGAGAGAAAAAATAGTGAACCAACACAAAACCCTAAGGAAAGAAAGCAGAGCACTTGCAGATGGCAACTGAGTAAGAGACAGTTCCAAAGTGCAACACAGGCTAACTTCTCCACTGCACTGATGATTGATTGGCCAATAAAAGATTAGTTAAAACTCATTAGTAATCTATATTCTGCTTGCAAAATATCTTTGTGCATGGTCACAATACCCGTACAAACCCGCAATCACAGTAAGACGGTTACATGGATAGTTTGACCAATATTAAGAAACTCCAGAAATGTTTTCATTCGCCAAAAATTATTTTAAAAAAATAATTAAAAATCACCACAAACTCAGGTGTTTACTTTTCATCTGGGCCAACAGCACAAAGAAATGTGTGCAAATAATGCCAGTGTCCACAGAATCTTCGCAGACAATTTCAAAGGATTTTGTTTTGTTTGTTTCAGGCTTAATGGGTGTTTGGGTGTTTGGGAGTTTGGGATTATTTCTCACTATCTTCTACAGTTCACCTTTTCCGGTGTGCCAGGAAAACTCTCCTAAATTTGGCAGGTGACCAAAGTGTGGTGGATGCTACACGACATGAACGCACAAGGCTGTGGAAGAGCATTGCCTTGCCATGACACACGTAGAGCTACTCTGCAGTAAGAAGGTGGCCTAAGCCAGGCCTCCTGCCCAGCCAGCACTGAGAGATCTCCTGGGCACAGGGTTGCCACCAGCTCCTTCCTTGCTGCCAAGAGTTGAGACTTATCTCTGTTTATGGAGCAGAGTTCATGCCTAAGCAACAACAAAATGTTTTTACAGCTCAATTCAACATGTCATCTCAAAGATGTCTTGCTGTTCTGACCTTTCCTTGAAATGTGGAAATGTGATGCCATGGGAAATTATGACCACCTAAGCACTTCCTCAGGGAGTCTAATTTTGCTGGTGATATTTGTTTCTGCTTCATATGTCCTTCACTGTTAGAGGAATCAATTGGAAAGAAAAGAATTTTCTTTTAATCATGAGAATACTAATTAGCAAACTGTCACCATTCAGCCATGAGTCTTGGCATTTTTTATAATAGCCTAATGTGATCAATTTTCCTACCTAAAATGTTGCAAATTTCTAAGCTGTTTTGGGGTCTACCTCAAAAACATCTGTATCTCTTTGGGAATGGATCAACCTCACATTTTTTCATATCAGTTTAGCTTTATAATGGGCTATGTGCATTATTTAGATGAAAACTATGAATAAAGACATGTATTAGAGTACTATTGACTCAGTGTAATGCAACACTTTCTTGAGTGAAACAAGACATACTTGCAGCAGCATTAGAGAACAATTTTTAGCAATATATTTAATAACTTCCCCAAACAAAAAAAGCAGGCATGTATGCTGGCATTTTGCCAGGTCTAACACTAATAATCATTACTGTTATTCCAAGTACTGCAAGTGCATTAATGAACACAAGTTGCCATTCACTTGATTTTCATGCAGTTCCTTCATCATAAAATTATTTTTCAATCTACAGAGAGTTTCCTGCCTCATATGTAACTCCTCTAGATGTGAAACAGAAGACTTTCCCAACAAACATGTTTGTTACATTACTCTCAGTGCCTCCAGCACAATATTTATTGTTTTATTGATCTCTGTCCAAAGTTGCAGCATTTTTCTGACTGATTCCCACTTCCCAAAAAAGAGCCAGCAAGACCAGAGCTGATATGTACTTAGCTACAGTCAACCTCTGTGATGCAGAAACCTCTGGTTTCAGTGCTCCCTGCCCATGTTGCCTTCTGGAGGGCTTTAAGGACAAGTTCACGAGGCAGAGTTTCTGCTCTGGTAAACACGGACTGAGCAAGACTGCACAATAAACTTGTTAGTAGCAAGACTAAATGAAACAGTAGAACTCCATGGAGCTTCTTAATGTCCAAAACAGCAGTGTGAGAGTGCCTAGCTGACTACCCTGGAGAATAAAATCAGTCATAACCAGCTTTCCCTTTGCTTACCAAGAAATGGGTTTAGAGGGGTCTGTGTTTCCTTTTCACCAGCTGCTGGCAAAACAGATAGTCTTCTGGCAGGTGACACACTAAATGTCAAAATCCTCAACCTGGTTGAGGACAAACTGGAGTGACTTTCATTGGTCTGCTTAGCAGCCCCAGTTCCAGGTGGGAATGGTGCCGGGGGCAGCATGCCGTCCCTGGTCATGCAACAACAGGCCAGCCCCCAGCTGACCCAGTACCCTGCCCCACACATTGTCCTGTTCCCTGACTGATCTCAGCACATGGTGCTTGGTCAAAACCTAAGGAAACTAAGTAAATCAGTAGACAGACATTACAGGGGACAGTTGAGAAAACAGACAGTGCCCAAGGAGATTCAGTTTCCATTTTTGTTTATCGTTGAGCAAAGGCACTAAACCAGAAAGATGGGTGAAACAGCTGTACAAGAAGCAGCAGTTTCAGTTCTTCTAGGTCTGAATAAACAGATTTCATGTTTTGGCTTCACAGTGGTATGAGACCTTTGAGTTTTGGCTTCACAATGGAATGAGACCTTTGAGTTTCGCTTTGAGATCACCACTCAAAGCAAGCCAGAAGCTCAGAATTAATCTCAGCTGGAATCAATGCCTCTTTTCTGAGCTTCTCAACATACTTGGTATTACTCAACACATAACCTAATTGAGCAATCTTTCTGCAGAGAAGGAAGAGACATTTTATCCAGTATTTATTTTTCAACAAAATTTCAGGCCATGTTCTCATTCAACTGTACCAATAGAATTTTCATTGAAATCTTAAATAAATTCAGGCTTTGATTTCCACCAGGCTGCATTCCAATTCTTGCAACTAAAACATCACTAGAAAACCAAGGGCAAAAAAGAATCTAACGCTGGAGACCTGAGTTTTCAGCAACATTGTATGAATTAATTATATACTTTTTAACACCTTCTTCATTATAGAGTACTTCTCCCCTTGATATATTTTGTGTCTCATAATTTGCAACTTGCTCCTTGAATGTATATATTTAGGAGAGAGAGAGAGAGAGATGTATGTTGTTTCATCTTAATGATAGCAAAAGTACAATTAAACTAATTGAAATATTAAATGTGGGAATTTTAGTAATATAAAAGGACATGGGGCTGTAGATATTTTGTGAAGGTTCATACCCACAATACCAAAATACAACAGTACAAACAGATTATTCAGTAAATGAAAGAGGTAACAAAACTGTACATATCCTAGATATATTATGGTTTTGTGCCTAAATTCGAAATTGCTTATTGTGTTCTCATTTCAGGGTTTTATTCAGGATACAAAACCACATTTGAGGATTCTTGGATTTTTAATCAGTTTCATGTAGGCAATCACTAAAGATTATATCTTTACATAAGCCCAGTGTGTCACTTTTATTAGGTTTTTAATAAACTACAGAGGCCATGGAACTCATTGTAGCACTTACTTACATATTATAAGAGAAAGAGAGCAATATAAAAATTAAAAAGTCTCTATTTAAAATTGGATCAAGCAAACAGAAAAGGAACCGAAGAGAAGATAACTCTTCAAGTTCTAGGTTAATTCAAACCCTCTCCCAATGGTCCCTTCAGGCACTTTCTCAAGCATCCTGCATTTGTACAGCCCTTACTCAGGTTCCATACTCTACAGTTGTTCAAGCTATCTTGCAATATGCCTTGAAGACCTGCAGACCTGATTTAGTGGATGATGTGCCTGCCCATACAGGGAGTTTGGAACTAGATGATCTCCAAGGTCCCTTTCAACCCAAACCACCTCTGATTTTTGATCAGGACTCACAGAGAGAATTTGATTCTGCAGCCAAACAGACAATGAAAGACATCAATACATCTATAATAGCCTCTTGAAAATAACATGATTGTTCAAGCAAAAAAATTCACTAGTGTGGTCTCCGGTATTGAAATTTTTCAAGCCCTTGCTGGAATTTTTCTTCAAATTAAACCAAACATATCCATAATATCTACCTCCAAGGTAGAACAAGATGCAATACACTTTTAAATATATTTGCATCCCAAATATTTTCATAATTTTCTTACTGCTACAGCATTCCATGCAGCAGTGCTCTGGGCTTATCATTAAAACTGTTTTGAACACAGACCAAGGAAGATCAGAAATTACATTAATTCTCTCCTTTCAGTATTGAATCACAATGGGAATGGTTACAGCAGTTTGGTGATAGCTGAACCTTTGACAAAACCCCGTGCTGAGTTGAGTAGAAAACCTCTTAAGAGCAAAGTAGAAGAGAAATAATCTAATTTCTTTTTCATGCACACTGTAAACCATTCCTTTCTTCTTCAATGTATTATTCCCATATTCCCCCAAAGGGCTTACTAGTTGCTCATATCATCATCAATAACACTAAGCATCTGGTTACAAATTATCATGCTTTGGGAATACAAATCTTATGTAAGAAATTTTGCTCAGGAAACCTTGCCTGTGCTATTAAAAATTAATTCATAATGTTGACATATTGCCAATAATTTATGATTAGTCCTTTTTTGTTTACCTCATTAGGTTCTGCAGTTACATTATACACATTTACTCGTGTGCTTTTTCTGAAATAATTTGTTGCTTCTAGTCAGTAATTGGCTATTTAAATGAAGTATGCAAATTAAGTTTGCTAATTGTATTGGATTTACCTCAGATAAGGAAAACTGATGTATAACCATGGATTTTCAGTAAATGGCACATATTTCAATTCCAGATCTTAGCAATCTTCACCTCAAATGCATGGTAATATTGATCCTTCTTTTTGGTTGGTTTGCCCATTGCTTTCTGTCACAATCTCTAGTCATGTAACTGAAGGTAATTTTCAGAACCATTTACCTAATGAGACAAATTCAGTGAAGTCATCTGACAATTCAAAGATCATTTGAAAGGACAGGTTTTCAGAGCAGGAAGATGCCACTGCAAATGTGAAGACCACTGAGTGTCATTTAGGGGCTATTTGAAGTGCTCAGGTCTCTAAATCTAAGCCTTAAATGTATTGGTAGGGCAAAGTGGAGATGAGTCTCACTCCTCCACATGCAAAGACAGAGGAGTTTGCAGTCTACAGCATCACAGAACATAAACAGGAACTAAAAACTGCACTGGGTCAGAAACTGGCCAACAAAGGAGTCTGATTAAACAGTTTCACTTTGATCTTACAGATTTTTTGTATCTTTAAATTGTATTTAATGCAATTACTGAACAAAAAACTTCTCTCCATCCTTGACAAATTAATTGCTGCGCTCTAAAGTGACAATAACACTGTTACTAATTACAGGCGACTGTAACTTACAGCTCCTGTTTGTTCCTGAGATCTTTCCTGTGGGTGTTTTGAGAGCTGATATGCAAAGACCCTGGCAAAGAATCTGATCAGAGGAAACTTGTGTTTAGCCCTACTGGGTTTGCAGCTGTCGGCATGCCAGCATCAAAGCATTGCTTTAACAAGGGAAAAAAGAACAACAGGTCTGAGTGGCAGGGTGTACTCTTCCCAGCCCTGCGAGCAGAGAGCCTGCAATGAAAAGCGCTATTATGGGGCACTTCCAAGCCAGCATTTATAATGTAACTCTGCTAAGTGAGTCATGTCCTCCTTTCAAATACAGAAGAACATTTTAAAAGCAACCTTACCCAAAATGCCAAAAACTCGTAGTGTTTACTGTTCTGCTTATTGGTTTCTAATGAAGCCAGAGGGCACAGACACGTTTCCTAACTACCGAAGCTGGCATGTCCTGTGAGTCACTTACACAAAGTGCAACTTTTGCTGAGAATGTCAGGGTGAAAGGCCATGGTCCCATCTAACCATGTGCTGTGCTGGAAAAATGCATCATCTTTTTCTTTCCAATAGTGAATACTGCTCTGGCACTGCTGTGTGGTCAGATACAGTGTGTCCTCACAAACCTGTTCTGCACCTCCTGGGGAAATTTGGTCACTCAGTCTGAATGGCTCAACACAGCAGTACTTTAGTAAAACCTTGTCTGTCAGCTTGGCTACTTGGGCAAAGTCTTTAATTAGTAAACTTTGTGCCACAGGCAGAGATTCTTTGCTAACCCTCACCTTGGAGAGGCAGGGCCTGGTTTATTAGGTTTTGTTCAAACAACAGCAGGCAAATAGCCCTGTCCCCCACTCTTCCAAAACCAGGGGCCCAGAAGGGAGCAATGCTGGCAGCAGCATGGTAAGGATGGGGTCAGTTGGATGAACCAGAGGGTTTGCTGTGTGCAGTACTGGTAAAACTTCTGTTCCTCCACTACCTGCAAGGAAACACCTTCTTGTGTGGAGCACACACTCTCTAGTGACTCCCAGCAACAATAAAATGCCTCCATCTGATTTCTAGGAAATGCCCAAATCAGTTTCTCTGTAGCCTAGGACATCTATATAATATCTCAGACAATTTATAGGACTATTAGGTAACACAGATTTGATAAAATTGTGTATACTTTTACATAAGAAACATTTCTGGTCAGCTTCTAAGGTTCTGACTATGAATAAACTTTGTGAAAGCAATAAAACAAGAACTTAAGCAATGCACAAAACATGTTTTCTCATCCTCCAGCTCAAGCAAATATATGGACACTGCTTACAGATCTGAATATCGATCCGAAATCTTTCTCCTAGAAATATTTGCTTTCTTGAATCAATTTACCAAGCAATCCTCAAGATTCCTTTTGCTGGCCCATTCACTGGGTTGTGCCCATGTTCAGAGATCTGGAGCTCTGCAGCATGCTTGGAGGGACCCTGTGGTAAGGAGCAGTGGAAATCGAGCAGAATCAGAGCCGCAATATGTGACTGAAAACACACAGTGGAGATAGTGGCAGGAGATAACTGGCCACCCAAGAGAAGGAGCAGCACATTCATGCTGCAACACTACACAGAACTACTTTGTTTCTGTTACTTTGGAATAAAACTATGTGTCACAATGATGATCTTCACAAATGGATTTTGCTACTTCAATATCTTAGGTTAGTGCTTTAATATCTTTTTCACTCATCAGGCATAGAGCTGGAACTTAATGGCATAGCAGTGCTAATAAACAGCTTCTAGCCTGGAGATAACATTAACCCTTATTTGGTGCATCTAGAAAGAGCTACAGATTTGCACACATAAAAATGCTTTTGCACATCAAATTCAAAATGAAACTACTCTGTGCAGGTGTTTCTTCTCTATTAAGCAGAATATTATTATTTTCTCAGATTAACAAATGCATCCTTATTGGTAAGTTCTTCTGAAATTCTCTGAGCTACTAAAAGCAAAAAAAATCTCTTTAAAATTTGAGGTAAGAATTTTTAAAAATGTAGTATAACATTCTATTTCCTGAAAAAAATATGAATTTAAAGGGTGAAGTTTACATACATCTTGACTATGTATGTTAAGGGTTGCATTCAACCTAGATTTAATAATTGCTATATTGCAAATAACCAATTTTCTGAACAAAAAAATGAAAACTTTCAAAAAAAAGTGTGTTAAATTTTCAAAAAAAGTGTGTTAAACTGTTTTACAGGTGATGGGATGGAAAACATTATATGGCATGGCTGCTGGACATAATAGATTTCCTTAATTTTTCCATACACATATCATTTATAAGCATATGTAAGAAAAAATATTTCCAAGCACTCCATCTTCATCTTATTCCACATAAACATTAATTTTTTTCTAGCAGGATATTCAGATATTCACACAATACTTTACTGTGGCTAAAATATTAAATAACACAAGTGTGATGAGGCCTGCACTAATCATGAGAAGACACATTATTATCTCCTCTATGGAAATTTTACTTGAAATAATTATCTACAAGAACATGATAATTTTGTGTTGGAGTGGGTGTGATCAACTAAGTTCATTGTGTTTTGTTATTATTCTATTAAATTTGGGATAGCAAATTTTAAGGTACACATAGAACTTTTATCAAAAAACTGACAGAATGTATTCTCAGTATCAATATATACTCAATTACAGGAATTTTTCTCAATGGAGCTTGTAGTTGAACTGAAGGCAAAGTCTAATCAAAAGATCATAACTAATGTGACAATGTACCTGGGTCTGCATTAAGCATGGCAGAATCTCTTTAATGATCTTTGGAGAGCCTAGTGAATTTAATTTAAAACAAACTCACAAAGGGTACAGAGGCAGAAAATGTCTTTCTCCTGTAGATCCACTTCAAGAAGTTACAAGCATTATGAAATAAACCAGACTGTGGCTGCCAATTTCTGATCAACATAAAATCATCATATCACACCAGGTTTTTACAGTAAACTTTTAAAATGAAAGGTCCCCCCTTTCCCCACAATAAGATCTCTTAACCAAGATTGAAGTCTACACATGCACAGAAGGACACTCTTCTTCCCCTAGCTGGCTGAGGTACCAGGGCCTCCAGTACCATCTCCTGTCCAGGGAGAGGAAAAAACCAAAGATACTTCTTGTAATGATTTGCACCTACTTCTGGCCACCTTTTTTCACCAGAAAACTCTCTCCATTTCAAATTACTTCCTCATCCTTCTCCCTCTTCAATTATATTCTAACATAACACCTCTAGCTCTCTGCTTACTAATCCTTGGACCCTTCCTAGCTCCTCACTGCTTCTTTCTCCCCAGTCTCCCTGTATTCCATTAAACCTCTCCCCAGGCTTCCCCTTGCCCCATTCCCACTCTTCTGTACTGCTGATATGGTCCATTTCCATCTACAGAAATACCTATCCAGTCCCTTGAGCATTTAGGCAGGCAGGTAGGCGAGCAGCCTCTACCCTTTTAGTACACATTGCTATATAACAAGGGCAGGAGAAGCCAGCATCACACTGTGTCCAGAACTATTCTGATAGTTTATATCAGATTTATCAGTTTACTCTGATCAAATATTAATTCCCTCTGATATTGTGGCAGCAGATGACAAAATAACTGAGAGATTTTAATGGGAGTGAAAAGTAGCACAGAGCAATTCAAACCCTGAACACAAGGAAGAATGAGACAAATGAGCTCAACTCTGCATCAGATTCATGAAATCATCCAGCTACCAAAGGCTGAGGAGCAAGGGCCCAGCCATCCAGATGCTTCATGAAGTCCAGAGCTCCAGGTTAGCAAAATAATCTCTTTAAAAGAGGAAGAATTATTGTGACTTGACATGATTCAGTGTCATTCTTCAGTTGTTCTTGCAGGAATGTTGGCACAAAGTGGCAGTTTGCCAACATCAAGATGGATGACAGCAAGAATTACTGTGGGCAGCAGGTCACATTCAAAGCAGACTCCAGCATAGGGCAGGAAATTGGTGCAGATACTGAGAAAGAAAGTCCTGCAGAACCTGGGAAACTGCACTAGGGCTGTTTTAAAGTAGGTCACAAGTTTCACATCTCAGGGAAGACAGCTCTTGCACATAATAGGATACATACATTTTTAATCAGAACATGATCCATGGAAATATTTTGAGAAACAGAGACCTCTGTAGTTTTCCGCATTTGAAAGACATTTATTGGAGGCCTGTCAAAGCCAATTCTTGTGATCCACATCTCAAACTTCCTATGGAAACTGTGTGGACAAAAAATAGAAAACTGATAGCTGGTGAAGTTCTTACCAATGAAAAATTTTTTTTAATTATTGCTGTCAGCATTTTCTCCAAGTCAGTGTGCAAAACAAACCATTGGACCACCAAAATGTATGTCTTATATCTACTGCTAATAACACCAAAGCTTCAGCACACAGGTATCCACTAGTTTGTGACAGGAAGGATGGAAAACCCTGAGATATAGTAAGATAAAGTTGCCCTGAGCAAAAAATACTCTTATAAATTCAAGACCTTTCATGACTAATTTGTCTGCAAAACTATCAGGTAGATTTCATGGACAACTTGGATGTGGTGCCATCTAAGTCCCAGACAAAAACTGTCTGTGTTCAGATCAGGGAGTGTGCAGCAAGCCTTTCTCATAAAAGTAATAAAAACATAATCACAGGGAATGGAATGAGATAACGTTTAATGTTTTCAAAACCTAATTCAACTGAACCTCTGAATGACCATCTGGAAATGGGAAGGAGAGGCAATTTCACAAGGTCCTTTGAGGACAGGAAATCATTGATCAAAAGAAACGTTGCATCTGCTCACCATCGCTCTGGATTAGGGTGAAAGAAGAACAAATAATGCAGACAGTGTGGTTACTCTGGCTTTGAATTTCAAACATCACCTCTACAGGGACTGATAGTATATCCAACTGAAAAAACCACATGGATCCTACTGTCAGCATTAGTAGAAGTTAGTTTTTTCAAATGTAGTCAGAAGTTTGATGGAAAATGTAAGGCTCAGACTACTGTTGCCTTAAGAGGTTGTCTAAAAGCAACTGAAATACAAACTTTGAAGGGGAGTCACATAAAATAAATAAAGTCCTTTAATTGCACAGAAAAAAATTGCAAAGAGAAGTAGAAATGTCATTCAGTTGATTTACTGATAAGCTAAATAATTTCATAATGCTTTTAAAATGTACGACTACTTCTAAAGCAAATTATACAGATTTATCACTTCTTAATATGTTCTAAATGAAGGGATCAGAAACAGATCTTCAGGACTTCAGAGAGTACCAAAATCCTGACCTTTATAAATTCAAAAACCTCAAATCCTGGCAATGCACAAATTAAAAGTTGTTCTACATTATAGCACAGGATCGGCAGAAATTTGTTCCATTTGTCCTTGTTCTTCAGGGTTTTGCGTTGATTCTTAGGCTGAAGACTTTTGTGCTGGTAAATAGATTCAGAGAAAGGATTCAACAAAGACATTTAGCTTTTGAAAGAGCCTTTCACTAGGTTATTTCTGAAAACAAAGAGAAGATAATGATACTGCTGGTGTTCACAGGATACCATGCTACTTTTTCTTTTTGTCTTCCTACTGTTTCAACTTAGCTTTGCAACATGTGGCATCAAGGAAAAAGTAAAACCTGTGACCAGTACAATTACCCAATACCAGAATTATTTAAACTAATGGGCTTCATATTTCATGTTCTTCCCAAAAGCACGAGGGGAAATGTTGTTATTGTTCTGACATTTTCTAATGTCTAAGAAGCATAATTCCAGGAATGTTTCAGTGACTCAATGTGACTCATTGACTCTTCTTTGAGAAGCTAAACAAGAGATCTTCATGAAGAATTCATACTGTTAATGTCAGAAAGACAAAAAAAAAAACCAAAAAAACCCCAAACAAACACCTGCTTCAGCGGTTGTGAAACAAGCGCAGGTTTCTCGCATAAGGCACACAGGTGCGATCGGGGGCCGAGGGCAGCAGCAGAAGCCGGGAGCGCCCTGGCTTCCCCCGCTCGCCGCCCAGCGGGGCTCCCGCTCCCTGCAGCCGCGGGGACTCGCCCGCGGCACCGCTCGCTCCTGCCGGGAATTCCGGGCTCCCACGTGCAGCGCGGGCCGAGTAAACAACTTCACCTGCACTAGATTAAGGATTAAATGGGTATTTGACTGGAGAGCGCAATGTAGCCTGGTACAAAGCGAAAGGTCATTCACAAGCCCGTCGTCAGATGAGTTTTCAACTCCCACACAGCGACCAGGGTCATTGTGATCTGCGCGTTTGATTTGTGCCTATCCCCGCTCCGGGGAGGATGACAGTTTAATAGGGTTGAGAGAGGAGGTTTGAATTAATCTGTCTTAAAGGGCCATTTGTAACTTGATTTGGAACTGGTATGTTTACGGTGTGGCAAAAGAGAAAGGTTTATATACTCAGTCTGGTTAGTTTTCAATCTCCTCTGCCCTTTCTAGCTTTATTAAAGAACAAATGCAGAAGCATCAAAATACCTCAAAAAGAAAATATGTGTTTATTCTTTGGTGTAACACTGGAAACAAAACTCCTGCAAAGCACCTGTTCACAAAAAGCATCCAAATATTTCCTGAGGGGAAATATTCCAAAGACACAGCATTGCCACATGTTTAAGGATTCTGCTGCACCATGGACTGCAGTAACTCTTAACCCAATGAGTTCAAATCACCCACCGTACAGTGATAGTTCCAGTTCACCAATACTGATCCAACATATCAAAATTCCTCTACATTAAGGACAGATGAAAGCAGAGTTGGCTTAGCCACGTATACCAAAGTGTATTTCTGTGACAGGAGCTGAGCCATCCCCAGCTTGGTGGAAAACTTGCATGTTGTAAACTCATAGAACTGTACCTCTGCTGTAATGGGCCCTAAGTCTTGTTAAAGGAAATCTCTTATTCAGGAGTTCATAAAACATAATGTTAGGTCATTACAAAGCAAGCAATATTCAGTAAGCCCTCAAAGTACATTTGCAAAGAGTATGAACACATCTGGTAGCAAAATGTCTTCTTACTGGAAGTCAAGTAAGTTGTCCCTTGATCATTGCTAATGTTTTCCACACTTTTCTACACAATCTATGCTGCAATTGAATAATTCAGGTAGTTCTAAAAAAACCCCTAGCAGTATACTCTTTACAAAGATAAGGACCAACTCATGAGCAGTTGGTACTGATTTTAATAGTTTCAGGGGTCAATAATAAAATCTGTTCAAAAATCTATTTTTTCAAGTATTTTGAAAATAAACTGCAGAAAAAAGGGCTTTTGGATTTCACATTCCGGTAGTTTTTTGTAGAGACATAATGATAAAGCTCAGTAAAGGAAAAACTACATAAAGTAGCAAAAAGAATTTCCTAAAAACCAAGACTGTGGGATTTAAAAGAAAAGAAAAAAATCCCTGACACTAAGACCATTTAAAATTTCTCACAGAACAATTTCCCACTCCCCACCATAGGCAAAATCTTTCTTGGCTCTAAACTAAATGAATTTGCTGCTGGCTTGGACAGCAAGGGTGAAACATGATGATGCAGTCTGGCTTCCACAAGAGTTCCCTTTGTGATCTAGAGGAGCTCTGCTAACTGGAGCACAAGCACCACCCTGCCAAGCTCCTGAACTTCCAGTCCCAGGTGAAATTAACCTTGGTCACTGGGAAATAAACATATTGAGCAGCTATCAGACAAGCTGGTCAGTATTTTGTTTGAGCTCAGGAAATTCCTTTCCCAGCATATCTGAAAATATAGAAGTCACTACAAAATATAAGCAGGAAACAGACTTCCAAAGGCTTTGCTTTTGCTAAATAACTTCTGTTTAAACTGAACTAGAATTATTGGTTTACAAATCTTTGAGGGCAGAAACTCTTCACATCTACATAGATAACATCTAACAGAATACAGCTCCATTATGAACATATTTTGTGAACATAAAACACTACCATGATCAGTAAATATTAAAACACCCCTATGCATAGATTTGGCAGAATGCACCAAATGCTATAAAGGTCAGCATTTTTGCCCACATGTTTTTGCCCCAGATACTGTTTCTGCTGTGGTTCATCACAATTCAGTCTGCAACTCTGAAGCAAGAGGTGAGTGCATTAGTGAATCTGTCCCTCTCCCTGCCCAAGCATACAAATCTTGCCCAATTTGATAGGTTTATTTCATTGCAATATTGTAACATTCAAGCAATAGCTTGTTTAGCCTTCAAATCAAGTAATGCTGTAAGTAGACTAAGTGAGTTCCCTTTTGCTTTCTTCTTTGTTATTCAACGGGCAATTGTTGTAAGTTTAAAACACAAAATGTGTTTTAAAACCAGGAAGTTTTAGGATAGGAGATGACCCAGCCCCCTGTACCAAAACAGCATCATTCTTGCCTACTTGTGGTGCTAGCAAACCTCTCATATACATGGATTTTACCTAGGAGCAAAACAGGTCTTTCCAATGCTGCAAACCGCTCTTGTAGGTTAGTAGATGAACAACAGCACCAGGGAATGGTTCATTAACCTCAAGGGTTTGCACTGACACAGCTACATTATAAAAAGCAAAGGTCTTCAGCGCAGATGGCACTGTAGATTTCTACATCTCCTGTCCCATTACTAGCTCTGCAACTTCTGCTTCTTTATTAAAGTCTGATTTCACAGATTTCTAAATGTCCCATGACAGATTTAGAAGCACAAATGGTTCAACCTGGGCATCCTAAATCTGAAGACCATCCCTTTATCTGGGAGAATGGCCAAGAGATAAATTTCTAATCCCTTATGAAGTCTTGTAAACATATATGCTAAAATCAGGTTCAGAGCAAAGGATTTTAAATTGCATTGCAGTTACTATGTAACTTAAGAGGATGGATCTGTGCTTCTTGTTTGACCATGCTGTCAGTAAATCAAGAAATACTGTCATAAAAATTTTAACATACTGTGGTCATAATAATATTAAGAGGATGTATCTGCATACCCATTCTGATTCTTTGAACATTAGACATTATCTCAAGGCTTCTGAAATGAATCTTCTCCCTTTTTGCTTGCCTAAAAAAAATACAGAAGCTCCTTTGTTATCTGTCTATACCAGTGGTTTTGTTTAGGAAATGGATCCAGCTTGACTTAATATTGAATCAGATATCAGAAGAGTGATCCAAAGTTTGGAAAGCTTCTCTCTCGATTTATAAGGCTTTATATCAAATCACAAATGTCCAGAGCACAGTATCCTTTCACCAGCTGAGATAGTCAACCCTGTGCCCATCAGAGGCCGTATAAGCTAATGTCAGAGGATTCCCTTCCCAGTTAATTATCTGCTTCAGAATTAATCTTTCAATTTACAATACCTTGCCAATGCATCTCACTAACACAACTGTTGAGATAAAAACCATCTTTCAGGATATATGAGAAAACAGAGCCACACTTCTGAGCTTTTTGAAAGCCACATTAATGGTGACCACATGCTGTGCAGTGTATATCAGACCAGCAGACAACTTTAAACATTTTTTGTATTTGCAAGAACTCTAATTGCCTTGGTGAAAACATAATGAGTAGCCTGTTATGTTCTCCAAAGTTTTCTTTTAGTGTAATATTTGCATTGCTTACCTTTGTAAGGATGAGTTTTCATGTGTCTACATAGAGTTTCAAGTGAACTTCTTTAACAATATTTGAAACTACTTCTTTCTGCCTAGACCATTGAAGTGTATGAGAACAGCAGTACTGGGAAACCATGAAACAAACTTTGGAAAAGGTCAGGCTTTCAAAGCAAATTTCTATAATTCATTATAGATTCACTACACATGGACAGGCTGCAGTAAATTGTTCTGCTGACAAAACTACAAAGCGTAATGAGTGGAACAATCTGAACTGCTCACAACACAAGCTATGAGATCTCTAATTGGGGAAAATAAATTCATCAGAAAAGTTCAGTCTGCAATCTTGGATTCTGAGTTTTACAGCTGAAATTCCAAGTGATTCAGGTCATGTTACTGAACTATACATGATGCTTTATGTCTGAATTTTTCTAAATTATGGATATTATAAATGGTCTCCTCCATTTAAGGCAAGAGTTATCTTGCAGTGCATGCAATGCAACTGAGAGAAGGAGACCAGCTTTCAAAATCAGCTGAATATTTTTCTGTACCCTGGGTAGAGCCAGGCTTTTGTTGTATTACTTTAATGCTTTCACTCCATTATTTCCTTACTTGAGAGTGGCATAAAGGATTCCCTCCTGCTGGTGAGCTTTGGATGTAGAACTGGGCAGAGTCTCAAAGTCTGGAGATCATTTACTGAATCTACATCTTTTCAGACTGGCTAAACATTGGCACAAACAAGAACATTAGTCACCCTCATGACTAATGTTCATTAGTAGCATTTTTAGGTCCAGAAACACAGTAGCTCAGATTATCCATCATTTGAGACAGACAGTCCTTCAGCTTCTGGAGGTGGTGAAATGAATGGTGCATTTCTTACAGGTAGAAATGTCATTCTGCTTTATAAATCTGATATTTGACAATAACTAACCTGGAATCTGGGAATCTTTCCCACTCTTGCATCAAGGTCCATTCTCTGTATGCCTAGTGAATATTTGTTGAGATAAGACTCTAATGTACACATATCATTGCCCCTCCAGGCCTTGAACTATCACAATGCTTTCACTGGTAAAATATGATTAAGTGGCATCCACTGCCTCCCTATGAAGATGATGGAGGGACCAGGGGCTTTGGGCCACCTGCAGAGCATGCCAGGCCCATAGTTTAGAAACACCAAGGACTCTGTCTAGTAAGAGAAGGCTAAGCACTAACACAGACCTTTGTAGCCTTCCTCCAGAAGTGAAAATACTGCTTCTTTTAACTCAGACAGTTGGTCCTTATGGATCTTCTTTAATGAGACTCTTCAGCCATTAAAGCCTGTAATTAGTGCCCACTTACCCACTTTCTTGAAAAACACTGAGAGAAAATTGCAAACACCTTTTATTTCTTATGAAAAATCAGTGGATATTTCAAGCACTCAGTAACTAAAGAGAATGCTGCATTATGAGTTTCCAGACAGTTAATATTTTCTGTAATTCAGGGACAAACCCTGGTCCAAAATCCTTTGAGTAATGGGCACTGCACCCACTGAGTGCTCTAGTTTCTTCAGAATACAGAGATTCATTGTGTTGAAGAGTTACTAGTTAATGGTTATAATGGTGTACAATAATAGAGTGTTACTGGAACAGATAATCTGAGTTCGTAGAAGGCAAACAACCCCTGCAAACGCCTGCAGCCAGCTGAGCTGGCTGCTGCTTTCTAATACAGTGATAAAGGTCAAAATGGCAGCTTTAAATAGTGAAGAAATGCTTGGTTTAATGTTGAACCAAAGAAAGTATCAAACTCTATATACCTTAATACTCTTTAACAAAGCCAAACTTGCAGACTACACACAGACGCATTATCAATCTTCCAAAACACAGCTTCAGAGCCATGGGAGAGGGAAGCAGCAGCCATAGTGTTAAATGCCAATACAATGCCTTTGCTTTCAGAGAGAAGTAAAATTTTGGCACTCAAATAAAAGAGAACTTTTCTGTAAAGGACAGTTTATGTAACTTTTGTGCTATGTAAATCTCCTGTTAATGCATTAGGACTCTAAAGAGGTTTAAATGGCGAAAGCCTCTCAGCTTATCTTTGAGCTTACCTGGAGTTACAGTGTTCTTGCAGAGCTTCGTGATATTATTGCCCAAAGGGCAGCAAGACAGAAAAGAGGTCACAAGAAGTCTGTCACATCACATACTCTACACCCTGAGTTATGCACAGCTCACTGTTTCATTCAAGCAATTTGCCAACTTTAAATGGAAAACTTGCTGCTCACTTGAATTCCCTCTTCCAAGCACAGCTTTTTTCTTCCCAGAACCATTTTACTGAAAGATGTGCCATGTGAGCAGGACCAGCAGAACCCCTCCCTGCTACAGGGCTGACAGCACTAGTGAAAGGTGTATAGCTCTCCTTAGTTTAGTCCAACCTGGAAATGAAACAACAGATAATGACAGAGAGGTGAAATGTCCAAACTTTAGACCGGGAAATAAGGAAAACAAGCAGAATAAGTTTATAGTGGAGAATGTTTGTTTAAAAATTCCACCTCATTTGTGCATAGGTGCAGGACTGCCTGCAATTCCCTTCCACCACCTGGTTGTGAGACAGAGCCTGCAAAGCTGGCAGAAGCCAAGCCTGAGGCTGGCCAGTGGAGGCCAGTGTGCTGCTGGATAATGTTCAGATCCACTAATTAACTAAATTCCATATGGAGTTAAACAATGGGACTTCGAGAGCTTTTTGACAAATGTGTTGGACCCTGCATTGGTTTGTCTCAGCATTCACCTTGGGTGCTGGAAACCAGAGCCAAAGGAGATGTAGTGACCACCAGGGTGATCCAGTCTAACATCCTTACAGAGCTGCTTGCTGATCACTGTACGATGTAAATCTCTCTTCATTAACTTTAAGTGAATACCCACTGCCACCATCAATACAACCCTCTGAAATCCTCCCTTGGAAAGTGCTAGGTGTTAGGATGTTGATTTGATCACATCTAAATCAGAGACAGACAAGACTGCCTGGTCAAAGATGACAGAGGGAGGGATGCTTAAAGGCATGATAGGAAGCAAATGGCATAGTTCTTCCAAGAGAGTTAGATGTGTCTGTCCCTGAACCCAAAGTGCCTGTCTAAGGAAGTTCCACCCCTCCTCTCTGATCACAGAGAGACCTCATGGCCAGTAGGAAGGACACATTCCTGTCTTGGGAATGAGGAAATCCATGCAGTATCCTGCATTTCCTAACCCTCGGGATCAGTAACAGGAGTACAACCAGCACAGTATGATCCACAATCACATGGATAATCTGGCCAGTTTCCTTGGGAAGTAGATGAATATTGCACTGCAGAACCTCAGTAACTGCCAGAAGCTCACTAAGGCAAAGGACTACTTTTCCCCAGCTGTAAATAAAGATTTTCAAGGTACAGTTTTCTCTCTGGTTCTCAGAGAGGAGGTGTTGCCAGGAAATACTTTTTATGAGACGTGCTGTTATCGTCAATGCAGCAGTAAGACGCCACTAAACATTCCCCGCTGTTGAGACCAGTTTTGCAAAGATCACTGGGGTTTTTACTAGTCTGATTAGAATTTGATGGCCTTATAAGAAACTTGAACAGAGTACAGCTCAGGAAATATCTCTACTGCATTTTATAGCCATATTGGGAGCTAAATGATGGATGCAATATGTGTTTTCTCAACTGCCCACCCCCAAGCACTTGGAGGTGCCTGTCCCTGCTGCAGGGGTTGCTGAAGTTCTTCTAGAGCAGCAGGTAAATCACTCTGATTTACAGTATGACATATTAAGATAAATTGATACATATTTCTTTAATGCCCCAAGTTGTAATGCAACTCACAAGAGCTCTTATCAAAAGTAAAAAATGAAGCTGTCATCAGTCAGAACTCTTGCAGTGCCAGTTAATGTCATACAACAATTGCTTCTGGAAAAAGTTATGCTAACTTCAAAAAGGAGAGGGGGGATGGACACAATTTAATGCTTGCATTATATAAACATCACACCAGAGTGCTCTCTTTAGAGGAACTCTGGGTCTCACTCATCCCTGCACCATCTCATTCATTTCTCACATGTCTTCTGTCATGTCTGAACTAAAGCAGAAAGCACTTTAGGCTAGGACCATGTCTTTTTATATTTTGTAAAGCGCTTAGGATGATTTTAATTGTGCTAAGACAATGGATACTATATAAAGAGGAATGAGTTACCATTGTGGAAGAAGATTTCTACATGCTACAATAAGTTTGCAACTGCTCATTTTGTAACAGTAATAGCAAGAAGACCTTCTCATATTGTTGAATAAGACACAAAGTGGCTAAGTGAGTTACCAAGAGCTAAACATCTGCACTGGAACAGAAAGGGAATCCCATGGGCAAAACACATAGCTACGCTATAATTTCATAATGCATTCTCATCAAATCAGTATTTCACATAAAGTTTATTCTTTTTGGTCAGAATCCAAACTTCTACAAGATAAATCCCAAACCTCCCCCATACACATGCCTCTTTGTTTTGGTGCTGCACCATCATATTTTCCAGTCTCCATAGAGCTCTAAGCAATCCTTCTTCGTGTTCAACAAGAACCTTGAAATTCCCCCTCGCAGTTTACTGGGTTTCTAGTCATCCTCTCCAGTGACAAATTTCAGTTCACATTTGTTCTTTCCCTCCTTTTTCTTATCCAGATTCATCTTACAATACCTCCTTTACTAATATGTTATCAGGCCAGTAAAGGATGACCAAAGGTAGTGCTGATGTTAACTGGCAAATAAAGACATTTTGAGTGTAATATTTTTAAAAGGTCACATCCATCTTTATGTGGATTTGGAACGCAAATGTGGTCAAGCAGAGATGTGACTTCACAGTTTTGACACCAGCTTTCTGTATGGCTGCATTTAGGCTGTGGTTCCATGATGGTGTATCTAAGCACCACCCACAGTATAAAATGGATTTGATCAGAGTTGAGAAGGTGACTGCAGTTCAGACAGATTAAATGCACTACACAGGAGAGAGTTTAAGCTCTGTAATGGTTTCATCCTCCTATGGAGGCTTTATGATGGCTGTGGGAGGCAGATGTTCCTTGATCTAAGCATAAGAATAGAAATGTACAGACAGATTGTACCTGATTGGGCATAAAACCTGACAGTACAAAATAGATCCATCAGTGGTTTTGAACAAATTTGAATGAGCAGTGAGTTTATGTTAAATCAAAGCTTAGCTTCAGATGGCCATGGCATTTCTGATCAAATGTGAGGGTCCCTGAAGGCAGATTTACCATACTGCCAAACCATGACATTCAAATACTGTAATGTGCCCTCTTCCAGTTCTACCTCTGTCAAATTAGGTTGTGAGTCAACTAATGTCCAGGCCTTTCCCAGCAAATCTTCTTGCAAGGGATATGGGCAAAAAACTCCAAAGCAAAAATCCTGAACTGATTGATCATACCTCTGTCAAGAGCACAGCTCTGGGAGACAAGAGTTGTCACACTGGGAGGACTTTGTACTCTGCACATGCAGTTCAACACAGTATTACACCACTGACTCCTGCCAATGGAGCTAAAAGGACTCAGGCCAGTTATATCAGCCAAAGGCACAGAAGTATTCAGGTATTTCTGATTGTTGCAAGAAAACAGGAGGATTTAAGGCCAGAGGAGAATCCTGACAGCTTCAGCTGAAATCCTCAGGTATGGGGCATAAGCACTGACAGAGGTATAGCCAGTTCCATCTGTGTTCTGTGATTTTTCCAGATCAAGTCTTGAAAGGAAAGGAGCAGCACAACACGGTAACTGATGTCCTTCCTTCCTCTTTCTATTCTAAAAGTTTAACCAATAAAAGTTTTCTGGCCCAGGATATGGTAAGCACTGGAGAAGGAATAATTTTTATACCCATAAAAGCCATTATCTTATTTTAAATTAGATTTAATTTTTTTTCATTTCCAGTAAATAAACATATAAATCAATTTCAGTATGCAGTCAGGCAACTCTTAGTATTTTCATCATCAAACACTTATTGATGAAGAAATGAGAACAAAGGAAATGCTTCCCAAAAACTGCTTATGGAATTACACAGTGTTTGAATGAAGAAGTCAAAGAATTTCAAATCTTTATTTAGATAGTTGAAAGTAGAGGTGGTACAATTGAAAACAGTATAGGCAAAAAAATATCCAATGATTCGCCACAAATAGTTTGCCCAGATCTATACTGTACTGTCTTATAAGTGAAGAGACATTTCCATATGGGAATTACACCACAGTTTAGCACTTTGTGCTTTATCCTGTCCCTCTGTCCATTCTGTGTCTCATTTCAGTTGTTGTCATTCTAGCCATTGCTGGGAAAAAGAAGCTGAGATGTTGCTGCCATAACAAGCCATTTGAATGAGAAGTGTACAGAAGAGAGTGAGAGAAAGTGGTAATTAGCAGCCAATACCAAATATAAAAGAACTAGAGTGGTATATCTCAGAATAAAACCAAATAAATGGTTAGAAACTGCCTTTAGTAAGGCAGTTGCCTTCCTGAACTTTCCATGTATTTAGTACAAAGGGTCAATACACACAGGCAGAGCTGACCCAGAGCAGTTTCAATTTTATCGTGACTCCCTGAATGTTGTTCATTTGCTACATTGCAAATAATGGTTCCTTTTTGTCACTACGAGAATAACAGTGACACTAAAATGCTTCTCATGCCATTCAGTGCAAGTCACTGCAGTGAGTTTGTTCTGACCTCTACTTAGTTCTCCTGTCCCGAATGCAGCAATATTTCCATGGTTTCCGTGGTTATCCTCCTTGTTCCGAGTTGCACAACTACTTTGTTTACAGCTAATTTCTTCTAGCTGGAAACAAATTACTCCGATGAGGCATCCTGACCCTTCCTCATTCACTGAAGCCCATGCAAAGCTCGCAAGGAAGGCGATGTTTGCTACCATCTGCTGGTGAATTAGAGTTGGGGACCAAAGGAGCGTCACAGACTTGATTTTATGCATTACTTGAACCCTTAACAAGAACCTGCTGATCCATTTATGCAAGGGTTTGGTAGGGGGTTAAAATAATACTGATATTTTTGTTGAGGAACAAAAGCTAGCAAAGGAGGATGTGCTATACATAATGAAAAATAGAGAGAGTGGGAGAAAGCTCTCTAAAGATGTGCAAATCTGTGCTATAAAGAACTTTGAGGAGATGTGGAGCTATAGAATTCCCAGAAATATAATGACAGGAAAAAAATTTCGATCTCTCATCATGGCTCAAGAAAATAAAGCTCTGAGACTGTTACTGGAAATATTAGTAAGTCATCACTTCAAAAAGTACTTGCTTCTATAGCAGTAGCTACCAAATTAGTCATCATAAACCCAGAGGTGGTTGTGTTACTGTGAAGTGGGGTTCAGCATTACTGAGACAAGTATTTGGAGCCATAGATTGTTACAGGACTCTGAACATTGTATAGAGGGAAGGGACTTAATTAAACTCCTTTGAGGTGCACCAGAAGTAACAAATATACAAAATGTGAGTCTGCACGCACAATCAGGGAAAATAAAGAGACACATCACACATGCTTGTGAACCTTGAACAAAGTTCATAGAAGCTGATATGCAGGTATCTGGTGGTACAATTGAAAACAGTATAGGCAAAAAATAGTATATAATGGAATACTCTTTAAAATCAAAGTAAAAAACAAAAAACTTATAAAATTAAAACTGAGAGCAATACAAGTTTCTTAATTTTTTTTCAAGGAAGTTAGATTTGGAACTGTTCAGCAGCTCTATATTTAACAGTTAGAAACTGTGGTTACTGTTCAAGGAGAAATGTACTGTTCTATAAGCTGAAAACAAGGCCCAAGTAAAGAACAAGATGAAATTTTCCCTCAGAGTTCTGAGCCTCCTCATCTCCACTGCCTCCACAGCTTTAACGGGATGTGGGGAGCAAACCAGCTCCTTGGACCAATGCAAGACCTTACAGTGAATTCAACACCAAATAATCCATTACAGTATGTGCCACATTCATGCTGTCCTGTCGCACTGCTCTTTCAGGTGCCATCACATGAGGATGATATTTGACACCACTTTATGTCCTTTCTGCTCATGGTCTGGTCCTTTGTTTTCATGCACTAAATCCATAGATCAGCCTGTTTCTGTTTGTACTGTATTTACTGTGGTGGTTTTCGATGCTGGGGGTGTATTTAGGAACTATGACAACAAAGTAGTAAGAGATGGTTCAGTAAGGTGCACTTGCTCTTGCTGAAGAGAGCAGACAACTGTAGCTCTATGCAAGTCTGACTGAGGTTTCCAAAGCAGCAACAGGGGAGGTTAATCTGAACCAGAAAAGCTGAGTGCTGCTGCCCACTTCCCACGCCTCCCACTCCCCCTCCCCACCAGTCCTTTTCATGTTGACACACTGTGTTCAACTTGCTGCAGAGAGAAAATGAGCACTAAGCCCCCGATTTTTCTGCTTTCCTCATCACAGATATTGCCCACTTGGTAAGATTTGAACACTGTTCCCACATCCTTAGGGAGAGGTTTACATCATTATTTCCTAACAGCCTTCCAGGCGACAGGTCCCTGCCCCAACGGCTGTAACTGCCCGGGAGACAGGGCCATTGTGCAGCGTTCCAAAGTTGGCAACAATGCGCGTTCGGGTCAGGCTCCAACTGACTGCAAAGCCACCCCCTGCTCATTTATCTGTCCATGTCAGGGAGATATAGTGCAGCATCATTTGGCACGAAAGCCCCCAGTTAGGTTGATCCCCATCAAGTGAACTTCCTGGCCTTGAATAGAAAGCCACAAACCAGCAGTTTTTGCTGCTTTCTCCCATACAGTTCAGACAGGATTCAACAAAGCCGAACCACCAACAGTAAGAGAAAATCAATGGGATTCAAGCATAGCTAAGCCTCCATGAGCAAATACATTCTGTAACTAAATCTGCTGGTACCCAGTGAATTGCATTTATCTAAGCAGCATGTTGTCTGTTCACAGGTTAGGAAATGAGTGGTAGGAGTTTGTAGGTATATCAATAGCTGCATGATCTTGTTATCTGCTCTTAAAGCCAGATATAGGACACAAAGAGGCACAACACAAGACTCCCCAAACATTAGCAGCAACTGATTGAAAATGCAACAGTAATTCAAGTGAGCAAAACCTGAAAAGCCTTTTGAAGAGGGATTCTGGCCAAGCTGATAGCGGCTGCAGCCTGAGTTTTGTAACCCACGCACATCTCAGATTACTCAGCCCTGTGCTCTGCTGGCCCGCTACACACCTGTCAACAGACGGAGAAGTACCAGCAGCCTGTTCTCTACGGAGCAGGGAAATGCGCGGAGGCAGGGGGACACAGAGAGGTGAGAAAGAGCAGCCCAGTCCCTTCCTTCAGGCTTTATAATAAAGATGCTCCCAGTTTATAGTAGTGATTCTTCTTGCTTTGGCCTTCAGGCATTGGTGCCTGTGTGAACAGCCACGTTCAACTCTGAGCCTTTTTTGCTTGACAACTTGAGCCCTTTTCAGCTGTCACTTCCCTCTAGTTGTCCCATGTCCATACCCTTCCCCACTTCTAATTAAACAATGTATTGCAAAACCAGTGGGGTTTATGCCCCAAAGACTGAAATGTCTGGAGCAGGAATACTGTGGCTTTTTCATTAAAATATCATTGAATTAATATTTTCCAGATAATTTAAATAGGGTGAAATACTTTTCACCAATACTTCTAATCAGAAATTAACTTCTAAAGGAAACTTAACACTACCACTGCATAGCATAGGGTAGAAAGGTAACAATTTGGGACAGAACTTGCTCTGCTCCTCCCACCCCCAAGACACGTGCTACAGAGTTGCTCCAGCATCCTTGTCCCACCACACTGCGCAAGACTCATCTACTGGTCATGCTGTGCTGTATGGAAAAGCAGAACGTGTCTGCATTATCTGCGGACAAAGACTTAGCAATCTGAAAGGAGACATCTCCATCCTCCCTCCTCCAGTAGAGATGTGACCTCTTTCAGCTTTAAAGGATTTAAATCAACTTGCAATACCAGTGCTCTTCTGGCTGACACAAGGACATAAGCAAGGTGAGGTTGTGGGGGAACAGTCTTTCATTAGCCTCCTACTGTCAAAATAGAAGGCTTGTGCACCTGAAGCCATGTCAGATATTTTCTAGCTGTAATAGCTGGCCAATAAAACACACTTACTCCTTCCACAAAGCTTTCCCTAAATTAACTTTGCATTATGTAAGCTCTACTGCAAAGCCATCTCTTCTGCTGGCCTGGCATCCCATCTTGTTTTGTTCATATAATTGTGCCTACTTTCTTACCTGTTTTCTATTTAGTTCATCAATAAATGTACTACATTTTACAAAGTTATACTGTACTACAGGTTTTTTTTAGCTTTTACTTTTAAGCACTTACTTATGTCTGCACATATCATATAATTTAAATTATCCAAATAAGAGAAGAGCTGGAGAAAAGAAAAGGCATGCTAGGGTGCACTTTTCAGTACTTGCCAGTTTCTTCCAGAGGCATTTACTACAATGTACTCATGTCTAACATAAATGATCACTGAAATGCAACACACAGCTGGGTTATATTTGCACCCCTATTTGCTGTTCGAAGAGTCCATGAGCCAGGTAAGATCCAGGATCCTTTTCGATTTTAATTCCCTCTTTTATGTGCCCTGCAATCTAAAGGCAGAGAGTTCTAAGTCCTGATATAAAGGAAGAGAAATCTTAAACACACAATTAGCAAGCATAAGTAAAGCCATTTTATGTTGTGTTGAAATGATCTTTTCATTGCTAGCTAATAAATACACATTTGGGAAACTAAGTTTTACTAATAAAGAGGAAAACTGAAGCAATATTACCATAAACCCTCCCCCAGAGAGAAAGCACCTGGTTAAATTCATTTCACATGAATTTTTCTCCAAACACACTTTGCCCTGGTTGACAGGTTTTTATTTAGTGCACGGTGCTACATATAGCACAGGTCTGGCTGGGGCCACACTGTACCAGCCCCCTTAAAGACCTTCTAATAACAGCTTCTGGGCAGTGTCTACCTCACAAGTCAAGAGAAAAGACAGGCCCAAGATTGAGAAAAGTATACAGCAAAGATATATGACAACTACTTACACCACATAATGAGTCATGGACAGCTAAAGCAAGAGGAATTACTCTGGCACTGTAACTAGATATTCATAATTGTCTCACATCTGAAAGGCTTAATAGCAGAGATGAGGTTCTTACAGTAACTGCTATGTAAATAACAAATTATAGAAGGAAGCTTTTAAAGCAACCCTTCAGAAGACAGTGCCTGTTCTCTCAGCTGCATTACAGTGAAAGTACACACTCACAAAGAGAAAGGAAAGGCAACGAACCTGTTCCCATCTCATCCCAGCCATGCCACTGTTTTCAAGACAAGGTGGGAATCTGTGTCTCAAGGAGGTGAAGATGTGAACTGAATTGATGGATGGGAGAAGGAGCTGATGTGCAAAGCATTTCTGACTTCTGCCAAATTCTATCACAACCCAAGCCAAGTATTATCATGCATTTTTTTATTTTAGTCCCTTATTACAGAGGTGCATTGTGCTCTAATTTATCATATAGTGGTATACATTTCACAAATGCTTAGAAAACCCCTAAATTATCCAGGAAGCTTGAAAGCTCTCCTAAAACAGTATCCCTTCCTTACAGAAACGAGTAGCTTATGTTTATATATCTCTCTAGATTTGCTGTTAATATAAATAACTAGCATTTCCAGACCAGAATAAGGAGAATGACTATGAATTTGGCTATTGTAAAAGTCAAATGAGAACAACTTTAAAATGCTACAAGTAAACTGTTCTCTAGAACCAGACCCATTTAGCCTAATTCCAACCAGTTGAGCATATGTTGCATTGCGGTATAATTCCCTTAAAACATTATTGTTCCCCTTAAAACATCTCAAACATGGCCTAAGGTTGGGAAAAATGTTCAGAAGCACATTTTGTGATGCCATCAATCTTTTTGCTTTATGCATATCTGAGCTTACCTTCCATGTGGCGGAGGGGCAGGCTGCCAAGGTGAAGGTTACTTTCTCTGTCACTACATTGAAGGTGACACGAAACATGGTTTATATTCCAGTGGCCTCAGACCCAGGGCAGAAATCTTCAGTGACGGTCACACTGCTCACTTGTGTGCATGCTGCAGGCTTCTGTCACACTGCACTATACATTCAGCTACCCCATAATGTTATGATCAAAGCTGAAGCCTGAAACAGCTGTAAGGGTCCAGCTTTTCCCAGCAGCCCTGCTCCTGTGTGTCAGGACTAATCAGATTAGCAGGTCTTACTTGTCTGAGTTGGGACTAACAGGTTAGCAGAACAGTTTGAGTGGGGGAAGGGAGCAGAAAATAAATCAAATTAGGGCATTTACTAAGCAGCTGAGATTTCCTTCCTGCTTGCCTTTGTCTCTTTACAGGACTCACACAGAGCCAGGACAATGCACGACAAAAATGCAGCTTTGTTTCAGAGTAGCTCTTTGTATAGGAGAATTTCTCTAACTTTGCCTTGATTTGATTCGTTTTTGATTGTCAGCAATCACCAAGAGGAGAGCTCTCCCAGAGCAGCCTGGATGTTGTGCAGATAAACAAGTCTCAGACAGAAAAGGCATGTATTGTGCTTTTTTCATCCCACACAACCACCAAGGCAACACACTGGCTGTGCCAGGGGATCAGTCAAACACTCTGTTCTGCACAGAGCTAGATAACAAGATTCACAGATGGTCTAATCTGAAGACTAGGGCAAAAGGGTGAAAGGGACGGGACAGGACAGGACAGAAAAGGTATGACCTTAGGATCCTCAGCCTGCTTCAGAGTACTTTTTCCACATCTTTTACTGAGACAGATTTACCCTCATGGAAAGGAAAATTCAAAAGAAGAAAGGAAAAAGAGAAATCATGCATGATATCTACAATTAATAGTGTTTGACTGCATGCATAGTCTGTGCTACAGGATGTGGGAGATGCTACACAAGGGAGACGCTTCCCCCATGGGCACAGCAGATGCAGTCATCTCTCCCTGACACCATCACTTCATAGCACCAACATGTAAAGAAGAGACTTAGTTTGGGTAACTTGTCTCTTATCTACATTCATATTTTCAAAAATAGGTCTCTAGTTCATTAGTCACCTAATTTTCTCCCTTGCCAATAGAGAAACACAGGTGTGATCAACTGTGTGAAACTACCTTTTTCTCAGCGTTACTGGAAGGAGGGAGTGTATGTACTGACATTTCAGAATGCTGATGTAACCTGAGATTAATATTGAAAAATGCTACTGGGTTTTGAGACTGAATTCAAAGATGCATTGACTTTCTCCTGCTTGCTCTGTGAGTCTGGTCTGTGACTCTGGACAGGTGTTTGCTCCTGAATGAGGAGGCCACCAAAATGTCCTGAATGTGCTTCCTTCTACTAGTCAGTAACTGTGCTGTGAGTCACCATTTTGCAATACTGGAAAGAGGCCAAACTTTAAACCCTTTCTTCTTGCCAACAAATACCTACTCATCCAAAAGTTGCACTGACATTGGACAGATTAGACTCACCAAGGGGAGTCATAAGTGTATTCACAATCTGACTGGGTAAAAATTCATTTATTCCAATAATCTAAGTCCTGTGGCCAGAAAAAGCCAAGCACTATGCAAGAGGCAAGGAATGCTCCAAACCTATAGATGACAGCATATGGCTGGATTCCTGTACATTAGTGCCTGCACTGGCAAAAATTAAGCCCACAGAGTTTACAGGGGACAAAGCCACAGCACAAAACCATTATTAGAAATCCTAACAAAGGAACCCCATAGCTCAACTCCCAGTACCAGGATCTTTTCCAAGAAGTTCAACAAACCAAACAGCCAGTGTCCAATTATCTTCAACCTGAATTGGATAGAAAAGTAGATTTTCATAGGGGCGTACAAAGGCATATAGATCTGATGCAGATTTTTAAAGGGCAGAACAATATGTGCTGCACTTCAGCCAGGTTTAACTGGACAGACAGAGGTCATCTGTTTCCTGTGATTAGGCCATAGGGAAGCTTTGTTATTTTCATTTAGATAAAATAAGATCAATCTCCCTGTAAATAATATACTGATAGTAACATATTTGTGTGTTTCTAAAGAGACTCATGCACAGTGAAAGGTGTTTCTTTCCACAACTCATTTCTTACTGTCTGCTTTAATTTACTTGTCTATTTAGGTTGTTTTAGGACTATTCAAGCACCAGTTGATGTAGGAGAGGCAAAATAACATGAAGTATCTTCTTTCTATCTTTCCAATTTAGTAAAAGTTATTTTTCTTTTCTTTAAGATGCATGTTTATGGAGAATCTAATGGAGAAAGTTTTCTTTGTGAGAAATGATAGAGTTTCCAAGACTGGAAACTGTTTTCTGTGTGCTAATGATGCTGCTGTTCCTATGTTATATAGTTGCTGCAGAGAGTCAGGCTCAGGTTGAGACAGGTCTTCTGGTAGTTTGTGCCACAATGACAGAGCTCTGGGGATGAAAATCCATAGCATAACTACATGTGTTTTTTTAGCTGACATGATCTTGGGGCCCACTGTGCTGCTGAGCACAGATTGGTGGCTGTTTCTGATTTTAATCAAAGCAACAGCCCCATAATTCCAGAAAATTGTCAATAGTCAGGGTATAAGGTCATTACAGATGCATAGCCACATCTAACTAGTTCCCACTTCCCAAGAAAAAGAATACAGGGCATGTTGAAATGGTTTTTGGAAGAAGAAATCTTTGTGAGATATGGTTACAAAGAAAAAGCAAAAGTATTTATAAAGAGTTTTTGACATGTAACTCATTACCTATAGGACCTATTTTTGTAATCATTTTCCAACCATCTTTTCCTAGATCTCAATCACACAGATTAAATATCAGACACCTTCAATTTCCACCTTAGCACAGCAAGATATCTAGCCCCAGATCATCACTTCTGAAAAGGGCCACTGGACATTGTCATGGTATAAAAAACAAAG
This sequence comes from Melospiza melodia melodia, assembly GCF_035770615.1. NCBI lineage: Eukaryota > Metazoa > Chordata > Aves > Passeriformes > Passerellidae > Melospiza > Melospiza melodia. The sequence continues at coordinate 81,708,069 of NC_086195.1, forward strand.
AGCAAGCCCAAAATATGAGACTCGCAACATATATGCCCAGTCAATAGACCTTTTCTTCCTTTCCACATCACTATCCTTCAGTTCCTCCCTGCTCCTTGCTCTCCTGTTACTTTATTTTATATATATTTTCATATCTAGTTACCATTTGCACTATAAGCTTCCCAGAGCAATGATTTATTGTACATACACACCCAAACTTATGCCTGAGTACTAGCAGAGTGTCATGAGAACAGCTGCATTATAAAGTAAGAAACTCAACACAGAGAAAAGCCAGTGCTGAGATCAATCAGCCTAAACAACTGCCTGAAGGTATTTAGAAAGTTATTCCTCAGACACATTTTCACTGTGTGTCAACCCAAAGACATGCATAATACACATGTTTTCAACAAGTATTTTTTTAATATGCTGGAAACACTGACTTAGCAAATTGTATAGCACGTTCCAATTTGAAACTTTGTGACAAATGGTACTTTATTAATTAAGAATTAATTAAACATTAATTTAAACACTCATTCAAAGTTACTCACACAGAATGCAACACCTTCAAACAATCATCACAGATTTTTAGGCTGCTGTCAGACAAAAAGAGGTGTAAATGGAAGACAGGCCAAAGCAAAATAATACTTTTTCTGCTAGTGCACAGGGTTTTGGTCTAATATGAAGAGCAAACTCATAGAAGGTAGGCTATAAATGTCATGCCTCGTTTTATCGACATGATCATGACACAGTAAAAAATTGCACATCTTCATATTACCTCAGAAAACACTCAACACATGGCCAATGCATTTTGATTGCCAGTCAGTATGGATAAGTTAACTTCAGGTTTTATTTATCCTTATGGACATTGCCATTAGCTCTCACGTATTTCACAGGTCTGTTAGTCTAATGTTTTGGAGCTGCAACCTAATGGAAAATGACAGGTTCTACACTCTCTGTGGAAAAATGAATGGGTAAACCTCCCTCAACAGATTTCCTATCTCTTTGGATCTTAAACCCTGTAAAATCAGTTTTGATTCTACAACACAGTGAATCAGAAAAAGATGCAGATCCTGAATGAGAATCTGCTCTTTGGCTTGACTTCCAAGGAGGACAGTGTGTTTGCTCTATTATTCTATTGGTTGCTCTGCTGTGCTAGGAGTTCCTGCTTTGAGGGAAAGGCTTTTTGAATTCAATAGCTCCTTCTGGTGGTGTGAAAGAAAATGCTTCATTACAGTCAGCTCACAGTAATGCAGGATCAATGCACGATTCATTGAATAAATCATAGGTACCAGCAACAGCTAGAAGTTATGCCATAAGTAAAACAGACATTGAATTTATGATTCAAGAAATATGTCATGCCAAATATATTCTTCATAACTGTTGTAAAGGAGACAAGGTTTCTAGGAAATCCTCCTTTTCTCCCATTCCACCACAAAATTGCTGCAAATTTTCTTCCATATGGTAACCAAGGAAACTCGAAGAAAGGTGATAGAATGCAAAGTGGCAGGAGTCACAATTCTGGGCTACTGGCTCAGCAAGTTTAAGAGAAGTCCTTAATGAAGGCACATCTTGGAGCCAGTCATTCTAATTTTGAACCAATGATCAACTTTAAAGACAGGGATTTGATCCAAACCTTGCTTGAGCAATAGGAATATGCATGTGGTCAGGCTCAAGGACACCGCATTCAAGAGGGAAAAGTGCATTGAAAAGTCTCTGATCAACAGACTTTGAGATACTCAAGACCTTTTCATTGTTTTCTTTTCCCCTTCAGAATGTCCAGTGTTAAGATAGATACTATCTTCTTCTAAGCTCACCTCTGAAAGTGTAACAGCCAGAGAGCATTCGCAAGGAATGCGCTCTGTCCTAGGCAGTCTCCTAACATTGCGTCATTCCCCAGCTGTACAAACAAGACATTGTCTTGGGAGTTAAAAGCAGCACTCCCAGCCTTGGCTCTAAACGATGCATTGTTCTTAATTAACAAAATTCACTGGCAGGGTGCTACAATGTATTTCCTATCTGATGGTCCTTTTAAGACTTACCTAGTGAGATATTCATGGTTGCTGTCAGAGAAGACCTTTCACATCCTATCACCAGTGCAGTACTCTGGATAACTCCACTCAGGTAGACCTCTGTTGCCTTTGAGTCTGCTTAAGTGAAGCACCATGCAGAGCTTCAAGTTAAACCAACGTTATTAAAAGATATAACTGAGTTACCATCTGCCCACTCTTTCACTAAATTTGATACTTGGCAAAATCCAAGATTTTATAAAAATAATAAGACATGTGTTTAAATGAACTTTAATATCACAACACATATCTTTCTAATACAATTTCATGTAAAATATTTACAATCCAGATTTTATTCAAAGCCAATACAGTATAAACTAAAGTGAAATCAATCTATTTTTGCTCAAATACATAGTAAAAAACAGTACTAATGACAAAAAGAAAACCCAAAAATCAGATTCTAAACAATAAAATCAATATTTGTTATCTATATATCTTTGTAGTCAAGAGCTTTCATTGATGTCAGTGTGAATTTTAGAAAATGGCCTGATTGGCACCATCACTGAGTTACAAAAGGAAACCTAATCTCACACATTAAAAAGGGATTATTTTTTAGCTTGATATTTGGTCTAGAGCCTACTCAGAATGCTGGGGGAAAATTGGTTTGGAGTTGGCTGCTGGCACTCTACTACCAAGTGATTCAAACTCTTCCGAATGTTTCAGCGTGAGCTGTTATTCAGTACAAAGGGCGCTTCACATTATACCATCAGCAGGAATGTTCCTGGACAGGGGCACTAGAAAGAAAAGGACAGAGAAGCCATCTCTGGGAGAGCCAGGGAATGGTTCTGTGCCAGGGCGTATCTTCTCCCTTCCTCGATGGCACATTGTATCTCTGGGACACTGGAAGACATGAGAGGGAGATTTTGAAGGAAAAATCTTGCAGGCAGAGTGCCTTGTGCGAGTTAGGACGTACTTTATGGACACAGAACTGTGCAGCTCTAAGTGAGAGTCTTGTGAAAGTGGAAGAGTTAGAGGAAGGAAAAAGTGTGTCAGGATTCCATGTAAATAACTGCAGAGCTTTAGCTGAGGGATGAGCATGTCAAACTAGATTCTCTGTTTACTGTGCACATTTTCAATTGGCTCTTACCTAACTTTTAATTATAATGTGTATGAAAGTAGTACATGAAGCCCTGGGGAACAATTAGGGACCCATCCCTCTCCATTAGAGACTGTACATCCACAGAGCAAGAGAAATCTGTCTCCAGCAGCTTTCAGTGAATAAACACATAAAACTAAAACCGACCAGAATACCAAAGGCCTGAGTCTGCAGTAACTGTAAGAATACAGAAACAGACACTGGAATTGAAACCAAAGATCTGCCTAGCCAGCCTTTAGATTTTTAGGATAGCCTTTGCCGGACACTTTGGAAAAAGTAAAGATGTGGGCAAGTTTACCATAGTTTTTTCACACAAAGCCAAAGTGTCTTTGTATTTGGCAATATTGGATGGACCTTCTGACTTTGTCTGTTTCATAATGCCATTGACATTTGTGGGTGCTACAGCGTCTGTGTAGTAACAAGTTCTGTAATTGTACTCAGCTTGAATATTTTCTTGTCTGCATACCTGGTAATTTCATTGGACACTTAATCATGTTTGTCTATTCCACCTCCACAGGACATTCGTAACTCCATACATTACTGTCACTCCCTCACTCTGTTTATTCATTTCCAGCCTAAAGAGAAAAATGAATTGAATGCATTTTTCTCATAGAGACACTATCTTGATGCACATCTAATGACACAGAGGTCTGGAGCTAAAGGGACATTCAGTGGGCCATTTCTTCAGTAAGGTGAGAGGTTATTTGCTCTCTCCTGATTATCCCAAACTATTCCAAGAGCAGTGGCCAAGCCTGAGACTGCTGGGTTTTGTTGCCCCCACTGGGATACCCTACTCCTTTTAATTTGTTATTGAAAGATGTTTAATTGGTGTCAATGACATAATTATTGTCTGATCCATCAGGTAATAAATCCAGATTATACTTACCTCTCTATCATGAAAACTGACCATTTATTCATAACTCTTTAATTCCTTAATCAGTTATTTAACCACTTTGGTCCTTAAAGAGCTTCTGGTAGGAAAGGAAAATATCAAGTGACTTTTTGAAAAGTATGTTTAACTAATCAAATCATTCTTTTTCATGCAGTCATTGACTCCAGTGCCATGCTATATTTATGAAGTCTGATTTCCCACTATAAATCTACCGCAGCACTTTTCTCCTATACTGAATTTACTTGTCTGTCCACCAAAGGCACACCAGAGTGCAGGGGCAAAAAATAAAATTCTGTTTAAGAAGATCATAAAAAAACAGTTACCTATATAAAAAACAAACATGTATGACAATTCAAATGAGAGGAAACAAGCCATATGTTAACTGGGAAGCTGTTAAAGTGAGCTCAGTAACAACACACATCAGACTATGGTTTTGTTCCTCTCCCTACTGCTGACCTGGTAGAGGAGCTAAAATAAGCCATTTTGCAACTTTGTATTTCCCTCCCACTTCTTTCGGAAACTTTTTTAGAGGTTAGGATTCTTTCTTGTGCAATGCCTTTCTGCTGTCATGCTATGATGTTTAACTCAAGGCCATGAGCTTCAACAGACTGAGCAGAAAGTCTCCTGTTCATGTATATCCAAAAGTAGGTCCATGAGCCATGCTGTCATATTGCTGAAGGGAGAGAGACCCAGTGAGAAAAAAGGATTTGGTGAGGTGTAGACTTGTGCTTTTTGACAGACCGACTTGCCTGTGGCCATAGAGGAAGTTTGTAGCAGCTATAGAAGGGAATCCAGACACCTTCCACCGCTCAGCTGAGTTCCTTGCCCGCAAGGCGTTATTCCTTCCCTGCACAGCATGTGCAAGAGGGAGCCTGTGTGTCAAAACATCTCTATTCTGCAACCAGACATCTGGTGTAATGTTCTTAGAAGGTTAATAATGCCACTACCAGCAGAATTAAGTAAATGACAGTATATATGTTAGAAAGATGACTATGACCCTATGGAGAATTAATATGTCAAAGCACATTTATTTCATATCAGCTGAACTATAATCAACAAAAATGTTAACTCTAATTTGAACAAGTTATTTCTATAACTTTGGAAAGGGTTTTTATCCTGTTTGTTCTATCACTTTTTCCACTGTCAGTGGTAGAAAAGGGTCTCTGGAAAAAAATTTCAGTCAAAAAACCATTAGGAATTCTAAACTCCTTTAAAAAGAAATAAACAAAAAAAAAAAAGTATGTAATTTCCTAAAACCTGATAACATTTTAAATGTGTTAAGTATTATCAGGCACTGGGCCCTGGGATATGACTATGGTTTGTTCCAGCTCAAGGACCAAGTCTGGGGTATACAATTGTTTATTACAAAAGTGTTAAAGTAGGCACTAGGCACAAGAAGTTTGTATATAGAATTGCCAAAACTGTGCAACTGAATGGCTTGGGATTGTTAATTGATAAGCAGATAAGTAATGGACTAATGATCAAGACGTCTGCAGGCCATCAAAGAACTACCAGAAGTTTACACAAGATACCTTTAGTGTGGCTTATCTCATCCATTAAAGTGTAAGTACGATAAGGGCAACAGACCAGAAAACATATTAGAGTTCGGGTGCATAGTTAGTACATGGATAAAAATGTACCACTAAAAATATACAACACACATATGTCATCAGGTAAATGATGATCTGCCTAAATTATTTACAGAGAAGAAATCTGTCTCATGGTTTTCCAGATGTCCCTGGGAACAATTTGATCAGCAAAAGAAAGTTGTCTTTGCTACTTACAGGCTGAATAAAAGAACCTGAGTGGTTGCATCAGTCCCCAGACTACTACAAATTCTGAGACAGGATACAAGTATACAAGATTCTGGTAGCAAATTATTGCCCATCCCTAGTGTAGAACCCCTTTGCTGGAAATGCTGAAGTGCCTGGAGTAGCCTGAACCATCCTCCAAAACTACAAAGACTGGGAATGAAAATCCAGTCATTATAGTTTCAACTTTACTGTTGATAAATCGATACCTGGAAATGGAGAATTGAGGTGATTATCTGCAAGAGCTGCTGTTGCTTTTGGTCAAAGGCGTGCACAGTGTCCTCTGTGTTAGCAACAGATAGGAAATGTGTAGGTGGGAAAGCCTTTATTGCTGTGTAATAAGATAGTGACTGTTGTCAAAGAGTTCACTGCCCAGATATTTGGATAAACAGAGCAACATGCAAACCATGTTAAATCTTATTTTTAATTTCCTACTCATTTCTCGGCCCAGTCTGACCCAAATTTTCTTCCATTCTGCTTCACCCTTTCCATGCTGTTCTTTGCTAATGTATACTGGGCCATCTCTCCAGGCCTCATTTACACCCCCAGCTAATTTGCCTTGTGTCTCATCCTTCTCCCTGTTTTTCTGCCTGTTTCTTCCATCTTCTCATTTTTCTTTCCTGCACACATTTTTCAGCATCAGCATGATGTTGGAAGGATCTCATCTTCACTTTTCTTATAAGCCAGAAAAACTCCTCTCTGCCAGCTCAATTCACTTTTTATCCTCATCAGAAACATTTCCTGTCTTGTGCCTCTTGCCATTCCTGCAGTGGTTGCATAACTACTCTTACTAGAGACAAGAAGACAGGGCTTGACTTAAAGATGATGTCCTAAATACAGCTGCACCAAACGTGGATACATGTGCTATTTTCATCCCCACTGTGCAGCTCAGTCTCACAAGGCACAAACATAAATACACTCTCAACATTAAAGATCCTCTGATACTCTCTGCTGCTGTTACATTTGCTCTCACCAGCTGTGCATAGCAGTTATCTCTAGATCTCTCTCCTGTACTGTGCAATTCCACATACATCAGTAGCTTTCCCAGCTCTCACTCCAGAGCACAAAATCTCACATGTACCTCTGCTGTGATGAAGTAAAATCACATGCCGGGGCTTAGAAGTTTCAGGCAGGGCAAGATACAATAAAGACAAAACTCATATGGCTTACAGTTGGGCCAAATTAGTTTTGGAAGACCTCACTCTGCAGTCTTGCACAAAGAAAGTCACTGAGCTGGTGAAAGAATTCCTGTCACAGAACCTAACTCTGTGAAGACATTCCTGGTACAAGACAGTGAAACTATTTAGTACATCTGCTGGATGTGAGAGACATGCCCTTCTTCCCTCCACCAGTAGACGTTTTGTACTGTTGTTTCCCCGAGCTTGTTTAAGTCATCAGTACAGACATATGATGTCTGTATTGTTCTACCAACCACTGTGTTCTTTGTCTTCATTACAAGAGGCAAGCTTAAGAAAGAAATTTGATAGAAAGGTTTATTACAATCCTACAGAGACAGAGCGCAGAATTCCCAAACCTGCTTAAGCCATTCCCTGTATGATTTAAATCAGACTGATCTATCTTGTTCTTGGTTTTGTAATTCTTCAAGGAGCATGGTAAGAATGTTGAGAACATTTTGGCAGCCTGTAGCCTGCTCTGAATCAGGCTGAGAATTTCGCCTGCTGTTGCCCACTATTGTAACTTTCCCAGAAATTTTCACACCTCTATTTCTTTGCAAAGGCAAACCAGCTGCACTACAACTCTCCACTCTGCCGTCAGCTGGTAAGAATACCCTGTTTGTCCTTATGTCAATACACAGTTCTTGAAACCTCCTTGTCATGATAATAAAGCAATATATTCAAGACCAACGAGTCAGCCTTGAAAACTTGCAAGCAAAGCTGTGAGTTTGGCATGTGAACTGGTCTGTGAGAATGCTGAACTGCCTAAGCAAAAGCCAGCCCTGCAGCATCACAGTTCCTGCTGCCTCCACCTGCAGGACAGACAAAGAATCCTTCAGACACTCCTGTTGCTGTAAAGACACGACATCCTGGGTTTCTTGGACCTCACTGTAGGACAGAAATACAAAGACGTCTGCCGAGTGATTTCTGTGCCTGTTGGAGGCATTGAATACAGCACCACATCTCTCAATTCATTTACTCTTTTATCAGACCACAGCTTCCCTTCAAGTGAACTCCAAAAAATTACTGTTTCAAATGCAAGGTTCTGAACATATTTAATCTGTCCAAAATATAAACTTCCTTTAACTGATGAGTTATTACTTGCTTAGGAAACATCCCCTGCACCTCCATAGAAATATATTTAGTTATAACCCTACAGCTTAAAAAGCAAGCACTAGCTGCAGGATTTTGAGGTATTGGTTAGGTTGTCAATTTGTTTATATGAGAATTTATTGATTCAAAAATCCTGTAATCTGAAAAAGCCTCAAAAGCCTTGGATTACCCAGTAGCTTCCCAGTAATTAAGATCTCTGTGTAATGCTGTAATTTTGCAGTGTGAGAAACACCGTTTCAGTTTCTAACTGATCTGCATCAAATTAATTTTTAAAGTTGTTGAATTATGCTAACAAGATCACAATAATTAAAAGAGCTTCAGGGGGAAGTGGATAGAGTTGGGAGTTAGAACTGCCATCCCTGTGAGAGAAAAGATTTGTGCTTCCTCTTGAGTTACTCTAAGCTAGCAATACAAATCCTCAGAGCTCACATTAATGCAAGCCTGACTGACAACCTACCATTCAGAGCAACCATCTCAGATTTCTGCAATTAGCATGTGCTCTAAAATTTCTGATTCTTTAGGCTTGGTCTCTAATTTACATTTTGAAAAGGCTCTTAAGAATGAAGATGCCAAGACTGAGCAAATTCACTGCTCTTGAGACACATTCTGCATATCTGCAAGCTCAGTAAAAATGTGTTTCTGTTAAAATCAACAGGATAAGTATCATGGGAAAAAAAATGATTCTTCTTACCAAGCTGGGAGTACTGAAGGCTTTAATGGAGAAACTCTGGAAAGACACAAAAGAAACTAGTCAATGTACTGCAATGGGGACAGTGTATTAAATAATGCAGAAAGTTGCAGGCAGCACTTGCTAATCCCTGAAAATCTCTTCATGGCCTTAATAGCAGCTTTTTATATGGAAAACTGTATATTCAAGAGGTCTACATACAACTTAATAGCAGAAAAAAGAGAAAGCAGGGATATATTAGACATATCATCCCATCTGCTCCTAGTGACTGATTTTTCTCTTTGTCAAGGATTGCTTTAGAAGACCCAAAAAATCAGATTACTTATTACTTATCCAGAGAGATTATTTCACATTTTAAGAACGTTTTCCTGAAGAATAGGAGGCTTGAAAATCAATGAGATACAATCTGTAAGCATGAGTGCCTGAATAGGTCCCATATCAGAATGCTGGAGCCAGCACACAATGGGTAAAACAATATTGCCAAGATCAGTTACTGCCATTTTCATCATGGATTAGGCAAATGTCACACACCTGAAGTTTCAGAAATTGTGTTCTAGTTTGTATCTAAGATACAATTTGTTTTATGTCAGGTTCTCAACAAATAAAGACATTTTTTCTAGGCCATTCATAATAATGATATCTTCATTGTGCGAGTTTAGGTCATTAATTCTACTATTTTAAACTATCCATTTATGCTGGATGACTTGGGGATTTTGGGTGCTTTTTAAAAAATGAATGAAAAAAATAATGGGCCATTTAAGTGCATTTTTGCAAAACAATGATATTACCTATTCTCTTACTTCTAACTCAAAAAAGCCATCAAGAATTTAACTATGTCTGAGTGAAAAATATTTGATAGTGTGTAGATGTTCACTACTCTGACATTTGCTTTGCTGTATCTGATAATAAATTAAAAAGCTCGCATTTATTATTAGTCTAGATGAATGCATTAACAGAATAGCATTTTCCCCATTCTGAAAATAATCTAAAATATTTACTTTTATTGCTTTCTTCTTCCTCCTCTCCTTTGCAAGAAGCTTACATTTTAACTCTCTGACTGTAGCACCTTCAAAACTGCACAGCATGCACAGTACCAGAAAGTGAAGGGGCCTGATTTTGGTCAAAGCCAGCTCCCACTTTCAGCACACCAAGTGGAGACAGCAGAGGAATAATGCCTGATAAGCACTGTGGATGAAGATGTCCAGGCTTGGGAGGGGGGCTGGAGAGCTTAGTTGCAGGAATGCAAGCTGAGTCTCACCAGCTGCCCTGCAGACAGGGAGCCTTGTCCCATTCCATTCACTGGTACAGATGTTGCCATCAGACCAATAAGCCCCGAGTTATGAACAGCACCTCTCAGCTAAATTTACACTTGTGCTAACTAAAGAACCACAGCAGGATTTTTATCTCCAGGCTTTAACTCAGCACTATGCTAATTAACATTGATTTTTATCCCACATAGTGAAAATTAAGAAAATAACTTAAGAATATTGATTATGCCTTGGAGCTTTAATGAAGAAGGCATGAAAATCATCTGATACATCTAAATACAGCTTCTGCAGTTCAGGGAAAGTCTCCGTGAGTACAGTATAGGATCTCAGCTAGTCTGCCACTTTATTTTTGCAGTTTTAATAATTTTGACATTAACACCACATTACCATTAAGGACTATACAAACCTTATATATGGTTTAGAATTATAAATACAGAAGATCTTAATCAGAAATTATAATTTCACTCTAATTGCTGAATCTTCTTTAGGTTAAAGCTATCACATAGATCACTGAACATTAAAACTGATGAACAGTTTTTATTCTTTTGTGTCACTATAGTTAATTTCTAGTGAAGGAACAATAGCAGAGCTGTTCTTCACTCCTATCTATGGCTCCCTGCCTGTGACCCAGCAGCCCAGCTTATCTGTGCCAGTCACAGGCAGACTGGATTGAAACAGACACCAATAAACAATGGAACCAGCAAAGCCAAGGGAGGGCAGAAGGAGGAAGAGAGAAAGCAATAGTTGGTTTCTATCAAGTCACTCATGAGTTTGAATAATTAAGGCTAATTCACCACAAGCCAAACTTGATGCTCTCTGCACTGCAACCTCCCAGCTGCCATATCAGGTCTACACACAAGCTACTTTTTGGTGTTTAAGAAAAAATAAAGCCACTGAAACAAGACTCAGAGAGCAAAAGTGTGGTCTCAGTAATTTCAGTTGGCATACACCATTTTTTTTGAACCAATGATGCTTTGTATTCGTAATACAACCTTCCTGTAGTTTGCAATGGTCTGAGGATATAAACGAGACTGTGTATAAATGCAACTGATTGCCAAAGCTGAAAAAACTTAGGAACTCTCAAGCACATAAGCCTTTTGTCAGTTCTAAATCTCCAAGCAAAACCAAGACCATGAATCATTGCACTGACTTTAGTGTAATTGAATTGCTACAGTTGGTAGCAAGGGAACCGAAGAGAACTTTAGCAGAAACACAGTGATGATATTTTATGCTCTGTGGGAACAGAAATCAGTAATTACTGCTTACAGAACAGTGAGTTCTTAGAAGAGGATATTGGATTAGTTTTTCTACTGAGTCCATGAGTTTTACTATACACTAAAGTTGTGAATTTTAGTTCCCCAGCTAATCTCTCAATTTCATACCTCTCTTAAGTTTGAGAGATCAAACTGTCTTTTCTTATATATATATTTCCATACATTTCACTGAAGATTTCTGGGGCTTTTTTATCATTTAGCTATGTGAATTAATTCTGCTGCTTATTTCTTGTTTCATTTAATTTATACAATCTTAATTTGGCACTCTGGATAAGGTATATCATCATGTCCTGGAACAGAAGATCCATACATGCAGGGCTGGGAAGAGAGCTGATGGGAAGATCTGTTGCAAGGCACAGTCACCTTCCAAGGGAGTGTTGGCTAACAGTAAGATGGGATGTCGTCCTGTACATAATATTATCTAATGATCTTGGGTTCAGATCTCTTATTGCAGTGAGGAGGTATTTTTTTTTAATACTCAGCATACCTTATAACCTGCCAATGAGCTGAAAGAATTAGAGTTACTGTAGCAGTACTAATCTATTTCCACAGTAATTCTGAAGCTGATCTGACAGGCACTAGAACTAAGCAAGCATGCACTTGCTTTATTAGACTTTAAAGAAGTTGAATTTAACACTCTTGTGAGCTTTTCTGATACGAAAAGTATTTAATCACAAGAAGGGAGATAGAAAAGTGCTAACAAGTTTAAAGGATGCCATTTAAAATGTACCAACTTGTATTTATCTGTGGTGTACAAGGTGCATGAGCTGTGGAAAGAGCACCACCACCCTTCTTAGTACATTCTTTTTTATAAAATCAAAATTCCTAGAGGCAAGTGATTGTGACACTCCACATTATGCCCTATGGTTTTCTTCATTAACAACAGGTGTGGTGTGTGTAGGTAATGCTCCATGCTCCCATTCCTGCAATGGATTTTTCTTTTGCAAGCATGATCTGCTTTGCCACATTGCAGAGTGGGCAAGAGGGGGCAGCCACAAATGAACTCCGGTCACATCCACTCACATCAAACTGCTCCCATGACCTTGACTGACCCCAATGGGCTCTGCAAGCTAGAGAACACTTATGTAACAAGCTGAGCCGGCAGTCCCCCACCAATAATGTGTGAAATAAATCACCAAGTGCTTTGCAGCACTAGGCATATTTTCCAAGCTAACATATAGCTAGATGCAGCTTTTAAAAGACAAGCAGTTTTCCTGAATGTCCTATGACACGGCATGCCCAGCTCCTCCCTGGAGAAGGATGAGGAATGTGCTGCCTTTTCCCCAAGCCTCCCACCCTGGAGATCTGTCAGGTCCCTTCCTGAGGTCAGGGGAGGGAGGATGCAGCTCACAGCTTTGAAGGAGTGGGGTCAGCAGGCAGCAGGCTCCCTGCTCCCACCCCTATCACCCTGACCTTCTGTGCCAGTGGTGTGCAGGCTCTGGAGAGGAGCTCAACACTCCTCTCTCATCCCTGTGCCTGTGTGAGGCATGACATTGGGCAGAAAATGTGCCAAAATAGTATTTGCATAAAATTTTTAGAAACCAAAAGCTTTGAATAAGGTATGTAATAATCTAAATTAATTTTGTTCAACCAATTGTAAACTAGTCTATCTTAAGCACATTACTGCCAGTTTTGTATTTCAAATTAGCCAGGATGCTAGAGACTGGATGAGAAACTTCTAGTGCTGGAGCACACCTCTGTGGTATGCAATATAGCAGCTGTAGGTGATACAAAACCTCCATTCAGGGCAACACCTGAGGATTATACAAAAATTAAGTGCATAAATGCAATCCAGAAGTGTGTGCATGAACTAGCACCACTCAGTGGGGCTCATGGCACTGAAAATTCTTCTGGAGCAGCAGGGGGGCAAACAAAATGTGTTGTACTGCTCAGGTATAAACTTGATGGTCTGGAGATGATCAGTACATGTGTCTTTGTTTTCTTTCACAATATGTGCTTCTATCAGCACATATTAGTCTGTCTTAGGTTTAAAATCCTTGAGGAAAGGACAATCAGATTTTAGTCAGGTAAGAATGAACATTATTTCTCTGAATTTCCCTCTTTTTTTCCCCCTTTAAAAATACTTATAAATTTTTTTTCTAAAGGTACTTTTAATTAAGATTACTTATAAATCTGCTTCTATCTCTGTAATAAACTGACAAAATATCTTTCAGTTACTTGTTTTTGAAACTTCAGCACTAAAACAATACAACTTTTTTTCCCTGAATTTTCAATACAGATTCAAAAGGTAAAAAACACAGCTGAACACACAATCTCTAAATTGTTTATGATCTGCCCCAAAGGCTTAAATCTTCCTATCTAAACAGTTGAGACCAAAGGAGTTGTCTCGAGGCAAATGAAAATAAAAATTTGTTTTTCAAGTACTTATGGGGAAAAAAATCTTCCATTTGTCTCTAGTTAGTATACTGTGTAGTCACTGCCCAAGATAAACCAGGAGAACTCAAAGAAAATTATCACAATTTTATTTGCAAGAAAAATCTCCAGTGCAATTGTTTTTGTCCACTTGGCAATTTCTAAATTACTTTTATATAATGCATGAGAGTGTAAGAAAGAAAAACATTGCAATGTTAGACTCTAAGACAGTGAGTGAAAATGTCACCTGACTTTCACCCTCTCTGCAATCAGAAGAAAAAAGCCACCCTTAAGTTTCTCCTCCTCCTTTGAAATTCAGGAAAGGCATCAACATCTAGCCCACAAATGCCAAGATATGTAATATTTACACAGAAGAACTTCTCATGGCACCTGAAGGGAAATGGAAACTGAAGTTTTCATTGCCTTATCAAATAATTACTGCAAAATATAATTTTCCAGCCAAATGAAAAGAGGTAGAAGGCAGTAAAAACTCAGAATTATTCTCTGCATTTGCAGAAACCAGTAGCAAAACTTCCATTGATTCAAGTAGTCATGATTTCACTAGGAAAGAAAGGAATGTAGAGTTGGGGGAGGAGCTTTCGCCTTTTGAATTTTTGCTAGATAATTAGTTAAGCTTCAACAATTTTCAATACAGGTCAAAATTGCTTCAAAGTGCTACACTCACGTGATCAGTGTCTTTTGCAGATAGTGCAGCACCACAGGGAATAGCCAACATAATTATGTGGCACAGTTTGGATCGAATTAATAGTTCTGAGAGTTCAGGTTAAGAGAGATTAGACTTCCAAATTGTGTAGATGAGGAGCCTAGAAATGCCTCTTTTTGTCTTAGCCTTTTGTAAAACAAAATAATGACCCATAAAATTATTTTTGCTCATAGAGGGCTGCATGCTTCCCAGCACTGCTTGGAGTTAAGTGCTCTCTGACTAACACTGCTCTGAGACATTTCAATTTGAGTAGCAAAGGCCAGAGGAGCTCTCACATGAACATCCTTTACCCTACAGAAGTTTCCTCCACTTGGCTGCAGCCGCTGCAGTGGCACAAACAACACTTTTACCACAGGCAAGAGCAATGAAGCTGGCAGCTAGAACTGATGTCTGTGATACTGCCTATCTGGGAGGCTTTTCCAGGGCTTCAGTGTTTGCCAGCTGGTCAGCTGCTGAGGCAGAGAGCTCCCACACAGGAGGCCTGTCCTCAGCTGAAATTTTTGGTGGGAAGTTTTAATCAAAACAGCTCATTTTTTTCATTTTTTTTCTTTTTTTTAAGAATCTCTAGTAGCTCTTTTTCTGAGACACAGATATGAAATTCGGGGTTGGTGGATTGTCTGGCCCCAGGCGCAGGATTTTGTGATTGTACAGAAGGGAGGACACCCTTTCCTGTATTCTTACAACTCATTTTTATTGAAGAACTGGGAAAAGCTGGATTTGAGCATAGAGTGATGAGAAAACAAGGAGTTACAGGAACAAAATAAAATAACTGGGTGAAGGTGGCAGAGGGATTTAAACACCCAAAGAATAAAAGGACCTATTTGCCCAGAATGGAAAGACTTAAGAAGGGGAAAAAAAAAAAAAGGAGAAAAGCCCAAGGTGAAAACATCTGTAACAACCAGAAAGCTCCAAATTATAGGACTTGGAACTGATACTAGATTTCCCTACCAGTAGTACAATGGTTTTAGACATTATTAAGCATCCCATATTTTAAAAGCTGTTCAACAAGGAGTAGCAACATATTACCAGTATCATTTACTCCATAAACTCTGCATATGGAGGTCTGTGCACATGTTTTCAGAATCAAAGTTTAAATCACAAAGAAAACTCAATAGAATTTCACTACATCTCTGAAGAATAAACTAACAAAAAAAAAAAAAACATAGCAAAGAGATACTTTTTAAAAGCTGATATATGAGGAATCAAATAGTAACCATGCAACCTTGTTCTGGCACAGCAGATTCCTGAGGTGTACTGCTGCTTGAGCATTGAATTGTCTTCACAGTGGAAGGGAAGGCCAAGCCCAGCCTCTGGGATGATTCCTTTCTACCACACTAACATCACTGACACAACTCCTCAGTCTTCTTTCCCTGAACTGAAGACTTTTACCTGTGTATTTTACCAAAGAAACTAGGGAACTTTCTGTAAGGCTTTTTTCTTTCTTTTCTTCCTATTATGTATTTAAGGCTATTAGTTCAAATTTTAAACACCACTTAAATTCTCAAAGATTCTCTGATTTCCTCCCAGATATTATCCATTCCCATCTGCCCTTTGAGGTACCTTGTTTTCCTAGCAGCCTACATTTTTATTGATGAAATCACTGTGTCACTGGCACATCTGCTGACAAATATATACCATATGCTTCTCTTTCTCCCCAAGCAAAACAGTTACCTGAGTTTGAGCTGTGAAGTTACATAGTGCAGTATAATTTCATGAGTCTTTTGCATCAGGAAAATGTTGTTTATAACTGCTTTTCTTACAGAATCTAGTAATTATCCTAATAGGCCTGTTTCTATCAGTAAATTAAATCCAGTGAAAACATACAGTACATGCATGACTAGAGAGCTCTTAATTAATTTTCAGATCATTAAACCCCTTTCAGCTGATGATTAACCCAATTTTGGGATTCATACGGACAGTGTAACAAAATATGCCAGAAGGTAACAAAAACATTATGAATATTCATTCTTAAATTGTTCAGCACAGATCGCTACAGAGGCCAGGAGACATCCCACACTGTCAGTCATGGGGACTTGTATTATCAAGCTTGATGAAAAGATACCTTTTAGACAATACTAAAACCAGCCTTTTATAGGGGAAAAACAATTTTGGTGTTATTCATACCAGTTTCTAGTTTCTTATACAGAAGCTTTTTTTATGTTAAATGTGTACTTTTTTTTCTAAGTTTATTAAATCTAATTTGGTTCTGATGCCAACCAGCACAGTGTAATTAGTGAGTATAATTTTAATATACAGACATTGTAACAGATGGTACACTCAGGATCTCTACTTTGAACTAGCAGAAACTATTTAATTAAAGTGTGATTTCATTCAAAACAACCCAGCTCTGGCATAATAAATCTTATTCTTGAATGGGAAGTTGATGAATAGGACACATGTACGTCACCAATAGTATTTCAACATCTTTATAGCAATTTGTCTTAAAATCTTATATCTGAAGCAAACTAAAAATTAATATTTCACCAAGATACACATTTTCTCCATAAGATAAGAAAAACATGAAAATATATTCAGTTCTATTCAGGATCCACAATACAGGCTAATGAAATTCAGTCCAATAATAGGGTCACTAATGCAAGCAACCTCCTTTCCTGCAGCCTCTGTGTCTACTCAAAGCACAGTTCTGTCATCCCTGAATAAGGCACATAAATAGAGTAGAGAAAATATGAGAATAAGACCAATAAAGTCAGGTTTCAGTTGCCTCTGAAATAATTTTTACAATTCCCACTGTGCCTTTTTAATTTTGTTGGTTTTTTTTTTTTTTTTTTAATTAACAGCACTGAAACAAAGAAGCACTAAAATCATTGAAGTTCTCATGGAGTTCTCCTCCTAAGGAGGGATAAATTTCCTGATCTGATAGCCTGAAAGCATCACTCCAGACCTAAACTAATTTCAAATTAGTGAGGAAATTACTGCTGTTTCCAGGGAAAAACAATGAGGCACAAGTTCTCTACTGCACAACAAAGTTACTGTAAGAGGCAGCAAAAGCAGAACTCAAGTGCAGATCTTGCAGTTCTATTGAAGCAAGGTATACCAATATTCTCTCCCCTAAAAAAGAGCAGTTTGGTTAATTAGTTAATAGGAAAGCTCTGCTAATGTATAATGGGTATTGCTTTTCACAAGAAGCCTTGTCTAAGTCAATACCAGGTAGCTAAGAAGCTGGATGTACAGGATTTCCTTTGACCAGAAACAATGTGTTTGACATATGAGATCTTCCTAGGGGATGTCCATGTGATTTCAACTTCCCTAACTTCTCTAAATGAATGGGAAAAAAAACCAAAAAAACAAATCACAACCCATCAAAACTACTCTCAAAAGGAACTCCAGGCTATTATTAGTACCATGTTTAATTGCTGTCAAAGCAATACTTCAGCAACTGTTGAGTAGCAGCATACAACCAACCAACTGTAATTTGGTAATTAGAGAGACATGGTTATCCAAGAGTTAATCAGCTATCCTGATGTGGCTATGCTGCTCTTTTCCACAGAGAAGTGCTCCTTCCCAGCACATGGCCAGGTAGTGTGGGAAAGCTCCCTCTTTGTTTCCATCAAAATCTTCTCTTCTGACAAGTGGAGGATAGTTCCAGCATTTCTAATTTGAGCATTGAATTGTCTTCACCTTATTTGAACCTGATTTTCTTTTTGTTTCAACATTATTTTCACTGCTCGCTTCCTCTGAGGATCAGTTTGACTAGGAAGATCCATATGCCCATATGCCAGGGTTTAACAGCTAAATGGAGTGGGAAAATCTTCAATTAGCTGAAAGTGATTTCAGCTGGGCAGGCTAAGAAATGTCTATAGACTGAAAAGCTGCAAAAGCTAATCTATCAGTCATTATGTTTTCTAATTATTAAATTTGAGCTGAACATCAAATATCTTGTACCATTAATTAAAAAATAAAACCAAACAAAACAACCAACCAAAAAAACAAAAACCACCAAATCCATGAGTAATAAAGGCAATTATTCAAATATTGAAATTGTTTTGGATAATAGATGCCCCAGTCTTGTAGACAATGGTAATGCATCACTGCACTAAATCATACAAACTGTCCAGCTTCAAATAACTGCTTGCATTTTGGGTGTATTTAAAGAAACACTCTTATTCTCAGTGATCACTTACAAGCAGTTTCACAAGCAGCCTTTGCAAACTTACCTTGGCATTATTGGAAAAATTGCAGAGAACAGAGAAGGGAATTTTTTAAAATACATTTAGATGAACAATTAACTGATAGCCTTTTCCAAAACACCAACAATCCTCCTCAGTATGGTTTATCATTATTTCTACTGCAGTAGTGTTTAGAGCTTTAGTCAGGCACAGATCCCTTTGTGCTAGATGCTGTACAGGAATAAAAAGAGAATGCTTGTCTTGAAGATCTTACAGCCAAGCATGTGGTTATTTGCTAGACAATGCATTTTAGACCATAATTGCCTCATTTGTTTCAACCCTGTTCATCTCTCATCTTTCTTAATGGAATCAAGGCATTGACATCACAGTTGCTGGGTACAGAGTGTGGATTTATATGTGACCATATGCACAGTTATAATGAGAGGGTTGCAGTTATTGTTGAATTCCCTATTTAGAAAGCATATTATTTCTTTGTCTTTGATATACTAAGCAGTATCTGCTTTTCTCTGAAAATATTTAATAGACAAAGCTAATTCAGCTTTGCTGGCCATGAGCTTCTGTGCATTAAGCCATCTGTTTTTATGTGGGAATGGGAGAGAAAAGATAGCAGGTCAGTTGTCAGAAGATAGAAGTTAAATAAAACTCAGTTTGATTAAGTAGAATGACAAAATATAAGTTAATTGAGAAAAAAGTAAATTAAAATCATTACCTACTGTCACTTCTGAAACATTATGGCTTATCATTTATGCACACCATATCTGTGCAAGAGCACCCTCAATTCCTGCCTGCAATAGCTGCACGTTGTAATTTTTATTATTGCCTCAGGGGTTTGCTAAAACTCGTCCTTGACAGAGCAGCAGAATTTCAACAAAATTACGTCTAATCACATTTCTTAACCTCAGTCAAAGATTAATTTGTCCTGTTCCTGTTTATCATTGCAGAAGATACAAATTTCATCTCTTAATTGTTCTTTCTTTTGTTCTCTCTATTGATTCTAGAAGCAAATGACATTCTATTCTTTAACAGATTTGAAATCCTTTGTTTCCATTATGGTAAAGATAAGTTGTTCAGACAGTTTCAGAGAAGTCAAAATTTTGTCTTGAGCTTCAAATATGACCAGTTTGCGGCTAATTCTTTAAATTTTCTCTAAATCAATTTATTCTAATTTTTTTTTCTCATTTCTCTAAATTCTTTACAGTCAAAGACAAGTTATGTTTCAACCAATCTTAGTTACACAGAGCACATATTATTCACAAACTAATGTCATCTCTCAGGACATTTTTACTTCACCAAGGAAATTCTTCCTTTTGTTAGTAGAGAAAATACTACTCACCAGTGCCCATCCTCTGCTTCACTCTATTCTTCATCAAATCATGCACTCAAATAGGAGTTCTGGCACCCTCCTGAGTAATCCTTCTCCTCTTGTCCTTAAAATTCTCTACTCTTGCATTTAACTGGGGAGGAGAATAAGGTCACAGTAACTTAGGTTTTATGTGATATCAGTTTAAAAACAAAGAAAAGAAAAGAAAAGCAAAACCCACAACAAGAAGTCTACACCGCTATACTTCTAAGTCAGTTTCTGTAAGAAAAAAAAATCTGCTCTTTTATTGGCTTTGCAAAGGAATTAGCATGCAATTGAACGTCATCATCTTTGCCAGGCAAATAGCTGTAGAAATATATTAAACACTCCTAAGTCTCTTCAATCCCATTTAGTCTCCACCTGTCTCTCAAACTGAGCATCCCATTCAGGCAGAAGCAGAAATACCACCCTGAGTACAGAGAGAATACAAATCCATGTATTTCAAATGCACAACTTCTTGCCTGCCTGTTCTCACTCTTTGCATGAAAAGTACAAAGAGAGTCAAGAGATGGCAAAACATACATCAGTCAAACGCACAACTGTGTTTAGCTTAAGAGATAAATGGTATTCACATGTTTTCCACAAGTTGTCTTGCATTTATAGCCTCAACCATATGGACAAAGCAGAGATTGGTTGGTTATAAATACAAGTAATTATATGTATTCTTGTGCATATTTCACTGTATATACATATATATGCTGCTGTATGTCAGACAACTATAAGAGCAGAAAAACACAATGTTCAGTACCCAATGTGGTGTGGATCTTCTTTTGAATCAGAACTAGGTTTTGAATTTGTCACACATCATAGATATATTCTCAAACATATGTGATGCATTTGCTGCTTGTTCAAGAAATATTCTACCCGAACAACAGAAGTCAGAATAACAGCAGTGGGATTGTTCATACAATAGCTCATTATTTTACAGAAATTTTAGCCTACAACCCATATTCTCATAGTGCAAAATACATCTGAACACCTAGCTGCTAGGAAGTTCTTCCTGAAACGTTACTCAGAACCATTTAAAGTCATGAAAATCAACACTGCAGGAAGCAGCCAAAGACCATGGTTTTCCTCCTGTTCCTTGGGCTTTGCAGACAGACCCAACCATGTTGCCAAGTCACCATTTCCAGGCCTCCATCCCCGTGCCAGCCTCACCAGGACAGTGGGGTGCCAGGCATTCCCCTTCTTCTCCCCAGTGACACACAGCACTATTTTTCCAGTGTTGAAAGCAATAGACCTAATTAATGGAGAGCCCCATCACCAGCACTCCTTCTGCCTTTGTTTTTTGCCTGACCAATAGACAGTACACCTTCAATAACACCCTCCTTTAAAAAAATCCCTGATTTTAAAAAATAAACTTGATATAAAATAAAAACTGCTTACCAAACACCAACAAAAACTGCTGCTCTTTGTGGCCAGTTGCTTCCTTTATGCTAGGGTTACACTAAGGTAGCAGGGAACCTGTGGGCACCAATAGGCCCTGTGGGACCCCCAAGGCCACTTCCCACCCACCACATTCCCGGGGCCATGAGTCCATTTCCCTTAGAGGTGTGTGGGGTTGTGGGAGAGCTGCCAGGCCCCGTGGGACCCTCATGGCCACTTCTCACCATATTCCTGGGGCTAGGAGTCCATTCCTCTCAGAGGTGTCCAGTGCTATGGGAGAGTGGCCAGGCCCCACCAGGACCCATGGCAATGTCCCACCCACATTCCTGGGGCCATGACTCCATTCCCCTCAGAGGCATCCAGTGCTCCAGCCAGGGCTGTGGGAGAGCTGCCAGGCTCACCAGGACCCCCTGGCCACTTCCCATCCACCCACATTCCCAGTGCCATGAGTCCATTCCCCTCAGAGGTGTCCAGGGCTGTGGGAGAGCTGCCAGGCTCACCAGGACCCCCACAATCACTTCTCACCCACCACATTCCCGGGGCCATGCGTCCATTCCCCTCAGGGGTTTTCAGCACTCTGGCTCGCACTGCAGAAGAGCTGCCAGGCCCTGCCCTGCCACCTTGTAGAGCCCTGGTCCCCACCACGCCCCAAAGGTTTTCTGCTGCTATAACTTTTAGAAAAATACCACCCACATGTCTCAGAGTTGTAGCTTTGCTGTGCTTTTAGAATTTTCCTTTCCATTAATTAATTCCTTTGTCAATTTGCTGCTATGCTGCCCCAGTGATGGCTGTCATGAGGTCTTGCAAACCGAAGTAGGTAGAGGGACTCTTTGTTCCTCAAAGTCTGAAGCCAAAGAAGGCATCTCCCAGCAATAACGATGGCTTTCCACAGAAACCCCCACTCCAGCCGGCACATCAATCATCTGAGCAAGGAACTCATCAACATTTCTGCTTCATGATCAGGAGTTAAAGAAAGAAGCACCTCATTTGCACATACAAATCCGTATCAATAAAATCTATCACAAAATTTAAACATTTAGGATGACATCTCTGTCAGGAACTTTCTTTCTTTTACTCTGAGACACCTAAGATCAACAAAGGAATATTTCTTGACACCTTTTTACCCACATTGTAAAAGTGATAGCTAATTTTAGCATTACTTTGCATTTCCCTTTTATCCCTCAGATCACACTGCTTCCTATCAGCAAAGAGGTGAGGATAAAAGAAAGCAAAATATCCTTGGCCAGTTATTTTTATGTCTAAACTGCAAAGCATTTAGTTATTTTCAAAACTGTTTTACCATAATCAGATGGTTCCTCAGCAGTTTTCAAAATATAAGCATCTCAAAAAGTACAGGTTTTGGGGTTTGAGCTATTTCAGGTATCAAGGTTTCTATGTTTTTTTATAAAGAATTATATAAAACAAATTACACATATTTTCTGTCAGAGCAATGACAGGTCTTTACCCCATATTTTCTGTCAAATAATTTTTAAATAGCCACATTTCTCAGAAATACAATCAGAGATTGTTATTATCATTACTGCTGTGGTCGGCACATTTCTTCCTATTACAGCAATTTTTTATTAATAGTGTACATGCTATTTTTCCAAATTTTGTAACATCTCTTACGGGCATTAGGGTAAATGCATTTGCTGCATTTGACAGCATTGCACAAATTGTATTTTGACTGTTTTAGTCAATTTTTCATATATTACTGTAATAAAATTAAAATTTAATCAGAACGTCAAGATTTAAAACAACCCTGGCAAGAACTTGTTCTACAGAAGTCTCATTAATAAGCAAGAGAATACCATACCTTTGACAATTACAGGGGCTTGGGGGGTTTTCTGCTTTTAAAAAAGACAACTCTAGTTCATTATTTTTAAAAGCCTTTGTTGTGGCAAGTAATGAAAATTATATTGTTCCTTTGACTTGTCTTGTATATGGAGAAGTCTTTGATCATATAAGTATCATAAATTCCCATGTCAATATTTTCCCTTTCCTATCCACAATCCCAAAGTACAAACAGTTGCTATAGGGGAATAAAAGTCACATTTTAGCTTAAGGAGATCATTAGATACTGGTCCTTAAGGGCAGTTTTCTTTAAAAAAGAATGCAGGAAAAAAATTAAATATCTGTGACATGAGTTACAGCAAAATCACTTGTACAAAAGAAAGACAATCACTTTGTAAATTATAAGCCTCTCAGCAAATGGAGTTTCTACCATCCCAGGGGCAAGACAATGCTTAGGAACATACTGATTTTGTAAAAATTGAAGACTCTGCTTCATTTAGAAGTAAAACTTCAGTATTTCATTAAAGCCAAAAGTAGGCATCCAATACAAAGACTGGAAAGAAATACCTTTATGTCTCTGCTCACTCTTCTCAAAATGGAAACATATCCCTGATTTCCTAGATAACGTATGGTGGGATTCACCCAATCTGACCTTGAGATTTCTAAATGTTACTGCCTAAACCTAAGTTAGTCATGTAGAATCATAGCATCCTTGAATCATAAAATATCTCAGTTTGAGGGGGACACATAAAGATCATCAAGTCAAATGCCCTGCTCCTTGCAGGACTGCCTGAAACAAACTCATATCATTAAGGGTGTCATCCAGACACTCCTGGTACTCTGACAGGATTGGTGCCATGCCCACCTCCCTGGAGAGCCTGTTCCAGTGACTGACCACCCTCTCAGTGACTCCTCTGATAGTTAATGGAGAAAAACAGGCAGAAGGTGAATCACCACATCTTCCATTCGTATTACCTAGTTTCCACACTTACATGGCTAATTACATTAGCCATCCTTATCAACAGGACAGGCATCTGAAGCATCTAAAAAGAGAAAAACTCAAGAAAGGAACTAATCCTTTTTTTTTTTTTTTTTTTCACTAAAAGTACAGCAGCTCTCTTCTGAGCAGGTAAATTTAGGAAAGATGACATTCATTCCTTATGTCCGTCTCCTGACTTTTACTTCTGAATGAAATATGAGGATGTTTCATCCCAAAC
This sequence comes from Melospiza melodia melodia, assembly GCF_035770615.1. Lineage (NCBI taxonomy): Eukaryota > Metazoa > Chordata > Aves > Passeriformes > Passerellidae > Melospiza > Melospiza melodia. Next base: position 81,732,433 of record NC_086195.1, read on the forward strand.
TTTCATAGTCTCAGTCCTTTTTAAAAGAGAGAATTCAGAACCCAGTCTCTTGCGTGATGACAAACAAACTGAAGGGCCAAAGGATCCTAACTACAAAAGCAAAGACATATGTATAAAAAGCAATGTGGCTTTTTTTGTTGTTGTTTTTTAATGTAATAAATAGAGATATGTGTATTAAGAGGAAAAGCTTTATGTAGGGCACCTAGTGTTCCTTTCCTACTCTTTAAATTACTTATTTCAGGAAAAAAACACCTCATTATTCATTGCATGTGATGTTCTAAGTAATAGTCAAAAGCAGCAGGAATTATGGACAAAACGTGAAACTGCTGATTGGGAAGTGCTATAGCAGGCTATACCAGACTAGTCAGAATTGATGAAGAGTATCAGAGGAAGAGCTTTAGCATTCAAAAATACTCTTAGAAGTAGACTCTTCATTTCAAATATCCATTAAATTAAGAACTACTCACATCTCCAGTAAGATGATGAATGTATAAAGCCAAGGCAGCACTTTAAAAAAAATGAAAGGATTTTTGCAAATCAGTCGCATTAATATTTATATCCACAAGAGACAATCATTTTCCAATTACCATGTAGGTAGAACAGCAGGCCATATCGAATTTCAGAATGAAAATGCACACCATGCAATTTCTCTAGCTCTTCTTTCTATATAGCTAATAGAAAACCAGGTGGAAAATTGCTTATTGAAGCTAATTAGCCTTTAGTTATCACCAGTTACATTTCCAGCTGTTCTATTTCATCTTAGACTTCTTAATTTATTCATCTGGCATATTCATATCTGTTTCCTCCATATGCTATGTTCACAATAAGAAGAAGGAAGAAATCCTGTTTCTGGGGAATTAGTCCCTCATCTGTCAGATTCCTAATTGCAACTTCATCAGCAACTGAGGGCCTGTAAGCATGCATTTGATAGGAAATATATTTCTTGCTGATTATGGATTTATAATTCATAGAACTCATGAAAATGAATCTGTATCACTTGGGAAATCTAAGGTATACATTCTTACTATTTCTTATACAATGAAGGTCAGATAAACTAAGATACACTCTAAGGCTGTAACATTAAGTTCTTAAGCAAAAGACTAAAAGCTCACTGATCTGCACCATAAGCATATTAATCAAGAGAATACTACTCACAGCCCTTTGCAACTAAAGAAAAGAAAAAATAAAGCTTGAGTTTTTTCTTTTATATAGCATTTAATCATATACCTTATCTTCAAAAAAAAAAAATCAGAAGAGAAAATTAAGTAGTCCTCTTATGTTATGAAATGTACCCAAATAATATTAATTTTCTCAAATATAGAAATTATTTTAAGTTGCTCTATGTATATAATTTTAACTTTTTCTTTATTGATCTTGAACATTGAAAATTTGAATAATATTTTTCCAAGCAATTACATAAGCCACTTGGTTTTTTTTCTGTTTCTTAATTGGATGCCAATTTAACCATCCATTTAAGTGCAAATTCAGAATAAAGGCTTATGAAACACTACTTATTTGCATGATTAATTTAACTTTCTGTGAATGTTTGTGTAAAGACAACTCCATGGCTCAGATGTCACACAGAAATGAATATAAGAACAGCACAATATGAGGAATCATATGCAAATTATATGAACACTACTGCATTTGTCAGGAGTTGCACCCACTGCCCCAAGGGAAACCCCCACACAGCCCTTCTTCCTTCATGCTGCATGCCCAGCATGATTGCCAGAAGCTCTGGCATTACTTTTTTACTTTTTACTGAAAGAAGAGGGAGGTCAGCCTGTTATATCACTTCATTTCCACAGCTCCTCCTGGGCAAACTGGCAAGAAACAGATTGGATGGGTGGTCTGCCAGCTGGCTAGGAAATTGGCTCCCAGAGCACTTGGAGGGCAGTGATCAATGTTTCTTACTTAGGCTGGCAGCCTGTCACATGTGGGATTGATCCCCCAGTGATTGGTACAAGGCCACACACAATGCTCAACATCTTGCTTGCAAACGCCCACCCTGCAGCCTTAGCTGTGCTTTGTTGTGTTGATTTGAATGAATTACTAATAAGCTTTTGCAAGCATTATTTAAAATTTTCATGTTGAAGAACTTAAATATATATCTGTAGATATCCAGTATTGTCAAACATATATTTTCCAATTCTAAATATGCAATACTTGACTAACCTGTAAGTGGTAATTACATTTCTAAAATAAGATGCCTAAGTCTTTCTTCCCTCTTTTTAGCTGAGAAAACTTAACAGGCAGCCCAATTTTCAGCATTGTTATTGTGCTAATAATCAGAAGGGACTTACTGGGGTCTGCACCAGTCATACTGAGTGACATCTTGGTGCCTCTCCTGCCACCTAGAACTGTTACAAACTGCCTGCCATCTGGTTTGTGGGAACTTGGCATCCTCTTGGATTTTGCGTCCCCTGTAACTCCTGCCCCTTTTCTCAGTATCATTGCTCTGCAAAGGGTGAAGAAGCTGCAACAAACTTACATGGCCAAGTCTCCAAAGAGCTCTAGAGAGGGACAGGTGGCTGCTCCACAAAGATAGAGGAAGGGAAGTAACAGAACAACACCCACCCCTCCTTCCAAAAGAAGGGTAAAGAAGTAATGAAGGTGCAAAGTCAGAATACAGACCAGCTTTGCATTCTGTTGGTGCAAAGTCAGAATACAGACCAGCTTTGCATTCTGTTGTATGAGACTTGCTCTTGGTCCACCTCAGAGATTTCAGAAAAGAAATGAGAGGTGTATTTATAACTTCTGCCTCTGTAAGGAAGGTGGGGCAGACAGATTTCTTTCCTCCATTTGCCTTCATACCCCATGAGAGTTGGAGTCTTGCAGGTGTCCCTCTGAAGCTAATGAGACTGATGGAAAAGGATACTGTTACATTCTCAAAGGAAGGACATCTGCAGACGGCATAATACATAACATGTGACCTTGCCTAAATATATGAAGTAATTACAATAAGGAAGAGTTGCAAAAGGTAGCCAGAATAAGAAAGGGCAGTGCATGTAATTAAGTTAGTTGAGGGCATCCATAAGCTTGATCCTAAATATTAGTGGATATCAAAATTGCTGGAAGTAAGCTAGATCAAAATCTTCTAGTTCTACCCATGGATGGATTAGACACATCAAAGGCAGCTATCCTTAAGTCCAGAATGGATAACTAAATAATTGAGTAACACAGTACCAGTCAGTGACTTTTAGATGTGTCTGGTATGAGTAGCAGACATATAAATCTAAGAAAAGATGACATGTACTTTATGTGAATATATTTGGAATTTATTCAGTTGCCTTTGAATTGCCTCACACTAAAGAGATCACATTGCACTAACATTGACATATTAAGATACGGAGTAAAAAGAGTGTGTTGTAATGAGGAATAAGGGACTGAAAATCATTACCAGTATTACGTGATACACATGAATAGAAAGCCAAATAGTTGTGCCTGTTAGTGAAGCAGAGATGTCTCATAATGATATGTATTCATACATTATAATCAAACCAATGTTAATATATTCCAAGGTAAAAGGATTATAGACATCTCATCAGAGAACTCTGTCATTCAGACTTATGAATCCTATTTACATCTGGCTTACAGAATTTAAAATTCTTAACAAAAACTGTGAGAATAGTTGCTTGTCTAATTAAAATTAAATATACAAGTCTGTGCTCAAAGCTACCTTATATGAACATTATAAAACTGAAAAAAAGAAAATTAAATTCTTAAGCTAACAGCAACTGACCTGATTGTTGTAGGTCAGATTCTGATCCCACTGGCTGAATATCTCTCCTGTCATCTCTGCAGACAGAGAGATAAATGAAAATGTTAATTAATGCTTATTTTCAAAAAAACGTTGAAGATCAAGAGATAAGCATATCACATTAAAAGTATGTCGCATTTTTCTTGAAAAATTATATGCTAAATATGTCATATTAAAATATTGCATTGTATTTAATAAAATATATTAATTTTATAAGTGTATTTTAAACTGACATGTGTTTTATTTATAGCTTATATATTTAATAAAAAGGATGTTAAACAAATTCGTAACAACTAAGCAGCTACCTAGAAGACAATAAAATTATTACTGTCCTGATAGACTCAACACTTTAACTACCTTCTTTAACAGGTAGCTGGCTTAAGTAGATATGAAAAAAGCAGAAGCCTCTAAAACTACAGTAAGATTATAAAGTTCTTTGTATTCCTAAACACAGGCTTTCCAATATGATCTGAAATTTTCTTCCTTAAAAGTATAGATGACAAAGAGTCCCTGTTGTTTGAAGAAAAACAGGGAGGTTTTCTTTTAAAAAAGAGAGGTACTTTACTTAAAAAGTACCAAAAGCTGCATCTGCTCAACCATCTTTGGCTGAGCAGTGGTCCTGCCACCCCATCCAATGGTTAGAACAGTTCAGCTGGGAAATGGGTTCCAGGTGCTCCTGGCCATAAGAGGCTGCTCTAGCATGACCACTATAAAGAGCCAGAACTGTTTGCCTACTTGTACTGGCCACAATTACATGAGAAAATCTGATTTTTACAAAGGCATTATTCTATCATCATTTCTCTGTCTTCTGAAGTATTTGCAAATGTAAATTCATTTATCACTACATATACTAAATGTGTAGATTCACCCTGAACCTTTATATCAACTATTGTGCAAATTGTTTTGTAAAAAATCAGTTGTCAATACACAGAAGCCCCTTTCTCCACATCATGCAGTTTGCAGAAAAATTAAAATGCATTGGAAGCCCCAGTTCTGTCAAAGGACAATTTTTTCCTGAGTAACTTGTTTGATTTTGAATTCTCTTTAATGCCAGGCTTAGGTGATGAGAGATTCATGGAAGTGATTTAGAATGAAATAAAATACAGCTTCTACTAAATGACAATTAGAATGATGCCCCTGTGATGCCAGCCTACCAAAAAGGCCAATGAGATAACGTTCTCAGAAAATGGCAACAGAAAAGCTTTGTTTCAGAGAATTCCTGTGATTGCTTTCAAGTTTATTTTTAAAATAACTGTCTCTGGCATCCATTCCATATTAATTAAATATTTTTTACTCCTGAAAGCTATCATGCTTTAATTCAGAGGGAAACTTTCACTTCCACATGTCCTTGTAGATCTAATTCCTCCTCAGAAAGCTGTTTTAATCAGCTGAAAAAGATACTTCTGGTTTTATTCTGGAAAACAACCTATTGAGCACCTCTGGAATTACAGTTCTTTTTTCCAAGAATTAATAACCAATAAGGAGTTGTTTTATTGTGTGCCTGACAAATGTTATAAATTCTAAGATGATATTTCTTGCAGTAATCTGCAAAAGCTTCTACTCTTTGGTCTATCAACATCTACATTGCAATTACATTTAAAGAACAGTAATTTCTCACTAATCTTTTATTCAAAACCTTGCTACAAATTGCAAACATGGAAGAGATACTTCTATCAAAGTCACTTAAGAAACTTGGTAAAGCTTAAATTAAACAGGTAAGTGGCAGGAGGGCCTCATCATTCCAAAAGCCAGAGGATCTCTCCAGACAGCGACAGATCAGAGAATTGTTTTTGGGTCGCAGAATGTGCTAATGGCTTAAGAGAGTGCAAAAAACCGCACCCCAAGTTGACTTCCTCTTTGATTACTTGAATCTCAGTCCACACGCCTTAGTGCTTTGTACCCCTGAGATCTGATTGTGAAGATCCTTCTTCAATCATTCATGGTGGGAATGGAAGTTCACCTGAACTCAGTAACCATTCTCAGCGAGCACTGAACGGATTTCTGTCCCTTCCTTTGCAGCGTAAAGGATGTTACAGAGATGTTACCCCCCTGCACTAATGCTGAATTCCTAAGGGTCAGTGCTGCACTGTGTGGTGGTGGAAGCCAAGGTGAATCCTCAAATTTAGTGCTGACAACTGGATCTAATGCTGTGTGCCTACAACTTCATTCTTTTTTGCCAAGTGCATGCTAAGGGCACACTAACTCTTCCATAATTTGCCTTTAGTCTAGTATTTTTAAATCTTTTGAAATCAGTGGGGAAATTCCTGCTCATTTCTGTAGCAGTAGAATGAGGACATATAGGTCACCTAATAGGAAACCTATAGGAAAAAGAAGGCATGGTATGTAATTAGACACGTTTCTCCAGGGGAAAGCACTCCTCACATAATAGTATGTGCAGCTGTGACACCATGCTCCTGCATAAAAAGGTTAAAGTCAGTCCAGGCAGTGCTTAATGTGATGTTTCCATCTTAAAACTTCAATCACGTATTTTTCAAGTAGCTTCAGACACAAAATATGCCAAAGAGAAAGATTTGAACTGAAGCCATACTGTTATTGAGGAATTGGAATAGGTACAGTGTACCAGGAATGTACAGACCTGCACATAATGAGATTGGAATTTCATTATTTATCTGCTGGATCATCCAAGGCTGGATCATCTCATTTCAATTCTCTGTATCTGTTTTATCTTCTGTTCTTTACCTGCAAAGATCTGTTGGTCTTAGGAACAGGGACAAGCTACAAACTGTCTCCCATGCAGTACCTTTGTGCACAAGAAGACACTAACAGAGTTCTGTCTTTTCTGAGGTCTTTAAAAGCCACAATACAAATATGTAATAATGACATGGTTCATGAAAGGAATATAGAATATCAGTTTATTTAAAAAACAGGTGGATACTTTTAATTATATTAAAGTAAGGTTATTATAGCATGTTTTCAGTAGTGGGAAAATGTTGATTTGGTTGGGATCTGGTCTTGGTTAGCCAAATGCTGAACTGATTCTTTAGATTTGATATACCCTTTCCTGATGTAGAAATAAAAAATGATTACAAGATTTATTTTTGATCACTGAAACAGTCAGACCAGAGTGAAACTACCGGTTCTGCTCCATTTGGGAAAAAAAGGGGCTAAAATAGAATAGCATCAACCAAGGAAATAAAAATCATTACCTTCTGAAAGTGTTGTCCTCCAAGAAAAAAAATATTAAAAGACTGGAATAAAGAGAATAGAACTGATATTAACAGTGGTGTTTAAAGAGGTAGAGATATGGATTTATATCCAGTCCTTAATATGTCATTCAAAATCAAAGCAGGCTAGGACATGCTTAGCAGTTTGGAAGAGTGAGGTTATAAAAGAGACGGTCTCTTATTTTAAGGATTCTGCTGCCCACTTGAGAACAGGGGTGACCTCCACCCTTGACAGAGAGGAGGCCTGCATCCTTTGCTTTTCTAGCAGATATTTCAACATCTCACAAACTGCAGAGTTACAACTTCTTATATTACACTTAATTCTTTAAAATCCAGGTTTATGCTTTACTTTTTATAATGAATATCATACGCTCAAAAATCCTTCTGATTTCAAAGTTGTTTTTTTAAGATTGGGAACATGAAGGCAAATTAGTTCCACTTTGTCAAGCTTGAGTTATTCTAAGGCAGTTTAACAAGTCTCTTTAAGGAGAAGAAATATCCCAGTTTCACAGAGGAGCATGGCAGCTTTTCCCTGGGTCTTTTGGTGCTTAGGGACCTGCCTGTTAACTATTAATATCTACTGCAGGACATCCAGTCTGTGCCGGAGTAACACCGGCCAAGAGAAGCCCTTCCCCCTCCTTTAGTGTTTAGTCCTTTAGTGTTTCCTTATTAGCATCCTGGAAAGGAGTCGGACGTTTTAAACCCAAGGTCAAAGGAAACTCTGTTAACTCAGAAAATCACTCAGCTGCTTCGGGGCATTTCCTCAGGCCGATGAAGGCATGCAGCCAGAGGGCAGCCAGGGGCTCCTGGCAGGCTTGGGGCCCTCCCTGCCACTGCTGCCCCCCAGTAACCCCAGCACCTCGCTGGTGGCCCCGCTGATGGCGTAGGGTTTGTGGCTTTCAGGCTGGCAGCGCTGCTGAAGGGTTTCCATGGCCACCCGCTCCACCGGCGGGATCCTGGCGGAGCCTTTGTGCTGCAGCACAGAGCATGGGCAGGGCAGCGCCTCCCTGTCTGTGCACCTGCCACCCACACCTGGCACCTGGTCATGGGCTCCTTCCCACCGGTGCCCCATAAACTCTGACCCTGCATGCACACGGGTACCTATTTCTCTGCCTTCTTTTTTTTTTTTTTTTTTTTTTTTCCACAGGTTTTAGCAAATTCTGCTTAAAAAAAACCAAACAAGATCTTATCTTTCCCAGCATTTCCAGGCTGCAAGGCTGGTTCCTGGAGCGGCCACAAGGAGTCAAAAAAATATCGCCCCCAAGCAAGGGAACAAACCAACAAAAGGCACTGCTTTGTGCCTGAAGCAAACCCTGTGGAGTTTTGTGGACATTCCCCTGTGGACAGGCAGAACCTCAGCCCTTGCCAGCATGGTGAGAGGACAAGGACAGATGCAGAGTGCACTGTCCCCACAGCTTTCCCCTCTGAGCAGCAGCATCCCCAGACTGTCAGCCTCTGCTTGAAGCGGGCACACAGGAAGGGTGTTCCACAATGGGCAGCTGCCACATGCCTGTAGTCAAGGGGACTCACCAAGAACGGCTCAGGGGCAGGTTAAAAGCCTGATCTTTCACCCTCTCTCTACTGCCAGGGCTGATATGAAATGCACTGAAACGTGGAGCCAGGCTTCATCCCTATTAATCCCTTAGGGATGGGAAATCAGAGATTATTTTTGAATTGGAAATGGCACCAACAGTCTTTTGAGGAGTCATTCTATCCTGAGCAAACACATAGGAAGGGAAAAAATTTTTCTGTCCTGCCAAGGGCCTACTTGAAAGGAGATTTCATTCTAGCTTCGCTTCATTTACAAAATTGCAGTTTTCAGTGGAATACACTGTTTCAAAATATATATATATGGCAAAAAAAGCCATGCTTGTTTTGTATGTTTCCCTTTCATACAAAGGAGAACTAGCTCCATGTAATTTCCCCAGCTAGCGGTACTTTTTCAATACTACTTACTATTTAAGTTGTGCTGAAACCCATGAAAAATGAACAATTTATTCCAAATTTTGTCAAAACCTGTTCCCTCATTTCTAAGTATATATGGCCCCAGACTTGCAAACCACTCTTTCTGCATAAGAGATCTGTGCAAAGCAGCTGGCAGGTTCACAGCTCAAACTGGAAATCTGCTGCCACAGGATGAACTGAATTATAAGACTGACAGACTTTAAAGTATATTTTTCATTGTCAGTGCTATTATTACTGAAGAATGCTCACATTGAGCACCATTTTACAAATAATCAGTAATGCCTGCTGTGGGGAATTTAAACTTCAGCCTTTGTCTGTGTAGCAGCTTTCATTCTGGGAACTCACTCATTTAAACATTCACAAATTTCCTCTTGCACTCACTCAGGAAGAACAGAGTCCAGAATGTTAGAGGTGCACATCACAACTCTACATCGCAGCCATGGAGAGGAGATCGGGGTCCTGGTCAATGGCAACCTGAACAAGAGTCAGCAGTGCCCTGGCAGCCAGGAGGGCCATCTGTGTCCTGGGGGGCATCAGGCACAGCGTTGGCAACAGGGCAAAGGAGGGAATTGTCCTGCTCGGCTCTGCTCTGCTCTGCTCTGCTCTGCTCTGCTCTGCTCTGCTCTGCTCTGGGGAGGCCTCACCTCCAGTACTGGGGGCAGTTCTGGGTGCCACAGCGTAAACAGATAAAAAGCTATTAGAGAATACCCAAAGGAGGGCTGCAAGGATAGCAAAAGGTCTGGAGGGGAAGCCATACACGGAGGGGCTTTCAAACACTGTTCAGGCTGGGGAGTCACACTTCCATATGGCACTTCCTCCCTGCCACACTCAGAGGACCTGCAGATCCTGCTCATCTTGGCAGTCCTTGGACAACTTTAGTGTCCAGAATCCTTCTGTAAGCAATGCAAAAAGTCACACTTTTTTGAGAACAATCTTTATTGTGTTCAGATTTTGTTCATTTGAAATACATCCCTGGGCAATTTTTATTTGGTGTAAGTGGCAAGGTTTTAGTAGCAGGAAAGGTAAAGGGATGACTTCTGTCATGAGAGAAGACCAAAAGCTGTCCCCATGATGGACTTCTAGTTGCATCAGGCCCCAAGATGGACCACTGCTGAGTCCGTTATCAATTCTTTGATAATATATTTAAGAAAAAGAAAAAATGCTCTGTAGGAGCTGTGAGAGAGAGGTGTGAGAAAAATGTGAGAGAAACAAGCCTGTAGACGCTTAGATCAGTGAAGGAGGAGGAGGGGCATCAGGTACCAAAGCAGATTCCCCTGCGAGCTGTGGAGAAGACCATGGTGCAACAGGCTGTACCCCTGCAGCCCGTGGAGGGCCATTGTGATGAAGATACTCACACTGCAGCCCACAGAGAGCCCACGGTGCAAGAGGCTCCTGGCAAGACCTGTGGCTCCACAGTGGGACCCACACTGGAGCAGCCCATTCCTGAAGGACTATGCCCTTTGGAAATGACCCATGCTAAAGCAGTCTTGAAGAGCTGATTTTCCCAAAAGTGTTCCCATGCTGCTTCCCTGTCATATAATGCAAACAGAATAATGAGCACTATTTACATAAATCTATCTGCACTGTAGCTTCTGAAATGTGAAAAAATTTGTGGGTGGAGTGTGAGTGTGCTCCTGAAGGAAAACATTTCCATACAATGCACTCAGTGTCATAGAGCAAGCCAAGCATTTTTAAAGCATCAAAAGTGGAAGATTTTTATTTGATTCTTGAGGGGGGCACAAAAGCCTTTGCTATCCTCCCACTGGCATTTCCACACCTACACAAAGCCAGGAGCATAGGTCACTGTGATGGGCACTAACTCAGTATTGAGTTACTCTCTGCCATTTCCAAACTTGCCTCTATGCACCAGACACTGTTTTTAGTCTTTCTGGGACAGAAACATATCAATTCTTTTAAGAGGCTGGAATCTACAACTCCCTGGATCTATGTTGTGTTAAAACTGCCCCTTTCTAAAGCAGTCTTACATTTCCCATGAAATCTCCTCACTTTACCCCCTCAGCAAATAAGCAAGATCTGGGAGCTTTCATCTGGTAGCCTTGCTCAACAAAGAAGTTGCTATCAAAGCTCTCTGAACAAGTTTCACAAGTTCCAGCTATTTATAACATTTCTCACTGTGATCTTAACGAGCAAAAAGAAAGAACATCTATAAACTTTCCCTGAAAGAAGGCACAGTGTGTCTCTGCAAGATGTTCTTGAAGAGAACAGCACGCAGCAACTTCCAACTGCAGCCTTGTGAGAAGACAAATGAGAAGGTCATGGGCAGCAGTCGTTGAGATTAATAAACTCACAGGGATCATGCAATGGCTGCATAGACTCATTCTGCATTTGCACAACACAGGCTTAAAGGAAACTGCTGAGACCTTGTCCAGTTCTCAATTGTCACAGGAAACCATGCCAGTGTGAGATGTTTTTATGAACTTTAGTCTTAGAACTTGTTTGGGTTTTTGCCCTCATGACTTCTAAAAGAAGGTTCTTCTAGAGTCAGACTGCTCTGGCAGATAAAAATCATCTTATAAAAAATTTCCTGCAGTTAATACTCTCATAGGTTTTTGCCAACACCATCCCTCAGGTCAGATAGCTCTCCTCTCTCCAGTCAGTTTCATAGAAAACTATTCTATCTTGCTGCAGTTCAAGAGGAAGCTGCTTCTCTGCCCTGCACCTTCTCCTGCTCCTCCTCCAGCAGTGAATGCAGATCAGAGACAAAAAACAGTCAAGGCCACACCAATCATCCCATCTTCTTTCTTCTCACAAATTTATCACAAACAGTCGGCACGTACAGTAGGCAGAAGCTTACAGTACACGCAGACCTACCAGCTTCCCTGATGGAATGTCAGCTGAATATTGCCACACTGAGCAGATGTTTGCTAGCAAAATATGGAAAAAGGGCCAACAGCTGAAAAGTAAATGGTATGGAAAGTCACAGAGCTCAAGCCAGTTTCCAGGCCCTGTTGAATTTGCTAATCCAGACAGCTCCTGGCATCAAGAGGAAGCCCATGCCTTAAAACCAATCATCTTTCTTGGGATGTGGTTCTTTATCAACAAAAATGTGTTATAAAAATTTCAAAGGGCATATTTCCTGCATCATGTCTATTCCATCTCTCACTACATTTCCAGAGCAGTGGAGGCATTCACTGCTTACTGCTGATCATAGCAAAAGATCTCTTTGAACGAGGAGAGAAGGCTCTGCTTGCAGATCAGAGCAGTGGATGGATGTGTGGGACTGCAGCAGTGTGTGTCAGGCACCATCCACACAGAAGCATCAAAGACTCCTAAGAGGAAGCTGCAGCATCTGACTCCCTGCTCTTTGGCTTGAGAAACATGAGCCTATGACCAGGAGTATTGATGGTTACATTCATTATTTTAATTAATAATGGAAGCTTCTACAGCTCATATGAGCAGGTTGATATTTTGCCCTAACAGGTGAAAAATATTGTTTTAAATATTGTTAAAATTTTTTTGGAACTTACTGAATAAAAAGTTACATTTATGGTATTTTGGCATGTCTGGTGCTTTGTCTTTTTTTACTTTTGCTTCTAAGACAATTTACTGCTTATAAAAGAGAGAGGTTCACAACCAAGGAAAGACATCAATTCTATTCATTTGCAGACCAGGTACATTGGGAACATCTGGCTTTTGAAGATCACTATCCATTTTGAAGTTTGTCTTTTCTGTCAATGAAGCCAGCAGTTTTTCACTTCTGTCAGTGAAAACCATGAGGTACTTTGAAGTTTTCTTCTTCTGACATTTTTAGCAGCATATTATAAAACACTTTTTTTACCAAAAAAACCCATTCTTGTGATTATCTGTGAGAATATTCAGTTTGGATGTTTATTTTATTTTTGCTTTTCAGAGTAAAGTCCATTAAAAATATGGTCTGAAAGACAGATGCCCAAAAAGCAGTTTTGAGTTTTACCTATTGGAATGCAAATACTCCTTTAAATCTATGTAGGAGCCAAATAAATAAATTAATAATAACATCTACAACACTTAGCAAGAAAATAAAAGAAACATAAACTAATATTAAAATTATAAGTAAATAGAACATCTTACCATGTGTTTTTAAACATAACATGTCATGGCAATTGAGAAAATGGTGTTTATTAATCCACTAATCTAAATTAGAGAAAGCAGAGAGTCAATTCTATGGCTAAACCTGAGATATCATGGCAGAAATTAATTTGACTGCAGTACATCAGATTATTCCCACATATTCAAATTTAACAGGGATTTTCTGAGGACAAGAAAAAAGGCATTTATCTTGGCTTCTAGTGATATTTAGAAGATTGAGCAAATTCATGTTAGCTAAGTCAAAGGAAAAGATGTTTGTCCTAGAAAAAAAAGTTAATGTAAGAGATGAGAGATTGAGAATACAGGAAATTTCATTTAAACATGCAAAACCTTCTTTTTTTAGTGTAGAATAGCTAAACACTAAAATTGGTTGCCCAGAGAAGTCCCCATTCTTGGAGATACTCAAAGCCCTGGATAATGGTGTATCTAACAGCATACACTGATACTAAAATGGTCTGGACTATTTCTTTCTCAGCACATCTACCCAAAGAGCTGAGAACCATGGCCCTTCTTTGTGGGGAAATCCATATTGCAGGAATAACTTAGAAGCATTGCATGGTGGACTATAGATAGAAAGTATTTAGGCAATAGATTATAGGTAGGCCATAGACAGACAGTCTTTGTGTCTTTAAAACAGCAAACCTCTGAGCCTGCTGCAGGCTGAGAGCAGTGCATGTCTGGCTACACGTGTGATCACATTACACTGTGCTCCATTTCAAAAGCTCTGACTGCTATTACCAGATCACATTTGCTTTGTGTTACAACTTACACACAAAAGCAGCCCAAGGATATTACAGGGTGTTGATCTGTCTGTGAAGGAGAAAAACGGGATGGCCAGTAATTCCAAGACATGAATAAAAACGGAAGGACTAGTTCAGTGTATAGGTACCCAAATTTAACAGCATATCAGGGCCACTGAAACTCTCTAGATAAGATCAGAGCAGGAAATGAATGCAAGGCTTGTGTCTGTACAAAGAGGCCATTCTTTGCAAAGATACAAGTATTACACAAAGTGAGGGGCAAAGTTTGCCTCCCACATTTCTTTCATTACTCATACCTAACACCTGCTAGTTAACTAATATTCATTTTTCATACTGGGCTGCTCCAGTTCCACTGAACATTAATGTTAGTAAAACAATCTCTCACTTCATGTTACCCATCACAGATAAAAATGGAAGTGCCGCCAAAGTCATGCAACCTGAATTTAGAGGTACTTATCAAGTTTTGAAGAAGAATATACCCTGTTCTCAACCCCGATGGGAGAACAGTGCACAGAAAGCAAACAAACCTTCAAATAGGCAGAGTGCCAATTTTCCAGTTTGGGATCTAAGTAGAACACCAGATTTCATTAGCATTACACTTCCTCATAGAACAGTTATGATAAATGCAAAACCAGTTCTGTGTCTTGCCTGAAAAACATGCAGCACCTAAGCACATCTCAGCCCTGAAATGACCCTTGATAGATCAGTAACTCAGAGGGACTGTTGTCTGGTTAATTATCACCACCAGCATCTACAGGAGAAGAGTATAATCAAAATCACCTGCACAATTATTGCATTAGCTTGCAATACCTCGGCAGATTGCAGCATGACCACATGTGGCTTTGGTCTGGAGACCTAACATTCTAAATCAACATTACCCTGATGATTTCAGGGAGCCAGCAGTCATTTACATTGTCTGAGAGTATAAATATATCAGTCTAGAGAGACAGGAAATAGACTGATTGTTAATATTTTATTTTATATTATGGCATCAGGTACTACACATCAGAAAGGAAATTGCTGACGAGGAATAGAAAAAGATTCTATATATATCTGCATCTGCTGAATAGAAGAAACTGGAGAATACCCTCATAACCTTTGCTTTCTAGTGTGGCCAAACAAAACATGGTTAGACACATTTATTCTGTAGTCTCTAACCATGCTGACAAGACTCTGATGAATGAGAATTGCCTCAAGCACAATATTCTCTTTTTTTCATTGTCAGTGACTCTCCACATAAGCTGTCTTTCATGGCCTAATTCTTTATTCTGTGTGCATTCTGGGCTCTGGTGCTTTGACATGCTAATGAATTTTGCTCTGCTGTTAATAACTCAAAGCTACAGGACACCCAATGATACCATCATTACCAGCCTGTGTATGGTTGTTTTGTCTTCTTGCCAAATTTTAGTATAGCATTTTCATCTGGGAAAAAATAACATGCCTATCTGAGAGGACAGGTAAGGGATGTTTGGCATGATCCCTACATTATACTGACCTACATTGCTTCTGAAAAGTAAGGTCCCTGACCTGCATGTTGGGATCACCAGTTTAGCAAGGGCATTGTCTTCCAGAGAAGGGATTTACCTTTTAACTATTTTATATTGCTGTCCAAATGAACTTTGTTCAATGTAAAAGGGAGCGGAAAAACATCTTTTTGCCAAATGTGAGTAGCGCAGACACATTTAAGACAAGTATTTCCAGGTAGCAGCTTCACCAGCCTGCCCCTAACCTGGCAGAGCCAAAGGAATAGGGCAGCTTTTTTGACAGCCTTTATCCTTCCTTCAGAAACTGCCAATGACCTCTGGGCAAATTTTTATTATTCCCCTCTGGCAGCGGGACTGAGAGCATGATTTCATTTCACGTGTACCCAGATCCCCATATCAGCACTTTTATGGCAAGCCTGAACTTTCAAAATAGTGTATAATCATTAACATCATACCCTACAACCACTCACTGAGATGTTATTACCACTGTTTTCCATTCGGAAGGACATGCAAGAGACTCTGCCCAGCGCCACACAGTGACTTTGGCAGTCACACCTCTCAGACTGTATTTTTAATGTATTAATTTTATGGCTGACTCTGACATTGGAATAATGTAAAATACATTTAGCAAAAAGGCCCTGAGAAAACTCAATGAAATGCTTTGCCTTTTCTTTGATCATTATGATTCCCAAATAGCTTTCTGATGAAGGTGGACACTTTTCATTACAGGACAGGTAAAAAGAAGCACTTGAAGGGAAAGGGATTTTCAAACCCACATTTAGGAATTCAGTGGCCACATGGAGTGCATCAGGGTCTCATGGGTCCCATTCAGTTCACTCTCCCAGGTCTCATTGTTGCTTTGTATTAGCAGTCTCTCTAGCTTCCCTCAGTACTACCAGATTGTGACACACTGAGATGCCTCCTAAAATCCACCACCCCAGAGAAGTTTATGATATTCAACATCATACAGAATTAAGCTATTAGTTGTAGATTCAGAGTTTGGTCTGCATTTGCTGCTTGGGTTACTGTGTAAAGAGTATGAAAGACTCTCCCTGTATTTCCTGCATGGCTCCTTAGTTGCACAGCCAAAAGTGACTTTTTTCTGCACAAAGTACTAGAGCAAAACAACTCCTGATATTTCCTTCCTCTTCTCATATCTCCCCATTTTCCAAAAGTACAAGATGCCAATGCTTCTTGCTTCCTGAGATACAGTCACCTATCACCGCCAGGCTTCCCAGCCCCATGCCATCTCACACCAGTTCCCATTAGAAGCCTCATCCCTTCCCTCACTGGTAAGTTGTTCCTACTTCTCTTCCAGCACTGCTGTCACATGAGCGAAGAGGAACAAAGGAAGAAACCCAAGTTCAGGCCAGATCTTATTCTTGTTTCTGATGTTATGCCATCAGAGAATGAAAAGCCAAAACGGAGTTGGCAGTAGAGGGATGGTGTCTGCTCCTCCTATTGTCTTGGAGGATGCTCAAGACACTGCATATTGCTCCTAACCATCATGATACCCTCCTTTCACACCTCCTTCTTCTTCTCCAGGGATAACAGCCACACAGTATGAAGAGGGATGTGGATGCCTGACTCAGTTCCTCAGGCACCACACAGTCCCAGGCAGCTCACTGGGACCTTTTCCAGTGCAGGCAGTGGAAGCTGGCTGGTGCCAACCACTGGACAGCTCAGGCAGCAGCTGGTGTTACAGCTGTCTCTTATCGGGACAAACACTGAAGCCTTCATTCCTTGCATTGTTCTCTGTCCTTACACTCCTTTTTGTATGGCAAATTAGTAGCAGACCAGACATATCAAGTAGACACTATTTGTAGAACCCATGCTCTTAGCTTACTCAAAGCTCTTGAATAAAATTAATGAAGAAAAATAAAAATCTTATGTGATCTTATACTCACTCTCTATCCTTCACAAACGTGGTTTGCTGGTTTTCATTAACTCTATTATCTCACTACTGCTGATTATTTAAAATATGAGGTTTCATACTAGTTGAGACAAATAAGTAGTGAGGACACAACAATATTTCTTAATACTGTAACTTTAAAAAGCCCCTGATTTTGATTATTGTAAAAACCCAGTGGTTTACTCTTGTAAACCTGAAGAGCACCAAAACAGAGGGCAAATTAATGCTTCTGCTTATCAGTTACCTAGCAGGCATCTGTGGCATTTAGGTGCCAGAACCTGGGTTTGGCCAGCCAGCCAGCTGCTGCTGTGGTCTCCATCTGCTCAGTATTTCCTATAACAGTAGACAAGTTCTTCTGATTTCCAATGGGCTTGCAGCTGTAAAGGTCACACTGCTGACTATGTCACTTTTATTTTATTTTTTCTTTTATGACTTACCACATATGGATGAGGAGGAGCAGAGTTTTTGCGAACTCAAGATAACTTCCAGATGTTATTTTTCTTGGGACTATACCACAGTACTACTTGTAGGCTGTATAAAGCCCTTGCCCCAAAATATGCACACAATAAGATCCAGTGGTTGAAGGCTCTGGATGACAGCTACCTAAGGAGTCACAGACATTGTCATGCCTTGTCCTGGCATTACAGCTGAAAGGCATTGCAAATATGATGAGATGTTTTCTTAACTACTTATTTTAGATGCTTCTAGAATGTGTTGATTTTTCTTTTAAAAAGGAAAATTAATATTGGGGGTTACAGATCAAAAAAAGAGGAAAATATTTCAACTTACAAATTTAAAATAAAAGAAAACTAATGAAGGAATAATCTGAAAAGCTGGAGAAAAATAACTGTACTACTGATTAAAGGTCTTTACTGTAATACCAGCTGTTCTGGGCTCCATATTACTTTTCAGTTCCAGGCAGAGAGGCCTTTGAGGTTTTTTTACATTAGTGAAAACAGCATGTTTTCAAAAATAAATAATTCTAATGATGCAAGATATTGTTTTACCACTTTCATTATAATAAGGATAGCAACAGTAAAAATTTATTTACACCGTTGAAACATACTGGTAAGTCTACTGGCTCACAATAAAGATTCAACTAGCTCACAGAAGTCAGTGTTTAAGGAAGAGTGTAAGAATAAGGCACACATTGCACCTCCCACGTTTCAGCAGCCCAGAGAAGCTCCTCATCAAGAAGTTGAACAGTTATTTCAGCTGTCAGAGGTTTTATCTTCTATAGACTTGTGGAGACAACTCATCATTCAGCATCCAAAGTACTCTATGGCATATGTTCCACTGTTTGGATGTGCATTATATGGAAAGTACATCCTTTTGACTGCTTGGAATTGAGCAGTGTTGAACGTAACAAGTTCATTTTGTATGTATGATTTTTGAATTATGAGAAATGGTGAATAACACTCCATGCTTAATTTCTTATTGTCACTCAGGCTTTGTAGATCCATATGACAGCACCCCCAACCCAAGCTGTTTCACTTCTACTTTGAAGACACTTGGATGGTATACTCATTCTTAATAGAGGTGCCATTCCTTTGATCTCTTCTGCTTCTATTCTTTGACTGTTCCATAGCCTTGTTTTGACAGAGTGGTTTGAAGAGACGACAGTGTTGAAGGTGTAGGTCCCTTATGAATTCTTTTGGCAGTGTAACGATGGTTTTCGTGGTTTTTATCTCTTTTCTAAGAATCCCTAGTTTAAAATAGTTCATTTGCTTTCTGTAAAAGGAAAAAGAGCTGCATTACAGGAGTCTCCAAGAAGTCTGCCATGGTGAACACTGACACAAATAGTCCATTACAATAGTACTGTCTCCATGGATGATGGGATGATGCGCTGTCTGAACTAATGATTAGAAGAGCTGCATTTCCCAGTTTAATGAGACACAATGATGTAAGCAGATTTGACAGTTGTTTCCTGAGAGGCTGCCTGCCCCTTGTTGAAAGGCTTCCTTGCCTAATGTTTTAGAAGGGAGAGACGTCATTTATGTGGGTGTTTTCTTGCTCTGCAGGCAGCCAATTATTGCCCATCACGTCTCACACAGCTGCTATTTTGCACACACAAACCCAGGTGGATGTCATATCCTATTTTCACAGCTCCAGCTAATGAATTGAGCCAAATGTGGAAAATGCAATATTCCAGGCCTTGTAGGTGGGGTCTGTGTTGCTACCAATTACAGGATTCTCCCCTGTGTTATGGAAAAGCCTAACCATTAACCTAAGCATGTGGCTAATGTCCTACTGAGCAACTAGGTAGGGATTACATGTGCAAATTTTTATCACTTTGAAGCTCTAGCCATGTGTGGGGAAATTTGGTTTATTTCCAAATATTGAGTGTAGAAATTGGCTCAAAAGAATATTTTAAATTATTCATAGAGCTTAAAATGTACCAAGGTTTTTGATCTGGGACTACCTTGGTTTGTAATCACCTCACTGTGCTCTGTAATCAAGTGCCTGCAACAGATACTTTCTTAAGGCCTGGATTATACGTCAGCTGCTCTCCAGCTTTGACTGTGGGTGGTGAAGTTCTTCCCATGTGTGCAATGCCAAAAAATAACATTTCTGCAACAGTATCTCTCAGTATGAAAGATTATTTTCACAAATTGTTCAGAAATAGCAAGCCAGGCACACTACTGACAGTCTACAACAATTGTCTGATAATTGACACAGATCTCAAATGCCTTTCTTTTCCAGAGTCAGTAGCTCAACCTGAAACAAATACCAAAAGCTCAGCTTTTAGTTCCAGCCTTCCTAAGCAGTTCTTTGAGGGTTTTTCTAGTTCAGCATTTTTGTGGCTGAGAGCTGATCCCACAAAGAGAGCCCTTGCCTCACTGGACCCACAGCTGCACAAAGGTTTGCAGGTGTTTCCATGCATAGCACCACGTCTGGAATGGGCAGTGACATGTTCTGTGAAACAGAGGGAATTGGGGATATCAACATAGCAGCCTCCTGCTTGCATCCTGTGCCCCACAGTCAGACTGGGAACAGGCTGACTCAAGTACAGCACTGGCAGATGCAGTGGCTCAGCACCCAAAGGGAGCTGGAGGGATCAAGGCCTTACATGTTGAATGTGAACACATTGAAAAGACAGTTTGTCCAGCGATTTGAACTTCTGATCCTTCCACAGGGAAAATTAGAAATAAGGGTGGTTTAAGCTGTTGTAATACACCCCAGCTTGTGCTGAATAAAATATCGTCTCTGGAGGGCACTGGGATCCATTTGATATGGGAACATCTGCCCTACCTCAGACAGAGTAGCTAAATAATTTTCCATTTTGAACCTCAGTGGAAGAACAACCACCTGCAGTGAAGAAAACTACTTTCTGATTAGATGCATAGGAAAAGTTCATTAATATATTTCCTTAGAGTCATGAGTGATTGAGGGTTTTGCCAGGCAATACTAAATATGTTTCTATCAAAGTTTTTACAGACATTTTTATAAATAATCTTCACATATTCTGATTGAATCAGGAAATGAAAGTTGGCGCAATGATAGATTTTTAGGCACTATCAAGATAGCATCAGTGTGCAGGGATTTTATTTAATTTTTTTCACAAATATATTCCTTCTGCACAGGGGTTTTGCCAAGTAGCACCAATGAGTCCCATGGCAAAATTAAATTAAAAGGGAGACAGATTATTTTATTGTCTGGCCCCACTGATTGAGTGATATAAAGAAAACATTAGTTCAATTGTTATTGCTGATAACAATCTTGTATTACATAAAAGCTCTCTCTACTGAGAGAATGGGATTCAAATCTTGTTTTTGAATACAGCAAAACCGGGAAGATCACTCAATCTTACCTGTAGACATGTGCAGAGCCAATGTATCTAAGGAAGATGTGTGACTGAATGGTATTTGTGCCTACTCTGATTTCATAAATTGTCTACTCAGTCATAAACTCCATTCTCCCCAGTTCTAAGAGAATATGTCCATTCATTACCTTTGGATGGTTTTGTTCTATGAAAATTTATAGCACCAGATTAAAACACTTAAGTTTGTAAAATAAGCCCTGTAAAAAATACAGCCTCCACATTTCTGACCTAATGTGTCTTTTTCTTTCTTAAATACTAGGTCAAGGTACCTCTAAAAATCAGTTGGAAATCCAATTACTTCTCAGGATTTAGGATGGTACCAGCTTTTGAACAGCCTTTTCCCCCTCTCTTGCATGGCCAATATATTAGAAAAATCACACTGGTAATTTTATATTTTATGTCATCATGATCCATTGCATCTTTATTAAAGTAAGTAATAAGCAGAGCTTTGTGCAATTAGTTGAATCATATTGTCTGAACTCTGGAGCAATTCAGTGTTGGATCAGGTTACACGTGTGTTACCCAGGAGGAATAAATGCACAGCAGGGACTTGTAGCTGCCCTCTGAAGCACCTCTGTGCTGTGGGAAGGTGCAACTCTCATCATTAGGAGCCCCAGGTCTGAGACAGGCAGAAGAATCACAACTATTCTTCTGCCTTTCTGACAACTGATGCACACCTCACAAATTATTATTTTGACTAGATTACTTAGGTCTTACATGGATTACTAGAGGTATACAGGGTAAGACCATATTAGCTGTGGTTATTGCACAGTTAATCACATGGGATTTGATCTTCGACTGATGTCAGCCTGCTCAGGCTCATTGAAGAAGTTAAAAAACGCTCACTGGTAGCAGCTGAGCAGCAGAAGTGTGCTGCACAAGAGAAATAACTTCTTGTAGAAAATACTATGCGAATATCCCAAGCTATTTCTGTGTCCCAGCCATTAATATAGTCAGAAGAAATCAACGTTAACAAAATAAAGGCAACGCTGGCATGTTGTGCATTACGTGTGTATTTTATATCCAGGGAAAACCAGAAATTACTTGCACTCCTGACCCTGTTAACTAAAGACATATGAATCCTGTCTGTCAGACTAAAGCTTACAGCTTAGCCCAGGGAGAAGAGACTGTGCAGAATTCGTCATTCTCGAGGGAAGGGCACACTGCAATGACACATTGCACAACCAGAGCACTTGAGGAGCTCTGCCTCGAAAAAGGCACCTGGTTCTTCAGCAGGAGCTACAGAAACTTCTCCCAGGGGAAGTCATCCTCACTAAGTGAGGAGTGTGAGGTACATGGCTGATGGGGAAAACACTGTCATCTATGGACATATTGCACTGGTTTTATACCACAGACAGTATCACACACTGTCAAAACCAGCATCTGGTTTGCTTCACACAGGAGTGCTCCCAGAACTGTCCCATTAAAGTGACAGAAAAGAGTAGATAGAATTGCTTCAAATCTCTCTGAAGTGAGAGTGAAATGCAATGACATTTGCAAGGATCCAGCAAAGTAAGGCAACTGGTAAGGTCAGAACTTGAAGAAGGGCAGGCCTTGTCATGCCAAGGCTCAGCAAGCATATTGACAGCCATGTCAGAGAGTAAACCTTGAGAATACGGTCCAGTAACCACATTAAGTTATTGTTGCAGAAGGGGACACACACTCAGCAACAGTGCCTCATTTCTTGGCTTTTCTGTCTGTGATAACAACCTCAATCAAACACACTGTCTCTTGGCATCACTGCATCCTTTGATAGCTGACAACCTGCTAAGCTATGGGTAAAGCTGACAGACTCACAGCCAAAGCCACTGCAGACCCTTTCTGCTTTTCCTGAGCTTTAAAGAAATGGGAGAAATTCTTGCAATATGGATAGTTTTTGGTTTTTTACTTATAAAAAAAGAAATATTCGTGAATTTCAGTAAATGTTCACCCTATCACATAATTATATGTATATGAACATTTACAGAAATACGAAGGGAGTATGGCTAGGATGAAATATTATTTTTCTGAAGATATTAGGGCAACATGATTTTTCTAAAGGCTCTTACACATAGAGTAAGGTATATTCTGCTCTTGATGCTGGTTTCTATGACAATGAAAGGCAGTCTTGGACTCTCCTCCATTGGAAGGACACCAGTCATACTTGATGGCACTGTTTAAAACTACATATTTTTTTTAAATCTGCCATTTTTTGGAACAAAAACATGGTTTGAAACAAAGGCCTGGGGACAACAAAGGCCATAATCATGCTTTACTGCTGCCATCTTCTGACTCACAAGCTAAATTGCAGGGGTTTGAAAGAAATTATCTCAGACTGTTTTTTCCTAACGTGCTTCCCAGTGAATGTCATTACATCGGTGATAAAACACAATAGGATTTCAAATATGTGGCTATGGCCTACAAAGGCACCATGGCTGCATGAAGTACACTCATATGCTCCAGATACTCCAGATAGGAAAGGCAGAACTTGGATTTCATTCTGAATCTTTTGGTTAGAGGTACTCCAATAGGAGCATGAAGCTGCAAGGAAAAAGTCCTGTATCCTCTTTTACAATTCTTTTCATTAATTATTGTGGTCTAAAGTTATCTTCTTGGTCACATTTCTTAAGAAAACTGTGAATTCTAGTTGCTTATCATTCACCCTCAAAAGCTTATTCTCCATTAGGAGCATAACTACCTGGAAAAACCAGCTCATCAAACAGAGAAGGATTTAAAAGAGAAGAAAAAACTGAAAAACTGAGGCCTTCCTACCACAAGGAGAAGAAAAGCCCGTGGACTAACTACGCCTATGTACTAGAGTTCCAAGTAGTATCAACTATGTAGAGGGCTCAGATACCATCATAAGAGATGATAGGAAATCTTGAGATGGGAATAGTTGGTGTGAATTTCATATGAGTGGCATTACCTTGAAGTGTCTGTCACATTGAGATAATGCAGTGACGCCGATAGAGGCTTTCACAGTATCCACTTCCCATATCCTACTCAGACATTTGGACTCCTAATACTTAGACTCTAAGAAGATGTCAGGTGATGAATTCAGCAAAAATCTGGGCCAGAGGCTGTGGCCAGATTAGTCTCACCTCAGAATACTCCTTCCCCTCCTCAAGCAATGCTTGACTTGCAGCCACTTTGTATATGCTTGCCTTGCAGCAAGTTCAATTAATGCACAGTTCAACACAGTCTGCACTAATACTTTCCTTTGAACCATTTGTGCTGGAGCCTTGGAAGAAAGAGTGGCTTGGGATTAATCTGTGCTTCTTAGCAAAGCAAAGCCCGAGGCCCATTCCACCATAGCTGTGACCAAAAACCTATATAGAGAAGATGGTTTCCTAAATAACCTCTAAAATATAATGTTTGCCTTGGAGATAAGAGAGGATAGTTTAGTTTTCATTTTAAAAATAATTACTTCAGATATATTGTCAATAAAGTTGTACTAGCCCCAGTAATGAGACAGGGCAGCACATCAGACATCCAGCAGACTCCAGTCAGAGAGAGGCAGTACTGGTCCATCTCTAATTCCTCTTCAGCCCTGTTCTCCATGGCAAAATCCAGTCTTCCCACTGATTCAATGCTGTTGGGTATCAGTACATGTTTACTGGTGTTTTGCACAAATTTATTTCTCAGAGGATGTTGTTAAACATCTGTTGTCATATGGCACCAGCTACAAGCTGTGGCTGGTTTCTGGCAAGTGGTCCAGACTGAAGCCTCCCAGGGAACATGGTTATAGGAGGATACTTCATCTGGACACCTGACTACAGCAACCACTGTTTCTGCATCATTCATCATACCCATCAGCCAGGTTATTTTAAGGGCTGTTCTGACACTTCTGCTCCGCTGTGTTTTTAAGCCTCTCTTTTATATCCTATTTTTAACCATGTGTTCCTTCCTCCTCACCTCTTCCACCTTTCTACTCTAGCATGCTAAATGCCTCTAACGTGGCTCTCCTTTGTGTTCACATTCAACATCTGTATAAACAGAAAAGGAAATTTTGTAGATTAGAAATCTATTCATGTTTGATCATTTCCTATCCTTTGTATGTCATCCTATATACATGTCATGGAGAAAAATAATCCCTTATGGAATGGTGCAGCCCTTGACAGCCCCCTGTTTGGAAACAGTGGATTTAGATCTTCATACATTGTTAATTTCACATTTAAGAACTTTGAAGGATTAGGGCTTAGTTTTGCTGGAGATTCCTCTTAACTCCTTTGTTTAGCAGAAATCGGTTTCTACTTTCTTTTCTTTCTGCACCACTAAAATCTCTAGTGATAGAGTAATAATCCCACGTGATTTACTGGTACTTTGGACTGATGCCAGCTTTGTTTTAATCCCAGCTGCTGTTTTATCTTCTGGGTATTTCAGTTCATAGCAAAGTGCACAACACAGTCCCCAGAATCTCTTGTGAGCACAGATTTATTATTTTTATTCAGTCCCTTTGCTTTGTCCCTCATGGCAGAGCTCTGCTGGTCCTCAAACTTGACCAATTTGATTACATTTAAACTATCTCTAAACAGATGCATCCCCTGGGTGAAACTTCTTCCCTGATTAGTCTGGATGGAAAGCATCTGTTTTCCCTCTGGTAAAGAGAGTTCCTAAAATCAAAACACAAAGACAGGCACTGGTCATGTCTCGTGGCATTGGCTGAAGTCCAGCAGGCATGTGGTGCAGCAGTGACACTTGAATTTGGGCAGGTTGACCCAAAGACAATAGCACACAACCATCCTAAAAATGAAAAAAAAAAACAGGGGTAACACACCTTCACAGTGATCTCAAGCTACTGCAATGCTTTTGGCCTTGGTGATGGTGTGTGCATCGACAGTGTGGTAAATGTCACAATCCAAAGCACATAAAATGTCTAAACCCAGAAGTATTATCAGCTGAGAGCTACTGCCACTGTACATACATACAGCAGTCCTGTGTTCCCTTCTATCCCCTTCCCTGCCTGGGGCCTGGGGAAGGCCCCCATTCCCTTCCCTTCTAGGGCTGGAATTGCCACAGTGGGAATGGCTGGGGAATGCAGCCAGGTCCCACTCCTCTCCTCCTGCCCACACTGTGCCCTCCAGGACTCCCTGACATTCCTCCAAGGAAAGGCCAGAGCAGAGCAGAGGTGATCTGTGACCAGGAGCAATGGGAGAAGTGGGAAGGGGAGACTTGGGAGTGTTCTGCCCTCCAAGAGGGGAACAGAAGATCTTAATGCAGCGCACAGCCCTGTGCCAGGTTTGCCATCACGAGGAGATATTGCCCAGGGGCAGATCTTCTGAGGGAAATGGGTGAGTCCAGCCAACCCTTGGGGTGGGTTTCACCTTGGAGGGAACCAGCTGGCTTACTCTGGAAATGCATTTGGAATCATAATCCCATATGTATCATGTGAACCCTCTATCATGGGGCTGTGTAGACATACCCTAAACCTACACCATCCATTGAAGAGAGCACTGAGCTGCAAACACTTCTTCTGACTCCAACCTGTCCTTTCAAAATCACTTTTCCTCTTCACCTCTGGAAATAGGCCAGTCTTCTCTCTCCCTGACAACTACCCCAAAATCAGCCCAGTTAGCTGATTTGCTGGTGTGTTGCAAGCTGGTGGACACGGGGAGTGATGGAGGGGAGGTGGCCCTGCTGCTGTGTGCCAGAAGCTGTGTTGCTTATGAGGCACATGAGATAATCAGTCCATTAGCAGACTGATATCCTGATGGCCTAGTGATCTCCTAAGGACATGGACCCATGTGGCCTCATGTGCATGGTGGAAGCATCATGAGGGGCCTGAGATACAGTTCCCTCTCACCAAGAAAAATTCAGACATTTATGGATAATGAAGTCTCGCAAGCTACAGGCTTGATTACAAACCAAATCCCTCACTGGTTCTTGTAGCTAGGAAACTGTGAGCTGGGGATTCTCCAGCACACATGGCTCCAAGAGCTCATTTCTCCCAGCAGAGATAGGCATTGGGAGAAGAACCCACACACATATGAAATTTCACCTGCTTTTCATTTTTCTTAATGGCAAGGTGTGTTTTGTATTTGTTATTTACTCCATGCAGACCTACTCCCATTATTGTGTGATTCCTCAGAGGCCTTTTTCACTTGCAAACTATTATTGCCAGGTGTTGGTCTCCTATGCTAGTTCTTTTGGTCTCCTTTGCATCCATTTCCCTCCAGTGCTGAAGCAGTGAAGAGACATGGTTAGCACAGACCTCAGTGAGATGAAAATCTGGCAACCAACCAGTAATGCCTGCTCGGGTAGGAGAGTGAGCTGCAAGGAAATTTTCAACACAACATGGTCATTTCAACATCAGAACCATTCCAGAGTGCCTCCAGAGCAAAAACTTCAAAACTCTTTCAGTAAGGCAGCATCACACTCACTTGAGAGAGAAAGTCTGTGAGCAATGAGGCGAGATGTTAATACTCATTTGCTGCAAAGCTTGGCCTCAGGGTCCTCCCCATCCTCTCAAAGCATGAGACTCTGAAATTCTAGGTGGGGTGGAAACACACTGTAGTGGAGACAAACAATTTTTGGAAAGGAAACATATTTTGTCTTTGCTGAAAGAAAGAATTTTAAAGCAGCAGCAACTGCAAAAAAATGATAAAGGGAAGCAAAAACAGTTTCAGTCAACTTAAAAGGGAACACATCCTCTTTCTTTTTGTCTGGATTGCTTTTTACAGAGTACCCTTGTGGGCTACATATTAGCAGGGAAACCCTTAACATTGTCCAATGGGCATAATTTTGCCAGGCAACTCTGTGCATATTTTCCTAATTTCCAACATGCTGGAAGCTCTCATGTTTTGCTGCTTGTCCTCAGCCTTATGTCCCCCTATAGCTCTTCTCACCTGAATGTAAACATCCAAAAATCAAAAATTTTTAGATTAGAAAAAAAATAATCCAGCAGCATCAGGCTCTGAGGAACACGGGGAGAGTTTCCACAGTGCAAACTCATCCATGGACACATATACTGTAAGTGTCTGATTAAATGCCTGCCACAATTAACCCAGAGCCAGATGTTGCTGGGGTGGGGATGGGGCATGTCAGGTGCTCTAGACCATTTGGATCAGATACCACATGGATCTTTCTACACTCAATAAATCAAGATTATTTGGGAGAAAAACATGACAAAGTGTACAAAAAAAAATGCAACATCACAAAGATGGGTTTGTCCAGTATTTGAAGTCTGATGGGGAAATCTGAGGGCAGAGTCAAACCTATGAACTGGAGCAGATCTGCTGGAGGCTGCCAGTGCTCCTGTGACAGTAACAGAGGGCTGGATCCAGGAAGGCTGGAGCTGTGTTAGAGCTGCTGTGCTCAGACCCCTCCCCACAGCATCCCAACAAGCAGGACAGTCTCCCTTGGGGGTTTCCCTGTCTGAGCTGATGGCTGCCTCTTGTTTAGCTGTTGCTGAATTCTTCAGGATGGAGAGGCCTGGAGGATTGAGGATTGGCACCCATGGGCCAGAGCCTACTCCACGCTCAGAGGCACAGAGGCACTGTATATGGTTTTTGGACACAAGGAATTACCACACTGCTTCAGATGAGATCCTGGGATGAGCCAAGCACCTGTAATTCCATTTACTGATACCCATCGTGTCTCAGAAACAGGCGCCACAGCTGAGAAGATGTACATTAAAGAGACACCCATTACATGACTCATACACAGAATCACATTAATTTAATCAGATGCTAAGAAAAAAAGCCAGGAATTATGCAAGGTTATTGTCTGTGCCTTTCAGAGCAGCTCACTGATCCCTTGCTCCCTGGCACCTGGGGCTCTCAGATTGGGGGACAGATGGATTATGTAGATGAGAACAAATCACATGCCATGTAGCTGCAGGAAGACACAGAGAGAATTTTCCCTGGAGCTGCTAGAATTAATAGACCCCTGACAACCATCATGGAAAACACACCAAGCAAGATTTTGAGCTGAGAGATTCCAAAATGTTTGGGGAAAACAGCATAGGACTGCAGGCATATGACCTGTTACTGGGATAGAGCCCTTGAGTTTGAAATTATTGTGGTTCCTTAAAATCAGCTTCCCTTTCATGGCTCTGAAATATTATTCAGACACTGAGTACATGATGGCTTGTGGAAACCCTCTGCAAGTACATGCTTATGTATGTATTTACCTTCATGTGAGGATGAATCACCAAAGTGTGAATATCTTCTGAAATGTTCCTCAAGGCTGCTGCCCCAGATCAGGAGTTGGGAAAGAAGAGGCAGCAGTGCTTATATGAAAGGGAATGAATGTGGATCTCCATGACACTCTGGGAGGAATGAATGTTTACATGTAATCTTTGACAGATGGGGATGTTCATGCTTTCATTTTATGGATAAAGAAGAGAGATATTAGATGATTGCTGTGTATTACGGAGTAGTAAAAGCTCTGTGATGAGGATAAAATTCTGGTCCTCCAGGGAGGAAATCTCTTTTCTCAAATTCAAGAGCAGAGCCTTTGTGAAGTGGATGATTTGCAGAGGGGAGACAATAGCAACACTGGCAGCACTCACTTTTGAGGAATAACTCAGGAGTGAAATACAGGAAGAATATACAGAAATACAGAGAGAGTAGGTCATAGAATATCAATATTCTATGACCTGCTCTCCCTGTATTTCTGATTTAGTGAGATTCATGATTTCAAAAAAACCCAAACCGGCAGGTTTAGAAACAAGGGTTAGCAAGAGCAATAAAACTTCATATGCATCCCAAAACTACTTGAGATTGCTTTCTGTGGTGTAACAAAATCCTGGAACACATCCACACAAGCACATGTTGTTAAATTAATCACTGTAATGATCTATGCCTTGATCATCCATCCTTCTCCCTCCTTCACCATCATTCCTCACTTTCTATCTGAATACAGCTTGTTTCATGTTTAAATTACAAACTCTGAAAAAAAAAAACTATAAAAATGTCAGGGGATTTTACAGCCAGGATGTTTATGACTGTTGTCAATGTCAATTTATTCGCCTATTCATACCTTCTCTCTCGGAGTAATCAATCCTGCAAAAATTACTGACAACAAGTGGGTCTGGAACCCTGCTATGGGGGAAATATGGCAAATTTGCAGTGTCTGTAACAAAAAATGAAGCCAGTTCCAAAGGCTTTCAAAAGAGCATCAATTCCCCTTGAAATAACAGGCAGAAATGTGCAGAAGAGGAAACTAACAGCAGGGAAGGTCACTGCTGTAGGCACTAAAGGTGCCCATCGGTGTAGGAAAGAGGAAATTTAAGAAAATGCAAAGAGGGAAAGACAAGGAGAAAATGTGTTTCTGGAGGTCACTGCTCACATAAAGCAATTGCTAATGCCATGGCCAACGCAGCAGCAATGTCAGGAAGTTTATAGGATTTGATGCTGCTGTTCCAGAGTAATGAAGTATTCTTGAAAGCAGTGCCAGTGTCTGATCATTTTGCTGGTGCTTCTCCTGCCCCTGTGGCTGAGACAACCAAAGGCAAACCAGACTCTGAAATCAGCTTTGTCAACCTGGTTTTATTTGGGTGCTTTGAAAAGATTCCAAATCAGGTCAGGATTCAGTAGCAGTTGCTGGGATTTTAAAAAAAATGCTCTGTTAGCAGTGACCTACCAAGGAAAACAAATAAACAAAAAAAAAAACTGGCTTGAGCTCTTGCTTGTGCTTTTATTTCTGTATAAAAACAAGGCATAAGAGGATTTGGACTGCTTCTTATAGCTCTAAAAGAAAAATATATTTAAAATATCAACTTTGGCTTTCATTATTTTGCTGACGAATTGGCAGGATGTCTCATATAGTGCTTGCCCATCTCTTATCTGGGCAAGATGGCAGAATTATCCAACTATTTAACATTAATATATTTTCTCCTACATATTTGAAGGCATTTTCATGAAACAGAATAAAAGTCCCCAAAGAACAAGAATAATCTTAATGAAAAACTGTTACTCCTCTCAGCACAGCAGATTTCATATGTATCTCTATTATGCCAGTTACCCAGCAAGTCTATTAGGACAAGCCCTGGAGTTATTATAAGAGGAAAGCAAGGGGATATTATTGGATAAAGAGAGAGAAACCTCTTAGGCCTGCTCCATGCAGCATAAACAAGGGAAGAAAGCAAACATAATTCTTGTTTCCCCTTGACAGGACACTCTTAGATGGAGCTCAAGACATTTACTAAAGATGAGATATAGGGGAAAAAGTGGGTCAGAGCCTGAGAAGGAAAGAAAAAAGAGGGTAATTTCCATTATGGTCTGAATTTAGACCTTTGTTGTCTTCACTTTTTAAACATGACTGACAAAAACGATCCTATGGCCTTTTGCAGCTATTGTTGAAACAAGACAGGAGCCATAGCTGATGCACCGAGGTTGCCCAGAGTGAAATTCAACAGGATGTTGATCTTGCTGACAAATGGCAAGTAAAGCTCAATATTAAATGAAACGTTCATTAAAAAACTCCCAAAGTAAACAATAAATGCTCTATACATCTAGGCTGAATGTGATCAGGGCATGACAGCTGAAAGGCCACTGCACAAAAGATAGGCTGTAAAATGGTGTGTATCAACTGACTAACAAAAGCTAAAAATGCAGAAGGCACAAAAGACAAGAATTCAGAGGAAATCATCGATTTTAGTGTAAAATCTCTGTTCACGCATTTTAATGCTGAGAATTACATTTCAAAACATGAAATTAATGCACTTACCCTGATGGAACTACTTCCACAGCTTTCCTGCACCTCCTGTGCCAGGATACAGAGGGCCAAATTCTGCCTGTGGGTACAGGACTAGGTTACATCACTGAAATACTGCCTGGTCTATGGTGCTCCTTTATAATGGAAATTAACAGATAATGGCCAGGCTACCCTCATTTCTCCAGTTTTTTGTTTTACAGGCAAGTTTACAGCCTCTGAGCACAGCACAGGGCAGTCTGTCTGCAGCAGGCTCACTGCAGCAGGATCACTGAAGCACTCCACAGCTCTAAAACCAGATAACCCAGCATCTGAGGGGAAAAAGAAAAATCCTAGACAAGCTCAGCACTTGTTGGAAGACTGTCGAGATTATAGGGGAAAGAAAAATAAGTGGTCTGAGGAATAACTGGACAAGAATTACCTAAACTGAGAGAAGAATTTAGCCCAGCATAGATATTAAGTAAAATCCATGCTCCTGCAAGCCAAGAAAGGCCTGGCAGTGCCTGGGATGCCACCAGAGAGCTGCATTCTTCTGGATTTGCATTACAATTGATTTCTAAGCATAACCCGGTGATTCAAGCAGACTCTTCTTGGTGAGACATAGCACTTAGGCAGACTTACTAGCAAAGGAGAGGTAAATAGTTGTATTTCCTCCACCCAATGGCCTTCCTTTGCATCTTCCTCCCTCGCACTCCTGCACTGCACCCTTGGCAATCCAGAAGGCTGCCCGTGGCTTGGCAGGGCAGTTTCCCTCCAGCAAGCTGGGGAGAAGCCACAGCACTGCAGAGCAACCAGGCAGAGCAGTCATCACATCGGGGCCCACCACTCGGCCTCCCACCCCAGCAAAGCCTCTCCCACTCAGGAGGTGCTCTTGTCAGGGGGGCAGCATGGGATGGGAGCTGCCCCCAGGATGGGGTTTAGGTCCCTCGGTGCACCTGGGCTGCCTATTCCTCCTCTGCAGGGTTTGCAAAGCACAAACAGCCAGGCAGGATCATGGCAAATCATCCCACTGCAAGGGACAACTGGAGAGTTGTCTAGTCATGATTCATTCCAGACTCTTCCTCAACAGCTGCAGGAAGATAATGGCAAGACCTGCACAAATTGAAAAAACAAGTGGGAAGATTCAGCTTGAAAGATTCAGTCTCTTCCCAGCCCCTTGTTCAACACTGAGCCTAAACACAAAACACACTGCATGGGAGTGCTACCTGTACCCAAACTGCAGGAGTGACAATTTAGCCACAAGCAGGCAGAAGAGACCCCAACTAAGAAGGGTTTAACTAGACTAGCAACTTTTTCCATATTTAGAAACTCTTTTTCCCCATTGCAAAGTCCATTATTAATTCCCCAGCGCACCTCCCTGCGCAGCCTCTGCCGGACAAGCCTTTGAACTGCTCCCCGCCCTCGGAAGGTTCCTTCTGTGCCGACACCCCTGGGGACGTGCGGGCAGGGGCTGGCTCGGCGCACAGCGCAGGCCTCGGGCAGCGACAGCAGCAGAAGGCGGCAGCATGGCCGGGCCCAGGGAGGAGCAGCCGCCAGGGAGGGACCGGCTGAGCGAGGCAGGAGGCGGCAGCTTGAGCACAGAGCCGGTCTGCCCTGCCTGCCATCCCTCCTGCCGTGCCAGCTGCCCAGAGCCAGCTCCCAGGCTCCGGCTCCTGGCTGCAGGCGAGGAAGGAAACGCTGCCAAAACCTTTCCCTGACACTTCCTCCTGGGCTGTGGGTGCTGCCTGCACTCTGCAGGGACGCTTGTTAATAAGTGCTCAGTGCTTGAAAGTGTTTAGCAAATCAGCTACAAGTCAAAAGAGTTTTATACAAAAGGATGCTTTTCTGCCTTTGACAAGGAGACACGGTGGCATGTGTGCCCTTCCTGCTCAGCTCAGAAACAGCAGCAGGAGCAGAGCTGGTGCTGGCAGCATGGCAGGGCAGCAGTGTATTTCATTAACATGGCATTGATTAATTCTGTGTGAAATTCTGTCAAAAGTGCACTTGGAATGCATCAAAACCTAAAAAGAGACTGGACAATCAGCAGACAGTTGTGTGGACAAAGAAATAATGTAGGATGTAGGACAAACTGGGGTTGTGTAGGTGCCAGTCTAAGGGTTACCACTCCTAGCTCTTACAGAGGGCACAGCTGTGCCACCTCCCTCAGGTTCTCTGGGGTGGGAGCTCCTGTGGCCACAGGTCACCTCCAGCCAGATTCCTAAGGCTGGCAAAGTTACTTCGTCACACAACACGGTCCTAATACTTGAGTTTCTGCAGCCTTTATATCTAATGCAGTTGTTCTTTGATGGTTTACAAGATGAGTGAACATGGGCTCTAAAAAAAAACCAATTTTGTTTTGTGGAAATGAGAAATTGAAAATTGAAGTCATGGCTAGCAAGTCAAACAGTGGATACCACAATTCCCTGGGTCTCTGGTGGAGCAGGTTAAATGGGGACATGTGATTTTGCATCAACTTTTTTGTCCCCGGGTAAGTAAATTTTCAAAAGATACTTTCCTTGTCTCCCACATGTTTTGTGGAGGGTTTCTGTGGTGTTCAGGAGAATTAAGACCTGTTGTGTGCATCATAAGTGTGATGATGCAGGTGAGATTTGTGATTTGCATTACAGGTGGTCAATCACTAGATGAGAGAAAAAAGTTTAGACTGAGTCCTGCTATGGTCCTTGGCTGGCTACTGGCAGCTGCCTTGCAACAGGCAGCCTGCATGCTGGGAGCTGCAGGGACAGAGTGCCACCTGTAAAACCAGCAGTGAAGCCCTTAGCTCCAGCTGCTTTACACCAGCCATAGCCCTGAGTAGAAAATGAGTTTGTACAAAGGCCACAGTGTGACTCATGTGGCAGGAGGGTGTTGAAAACACCTCTGACCTGGCTGAGCAGTAACTTCTATGGTGATAGGGGTGCCAAAGATGGGTGACATCTGGCCATGAGGAGAGGTCTCTGGAGAAGTATGGCAATGTTTCACATCATCTACAGCTGGCACTAATATTAAGGAACAGACCTATCAGAGAACACTTTCCAAACCAGTGCACTGATTCCTCTTTAGCCCTCTCGCAGAGTGATTGCAGAGCTCCCAGGCACAGGGGAATAGCTCACATCTCTCAAACTGCTTCTAATCCAATCTCAAACTTTAATTTGCAGCAACAGCAGAAGCTGTCCAGGTTTCCCTCATTTGTGAGGCTTATAGCTGTGAGTGTCATTAAGGTATTATGTCCCTGCACATATTTACCCAAACCACCTGTGAGGGATGAGAGCAAAGTGAGACATCAGAGGAGATGCTGAGGTCAGCGTGGGATGCCCAGCTGCTTCCTTATGGATGAGTTGACCCATGACAGCGGCACGAGCTGACAGGAGAGCACAGCACTGGAGATTAATTGCTTCTAATGAGAACCACTGCAGCCCACAGAGAAGCATGAACACGGGACTGCCTCAGAAACTACAGCACTTTAACCCTCTATGGTGTGAAACCCCGCATCAGAGATTTTTGGGCACCGCACAGATAGCCTAAAAGGGAGAGAGGGTTTCTGCATGGTCTGTTGCCCACAGCAAGTGAAAAGGAGGGATGCCAGCTCAGCTTGCTTGGCCACAGCACTGTGCAAAATACTGGTCCCACCACAAGCTTCTAAACCTAGCATGAATTTGTTTAAATCTCCCCTTTCAGTACAGACTTATTTTCTAATCTTGCTGCAATGTCCCTGTTCCCTCATCATTTGTCCTGCTCTACTGCAGCAGCTCTGCCAGCTAGGACTGCTCACACTCCAGGATAAATTAAGGGTAACTCCATGGAACTTCAGAAGTGCACACTGTATTTAAACCTCTGAGAAGGAGCCTGGGCTTGGATATCTGTCGTCTATCTGGAAGAGCTCTATGAAGTGACTCTTTCTCTCTCTCCACACCCCCCTCCCCTGCCCCCCGCCCTGCTTTTTTGCTTCTCCCTTTCTGTAGCGCTTTCTTTGTCAGTACATCTTTTAATAAAAAATTAAAAAACAAAACCCAAAAATAGAGCATCCCCGCCTTCAGGCAGCTATCTGGGGCAGCCATGAAAATAGCAGCAACCACTGGGTAGCTCAGGGTTTAGATCAGGTCAGCAGCCCAAGGTCAGCTACCAGTTCTCTTTTAGGCAATTTCTGCAGGATTCATCAAGTTTGCCATTGGGTCTGTCCGGGTTCATCGGGTCAGTGCACAGAAACACACAAACTATTCCTGTGCCACCATCCCATTGAAAAATCTCCTCAAAACTTCCAGTGGAAGCAGGGAGAGGAGACAGCATGGCTTCATACACCCAGGAGGAAAGCTGTCAATCAGCAGGTATCAGATCCATTTGCAGTGCCCATGCCCTGCACGTGTCCAGGCTGGGCTTGGCTGTCCAGGGACAGACTGGAGCAGGGGAAGAGCCCTGCTGGCACAAAGGTGCCTGGGCTGGGAGGACCAGCCCTCTCAGTGGCTGTCCATCCACACTGGCAGGAAATAGAGGGAGAGAAGCAAATGAGCTGTAGGTTTTCCCAAAATCAGTATTTTCAGCGTCAGGGGGCAGAGGGAAAAACAAGCAACCTGATCATTTGATCAGTCTTAGCTGGAAAAAGAAACTGTGGAAGAAAAAATCGGTCATTGACTTGTGACAGTCTGGTGGAAAATCACTAAGGCTTTTGCAGGCTGTTTTCATGTCAGAACTGACCTAGTTTTTAAAATGCTAAAGAGGTGGGGGCGTACTGAGCTACAGAAGAACCAAACTATCCCAGGCCAAGCAGAACCATAAGTTGGGGGAATTTTTCTTAAGTCAGTCCAGACTGAATTTGTTGGGAAGCTGTAGCTGGTGGATCTTGCTTTGTCTTTGGGACATGGGCAGAAGATGTTTTCTGGAGAGCAGGAATGGGTGATGATGAGGAGCCCTAGGGAGAGAGAGGCTGGGCACTGCATGAGCCACCCGACAGCTGGTTGTGGGCAGATATAGGTCACTTAGAGGCTGGTGAAAACAGAGCCCACTAATTAGGGCACCAA
This sequence comes from Melospiza melodia melodia, assembly GCF_035770615.1. Classification (NCBI taxonomy): domain Eukaryota; kingdom Metazoa; phylum Chordata; class Aves; order Passeriformes; family Passerellidae; genus Melospiza; species Melospiza melodia. The sequence goes on from NC_086195.1 coordinate 81,769,038, forward strand.
ATCACTCACCAACAATAGAAAAGAGATCAATCTGCTTGGTGACATGAAAAAACCTGAAGGCTTGTGCTGTGCTGTTTATTTGGGCACGTTCACCCTCTCTATGATCAAAGACATAAGGCTAAGAAATGCTTTTCTAGAAACCCTAAAGTTAAAAGTGTTTCAAACAACTTTGCACAATTCAACAATTGCTCCATAAATCTTTCCTAAGGATTTTCATCTGGGGTAAGACTTGGTATTGTTATTAATGTTTTTCTGAAAACAGGAGAGGATGCTTTATTCCACCTGGCTGCTTCTGTAGTCTGAGACCATGTTTCATGGAATGACAGGAACTATGGTTTAGCTAGTCTTTAAGGGCTTCTACTGAACAAACCCAAACCATATAAGCTGACAAACTATTCCATTCGGAACATTTATTTTTGGAATAATTTAAATTGCATTTAAATAATGAAACAAGCAAAACTAAATATTTTACTTACTTTATATACTTTTTTACAAATATAGGAATCATGTTCATACATGTATAAGAACAATATTTTAATCAATTTCAATGCTTTAGTGTTGAAGTATTTCAACTCCAAGCTGTAATATGTGTTTTAATAAGTAATATAATATTTTATAAATAATTTAATAAAATTATTATTTATTATTTATTTATAAATTATTTATATTATTTATTTATAAATTATTTATTATTATTTATTTATAAATTATTATTATGAAAATAATTTAATAAAATTATTTTTACTCAGATAAAATTATGTATAAAACTAGTATTTTAAAATAGTTGAAGTCCTTCCTCTAGTGATAAAACTTGCATATTTCTGGTCAGTTTACAGGGTGTTGTCCTTTTTTGCAAGAAACTGCTGCTCTAGAGCATCCTAAGCTCATTCTTATTGTAGAAGGTGGTAGTAAAAATGCAGCATACTATTGCATACCATAGATTTCATTTTAAAATTTATCTTATAATACAGTTTCCAAGGGAAAAAAGGCACATGAAAATGTTCCTTGTGAGAGGAGCTGTGTAACTTAGATTGTTGTGGTTTGTTGGTGGTTTTTATTTTTTTTCCCCATGTATTACTGATAAAGGATGTGCTTTTAAGAAACCACCAGGCTAACATGTGGACATGGGAAAATGTTCTCCTACAATAAATGAGAATTCTCTCATTAGCAAACTGCTTGAGTGCTACTATAAGGCCTTAGTGCAGCTGGCACAGTTCCTAAGAATAGAATTACTCATTGCCATGGTTACCCATGCTGGAAATATTACCCTTTGCAATCATTGTAAACAAAGATCCTTTCACAACAGTGTAAAAATTAGAGCGCTTCAAGAAATTAAAGGAAATTTTAAATTGTACAGCGGTTGAAGTTATGCCTCGTAAGCACTGTAGCTTTTCTAACACACGAGGGGTTCAAAAACCCTCTGCAGAGATCTGGTCCTCTCCTGGCCTGAGCAATGTGTGAAGATCTCACCCATCACCTCCGAGAGCAGGGTCAGAGCCTGAGAGCCATAGTGCTTGTGTAGCACGGGAGCCCTTCTGTGTGCCACAGGTCCTCGCTGGAAGTGTGCTGTAAAAGCCACTCAAAAGGGGATGCTTGGGGAAGGCAACAGGTGGGGACTTCTCACACATCACCCACGGAGCTCTCCAGATGAAGGGTACCATGGAGCTAACTTGAGTCAAACCTTCGAGTCGTGGAGGAGAGCAATCCCTGGAGCTGGCACAAGCGTGGACAGCAACAGCAGCCACAAACTGGGCTAGTCTGCTTCACCACACTTGAGTAGCTGGAGCAGGAGGTATTCCAGGAAATGACACTTGCTGTGCAGATGCCCAGCAAGGAGGTGCATTGGTTCACATGCAAGCAGGCAGCAGGGGAGTGGGAGAGGCAGGACTAAAACTCAGACATTCTTTGGTCCTGCAAGTGCCTTTTCTACCTGGACGCCTCAGGGTGGGCTCAGTTTCTCCAGATGCCCATGCCTTCCTTCTGTCTGGTCTGTTGGCACTCTGGGGCTGTGGCTCCAGCACACACAACATGGAGAGGCTCTCATCCCGCTGGCACTTCACAGCAGAGTACGAAGACATCCTAAACAAACACTTGCAGTAGTGCAAGATTTGAAGAATTTGGCCACGTGAAACCTTTCCCCTGGAAGGCTGGCAATCCCCATTTAGAGGTGGAAAAAGCAAAGGGGTGTGGTTCTGCACTGAAGGTCACAGGAGGACATCTGTGAAAGGATATCACAGCCTGACTCCAATTCTCTGCCCTGTTCTGCAGCCATTCTCCTTCCTGAGCCATGTTAAACAGCCCCACAGCAGTGCCAGAGAGCCTGGAGAAGCCCTCAGGAAAAGCCCTAGGGAGGAAAGAGCAGGTTCAATGATGCAGAACAAGGAAACAAGCAGCCTACAAACCTCGGCAAAGTGGTCCTTGCCTCTGCTGGGCAGCTGGGGCACAGCAGAGCATTAGAGATCCTGCTGCATGGGAGTGTTTCTGCAGCAGGGAGGTCTGACAGGCCACCGGAGCTGCAGGTTGGTAACCTCTGGAGGAGGCTCCTGCACATCATCCAACTGGAAAAGAACAGATGTGACAAGATAACACTGAAACAGAATCCCAAGGGGAAAAGAGAAATTGGGGAGCTTGTTAAGAACCCTGCTGCCATCTGGAAGGCAGGAAGAGGCAGGCATCTGTGAGAAAGTGGCATCTCAGGGGGGAGCCTGGGTGCTTGCATCTGGCACTGCATGATGGAGGGATGGGCAGTAGCTGATGGGTCTGCCCTGCCCTGGAAATCGGATCTGAGGGTGAAAGGGAAGGTGGTTTTCATTTTCCCAAGACCTCAGGGTATGTAGCAGAATCTAAAATAATCACCTCGTGCTGATTGTTGTCCTTGGCAGGAACAGTAACTTTGTGGCCCAAAGGGTTTAATTGAAGATACAAGGGGGAAATGGGAACACATTGGGCTCTTGATTTGCTAATAGGAGCCTTTTGTGCTGTTTATTGGTTCGGAGCCATCTCCTAGGTCTTAACCCTTTACTCCTCAGTTACCATGAAAACATGTGGTCTTCCTCAACTATGCTTCTTTTTTTCCAGAGGTAAGAACCGTTCTTTTTGAGCTTTCTCTAAGCTCCCATCACTGGTGCTAAATCTGGGGCATGGAGAGAGAAGAGAAGGCCTATGCCATGGTAACAGATGCCTTTGAATTAGTAACTGGTTTTCTAGTAACTGATATTTTCTGTAATTCAGCCCAATGAACACCAGCTTAACACTGGCCTTCTCTTATGGAAATGAAGGACAAAAGGCTTTTGCTTTCAGTTAGCCATGTAAATCCTCCGATGAAGCCTATTCTACCAGAAGGGTGGTAAAAGGCTGAGCTATAAATAGTGCTGTGTGTTTGCCTGTGCTGAGGCAGAGATGTAAGGTTTCATAGCTCGGACTGAGGACCCCAGTCGTTTCAGAGCCAGGGGCTGACATTTGCCTTTCTGCTTGTGCTCTGATGTCTGTTTTGTTTTCTGATACAGTCATTTATTTCAAATGGGTCTGAATATGTTACATCTTGAGAAAGAATTACAATCTGGCACAGACAAGTTAACTTGTCTCTGTAATCTCGTCCAACTGTTTTTCCATAAAACATGCGGATTTATGGTGTTTTCTATCAGACCCCAGGGAAAAAAACACAGGGAAATTTAACAACATGTAGTGATGATAGACATAAATATGTTAAGCCCCTGAGAAGGCAGCAATAGGTTGCTCAGCAAAGGATTCAAGCATGATTTCTGCAGTTGCTGCATAGAAGCATTTCTTACTGATTTGAATGAGCTGTTCAGATGCAGCAGCTGCATAATCAGACACTAAATCTGGTGTGATAATGACTGGATGTGGTCTAATCGGAGGATCAAAAACTTAATTAGTTAACAGGGGGGAAAAAGTCATGTCTAAGAAAAGGAGTAGCAGGGGTGATTTCTTCACTATAAATGCTGCATTTTTGTGTAATTTGTTATCTGTCAGTAAACAAAATCTATTCATGCAGAATGTGAAAGGTAGTAAGTCAGAGAAAGACAGATGTAGATTCAGTATATCCCAACTGTAAAGGTAGACCAAACCTAGCCAAATCCTTATCTGTCTCTATTTTTCCTTAAGAACTACTGAGAACAATCCTTTTGATTATTTTCAATGTTTTTCTGATCCTCTGCATTACTTTAGTAGAGCAGTTGATTTTTTCACGTTCACTTTAGATTGTGATCGGTATCTTCACAACCATAGTCAAAAGGAGGTTTTTCCCTACTCATATTTACTAAGACATATTTGCCTTTATTTATTCAAATGTATTTCCTTGCAAAATTAGGCTGTGTTTTTGTCTTTACAGGTGAATGAATGAAGTCAGGGCAGGAATGAAACACATTTGCTTTACATGACATACATAATTTCTGTCCTTAAAATACTGTTTAGTCATGAGATTTCTGCTTTCTTTGCATCCCTCATGTTACCCTGCATGTTCCCAGCTCCATGCAAGGAGCTCAGCACCATTTGTTCCCACGCTAGCCTAAAACTGAATATGCTCTTGAAGCACGTTGAGCCACATCGGTGCCCTGGAGGCAACCATCTCCCTGTGAAGCAAAAGAGGACACTGCTGCCTGCGAGGCTTCTGGCTGCCCCAGGTTTTCTGCGTCAACCTCTCCCATCACCACCATGATTCTACCCAGGCAACCTCTGCTCATTCAAGAGCCCAGAGAATCTTGAATTATTCAAGTCTCTCCTCTGTCCAAGGGACCTAGGAGTTTCAAGTGACGCCAGCAGAAGTCTGATGAGGCCAGAGGAAGAGCCTATCTGTGACTCCTGGGAGAGCAGACCCAGCCATGCAGTGCTTTTGAGCCTGCCCAGTGCAACCACTTAAGTGATAGAGAAATTTGATCATAAAACTTCAGACCACAGGTTCTGAGCAGCAACACCACAGAGTACAGCTGATTTTGTGGATGCTACTTTAAAATGTGGCACCTGCAGACTTCTGTGAGTTGGGAAATGAAGCAGTGGAAGAAGGACTCCGAACCTTCCTGGTCCAGGACAGTGCTCCATCACAAGCCCTCCCTCCCCTCCCTGATGGCACCCTTTGCTCAAGGTCGCCTTTCCCCTGACATTCACCTGGGAGTGCTGCACAGAGGCACTTTGTGGGGACTTTGCATAAGGATGAAGCATTAAGATAGGTCATTTGTTAGTCTTTTCAGTAGCTGCAGGGAGTTGTAATTAAGAAACTCATTGCATTGAAGCTGGAAAATAAGCTGGAAAATATACATGTAATGATCAAGGACAAGTCTTCTTCATTAGTCAGAACAGGAGATCTATTCCCAAGGTCTAAGTGAATACCTGATCCAAGTGCTAAGGGTCTTTGCAGAGAATAAACAGTGATGTCACTGGAGATGAAGCAGTTTCTTGGTCCTCAGCTCCCATAGGAGCATCCATGGCTGCTGAAATAATCCTTTGAAGAAGTTTGGAGCCTCCTCCCCAGCCCCTCAGGGCACTGTGGAATGGTTTTAATTGGAAGCAGACATGCAATGTGGTAGGTAGGAGCAGGCGTCTGCTGAATGTGAGCTCCTAGTAAACAACTCCTGTACAATGACTTTGGAAGGGAAAAATACCATGATTCAAGAGAAAGATTTAAAAATTAAACTAGTACTTACTCATGGTCAGTTGACTGGTCCATTAGACTTGCCAACACTCCTTACCAATTATTCAGAGTCAAGAATATTATCTTCTCTTGGTTGCATGACAGATTTTGGATGAAGCCTTCACCTTCAATGTATGGGTGACAACGAGATTTCCAGGTCATCACCCCCATTGCAAACACTTTTCCAGTAAGATGGCTTTGAAAGTCATAGAGATGTATTGTTGGGAATGATTGATTTTGGTTTGAATCAGGAAGAGACTCAATATTAGAAACTTCATTTTGATTAAAAAAAATAATCTGGGCAAAGTCTTGTTTCAGAAGATTTTTCAGTTTTTTTCTATCACAGTGGATCTGCCAGGTTACTATCATCTGGGTTTGTGGAAGGTGTCAACAGCTGCACAGATCTACAGTTCTACAGATCTACAGTTCTACAGATCACACAGATCTACAGATCTACACAGTTCTACAGATCACACAGATCTACAATTATCAACATTGACGAGCTTGCTGTACATTTGCCCCTCACTTCATTGAAACCCCTTTGTCCCCCAGTATCCCAGTAGCTGTACTTGGTCAAAAGCAAGGTAACCACCAGGCAATCTGTGTGGCAGCAAATTTAAACCACAGCTCTTCTGCTTTCAGATGCATAGGATAAAAGGCAGTAACGTGCAGTAGGGAACACAGACTGAGAAGGCCTGCATGTAAAAGTGTTTGTGCACTAAATCACCAGAAAAACATTTCTTCTGCCTGCTTCCAACTATTAGAAAGAGGAGTTGTGCTTTTGTGAACACAGGATCAATTGTGTCACTGTGTCTGCTCCTTACTAGCATTAACGAGCTTTTCACGCCTTTTGCTTTGTTGTTCCTCAAAAACTATTGAGATTTTATTCCAGTTCTTCCTCTGGCTGGCTCAGTATATTCCATGGGAGAACCTTCAGCAAGGCAGTGCTACTTAGCTCAGCAAAGTAAATAAACCTAAGGATTAAAACTTGACTGATGTAAATGCTTTAAGCACGTTCAAAATACAAGAAATTTAGAGAAGGTTGCAAACCAGAGGTTCTAATAAATGTAACTTAATAGTCACAAAAAGGCAGAGACGTTTTAAAGGTGGGAAATGTTGCTTACTGCAGACTGCATTTTCTAACTGTCACACCAAAACTGCAACTCCAAAGTCAATTTGTGCCAAAAGAACAAGCTTCCCCACTTGCTTCTCAACCAGGAGAATCAGAAAACAAAGCTGATTTGAAAAACAAAATAAAAGCTCAGTCCATTTCGTTGTGTAAGAGGTTTAAAAGGAAAAAAAATTTCCAAAACCAAACAAAACCCACATGCTGATGAAACAGGAGACCAGAAGACCAAACTCTCGTTTCTGAAAGTCTTCCTGTAACTAACAAATTCAGTATGATGTTATTAGTAAAACTGCTAAAGGCATTTCTACATGAAAATGAAATTGCACAGATGCCCAAGTATTCTCTTTTATGCTATTTTGGTGACATAACTCCCCAATGTCCTGCTTTGAAAAGCCTAGTATTTTCCAGGGCGCTCGATAGATTGGCTCTAACTTGAACATCAAAAAGTAACCTTCACATTCATCAATGAAAAGTGACAACTGATTTTATTGACTGTTTTCATTATAACACATGACAGTGGGAATATTTTTCACTGTTAAGATTTTTGAATGGAAGAAAAGTGCAGTTAGTCTGAGTTCCTTACATTCATTAGAAGCAAGACTATTGAAACCATCAACATTTACAATGACACATAAGCAAACACCAGAATCAGTGCCAATAAATACACAGAGTACCAAAATAAATATTTACAGAATTAAAAATATAACAAACACTGATTAGTATATCCTTGTGAACTGCCAGGGAAGAAAGACACCTATTGCTATCAGTTAGGTTGTAAATACATTAAGAATACAGTGGTTCGAGGAGACACGTACTCAAAATAGAGGTGGAAAGGAGCAGAGTGTGTCTAACAGTCTGTCATAAACAGCCTCCCAGAATGTTGTGAGCTTTCTTTAAGAAAAAGTTGGTGCACACAGGCCCACCAAATCATTACCAAACCTTTTAGATGAGAAGAGCGGGGAGTTCTGGCATTACTCACTCATTATCTCAAATAGGTTGTACGCTACCTTACAGGAGGTGGCTGACACAATAATACAAGGAAATATTGTAATTAACTGTAATTATTGTAATCTGTCAGCTATATCACATCTTACAGAAACAGGCTGAGTGACCTCTAACAGGACACACACGTCCCCTTCAGCAGGCAGGAAACACCGAGAGCATTGCTTTGTCTGATGCAGTCCCTGCTACCCTGTTCTCAGGCATGCCATGATGTTTAAGCAGAGTTGGGCTGCCATTAAAGACTAAAGCCATGTTGTACTTTCTGGGTTTATTGTATTTTCCATCACCCACATTTATACCTCATCTCCAATTTCAACAGGATCTCAACATCAGGCTTCAACACCAGAGCAGGGAAAATTCAGACGGAGCCAAGTTATGGGATCTTCACTCAATAAAAACCAACAGCACTTACAGATCCACCAATATCAGATAGAATACTGGTGGAAGTCATTGAGTCATTGTCTAGCTGTTAAAATTTCACCCATGGTAGAGGATTTATTTTAATTTCACGAAAAAGCAACAGCTTAAGTCTTGCTCCCCCTTTAGAAAAGCAGAATAATGTTGCTTAGCCCTTAGTGCTGCTGCACGGTGTCTTACACTGCCTCCCCACTTGTCCTTGGGCTCCAAGGGTGCAGCCAGAGCTCACCACTCTGCCTAGGGCTTGGGTCCTTGCATCTTCCTGGCAAAATGAGGGTGGAAGAGCAGTGATATGCCATAGGCCAGTGCTGGGCTACAGGGGGTTTGTGGATGTTTCTGTGCTGAAACTGCCTTTAGAAAGTAAGACACTGGGCACTGCTCAGGTGTTGATGAGAGCAGTCACACAGCAGTCCACCTGCAGGAGCACTGGCTTCAGCACACCCGAGCTCACACTGGCTCCTCTCAGTGTGACACATGAACCCGAGCATCAGTGCAAGAAAGAAAGGATACAGGGTTTTTAGGCATTTGTGTAACTCTTTTTCCACAAGGACGAGGGGTCCAGGCCTTGCTTTCAGCCCATCTCCCAGATGCCCTATCAGTCCTCCCACCCCAGCACCATCACCCTGCCTTTTCCTGCTGCTGTCCAGGGCTGACACCTCCACGTGGCACCACCTTGCACCCCTCTGCTGGCACCACAGGGCGAGGTCACACAGCAGATTCTGCTGGTGACTTGGGGTGCCTTGCTCCCCCACTCCACAGGCTGCAGGTGAGTTGGGACACACCTTCTCCTCTGCTGCCATTAACCAAGAATTACATTTTAAGGTCAGCCTTAATTCAAAGCAGATACAACCAATTTTCTTTTACAAGCACATTATGTTCAAAGCTTCCAATGCATCTGCATAAAAAGCCCATGGAAACAACCTGACACTGATTTAGCAACTGTTTTGATGCAACATCTTCGAAAATAATAAAAATCTATTAAAGATCTTACCATTTAGTCCCCACATACCTTCTCCCTAATGACACATTAAAATGTGGCTATGCAATAATTAAAGGGAGGCTTCATTAGTTACCATATCAAAAACATGAACAATGACAAAACAAGTGGGGGGTTTAGAGCTCTGGAAAGAAGCTGGTCCTGGTTTTGCCATCAAGAGTTAAATTAAGGAAGGCAGTGATTGTGTTAGCTGTAATTTAAACATGCTGAGCACTGGAGTTATGTGCTGGAGTGCAGCTTGTTAGGATGAAAAACAATGGAAAGACATGTTTTGCATTCAGATCAGTGAAAACACTACCACAGAAATATAAAAGACTGCACAAACACCTGAATAATGTTAATCTTAAAAAAAAAAAAAAAAAGGAAGACTTGTTTAAGAAATACTTATTTCCGTAGGATTAAGAGATTAAGGACCTCTGCCAGTTCTTACTGGAGTCAGTGGAAGCTTTGCCACAGCAGAACTGGATCCTGGCAGGAGATTGTCCTGTTGGCAAATGCCAGTTTCCTAACTTTGTGGCCATAGCAGGATTAGCTTTTATTGCAGAGCATTGCTTGGATGTGATGTCAAAGTAGGCAAAGCAATCTTCTTTTAGCCATTGCTACAAGAAGCCTTTAAGCCTGGCAGTTTAAATTCCTTGCCCTGTGAGGTGCTTAACCTTTTCCTCTCTGTACTACAACTTTGGCTCTATTTATTTAAGTATGTGCAGAAAGGAAAAAGGAAAGCAAAGATAAAATCTGGGCACAGTCTGCCTAACAAACAGCTCCTGGACTTTCCTTCAAGAGTGACCTGCTTCCTTGCTACATTTACTAAATTGTTCACAACAGGAAAGTGGAGGAATGTATTCCATGCTATGCAAAATATCACTTAACATCCTCACCCATATGTATGAGATCACACAGCAGACATCTCCATTTTAAATATCTTTGCCACTTAATCTGAGGGAGTTTAATTTTTTCAAGACCAAGAAGTAGAAACAAAGACCTCCTGAAGAGGAGGCAGGGTGGCAGCAGCTCGTCTTTTCTGGTGCTGGAAGGCTAGATCAAAAATCTGTTTCCCAAGCAACTGCAGTATGGCTGAGCTGAAATGAGAGACATACAGGAAAAAGCCCCAAAACATCCTAGGCAATAGTACTCACCGTTCTGGGTGGAGAAGCCTTCTAAGGGAAGAAGAGTTTTAACAACCTGCTTTTGCAAGAATCAAGGCCCCCATGATGTGGCTCAAGTGGTTATAGCTATTATTCCTTTGCATATGACAAGTTCTTGCATTTCTCTCTACATGAAATGGACCTAGGAAACACCGAATCAGTGCTGAATGTTCCTACCCGAGATGCTCACAAGGAAGACAAGGTATGAACTAATGATGACTAAAAAATTCCTATGAGCTAAATTAAAAATAAATTGTCCCCTGAAAACAAACAGCAAAACAGACTGATACCTCCTGCTCACAGTAAACAGCACGTGGACTCAGGACAAGGGAATCCTATCATCCCATCCCTCCCATCCCTCAGTGGAAGGACGTTCAGCAGGAACCCATCCCAGGCCACTGGGGACAACTGGCAGTGTATTCCTAGCACTGAATCTCAGAAGAGTCATTTGTTGTGCAGTTCTGCTCAGACACGTGGGGTTATGTCACCATAATAAAAACATAAACAAAGGGGGGTGGGGGGAAGAAAAGACAAAATGAAAAACCAAAATCAAGCCCTGCAGAAACTGTCATGTGTGAACTCTGCCAAGATTCATTTCTGCATTGTCTTCGAGTTGGTGTCAATTTGTTTTTCAAGACAGAAGCCCCAGCCTTTCATATCAGTAACTATGAAAATACATTTTCAGGCCAGCTTGCCTAGAATCCCCCGTGTTGGCTGTTGGATAACCATCTGTCTTGTAAGTGGTTATTGTTACTGTGATCTGTCCCTTTCATACCATTATCCTCCTGAAAAGCCTTTTCTGAAAGTAGTCCATTAGGGCAGGGAAAGAAAAACCTCAGTGCATGGCCACGCAGCAGAATCAATGGCTCCCTTTGATCCGCAAGCTCAGTCAGTACTACAAATTTAAGAAACAACACGGTTTTGCTTTGCTAAGCAAAGCCTGTTAATTTGGCTCATCTGCACTTATAGCATCTTACTGAAAATACCATCTGTATCAGATGTTTTAAGACTTTGGTGCAATACTCACTTATATAAATAATTTTGTAAGATTCGTTAAAAAATAATCAGTGAATTAATTTTCATAGAGTACATCTATGCACGTAATTTTTAAAATTCAATCCTCTACTACCCTGAATGGTGGTGAGGATATTCACAGTGGATGAAGAAAATGCTGGTTACTGATGGAATAAGACTGATCATATTTTTTTCTTATTCTAGTCATGGAATTTCCTCTGAAATCTACTACGAATGTTTGAGTCCTATTACTGGCAAGAGCAAAATGCATATGCACTACATGGAAAATAAAACCTTTTATGTTTGTTGCAGGCCACACATTTAGTACTGGAAACTTAGCTCCTATCATGACAAAACAAGTCCACAAAAAATTAATTTCATGCTGCTGAAAGGAAATCTTTTGTGCTGATATAAAGAACAGGAGTGTATACCACTGAAATCACTGTAGATAGCTATAAAACACTATGCAATATATAGAAAAACTCTAAGAACATACAAAATTTACCAGTAGGGACCTGAAAGTGCAAAGAGTACACATAACTAAATACCAAGTCCTGATCTATAAAATCCTTTATGAACGACATACAGCTGATAATTACAAAGCATCATTCAGACCACCAAATAACAAATGAAACAAATAAAGAAAAATATACTTTAAGGAAATCAAAACAATGACACCACTGGGAATGTTATCTTTGGGACTCAGAACACCATTTCTACCTCAATACCTACCAAAGCCAAGGAAAATATATGCTTGAACAGGGTAACACAAATAAGAATGCAAGCTACCACAAAATGCCTCAGGACTGTTACTTCTTTATGTCTCAGCCTTTAAATCCAGCAAGCCATTAACTGTTTGTTCTTAGGCATCTCACAGTATTTTACAGGGATCTTTCAGAAATTATATATAGGTCTAAAGAAAGCCTTTGAACCTCCTTTCAATGATTGTTTTAGGCATTGTGTGGAGTTATACAAATATATTTCCATGAAAATTGAAAGCCCTGGTAAATATTAGATCTTCTATTACCTTTCGAAATAAAAAACATAGATGGCTTAAAGACAAAAGTGAATTTTAGAAGTACAAAGGTAATTTGAACATGAAATTGTATCTTTACTCTCACACAACCATTACCCTGAATCAACGTCAGCATGTCGCAATGATTCAAAACACTGACGCCCTACTACCAGCTACTTTCCCATTCTCCTTTTAAGGATATGATTGTCCTTAAAATATGTACATAGCAAGCAGCCAAACAAACTGCAGAGAGATTTGCAAAATGTGCTTAGAGGGGGTATGTGACAGAAAGCTTGAGGGAGTGGCTGTGGAGCACCTTGGCCTGGGCAGCTGCCTTCCCACCCATGCCCCACGCCAGCCCAGAGCTCCTCATTCCCAGGGTTAGCACCCAGGAGGAAGCTGCCTCATGCAGAGGATGGAGGGAAAAACGTGGCAGAAAACAAAGGAGGAGAGAGAAGAATGAAGGGAAGCCAAAGCATTTTAATGATGATTCGTGTTAGTGGTTACGTGAGAGGGAGTTAGTCTAGTGTCACACTGATGGTTTTTCAATACAGACATGCCACAATGCAAACAAAACACATATGATGAATAATTTGACACACACAAGTCCTGTAGAGATGGCAGCTGGTATCTCCTAGTGGGTTTAAAGATGCACCACTCCTACTACCTGTACTCAGTGCTTCCAGTTTTTATGGTACTACCACCACATCCTCCCTCCCTCTCAACTTCCAGTACCCTATAGAATCTCTGAGCACAATTTGTCCTTAGAACAAAATGGGGAATTATGATTTTTCTGCAGAGTTGTCATGCAAGGAAAGATGCATCCCTCACAGTCAAACAAAACCAAAAGAACGGGAAAAGGAATGTTTAGGGCTGAGGAGCAGGATAATATTCTGTGTTCTGTACACACATCCTTTAGAGGGTGTTTCAGCTTTGACTTTCTAAAATGCATGAGTAGAGTCAGACCAAATGCAAATCCCTTTCTCAGGCAAAGGAAGCCATGGCCAGCGTGTTTGGAGGCAGATGTGGAGCACAGCCCCCAGGCTGTGAGTGTGAGTGTGCACAGGGACCCTGCCCGGGGCTGTGCCCTCGCTGCACATGCATATGTACAACACGTCTGTGGGAGTGGGCACACAGGGAACCACACACCTACATGTCAGGAAGAAAACATAAAATAATCCTCTTTGAAGTGTATTAAGGTTCTTAAACCATGAAAACAGGGGCTGGTCAGGGAAGCTAACACTTTCACTGGGATGCTGCAAGTCGGTATTAAATTCTGCAGCAATTTCAAAACTGGATGCCAATTTCACCTTCATGACTCTAAGGTCATTTCCCCAGTGAGCCACAAATCATGCATATACATATATACAATTCTTATTATGGTATTTCCTGGCTTTTTATGGTTTGCCTACAACCTTAATATCCTTCAACTGTAAATTCTGTATATTTATTTTCCTCTTTTTTTTTCCTTTTGATTTAAGAGACAATAAAACCAACTGCTATGTAAGATCAGACCCATTAGTTTCAATGATGTGAATTTAGGATTCTCTGCATAATATAGAAATGTATATTTTTTAAATGTATATTATTTTTTAGATACGCTGGAGCATATATTTTATATTTAACTGTGGTCTGATGATTAAATACTTATATCAAAATATTTTGTAAATACATAACATTTACCTTTAGACTTCAGTGATTTTTAGAGCTTTTTCAGTGTATCATAAAAATATGTCCTCAGGCACATTAAAACCCTATTATATTTCTTTGAAATGTTGCCAATGCCCATGTACAGTAGCCACTACTCAAAAATGTCATGGCCATTAATACATTTTTCCTAAGATCCAAGCTCATCAGACCATTTAATAATGTACCACTAGCTTACCATATTTTTTTCTCTCTTAACATAAAATTATTCTGACATTATTGAGAATAAAAATAAAAAGCAATGAGAACCCAAACTTTTTTTTTAAATAGTCAAAAACTAATTTTATATATTTTAAAAAATAATACTTAAAAAACAAGTTTCTTTGCTGGGTTCCTTCTCGGTAAGGTTTAAGCCCAGAGCAACTTTTGTCTAAACCCCTGAAAATAGAGGTTTGCAGTGGCAGTGCTGTCAGAACATCTGCTCTGAGCCATGGAATGTGCCACTGTAATAAAATCAGCACTTCAGACTTACTTATCTGGGGATGCATGAGCCCATACAAACCAGAGTTCTCTCTAATTTAAGGTACTTACACAAAGTCCTATGCTTTTAGAACTGTAAAATTATCTACCTATAAAAACTAACTCTTGCTTAAACTCTAGATAATAAGGACAGGTGATTTTTTTAATAAAAAATCTGCTAAAACACGTATATATTTACACATGGCGAGCAAGTTATTGTATAAATGTGGACAGTGTGTATATATTGGCATTTAGTAAAATGTTTCCCTGAACCTGATTGTATGCATTATCGGACAAGTATTGATGTAAACATCTGAACCTACGTCAGGTGTCTCTGTTACCCATTTACATTAGACCAGATCAAAACCAACCAGACAGACAGACAAACGAAAATCTGTTTTCCTGTTAGACGAGTCCACCTAACTCAGTTTTATCTCCTGCACACAAGTCAATCAAGTCTGCTGCTGAGCAGTGTTCTCGTTCTTACAGCAGGCAAAATACCTGTTAGGTGGGTTGTTTTCTGCTTGGCATTTTTTCCAACATCTTGTGGAGCAAACATCATTTCCAGAGCCAGCCAGGCACCCAGCCTCTACTCCTCCCCGAGAAACGATTAGAAGATAAATGTATAGGAGGAGAACCTCTCATGTCGCTCCTTTTGTAGCTCTGTTCCCTTGAAGAACTCATGACACTGCTTTGCACGAGGAAGGATGGTCATAATCCAAGTCCTGCTTCCAGAAAGGCATGTAAAAATGAACCTCCCCAGTGTTTAGTTGCAGAAAAAAGATACAAATGTAAAAAAAGTGCTCAAAAAGAAGTTGACTTTTTGTATTCAGCCACACAGTCTAGTAAGAAGAGACTCAGAAGTGCAGGCCCACAGAGTACAGTGAAGGAAGCCTTTTAGGTGACTTTCTTCAGGTGATGCAAAACTAATTCATTATCTGTGGTCTCCTAAGCAGACTTTCCCACATGGACTTCGTTCTCTGCCTTTGCCTCCACTTCTTACCCAACTACTTTTTGGCACTGTCCTGGTACGTGGCAGTTTTCACTGTTGTCCCCGTTACTGACCCGGCTGCGCCCCTGTTACTGACTCGGCGTACCAGGACTTTGGAGACGGGGATTTTTGTTCTGTGCATCTCGCTTTTGGCCAGGTGATGGTGTGCGACGTGATGGCTGTTACTGGCGTCTGCTCCGTGGCTGGCAGGATGTGACTGTGACGAGGAAAGGTGTTTAATGCTGATGGGTATCTTGGAGTCCTTGGCGGCGCTGGAGGGTGTTTTCAGCGAGCTCACGGTCGTTATGGGAGACACGGGCTTGGAGCGTGGCACACTGGGGACTTCCTCGTGTGTGGGCCCTGCTGGTGGGTTCTCATCCGGCTCGGCATACAGGTCATATAGAGCATCCCCACTGTAGCTATCCCTGGGAAGGGTTTCCTTCTGGATGCTTGTGGAACTATCTTCCTCGGGACCAGGCGTGGTGGAATCCCAGTAGCCCTCATCGCTGTTTGGGACACCCTCGTGCTGCTCCTTTTCCCTGCTCTTCTGCTCCTCTTTGTGGTTCAGGTGAATGGCAATCTGGTGGAGACCACCGCGTTTCACCACCACCCTATTCTGGGCCCCCTCGGTACCTCGGCTTTCCTTCAACCCCTCGGGCTTCTTTGTCCCTCCTCCGCTTCCTCCTCCTTGCGTCTTAGTCTCGTCCGTCTGTGACAGCATATCCCAGAACTCCTGCAGGCAGGTGTCATCCACCTGGTCGGGGCTGGCCATCTCCTCCCCTCCTCCCTGGTAGGCCACCATGGTGGGGTGCTTCTTGGTGGCCCCCAGCTTGCTGGGCCCGGGGGTGCTCTTCTCGCAGACGCCACTCCCGCCGCCCACATCCTCCTCATGGTCCGCAATAATATCTCCGCAGCCTGTAAGAGAGTCAAAGCTTTTCAGTGAAGTCACGTCAGCAAACATCAAACAAATACGATCAATCGATTGCTCTGAGGGTGGATCAACAGAGGAAGGGTCAGGGGCGGCTGCCGTCTCTTGACCGCTATCACAGTGAGGTTCAACAGGGGGGATAGTCGTTATTGGAATGTCACCTGTTATCGCCGCATCCTTCGCAGTCCCAACCTCTCCGGCGGCCGGCTCGGGTCGCTCGCCGCTGAGCTCCTCGGGTGGCCGCACGGCGGCGGCGGGCGGCTCCTCCCGGCGCGGGGGGCTGCTGGCCCGCGGCTCCGCGCCGCCCGCCTGGGGCTCCTGGGCCGCGGCGGGCGCCTCGCCGCTGCGCTTCTCCCGCGGCGGCTCCGGCCCGGCGTCTGCCGCGCCGCTCGGGCTCTCAGACAAAGGTTTCGGCGTCTCCTCCTTGATGCACTCCAGGCTGGCGGTCAGGGAGCCCGGCATGATAAGGCCGGACGGGATGTCCGAGCTTTCCCCCCTCTCCTCCTTGCCGATTTTGTCCTTTTTGTGCCACCGCATGCTGCTGAAGATCCCCTTCAGCCCCTTCTTTTGTCTGCCGCCGGCCCGCGGCTCCGCGCCCTCCGCCTGCCTGCCGTTCTTCCTCAGCAGCGAGAAGAAGCTGTGCGACTTGGCCACGGGGCCGCCGGGGCTGCCGGCCGGCCGCTCCTGCGCCTCGCGGCTCGGCGCCTCGCCGCCGCCCGGTTCCTCCTTCTTGCTGCTCTCCAGCACGGCGTCGGCCAAGCCGTCGTGCGTCCGGCTCCGCACCATCCCCGGCTTGCCGGCGCCCTTACCCTCCCCTCCTCTGCTCCGCACCCCGAAGATGCTCGGCATGGTTCCCCCGGACTTCCTCCTCCTGAAAAGCTTGAAAGCGGTTTTGTTAATCCTCCCCGACGGCTGCTCGGCGGCCGGGGGCTCCACACAGTCGCACTGCGAGTCCATTTCTGCCTCTGCCGCTGCAGCCGCGGCCGCCGCGGCTTCCCCTCCGCCGCGGAGCGCGGTGCGAGCCCTCAGTGACAGCCCCGCCGCCGCCGCCCGCCCGTCTCCATGGCAACCCGGCGGAGGGAGGGAGGCAGGCAGGGAAGGAGGGAGGCAGGGAAGGAGGGAGGGAAGGAGGGGGATAAGCCGCTTTCCCCCGCCGCCGCCGCGGCCCCGCCGCCCGTTCCGAGCCGCCCCGCGCCGCCGCAGCGCCGCCCGCCCCGCCGCCCTTACATAACGCGGCCCCTGCCCGCCGCCCGCCGCCTCTCCCACGCACGGCCGGGCACCATGGGCTGGGAGGTGCAGCGAAGCGCTCGCAGCGCCGACAGAAAGCGGGGCCGGGGTCGCCGGGGGGTGGTGGCGGTCTGCAGGTGCCCGTGCACCACACGGCAGAGACAGACGGGTGGGAAAATGGGACACGCACACAGAACCCGGTACGTAAATACTCCTGTGGGCAGAGGAAAAGGATGCTAAGTTCTCCCCCTTCCCCTTGCTTTCCCATCTCCCACCTCACCAGGACGACTCCCACCGCCCCCGTGTCCCTCTTTCGCCGCAGTGCCCGCGGCCACATGTGCCCACTGCCGACGACCAGGCTGGGGCACAGCCCAGCCTTCTCCCCAGTCGCCTCCCCTGCCATGGAGCGGGAGCACGGTGGCAGCCCCCACGAAAGCCTTCTCTCGGCCCCTGCAGCCACTGTGCACAGTCATGGCACTCAAATTACGTCCATGTCAAATTCCCACCAGCGATGATGGCCAACGGTCCAGTCACATCAAGGTGGCTGGTGTCACCCTGAAACTCTTACCTGGCTGCAAATCTGTCCCAGGTGAGAATGGAACGGAATAGAGCAGAGCAGAGCAGAGCAGAGCAGTTGGGAGGAACGTACACAACAGTCATCCAGCCCAACTGCCCGACCTAAAGGCCCAGAGCACCTACTGTCCAAATGCCTCTTAAACACTGACAGACTTGGGGCACCAACCACCTCTTTAGAAAGCCTGTTGGAGTGCTCACCACCCTCTCTGTAAAGAAATACATCCTAGTGTCCAGTCTGAACCTCCCCTGGTGCAGCTTTGAATCATTCCCATGCATCCTGTCGCTGGATACCACGGAAAAGAGCTCAACACCTCCCTCTTCTCCACTTTGCTTTCTCAAGATGCTGTGGAGAACAGAGAGATCACCTCTCTGTGTCATTTTCTCTAATTTAGACAACCCTGACCAAAATAACCAGCCCTGGGCTCCAGACTTGCTGAACTCTCAGCTGGGTTATTTCAGCTCAGAGCAGAGCTGCTCTCACCCAGAGCTGTGACAGTGCGTGTCCTGGCAGCCCAGCTGTGCCATACAAAAAACAGAAACACTTGTCTGGGTTTAAGCTCTAAATGCAAGTGAGAACCACTAAAGAGAAATCGTGTGTGGGCCCACTGGTATGGAGCTCCCTTTGAAGTCAATAAAAGGCTTTGCCATTGACTTCACTGGCTGGAAGAATTAGTTGTAGGTTTGGGTGTTTTTTTAACATCATCAGACATTCATTGCACTCTCCCATGAGAGCAGGTTGAATTATCTGTTGTGAATAATTTATCCAGTGAATTTAGTCCTGTTCATGTATAAAAGTGCCATTTGCATTCAGAATTAGAAGTGTTCAATAAGAGCAATATGAGCGAGCACATCATTCAACTTACAGGTCTCTTCTGCCAGAGACAGAGGAAAGGACAGATGAGGCAGAAGCCAAGATATTGGCTGGAGGAGGAGCAGTCTCTACATTTTAGAGAGTACAGTCTGTAAACGTGCCCAGCACCCAGAAGCCACAGAGACAGGAGACAGACCAGAACCTTGACCCAGAGGTGCAAATTCCTCACCTTGACTGTGCCTCCATCAGTGGTACCACGTCATGAGTTTCCCCATTACTTGGTCATTTTTACACAAATGAAAAAAAAATTGATAAAAGAGAGAGAATACCAAATGATCTTGAGAAAATTCAAATACAAAGAGCTAAGCATACTTTGAAATTTGAAAGAGCACACCCTGATCATGTACCTTGGAGAAAAAAAATTGGGTAAAAAGCTAACAAGTACGGCTTGGCCACCCAACTAAAATTCTCTATTTTTGTACTTTCATTTCACCAATCCTTGGTATTTCAGCAGTTCTTCTGGATTCTTCTTACAATCGTTGGGTCCAATGGAAGGAGACTCAGAGATACAAAAGGCAGAAGAGAGGTGACTTAATGCTTCACAGCTGTATGGAACAGACAGCTTATTGTGACTTCTTTCTTTTTGTGACAATATGTGCGGCTATGACAGAAAGAGTGAACTCTCAGCTTGTTTTTCAGCCAGCTTAAAATTCAACTGTTAGTGGAGGAAAGTGATTTGAAACCAACCTGAAATTACTACTTGGGAAATGTTTTGACAAATTGATTTTTTTTTCTATACATTTCGTTTCAATACTTTTTTGCACTTTAAAAGACATTATTTAAGAATCTTGAAGTACCTCTGGAAATGGATAGTCATTCCAAAAAGGAAATGGTACAGCACTGAATTTTGGAAGTGACTAATATTCCCATTTTTTCTTTTATCCTTTTGTTTTGACCTGAAGACATCTACGGATTCATAATGAACTTATGACATGCTTTTCAGTCCCCTGAATTATGGCAGGGATTTCTTTATGGCTTCCCTTAATCTCTGTAGGTCTGAAATGGAAGTCTGCTTCTGACAGTGAAAAATATCATAACTCTGCATGCTTAGCAAGGAGGAAGAACGACTGACAGACACCTTGCAAAGTGAAAACAAATGAGGAGCTCTAATTTAAAAGCACAGAGAGACTCGGAGCCAGCAGGGAGCTCCTGATGACATGCAGACGAGGGGCAGCTGAGCTGCTGTTGATGGGAGGGCTGCTCCTACTGCATTCCCCCGACCTGTCTTAGCCTGAGGGGCATCTGATGTGGTGGAAGAGCTCCCATGCTGAGCTGCGTGGCACAGCCACACCAGCAGGTTTTATTCTAGCTGAAGGGGATATCAAAAAGGGTCTGTTCTCCAAGGTGGAATTTTTTTTTTATGTTTAGATTGAGTATGAATGAAGAAAACTAGACAAGAAACACAATATTAAAATTATTCAAAAAAGGGTAATATAGAAAATGTAGCATTTATAGGTATATATTTTTTAATAGCAATTAAGGACTTTGTCGGGAAGGCTTGTTTCCTGGACATATCCTACAGCTCTTTTGAGCTGCCTGTTAAAGGTCATTGTCACAGACTGCTGGTCCAGCTCTCATCCTTGGCTCCAGACTGACCTGTGCTGCGATCCTCAGGAAGCCAGGGCTTTGCTCCTTTCCCACCACGGTGCCTTCTCCAGTGACCCACGGGCGCCACCGTCCTGTCCCAGCCTGGATCCCTGCGGAGGCTCAGGGGCAGCCCGCAGCTGTGGAACAGCAGGATCGGCGGGAATTACAAACCTTCTGCAGAGCATCACCCTGCCTTCTCCCCAGGCATTACACCAGGCAGGGGCTCTCAGCTGCCCCAGACTGCAGGCTGTGGCACAGAATGGATACTGAATAACATCCCAGGCTTCATCAGGTATGAATTAGTGATGGGAGTGACAGGCAGCAAACCATCTTGTACCTCATTTTGACAGAAGCCCCGGTTTTTGGTATTTCAAGGCTGTCTCAAGTGCTGAAGGGGAGCGCTGGGCACATGGTGACAGGACAGAGGTGTTTGAACATCTCTGCAGGAGTTTTTCACTTCATGCTTCATTCCTGTGAAGCTTCAGTGACTCCAGAGTCAGGAGCAGCCCTCCCAACATAAGCAGGATATGCTCAGTTTTAAGCCAGAAAACTGACACAAAACTGCTCTTTTTTCTGCTGAAGTTCTTTACCTTTTTTTTTTTTCTTTGGGGGGGGGTGTCAGGGTTTTTTGTTTGGGTTTTTATTTTGTTAGCATTCTCTGTGGTTGTATTTCACCCACCACTTAGGCTCCTGGAATTGTTCAGGTCTGAAAAGACCTTTAAGACCTTGGAGTACCACTGTTAATTGTACATATGCATATATAATTCATGGGGCTCAAAAATGCTACATCAATTTAAAACTTGTAGGTCTTCCTAATGATAAGCAGTGAATCTAAATCACTGTGAATGTGAATTACAAGACTTTGGCTGGCACAGTGCCTGCATCTAGGCCCCAGCTGGTAATGGGAGAAAGTCAGCAGGCTTTTAGAAAGCAATAGATAATTACCTTGCCAGGATCTAGAATTTAAGGATGAGTGCAAGGAGGCCGAGAGCAATAATGTGTCCATAGGGAAAACAGGCCCACTACCTGAAAAGTTACTTTGAACACAGCATTTTGTTTTTACGTGATTAGGTGTGCTGCTGCACAGTTAAACTCTTCAGTGCATTACAGTACCAGGAAATGGGAGAGATGCTCTTTGCTGGATTACTAAATCAATGGGCTCATTAAGAGAGACATAAGTAGTGTCAGATCTCTACTGATACCTTAAAATCTGCTTAGGGAGCCACTGGGACTAGAAAAAGAGAACAGTTAAAACCAGCAAAAAATTCAGTAAAAGAAATGAGGAATTGAAGAATCTCTCATCTTTCATGTGACCATTCTTGCTGTAACATGTATCAGTGGCAAGTGGCTGCTCATACAAGTAAAGGGGAAGAGTGTCTGGATTTCTGACATTGGCCACTTGTTTGCGTTTGTCTCCCAACGGATCAATACCCTCTAATACCACATATTTCCTTCCTTCCTCTCCAGCCCATTCAGCAGCAGCTAACAAGTGGTGTTAGGACCACTTTTTAGCTCAATTTTCCCAGGCCAGACCATTTTCCATATCCTGTCCTCCAACCAAACTTTCCTCAGCTGCAGAGACATGAAGACCAGAGGTGTGCAGTCCGGCATGACCAGAGCCTGGCTGACTCCTGCTCACAGGCAGCTCAAATCTGGGGATGTGTCAGGGAAAAAGTTCCTAAGGGAATCTAAAAACTTCAATATATGGAAGGAAGACTAAATAGTGGCACGTAGAAGATGAGGGATAAAGTGAGGAAACTCTATCAGACTGTCATCTCCACACAGGCTCGCCAGAAAATGCCTGAATAACACATGGAAAACTGTCACCAGCAAAATCTGGTATCAGTGCAATGTACAGATAGCAAAGTTCATCATGACTAGGAGATGTGCATGTCCCTGTACAGTATATCTCCAGTCTCCAGGGAGATAATAAACTGTCATTACTGTGTTTTATTGGCTGAAGAGCTGCAGCACTGGGAAGTGTTCAGTGAGCAGAACAAGACCTGTTTCTCAAAATAGAGACCTGGACTCTATTTTCAGAAAATTATGTCTAAACTCCAAAAATTTATAGAATTTGAAAGTGCCCGCTGCAGAGCTGTGTAATTCAAGGAAACCTGAACGTCCTCTAAATCTCCGAGAAACCACAACAAGCAAGAGCCAGGGTACAGAATCTTGAACAGATAACAACCGTGCCCTTCCGCAGCATAAATGTGGAGGAATGAAGAAAACAGACTTTTCACAAGTTTAAATCCTGGCCCAGTCTAGCCAAAAGTGGAAGTAGTCTCATTTCATGAGCCTGGCAGGCTGTGTCGGGCCTGAGACCTCCTAGTGAGGACTTACTTAATGAGAAGGAATACTTGTCCTCACTGGGAACATCCTTGCAGCAAGGGCCAACAACTTCTCTGCACATGAAAGGAATCCTGTGGCCACTGTGGGGCTTTCTTTTATTACCATCCCTCAGCCCCGGCATCCCTTCTGGGTGCAACTTGAGAGAGAGAAAAATAAGGTCAGCAAGAAATGGATGTTCAGGTTGAACAAAACAATCACAGGGTTTCTGAAATCAAGGAAACCATCTGAACTGAGAAAGGATGAGGATACAGTAGCTCATCCAAGATTTTTGTAGAGTTTTTGTTGTCAAAACAACATTTCTGTATAAATGGCTTATATTTTGCTATTTTGAAAAGAAAGATGGGAAAATAATAGTAACTTACCCAAAATGAAGCAAAACATTATTAGACCCCAAAGAAAATTATTTAATGTTTTCCAGTTCAGTCAACTGATTGGAAAAAATCAATTCTCTGCATACTGTCTCTGTGTTATCCAACTGTTCTTCCCAATGCAAAACAAAAGGATTACAGAGAAATAAGGAAACAACTGAGAAACTGAAAGAGGGAAAATATCCATCATTTGTCTTAAAGCTAAATACAAATTAAAAATGAAGGCAGTGCATGCAGTCCCCCAAGGGACAGATTTACTTCTAATTAATAATATGTTAGTGCCCTAGCCCTCTGCATTAAAAACCCAAAACCTTTTAATCCTGCTGGAACAGTATAGCTAGAACCTCTAAGAATTAACCCAGTCCAATCCCAGATTTACTTGCACTGTAATTACTGGAAATGTTTAGAGTTTATTTTTTTCCATATACTGGACTGAACTGAAATGAGGAAGGTTAAAAAAAATCACATAAATATGTTTTTTTAAATGGACATGCCATTTTTCTTTGGATCTCTGCAGTATCTGAGACATAATAACAACTTAAATTTTATTTTTAATTCTGCTAGTTAAGTTTTTCTACTTCAAAAATAAATGAAAATAAAATCTTGGCTGTGCAGACTCAGCAGACCTGACAAACAATAGTACCACAGGAGGGATGGGTCTTCCCCACTATCTTTAATTAAAAGCCCAAACAGGAGTGTGAGCAGATTAGGGGGACCATGGGGAATACTGGGTCAGAATATGTTTTTCAAACAGTTGAGATGCAGCTGAGCATGATTTTTGGAGAACAGTTCTGCTAAGACACTTGTATTGAGAAGTAAGAATTTAGAAAACTTTAATCACATTGAGGATGCCTGAGGTTTTTCCTTGCCTTTGTACTATCCCTGACCTTCCCATTGAATTCAGCAGAAATACTTCTGATTAGTGTCAGCAGGTGTAAAAGTCTGAATTGGGACCTTAATTAAAGATTCAGCCTCACTAAATAGGATACCAGATAAATGTTAACTGTGTCTTGGGACACGGCGGGAAATGGAAAGAAAGAATTGTGAGTTTTATTATGACAGATTTTCAAAGCTAATTATGAAAGTCAGGATTTTTTTTAGGAGCCTCAAAACTGCAAATGCTCCTGTATACAGATACACACTATGTGTTTTGCATTTAATGCAGGGTATGCCTCAGAATCTTCCAAAAGAGTTGGCTATAAGATGCCACACATAACCAGGTTGTAGGAATCACTGGCTCCCATTTGTCTCAAACCAAAAGGAAGGTTTTGTCTCTCCATGCTTTAACCAGCTGCAGAGTAAACAGCTGCATCTCAGCTAGTTAGCTTAAATCTCCTTTTTTTAATGTGGCAAAAGGCAGGTATTCTCAGGGTGCAGTTTATTTGACATGTTTCACAGGACAGCTTATGGGTGGATGGGGTAAATCTTATTCTAAAAGCTCTGAGCTCGAGTTAAATGTTCAGAGAAAAACACCTAAGTTTGCTCAAAACAGTCCATCTCTAAATGTTTTGATATTTGTGGCATTTAAGTTGTTTCCCCACTTTCCCAAAAATATCAACCAATGTTTTTCAGTTTTGAGATTTTCTGTTTGGCAAAAAAACTTTGTTGCACAGAAATTTAAAGCATTTTCCATCTTCTCTGAAGCAAGCACGTGCATTGTCCAAGGTATATGCACATGGCAGCGCCTTCTCCTTGCACTGGAGGAGCTACTCAGACTGTCGTGGGTTTGCAGGACTGGGACTCTGGTCAAGGTTACCCCATGAGAAAGGCTTGGTGCAGCCTGGATTTTGGTTGTGTTGGACCCTCAGAGCTGTGAGGGTTTCTAAAGAATCCTGACCCTGCTTGTTCCTTCTGGAAACTCTGCCTTGGTGCACATCAGTGAGCTCCTTGGCAGGAGGCAGTGGAGGGGATGCTGTGGCTCATGGAGCAGCGCACGGATAATTTCACACCCCTGATCCCATTTCGGTGCTGGCCCTGACACGCTGCTCTCACCAAGGAGCATCCTGTGGCACACACCACACAAAAAACACCAGAGGTTTTTTTCCATGGGGCTATTTTTGACAAATGCTGTTGCTTTGACAGCAGATCGCTCGATCAATTCTAGCTGAATGTCAGCTGAAGGACGGCTTTTGGGTTGTCTCTCTTTGCTTTTTTTTTTTTTTTTTCCACTACTAAGAAAAACGAAGCAGTGGGTGTTGATTTATGACAGTTTTACTGAAATATCTAAGGAGTAGAGTGCAGTTTAAGAATAGATTCCTACCGAGAGGAATAATCACTGGGGCTTCCACTCCTACTCCTTTTTTGCTCGGACAAAGCAGGTTTCCAGAGAAGCACCATTTGAAACAGGACCACGTAAGAAACACAGGATTAGGCCCTCTGAGTTGGCTGGTAGGGTACCTGGTAGGCAAAGCAAGCCTCCACCAGTCTCTTGCAACGTGAAAGTCTCTCCTCAGTGATGTTTCCACACACAATAGCTGGATTCAGCATCTAACAAGGATGGTAGCTGCAAAACTCCCACCAAACTCCACAGTCCTGGATCAGGGCCAGGGGCAGGCAAACTGGAAACCAGTAGCACCAGTTTACCCAATATCTCTGGCTGACTGGAAAAAAAACATTTCTCTTGATTTCTGTCCAGGGCATATAATCTCCTGCTTCCAGCAGAACCCAATGGGAAAAATTATGCACCAATCCAAAAGGTGTTGTGTCTATCAGATGGGACAGTCAAGATCATCCACTCATTTTTGTGGAGTTTTTCCGCAGAGATTCACAAAAATAGGCTGACAGGTGGTCACAGAGCCTTGCCTGAACTCATGGATTACCAGGACAGAAGGAAGCATCCTGTGGCTGTTAGATCTGCAGACTTGAAAAAAACAAACTGGAGAAAATGACCTGATTTTTTTTGGAAACACATGACTATGGCCTGTCTCTCTTTTGACTTTCTTGCTTCATAACATACATGTGTACACATAGATATGTGCATATCCAAACACACAGAAGTCCCAGAACATTTTTTTCAGAGAGATTCCTCTCCTTTTCATGCTGGTCTTAAGCATGCGTAGCAGTTTGCTCACTCTTCAAGTAACTCTTGGTATTAGTTTTTTTTATTTGTAGTTGTATCTGTGAAATAGTAAAGGGGATAAACAGACAACAATCTGCATCCTTCACTAATGCTTATCTCAGATCAATTGATAGTCCCTTGTCAGGCTGATTGCTGTCAAAACCAGGACAAGCAAAGGCATTTTTCATTCCCACCATTGCAGCTGTTGTCTTTTTCTGTTAGCCCAATTAAGCAAAGCAAAAAGGAATAGCACCGTATCAGAGCCAGTTGGCCTTAGGATATAAATTGTCGTCTTTTATTTGTTCGTAGCCAATGCTGCAAGAATAACAAAGCCATGCCATAAAACTCAACCACTGTGCTGAAAACACAAAGGAGCCATTTTTTCCCCTCCAACTCTTGATGGCTTCCAGCCACGCTGCCCCATGGCAGGCACCAGCCCTCCCTCAGCCTGGCTGATGGCAGGGCTGTGCACAGCCTGCCCGTGCTGTCTGTGGCCAGCCCTGTGCCCCCACTGCTGGGCACCAGGGCTCAGACCCCCTCAGCCTCCCTCAGCCTTGCCCCCACTATACCAGAGCCAAGGTGGTTTGCTGGGCGCCTCCATGAAATCTGTTTCCCCTCCTCCACTGCTCCTCCACACTTGGCAGGAGAGAGCCCTACACCTTTCATCTTGGAAAGCAAGAGGGAGCCAGTAATTTTCTCTGGCACTGTTAGCCAAAGCCCTCCTGGAAAGTAGCTGATGCTATTATTGTAGAAGTGTCGCTGACTTATGGCAACAAATGCCAGAGAAGTGCATCACCCTTGTGGCTTGTTGTCTGCATGGCAGGACACCCTGTTGTGTGCTGGATTGTCACAAGTAATCTATGCAAATGCAGTCATTAGCTTTAGCAGATGTTTTTTTATTATGCTGTTTCAAAACTGAAAAAGAGATCAGGAAGCATTTTTGTTCTCTTACCTAGATTATGAGGAACAGAATAAATTGCAATGGCCTGTTGCAAATGTGAACCCATCCTTCCTGATACATAATGCTCTGCACCTGCTTCCACTCTATATAAGAACATTTTAATTACTGCTTTTCACTTTCTTGATCAAATTTTCAACAAGAATCCTCATAACAGCTTTAGAAAAGTAGGTTTGTGTTTAGTGTCTGCTTGTGACACAGGGAGACAGATAACGTAGCAAGGTATCAAAGCAGAGAATCAGCAGCAAATTTAAGTTCTTCTTTCCTGGTCTTTGCTGCCAGGCAGTGCCCCTCATCACAGATTACACTTTTTGCTCTCCTTGGCCTTGTACATCTCCATTAATTGCCCATGGCAGCTACCAGAGCAGCAGGCGAGGGAGTTTGGATACAGCCACTGGGTCTGAGGGGCAAGATGGTTCAGTGGCACGGTTTTTGGCTGTTTTGTGCCTGGTGTCTCACTACCAGCCACATCCCTGTGCAGAGAGCAGATATAACCTCAATGTCCCATCCTTGAGCTGTGGCCGGGCCGTGAGAGCGCTGGGGACACAACCACAGCCTGACCATGGGAGCTTGCAGTGGGAATTGGGACTGGAGCGGGGACCAAGGCAAGACTGACATCAAAGAGGCAAAAAATGGGGGAAGCTGAACTAAGAGGATTTGCTGGGGGCTGTGCCAGGAAGCCCCTGGAGCAGCCATATGGCTGCAGGCAGTGCTGGGCACCACCAGCCTCCACCTCTCCTGTGCCCATACAAGCAGCTTCCCCTCAGCAGCAGGGCAGTGGCGGGCTGGGCTGGCCCTGGGCTCCCTGCCTGCCTTCCCTACGCTCTGCAGCTGCTTGCCCAGGGCCACCAGGGCCACCAGGGAGTGGGGAGGGCTAGGGAGGGCCGGGGAGTGGTGGGCAAGTGAGGCTGGGGCTGGGGCTGGAGCGGCCAGCAGAGCTGTGCACCCCACAGGCCTGCCCAGCAGCCCCGAGCATGAGCCCACCCCTGGGCACAGAGCAGGGCATCAGGCTGTGCTGCTGTAATTAAGTGTGGAGGGTGCTGGTATCTCCTGGATATTTAAATGTGAACCAGTTTAACTGAGGTTTAATTAAAGCTGTTGTGAATCGGCTTAAATGTGTGCTTCTCCAGTTCTCTGGGAAGATTTTAGCTGCAGAGGTGGGATGCTGTCTCCCAGAGGCAGGAGGGTTGGAGCTGGTTAATTGTTCGAGGCCGGTGAACACCTAACTGTGCTGACCCAAATGCTGCTCTCAGCAAGGGCTCAGCTCAGTGTCCTTGGAAATCACTGAGTCTGTTTGCTCTGGGAATGGGGTCTCACAGGAACTGGAGACACTCAGCCTTTCCCCTCTCAGTCCCAAATACAAGGTACACCTTCTCTCTCTGTTGAAGCCAGTATAATAGGTTCATGTATCCTAAAGAAAACCGACCCCACCAAAATACTCAGCTGCACCAACAAAAGGGAAAGGGTAAGAAAAAGACCAAATGACACCAATTAACTCCCTTACTAAGCAATTGGAAAACACTTAAGAAGGTGTATAAAATAATAATAATAATGAACAGATCCCAGTACCACAGAGCCTTAATGTAAATTTGGTGTGATTCCAGCATCTCACTTGCCTTTTGCACTTCAAATATAGTGAAGCGTTTAAAGGGAATTATGCTTTTCTATTAATAATTTATAAATAAACTTCTTTTAAGTCTTTTTTTTTTTTCATACACTGAGCTTTATGCATGTTCAATTATATTAAAGCATTGCAAACTATTTGCTTCTAGATAAGGAGAAAGGTTTTCAGAGAAGTTTCTCTTAACATCAAAAGTGAAAAGTCATTTCCACAAAGGAAGTACATTAACCTGCTACCAGTTAAGAGAGTATAGTATTCTCAAAAGGTCCTTGAAAATTCTAAGTAGCATCAGATGACAACTTATTATCTTGCAATACAGTGTTTGTGCATAGTTGGTTGTGTTACTTTTACACTCAATAAGAATTGAAAAGAACAAGAATAACACAGGATGCTCCTAAAATGGCACGGAGCAATAATGAAACACTTTTATCCACCTTCATTTCACACTGGTAACATATTTTTCTCTCTCTCTCTTTGAAAGAGTACTACAACATGCTGCTACAAATCTCTGTCCAGTGTGTTGCTCTTTACTGGGGGTTTCCTGCTGTAAACCCTACCTGGACAATCACACTAGCAGGCTAAATGACAAAGGCAGGGCTCCAAAGTGTAGTTAGTTATTTTTATACCACAGCTGTAGCACCAGGATCAAGCTGAACCCCGGGGTCCTGGTTGTGTAAGGCAGCACTGTCAGAGATGTAGAAAGCTGCACTTGCCAGTAATTTGCCCATTTCCAAGTGAGAAGGACAGATCTAGACATTATATAAACCATAACCTGAGTGTCATTTGCATTTAAGCATCTTATTACACAGCTAAATTAAAGTATCAAAAAGCAAAGTTGTAATGCAAGAATAGCAGCTGACTTAACTCAGAGCTCAGCCAGACCCTGCAAAACCTGAGCCAAAGACCAAGCAGAGTAGTGAGGCTCCAGGTTCAGGTGTGAGGATGCTGGAGAGGGCAGCTGGATGCACTGGGGCCAGCCCTGGGGCCAGTAAGGAATTGGCTCCCAAAATCCTGGTTCCTTGCTGCTCCCTTTCCCTGGGTCTGGGGACAACTGAGGAACAGCAAGGTTGCACACACTCTTGCACACAGTCAGGGGAATATGGGGTTGGAGGTCACACAGAGCCAGGAGAGAACTTCCCTTTCCCATAGGTCTCATGAGGGAGAAGAGAAAGCTTCTAATTCCAACTCCTCAGTCCTGTCCAAAGGGAGAGGAGCACCTCCTGGGGAAGCAGGCATGGGAAGAGGAGAACTGTGGACAGCATGGAGGGCAGTGCCAAATGCATCCTTCCTGGTAAGGCACAATGTGCCCAAGTTCCACACATTGCCTCCAGGAGCTCCCAGGCCATGTGTGATACACCTCACACCCATCAATTTTGGATCTTCACCCCACACTGGTATTATCTGTTGTTGACAAGGATGAAGAATAGGTTTGTCTCACACATAAAGAAAGGTTGGACGTTACTGAATTGTAGAAGGTACTGACCTCATATGTATCACAACATTTTTTCTCTTAATGTGCGCAGAGACATCACTATTAGAGATCTACTGGCTCCATACAGTAGACAGTAATTGTCAAAAAGCTCTTTTTCCTGTCCCTGTGTTCATTTAAGCAGTTTCCTGCAAAATTCAACTGGGAATTTCCTAAAGATACTAAAACTACCAGTTTAATCCCTTCTTGCTTTATCTGCATTTCTAAGTCTCAGAATTATTTAATTAGTAACCAGCATTACAGCATATGTGGATTATGATCCTATCAAGACAAAAATAGTTTTAGCAGGATTTTAAAAAAAATTGCACTTTCCTTCAGTCCTCGTTCAGCTGGACAAATGGGAGCTCATGTGCTTGTGAAACAAATTTGGTTTTGAGCACATTTCTTGACTTTTTGCACCAGGGAACTACAGACTTTTGAAGCTTCTTCTGTGATTCCTCTGGAACACAAAGTGTATTGTGGATCACTGTTATCAAAATAGAAATGGCTGTGCAGGACCAGGCGTTGGATTTGATGCTCCTTGTGGGCCCCTTCCAACTCAGTTTATTCTTTGACTCTGTGATATTTTTTATCTTTTTCCATAAATATGGAAATAACGTTATTGAAACCTCGGGGGGACAGCAATCTCTCCTGGCATCTTGTAAAGCAGAAGGAGCTGGTGCATGTGGGGTTGGTCCATGTGAGTGGATAAAGCCCCACACTCCAGAGAGCAGCTGGGCTAAGGAATGGAGAATTGTTTAAAAAGCAGCAAGAGATGAGGACAGAAACATTTTAAGGCCATGCCATTTAGAAAGTCCAGCATGCAGACCTTGTCTTCTGTCTCTAACATATACCACAGACCAGGTCAGCTGGGAAATACCCTGGGCTGCTGCAGCGCAACCTGACCCAGAGGCTAACACGTGTGGAGGCAATGCCCAGGGGCAGATCCCAGGCACCAGCAGATCCCAGCCCTGGCATTTCTGTGATGGTGTCAGCGTGTCAGCTGCACTGAAAGGCAATCTGCTGGAAAGCCAAGCTGCAGGCACTGCTGGAGTGCTGAGAGCAGAGCAGCCAGCAGTCCAACACCTTGTTGTGAAGGCAGGAACAGCCGTGAGTGCTGAAACAGAAACTCAGCCCAAACCTGGCTGCTCTGGAGCTGTGGCACCAGAAGTGACCCAGGTGTGACCTGGTGGGGCAGACAAGGAGTGAGCAAGCACAGATGGTCACACAGGAACTCCTGGCTGCAGACACTGCCCATCCCCTTCTGCTTTCTGGGCACAGGAGGCATGGGCTGCGGGGCTGGAGGAGAGAACCCTTCAGACTACTTTGTCCTGTGGAAAGTGACTGAGACCCTTGCTCCACACCCATTTCCATACATGACTGAAAACCAAGGAAATTAAATATCCCTGAACTTGCAGGCAGTGTTGCATAGAGATAAAAGGAAGGAAAAAACACACATGCCTTTCTCTTTTGTCCTTTCCAAGCAAGGGCAAACAAATCTGGCCAAGATAGTAGTTTTATAACTGAATCAAACTTGAGAAATATACCTACTTTTGCATGAAGTGAGGCTATTTGAGCTCTAAGACTCAAAAGGTTGCTGGGCTTGCCTACCATGAGCCAAATTCCAGCTGGCTGGCTGGAATTCTGTTGGCTGTGTCTGACCACAAGGGCATCATTACTGGTGTGAGTGAGCTCAACTCACCAGTCACTGATCTTCTGGCCCTTCCAGATCTTCATCACATTGTCTCCTCCCACTGTAAAAGGGCAAGACCCTCAAGAGAGGAATGTGGCAGTGTGGGAAGTGGCTGAACTTCCCAAGAAATCCCAGGTAAAACCCCCTAATCTGATTTCTGTTTCTGATCACTTATTTCCAGCCATTTCTCAGCTGTGTCCTTTAAGCATTCCTTGAGGGAAACACATAGCCCATGGAATTGAAGTTATCCTTGATGCCCTGCAGAGGTGGAATGTTACACAGGTGATTTGTTCTCTTCTTTTCTTCCCATGCATGCAGATGAGAGAGGTTGTGTTCAACAGTACTTTCAGACACTTCATATTCTTGTCCTCAAAAGCAGCGCACACATTCAGTTCTTTATTGCTGTGAGGCAGTGAAGAAAAAGCAGAAAGGACAAGACATTTTGAGGATCACCTCCAAGAGCAGAGGATAAAATACAGTGCCCAAAATGGGCCAGTTCTAAAAAAGAAATGAGAGCAAGGAAAAACCAGGAGTAACAAACTAAGGGCAGGGGAGAGCAAGCTGGTGTGCAACAGAAGTCTGACTAGACTTCTTGCTGGGCCTGATGAAAGGCGCACAAAACAGAGAGACTGGAAAGCCAAATGAGAGGCCAAAACATCCACTCTGCAGGGCTGTATCCCAGGATGTCCCGGTGCCTGGGGCCGCTCAAAGGAGAGGAGCCAGGATGTCTGCAGCCAAAGCCAGCACAGCACTCACAGAAAAGCCACCAGCACCACCATGTCCTCGCTGCAAAGGCAGCCGTGCCAGCCCTCCCTGGTGCTGAGAAGGGCATCAATGCCCCTCTGGAAAGAAACAGCTCACGTTGACACACACAGATTCACTGATTTGTGCACCTCCCTTCCTTAAGGGGACCTTGATTCAATGGACATGTGTGATTCGAGTAACTGTAGAATTCAGAGAGTCAAACTGATGTGTCTGTGACAGACAATTTCATTTAAAAAACCCTAAAACCAGAATTACTAGCTTTTCTAAGTGGCAAAGACTTGGACAGACCACAAGGAATTCACAAGAGTTCAGTGAAAAATGAACCCTCAAACACAGGTGCTGACCAGCTGACCAGTGCAGCCTGGAATTTTGTCTCAATTAGTTAAATTGAGATTATTTGAGACTATTTTTCTCAATTAGTTAAATTTGTGATTTCATTTCCTCCAGGGTGGGTTGTTTTTTTGGGTTTTTTGTATGTTTACAAATAAATTCCTTAAATCCTTAAATCTTGACACAGCAGCTGAATGTCAGGACTCTCAATTTACATTGCTTTTCCTTTCACCAGTTTTGTAGGAGAATACAGGCACATCATATTAGTAATTAGATTCTGTTTCTCCAGCTATTCAACAGATTAGTAATACGATGAAATAATATTTTCATGTTAATTTAGATTCCCTGAATTTATGATGCTATGAAAGTGGAAAATAATTAGCATGAGACCACCTAGTATCTATAAAACTTACTGCAATTGTGCTTGTAGAAAGTCATTAGTCTTTCTTCAATATAAAATTTGTCAATTAATGTATCCAGACCTTTTTTCTTGCTGTCATTGTTTTTATCTATGTGAGAGCTGTAAGAGGCTGTGGCCATTTCTTGCCTTCCAAGTACAGAAATTCAGTCTGTTTCAGCAGAATTTTGATATTTATGTTAGTTGGTGTGAGGCTGTGCCTATTTGCCCTTGATTTCATGTTTAATTATGTCTACAATATTCCATAATTAATCTCTTAAACAAGATCTGAAATGGAGATCAGCTCTTGTTTGAATTCTCAGCTTAGTCATCTCTTTTTGCTACAAGAAAAAGCCAATGTGTTTATCTCAGACACTATGTTAACTCTTCCTGCTGTTGCCCTAGTCCAAATATTCCAACACTTCCAATCAATATGTACCAAAAAACCTAAAACAAGCGAACAAACAAAAACCAAAACAAACCAACCCCCCAAAAAACCCAAACTAGCATTCTGGGATGGGTTGGATTTTCCCTCTAGCCAGGCTCCCACCTATAAAATTTCATCCACCTATAAAATTTCTTGCACCAGCAGCTCTCCTGCCTGCTGTTCACTCCCACTGATGCCAAAGTAGAACCAGCTTGCATGACTGCTCTGCTGCAGTTTCCCTCTTTCCACCCCAGCTCCCAGCCTGAATGTGCTTTGTCTGGGCTGCTGCTTTGATGTTGCACCAGGCAGTCTTGGAACAATAACTTGAAGACAGCATTAAAGCCAGCCAAGGGTAAAACATGCAGCCACCACTGTGCAATTGTGCAGATAATATGCTGTGGCTTTGCAGGAAACCTGGAGATGGGCGCAGAAGTCCCCAAATTTGAGACCAGGGGTTGACTGGCTGCCTCTCACAAGGAGCTCCACAAAAGCCAGGCCAGAGCAAAGCTCCCTCCTCCTATTTTGAACTGGTCACCACTTTGAGTGCAAGCAGGACGGACACAGCCTTGCCAGAGCTGTTGTCTTGTGTTGGTTTTGAACAATGGAGGATTGAGAGGGGGGAAAAATAAGTTGTTTGTGTGTGTGTGTGCATCTGTCAATAAGGGAGCTTAAGTTGGGGATGAGAGACGAGTGCTGGAGAGGTACTTAGAGAGATTAAGTGCAGCAGATTTATAGGTGAAATCTGGTTAGTGTTGATGCAAAAGGTTGTGGGGGAGATTTTCAAAAGCACGTGTGGGAGGAGACTGCTTGCATACTATTGATTTTCTATTTTGGTGCCTAGCTCTCATCACTGTATGACAGCCTTGTGAAGCACCGGAGCTTCTGGAGACACTGGAAGAGGTCTGTGAAGCAAGCAGGTGATGAGTCAACACTGGCACCATCACCCACTGCAGAAAGGGAGGGAGAAAACCACGTGAAAGAGCCCCCTCCCCCCATATTGCAAAGTGAAAGCAGTGCCCTGGTCCCTGTTCCCTGTGTTTTCCAAATAACTGGTGGCACAGGCAGAGGTCAGAGAGCAGGAGCACCATACACAGCACACATTCATGAGCTGTGGGCATGTTTCCAGCTTTGTGAGCACAGAGGGACTGCAGCCCATGAGTCCACTTTCCCTGTAATGAACACATCCTCATGTGGAAGCAATCCCTTCTGATTGTCCAGACCTGGGTGATGGCACCCGAGCAGCAGAGATAAGATGCAGCCAGTGCCCACACCCAGGGAGCAGGGAGAGGAGGATGTAAGAACAGGAATTCAGCAGAGCTCTGGATCAGGGGCACTACAGCTCTTCACTCCCTGTCAGGAAGCAGCAGCTGCTGCTCCACCACGTGCACTTTGTTTTTCCTCTGAAGGCAGAAAATAAAGTAGGTCACTATTTTATTTTCCAGAAGCCCAGATTAAGGATATTAGGAAAGGGCACAGTGTAGTGTAAGCTGCTGATGAAAACACCAGAGAGTCAAGCTGCATGTGTTTACACATGACATGAATGAGAAACTCAGTTGTTGACATGAAAAACAGAGCTCATGTGTAGATACTACATAAAGAAGAGGTGCAAGGTGCATTAATTGGAGGCTATTCAGGGAAAAATGTAAGGTTTCTGGCTCTTAAAAAAAACAGCAGACAAAGTAGAAAAAATATTAGCTGTCACATAAATTGAAGAGTGCCAGTGAAGTACATGTTTATTTTATTTTCCTTAGGAAGGCTCAGTTTTTGTAGGTTTTATGCTGTTTTAGAGCCTCTCCAAACCACTGTGGGTAACCAGGAGTGTTTAAGGTGATTAAACTGGTGCTGGGAACAGCAGGACATCAGCTGTAGAACCACAGGTATAAATCCATAGCTACTAGGCACAACAAGCATTGCCACATGTGAAGAAATTGGGTGTTATTCCTTTTAATCTTACACCCTGAAACAATAATTGCTCACATTCCCAACTCATGTTCCATCCAGCAAGAAACAGGGAACAGGATATCTAAGTCAAATTACAAACAATTGGCATATTCTAGGAAAGTGAGAGAACCAAAAAAGGTGGGGTTTTTTGTTTTTTAATTAAGAAAAATAATGAAGACATTCAGTGAAGAACTACAGGAGATCATCTGCAAGAATTATACAATGCAACAAGAATTTGTACACAATTCTCATAACTGAATTATACATTTCAGTGAACTGTGCAGTTTGAAACTTTGAAGTTCTCTCCTCCTTAGACCCCTCTCTTGTGACTGCCCACACAGATGTGTCCTTACAAAAGCAAGGAGGCAGCAGTCCTTGTTAAAAGCAGTGAAGGTTTTAAGAAACACCCCTCCAGCCCAGGATGTCACTGCTGGGACCTCTCCTGAGCAAGCTCATCACAGAGGAACTGAAGTTTTTGCAAGTGGTCAAAAGGCAGCAAGACTGCAACACTCACTTCTATCTGTGAGAAAGCAAGAATTTTGAGAGTAGACATTATTATAATGTATATTGCCTTGGAAACAGACAACATCTAAAAGGGAGGGAGAGCAGAGACTGGGCAGATTTATCCATTATAGTCATATATGACTATATGGCTTATATTATGACTTATATTATCCATATAAGTCATTATATGAGATTAGCTCTGCTGTTCAAAACATGGTGCTAATAATGCCAAGGTTGTGGGTTTGATCCCTGTTTGGGCCATGCACTTTGGAGTTGGTCTTGATGATCCTTGTGGGTCCCTCCCAGCTCAGAATATTCCGTGGTTTCTTCCATTTTTTAAAAATCAACTAATTAATTTCTGAATCCCCTTTTTTCAATATATGAAGAAGGATTTCTGAAAAAAGCTAGCAATGAGGTCTCAGCCTGCATCCCCGTGTATGTTTCTGTCTAAACCTTTCCAGTACAGATAAGGGTTTATTTTCCATATAAACCCAAACCAGGGCTTTCACAGTGTCCATGACTCAGCCCAGTTCCCCAGGGCTGAGATCCCCCTTGCCCTTCCCACAAACAGACGGGGAGTCCCAGGCCATGGCAGGAGTGGCAGGCTGAGGATGCCCCTGAGGAAAAGCAAAGAGGAATTACTGAGGCAGTCAGTCAAGGCAGGGACCAGCCCCAGCCACAGCCTGGACATGTGGACTTTGTGCTGCCCTGTCTGTCCCAGCAGAAGAGCCTGGAGCTGGTCTAGCCCCTGGGGATGCCCTGGTGCCACACTTACCCTGCACAGGGGAAGAGAAGTTGTTTCAGACACCATTGATCCTTCCCAGTCAGGCAAGAGAAATGCGGAGTGAGAGTCTGAAACAGGACACGTGGGTGCCTGCCTGGAACATCCTTCTCTCCATTGCCTGCCAGGGAGTCCAGAGGAGTTTAAGGGCTGTCACCCAACACCTGGATAAACACTCAGACACAGACTGTGCAGCCCTGTCCCAGCTCCTCTGTGCCACCCAGGAGGGACACCTAAAGCCATGCTGGCGGGTGAGGGAAGCACTCAGCCCACAGGAGGAGCTGGCAGCTCCCACGAGCAGGGCAGCCAGCATTCAGAGGTTTGCTTCACCAGCAGCAATGAAGTCTGGATCCCTGAGGTCATTTATCTGACAGTTTTATGGAATGATTTTTGTTATTCACATCTTCATTAACCCTTGCTTAATTCTGTACTTCCCAGTTTCTCAGGGCCTCTAGATGGAACAATTTCAATTCTTCTCTTTACAGAGGAAAGATAATGCATTCTAACAAATCACTCCAGACTTTCATTTTGCATGTTGTTCTTAAGTTGTTCTTATTCCTCCTCAGTTTTGCCTCAGAAGCTAATGGAAAAGAAAGATTTACTGTCTCCATTTTCACTGGTACTTATCTTTAGCACTTTTTCTTGCCCAATAGATCTGCTGCAACTGGTAATAAGGGAGATTGCTACTGCCTGACTTCTGCAGAACTTACTTTTTCTCCTTTACAAGCTTTTATGACATTATGTAAATACCAGCCATCTTAGATTAAGAACAGCACTTTAGCATAAAATATTCAGACTGTGCCAGCAGTGGGGACCTTCCTATGGCAGATTTATGCTGTTGTTCCAGTCATCTAGATATAATATTGCCATTCTGCAATTTAGTACACGTTTTAAGCATTTTGGGAGGAATTGTTATTCAGTGTGATTTTACTGGATTCATAGATTAATTGTAGATATTTTCCAGATAACACTATTAGAAAATAGAATTATCTGTAGATCCATCCTCAAGGCCCTCAGTGAAATTGGTCCATATAAACAAGATAAGGCTAAATCTTTGACCTGAATAGATTGCAATCTAAGCAAACCAAGGGAGAACTGATGAAAAGAGGATATTATCATAGTTTTCCACAGGCAAACAGGAGTAACACTGAGATTAAATTACTTATCTGAGGTCAGAGATAGCCTGCAGCAGACCCTGCCATTCAATTCACATCCCTTAGAGTTCCACATTTAACTATGAAGCCATCTTCCTACTCTCATATGAGACAATTTTAAAAGCTGGAGAATTAAATCTTGGTTTATTACTGTCTGGAAATTATTACAATGTCTCTAAGAGAAA
Source organism: Melospiza melodia melodia (assembly GCF_035770615.1). Taxonomy (NCBI): domain Eukaryota; kingdom Metazoa; phylum Chordata; class Aves; order Passeriformes; family Passerellidae; genus Melospiza; species Melospiza melodia. The sequence continues at coordinate 81,807,749 of NC_086195.1, forward strand.
TAAAATATTTTTCTTTGCATTGTGTATCTGTTAGTAATTAGTTTTTTTCCCCACAGAACAAAGGTAAAATCAAAATTTTTTGATTGTTTCACCTAAAGGATCTGGCATGTGGAAACATTTACAAAGTATCTCAGATGCCTTGGTGACAGCAAGTTGCATAATTCTCATCATCTATTTTGTTAGACTTACCCCATAGAAAGGAAATATTGCTTTCTGTAGCAATTGCTGCATTTTTTCCCACTAACCTTGAATTGAATCTCCTTCAGAGAGACCAAAACTAAGAGGCAACAAATTAATATCTTCACTGTACAGCACAATTGCTACCACCACATGGATGGGAATTTATACCCTGTGTTTCCAACTCTGTATTTTCAAAGAGAGTCTAGAATTTTCTATGTGTCCAAGGGAATAAAAGCTCCCCCTCTACACAACACCTGGAGCTTCATCCCCAGTGAGGATGAGGAGCACCTCACTCTATTCAGCACTACAGATCCAGCTCTTCCACTTGCTTTTCCACTTAAATGTGTTCAACTATTGGCACCACTTCCCATCCTCAGACCCTGGTGTGCCCATGGTACTGTGACACACCCAGAACATGCCTTGGAAATGAGGAGGACCCAGCACCAGCATCAGTGAGCCCTTTGGGAAGTACAGGGGCAGGGGGAGAGCAACATTCCTTGGGACATCCCTGTTTAATCACACAAAGTACATCTCCTTCCAACATTGCAAAGCTCTGCAGAAAGCTGCTTTCTAATCTAGGCTGGCATTCCCAGCACCCTGCTTACAGCCCAGACCACTTCTGACATTCCCACTCTCAGAGCTGACTCATCTGTTTAAAAATCTCCTCTGGCACATTAGGCTCAAATCTTACCTGGGACAGGGATTCTGGTTCAAAGCCTTCTGCTCATCCAAGCTGATCTCACAGCAAGTTCTGAGCCCCAAGGTGTCCCAGGGCACTTGGCCAGGAAGATGAAGACCAGGGTGACAGTGATCTTGGACCTGAGTTCTGTTACACACAGAATTGTACTCCCTCCTAAGCCTCTTTCCTTCTCTTTAATTCGTGTACCTTGATTAGTTATCTGGAGGTCAGCCTTGCTTCCCTGGGGGCTAGAAAGCCCTCTGGTGCTCTTTAGTTTCCCTCTGGGAAACTTTAGTCATGCCACAGAGGCCTCAGCAGAGACCAAAGAGGAGAGGGGGATGCTCTCTCAGGGTTTCTGCTGCACTGCAACCCTGCCCAGCCCAGCATGCAGCCCAGCCATGAGTGAGAGGTGTCTGCCTGAACCCACCCAGGTTTGTCAGAAAAGGAACTAGAGCCTCTCCTTTCATGTACAACTCTTAACCACTACATTTACAGCTAAAATGCAGCAGAGCAGTGGGAGGATTTGGGACCTGACCTCTTTGCCTCTTTCACCAGGCACCAGCATCCCTTGCTGGCAGTCTCTTGACCAGCTCCCTGCTCTTCACATCAGTGCTTTGAATCCTACTCTTCAGTGTCTCTTGCCAGCCAGGCAAACCCATCTCTGGGCTGCAGCCCAAGCTTTGCTACCAGTGGGATGAGACTTCAGGCTCTGGTGTCTGTAAATAGCATCCTATGAGTCCCCAGCTCCCCACAAACAGCACAGGATGCCTTGCAACGCTCCCAGTGCTGCTCTGGAGGGCACTGCCAGGAAGTGCTCCTTCCAGTAACCACTGCAGTGTCCAACCTCCAGGCTCTTGCTCCTCCATCAGCCCTTACTTTCCCAGGCTACTCCAAATTCCAGCCCTTTACCCTGTAAAAGCAGCAGGGATGTGACTCGCAGTGCCTCACTTGGCACAGCTGAGGGGGTCACCCGGGGTTCCCTGCAGTGAAATGACACAAAGAGACACTTGCACCATGTGGCTCCTGTGACCCATTTCAGCCCTGCACCGTCCCCAGGGCAGCTGTGCACCAGAAGCAGCTGTTGCTCTGTGCAGGCAGCCAAGGGTGGCCAGCTCAGAGGTCACATCTGCACAGGAGTGGGCACAGAAAGCTGGGGATGAATCCCACAGGGTGCCACTGGCACCTGGGTACGTGCCAGCAGCTTGGGATTCCTCCTCCAGGTCTGCTGGGAAGAGTGCCCGAGGATTTTGATAATTTACATGGATACTGTCTGAAGTGGGCAGAGTAATTTCATCTCTCCATTGCTTGTGCATGATTTACAGCTTTGACATGTATTTCTGCATTGCTCCTGTTTTATTAAATTAGTGCTAGGATCTCTTGAGGCAACTTTTAAATAATTTGCACAGCTTACCTAACATCACTGGCTTGCTTAGGGCCTTGTATGAAATTCACTTGCACTCAACCCAGCTTTTCAAACGAGCCAAATGTATTGTTCTGGAAACAACTGAGAATTCCAGGATTGGTGAATTGTTCACCAACCTCATCATTATTCTGCAGGTTTTCCTTCTTATTTGTAGTCTTAGAGGACTTGATAAAAATAGTAATTAGTAAGCATCTTCCCTAGGAAGTTACAGAGATATCTTTCCTTGCTGTATTTGTGGCTTTCAGTGTTAAATAAAATCTGTTTTTCAAAAATCAAACTTCTCCAACTAAATAGTCTGATAAAACATAACCAACTACGTATCCATGTCTACAAAAAATGGCAGAAAGAAAGAGGGCAGTTGCTATTATCTTTGTAGTATGGAGAGGAAAAGGATAATGCTTAAAGGAGCAATAAATCAAATTATAGCTGAAAATGATAATGTCACAGCAATATAACTGCATTACGTAAGTAGCCCCAGGCTCTTTCCATAGCTCTGGCTCAGCCTAGATGGCACAGAAAAGCTCATCCGACAAGGCTGGCAGGGGCTGTGTGGCTCCAGCCACACTGCCAGCAGAATGGCAGCAGAAACAAGGAACTAAACAGCATGGAGGTCTGCCTCTCAAACCCACACTGACAGCAGCTGATATTTCAATTTTCAAGGCACGATAAAGACTGGCGGCAGGTGTTTTAAGTTCTAATAACAAGGTGTGTTTAGCTTTGATAGACTTTTTCTGAACAAGCTGCTTCTCTCCCCCACTCCCCTGCCCTGGTTAACTTTATGTCCAGAGAGTCATGGTCCCTAAAGCAGGGCAAGCAGCTGGATGAGGATGTCATGAATGCATTTCTGTGCTGAGCCCTTCACCCTCCATCAGGGTTTAAAAACGAAACGAGGCTTTGCTTAGCTTGTCAATATGAACTGGAGTACAAAGGCTTGACAGCTCCCTCTCCTGAACATCAATGTCTTTGAAAACTAACACTCCAGAATGGACAATTAAAGCATTGTGGAGTACATGCCATCATTATTTGATGGATATTAATAAAATATGCCACAAAGTAAAAAATATTTGGAAAAAAGATAGAGACTGTGAACACATCATTTCCTTCATCCAAAGCAAGTCACTGCCCCCACAGAGTATCTGACTAGGAACATCTTCAAGACACCAGATCACTTAGAAACACTCCTTGTATGCAGGAAAACATCTTATTCCTAACAAAATGAGGAAAATATTGAGGAAATGTTGTGGTTACCAAATATCAAGGCCACAGTGCTCAAGATATTGTCTTCAGAGAAACTTTACTTGCCCACTTCAGAGAGTGCAAATCCATTACAAATAAAAGAATGAAAAAACTACACCAAAAGCTCAGTATTATTTTCAGAATTAAGCCAAAAGATATCTTCATTGTTTTGGTTTTTTGTTTCTTAAAACTATATGGATTAAAAAGATGTTTTACACAAAATCTCACCAGTTTTTAATTGCTACATTAAATTGAAAAAACTATTAAACAGACACAGGAACATGCTGGATATTTTTTTCCTTCTATAAAGCATACTGTAAGTTTTGGCCAAATACAAATAAAATTTGTTATCTAAAGTGAAAAACTCAGTTTAGCCCAAGCTCTACCAGAGAGATGTGAGGGCAACTTTTCTTTAATTTAAAAGCAGTAGACACTCAGATGTGTATTTGTAGTTCTGTTTAATGGACCAAACGCTGCTAGAAAATCAAGTTCCCTTGACCTGGTAAGACCTGAGTCCTTAGCTCCTTCTAGGCTGTGATTACCAATTCCCACCACCTTGCCAGGGAAAGAGCACATCCCCAGCACACACTCTGCCTGCTTAGCCAGCACTAAAGGCACCCCATTATCTCTTACACTAATAAGCCTACAAAGCCACCGACTGAGCATGAGCACCACAATTTCAGAACGCCTTTTAATTGCAGGAAATCAGAGCAGCTCTCTCTAATCCTCACAATGAAAGAGCACCACGCTCTTCAGATCCTCAAGTGCTGCTCAGAAGTGCTGTTCTTGCAGCACTTGCCTAATGGTCCTTTTCAGAACGGGGTCAGGCCTTTAGGAAAACTGCAGACCTGCAGATACCAATACCAAATTACTGTGCTGTGCTGCAGCTCAGACCCACTGCAGTGCATTGTTGCTAGAAATCCCCAGTGGTGGTTTTCCACCTTGCTGACTTGGATAGCTGCTACCAAGAGGAGCAGCTCAATAGTAAACCACTGTCCCTTGGCTGACCTCTGCAGCTACATGTGAACAGCTCTCCTCAGCCCCACTTGCCTTGGAGTCTGAATATAGACAGAGAAAGGAAGAGCAAGAGAATAGCAGAAATCACCAGAAACTGAATAGCCATAAGAGCACTTAACCACAACAGAGCATAGGGGACTCAATGCAAATCTGCAGATAAAAGAGCAGTCTCTGCCAAGTTTTGCTCTTTAAATAAACTTTTGGCAGGACTTTACGATAGCAAAGCAGAATTTTACATATGGATTCTCTTCCTAAAATAGAACAAGCCAAATAAAGACCCAGGAATTTGAACTTTTAGAGCTATATATAACTCAGCTTTAGGGTAATAGAAATAGCTCAATTGCTCTATACATTATCAATAAATAAATATGTATACTTCAAATATCAGTAAGTTAAAGTAGTTCTTATTGGTAAACCTAATCCTTTCCCTACTGCCCCACTCCAGCTGACCAGCCCTTCTCCTGCAACATCCAAGTAGAAATTCCTCCTCTGATAACCACGTGACCCACTCTTGGTATGCAATCCCCTCCACATGATTTCTGCTTGGGAAGCAGCTCTCCTTTCCATTTCTTGGCTGGTATCAGGAAATTGCCAGATATCAGTTATCTCTCTTCTCCCAGGCTGTCCTTTGGCAGCATGGATGGACCTGTGTGGTATGGGATATAAGCAGCAGCAAAGGAATAACTGAAGATTAGTGCAGTTCAGCCTCAAATGTTTCTTCAGCTACCAAAACCTCAGTGCTCTACTCTGCACTGCATTTTCCTAAATTCATAGGGATGCTTATATTCAGCTGTGCTTGACGTTCCCCATTTACATGTTCCTGCCCCCAAATGCATTCAACATCCAAAATCAACTCACCATAATGTTAAAAAGAACCATTAGATTAGTATTTACAAAGCTGCCTTGATAAAGCATCAGGCATTAAAAGTTCTTATACGTCTCTTTTGAGACTACTGCCCATGCACCTCTGTCATTCTTGATGCATTCACACTGGAATTTAAATCGCTTATGAAGTAGCATTTTCAAAACAAACCCCTCCTTAAATGTAGAGTTAACATATGCATGAACATTAATCCTTTCTCATCCACTAACCATTCCTTTCAGTACATGTCATAACAGCTGTAGGTAAGTCTCCTCTGACATTTCCTGTACCCACAATGAGCATCTAGGAGCCATTCAGATAAATGATACCATAGCAATTAAAACCATTTTCCCTGTTAGCGTGCTGTTCTTATCACATCCAAGGAAAAAAGTAATCAAAGTTATTATTCTATCTTGGCAGACACGCTTTAATCTCTTGAATATATTGTGGACTAATGGGACACGTCACCGGATAAATCAGGAAGCCAGCGTACATGCAAAGGCCAGCGACCGAGCAAAAACCGTTCGGTTTATCGAGAATCATTTCCTCCGCCAGTACACTACTGAGAATAAGTTTACTAAAAGCTTAAAGTGGGATTAGAAGATAAAGCAGGATCCAATCACTGACAGCATTTCCCCCTCTAAACCATTCTCACATGAATCTTAGAGCCCTAAGCTGCACCAGTCTTGTGCTTTCATAGAGGGACTCAGCTTGAGCAGTGTCAGTGGCGAGGAACACATCTGAACAACATCCATGCTGCTGAATATTCAGAGAACAGCCCAGGCTTTTGCCAAGCCATATTCTTGCAAGAAAGCAACCATCTTAAGTGTGTTACCCAGGGCAGGAAAAATAAACACAAAGCAGACAGCATTTTTTAGGATCACTCAACCTTTTGTCAAATTCTGGAACTAACTCAGCCACCATTGAAGCCCTCAAGCCACTGCCGTATCAGCCCTTCCTCCTCCCACAGCCCAGTGTGGCTACCACAAAGATGAAGAATGACATATCCGTGTCTGTTCAGCCTTTGTATAGTTTTTATGTCCTACTTGCTTCACTTGAGTCATTCTGCACAGTAGGCAGCCATACACGTGTTGTCAGCCTTCAGTCAGAACAGCACTCTACAAGTGACGCATGAACGCTGGCAGGCTGCAGTTACAGTGAGTAAGGAATGGATGTGCCCTGGCCTAAGCCAGTGAAAATAACTCAGCCAGCCTCCTGGCTACCCTCAGAGCAAGTTCAGCTTGGCTCTTCCCCGCAGTTGAGTATGCACATCCAGAACCAGCACTTCCAGCACAGCCAGCAGCATCCGCACACAGGAGATGAACACGCTCATGCCCTTCATGTTCTGTGCCACTGGACACAGAACCAGCTGGCAGATGTTGTCATTGTTGTGGCATATGCTTAAATCGTCCTGCTCTGACTTTTGCAGGAGTTTTGGCATTTTCCCCTAATGGTACTAGGCAGACTCTCCCACAGTGTATTCCGACCACCCAGCCTGCCTTACCTGAAAGGAAGCCACTGAATAAAACAGATTGAGGAGAGCCCTCCAAGTTGCATTTACCTACAGCAGGAGGGTCCCATTCTGTAATAGATCACATTGGCTAGAAAATGCACACTCCAATGCTCCAGTGCATGAGTTGCCACCTGTACTATGCACAAAAAACATCTTTTCAGCACAGATCACAATGAAGCTGGATGTGGCTTAAGTAAATACGAGCTGCAGGAAGAAGCCTGAGCACTCTGTAGCAAGTACTACTTAAGGAGAGCTTCAGGAATCATTTTTGTCACGGTACTATCTTTACTACGTGAGGAATACAGCTGTAGAGACCCTAAGAAGACTCAGAATTAAGAATTAAAGAAAACTGTTAAGAATTAATGGAAAAGTCACTGAGAAGAGAAGCTGGCATTTTCAGAAAATTACTCCAATTTCCTAACCAAATTTACTGTACCTGTTGAAAACACTTACCTGGATAACCAAGTATGCAGTAATAGTAACAATAATAAAGACAGCACTCTCCTGACAGTTAAGTCCTAAATTAAGATCAGAGAAGTGCCAGCAGTCAAGAGTCAGTAACACAAAGCTGAGCCCTCTCCAGTATCTAAAAGCTACAGAAGCATTCAAGAACCTAATAAATAGGTCAACTCATTTCTGTACTCTGTATCAGGTATGATTAATCCATAAAATTAAAATTTTAATGCTTACACACAGTTATTATAAATGTTTATATATGCTATTGTAAATATTTAATGTCCGGTTAGATTGGCAATATTAAGATCACTTTATTTTAAGCCTTATGGATTTTGAAAACACATACAAATAAAATACCTGTTACAAAATTCCATTTGCTAAAGTTTCTTCAGGAATATACATCAAGCATGATCCCAGCACAGAGATAAATGACTTTTACAGAAAGCATTACATAGAGCAATAAATGTTAGTGAAACAGCCAGTCTTTCCAGATATTTTACAATGAAAAATTCTCTTTCTCTTTGTCACATCTATTATTTGACTAAATTTTAATTTCTTTATTTAAAATAGCCACATCTGAATTTAAAATGTGTAACCAAAACAACTGTGGAAGTCAACAGGCACTCAGAAGCCCCAAAGGGGAGAGTAAGCACTATTTTTCAAGTTCACTAGTTCAGGGGTAAAAATCCCTGAGAGACAGAAAATGCTGAACCCATTTCCTTCAATTGAAAGATGCTTGTCAAGGGACATTGTCAACAGACAGCTGTAAAGATAAACTGTAAGGCTGAAGAGCAATAGTAAGACAGAGCAAGGAAAGCAATCTGTAGTGCTAGGTAATGAGGATGCTTGGTGGAGCAGCATTATGGGACTTCACCAAGGCTGCCTGCTTGCAGAAAAGCACTCAGCAGAAATATATGCAGAGATACAAAGCACAAGATGTGTACATGCTCGTCATTAACATGGAAAACAATGTGTGCCAAAACTATAATTTCAGTTAGTTATACACAGTATGCAACTGACCTCAAGAGTTAAAATACAAACAAGAATAAACAAGATATTGTGCTCCAATTTCAACGTCACCATCAGGACATCATTACGTGAAGCCAGTAGATTAAGAAACACAGTTCCATATACATTTTCTGCTCCTCGATGCCAGTACAGAACTGCTCAGAAAGAGGTGATTCACAGACCAGGTCACTAAATTCTCTGGGACCTGGAAAGCAATCTCAGAAGCAGTATGCCTCTAACCTCTCACCTCAAGTCCCTGAGTTGCTGCTGGACATGAGAACAGCTTTACTGCTTCTACTTTATGAGTCATAGCCCTGCAGTGTCCTGTTCCTTGCTACATGCTGTGACACGGGTCCCCAGCTAGATCCCTTTCCTTAAGCCTATTGTGCGTACAGAAGCTGCACCACTGACTGATGATGCTGTGCTGATTTTCAGTGTTATTTAACATGGAGGCAGGTCAAGCTAGCTAGATCAAGCATGAGTTCACTCACACTGCCCACTGAGGCTGATGTGAGCCTTCAGAGCAGTGGAAGAAAGCCACAGTCTCTCAGGTTATTGAAACATCCAGAGCATTAAGAAGCCCATTACATCTGACTGATGTCAAACACCACAATATGCAACACTAGGAGGAAAGAGTGGCATAAATGGTGAAAGCAAGTCCAAGCAGACTTCAATCTAAAGATTTAATCCTAAAGGTTAATATAAGTTTCACAACCAGTACACTTAGCCTATGATCAGCCACAGGTTTAAAACTATTAGCAAATAAACAGGAGTTTTAAGAGCAACCTTTAGGTTCTGACCTAAAGATCTAAAAATACCACTGGGGGGATGATCTAGTTTGAAATCAGATTATCTTTAACTAGAAAGCAATCATGCTTACAAGAGGCCCTTATGCCAGTCACACTTGCTCCAGAGCAGGGCAGCACTCTAAAGAACAGATGTTGACAGCATGTGCCCTGTGCTATTTTAACATTGAGTTTCCTTACATTATTTATATCACTTCCTTAAGAGGACAGTAGTTAAGCCAAGCTACCCCAGCCCCACTTCAGCCCAGCTGTACAGCCAGCTTTGTGCTTGGGTTACTAGAATGGGAGGAGTAAGTTGTCTCAGAGATTTGCTGATGTGTTATGTTATTATAAGGCCTCAGGAAAACAGCCACTAGAGAGGAAGAACACATCACCTTTCCCAGCAAAGCATTCTCCACTGTGCTTACCTGAGTTTACATAAAACTGCCACAGATTGATTTGTGCTAGCTTTCCCTCTGCAAAGCCATTCTATCAGGGCATTTGTTCCACACAGGGATGTGTGGTTTTATGGAAGGACTGCTGTTCCAGTTCTCTAAAAGGACTCTCCAGACTTCAGGCTTCTGCCCTAGATTTAGGTCACTAGTAATTGGACATGTGTAGAAAATGCACAGGCTCAGTTCAGTGTTGCCTAATTAATTTCTTAGTCTGTCGATTTGGCAGTCGCCCTACAAAACAGAACAGTTGGATATTTAAAATTGAAGAATACCTTATGACACTAGCAAGCCTCCCAAAAAATAAGCCCAACTCTTTTGGTAGTAATGAAATAAGTATTTTAAATTGCCTGGAGTACAAAAGTGAAATCAGTTTTCTCAGGGGAGACTATCAGCTTGGTTCATTAAAAGAAAAAAGATCAAGCAAAGCACAGAATGTAGAAACCCAAAAACTTCACCAAAGGAGACTTCCTTAAGACAAACAGAACTGACTGATGCCAAAGTCTTGCAACCTATGGAGCAGAATCAAATGCACCAACTTTCTGTCTGGGACATTATATTCCCAATCAACCGGTGAGCATACTGACCACAAACTAATGTCACAGCCTGAAAGAGAGAGTTCTGCACATTATTTTGATCTGTATGAGGTGCCTTTCAGTATGTAACTGGTCTTGGAGTAGCATATTCGTGATGAAGAAAAAGCTCATCCACCAAAATTAGAATTCAAATTCTTTCTTGTTCCTAGGCTTCTGTCACAATTTTATAGTCAACTTACTTGATTTTTTTTTAATCCTTCTTGAAGGACACAGAACAGCCCCACTGTGCTGAGTCTTGGCCATCCTGCCAAGCTCTCTGTGGGAGCTCACTTGACTACCATCTATTCACTGCACCACAGGTCCCATGTGCTTTAGGTAGTTTTGGCTTGGGTCTAACAGCAAATGAGAAGAGACAGATGCCTCTCTGCAGGAACCTTCCTCTCTGGTGACCCTCGGGGTTGAGCTGGCAGGGCTACCTGAACCTTACAAAGTGGTTGCTCTACAAAACAGCCTTATAAAACTCTATTTACATATTAACTGAAGTAAAATATTTACTCCAGATCAGGAAGTATTGTATTTTTTGATCAAGAAACAAGCTCAGTGCCTGAGCAGTTTTATGGCATTTTAAAGGTGACTTAACATGCCTACCGTGATTTAAAATAAAAACACATTCCAGTTCCTTTCCCTAAGAAGTGAATTTTGCCAATAAAGAGGACCTGAAGACTGAAACAAACTCCAAGTAACAGTACTGAAAGGGAACAGATCTTCTCTCCAAAACCCTTGTATACAGGGGCACTCCGATGGTTGTTAAAGTAAAAACAACATACAACAATATTTGCAAAAAAGCTTAATATAATCTTTTGAGTCTATAAACTATAAACAATAAATAGGAAGAGTGTACATGGCACACCAGAGCAGCTAAATATTAAAACAAGTACACTTGGTACTTGGTAACACTTACCTATATTGTCAGCAATAAGTTTGTTGCACTACTGTGATATAATACAAGCTTAATATACAACATGTTTTTACAAAGGAAAACCACAGAACAAATTTAATACAGAAGGTGAGGGAGAAGGGGAGACAATAAATAACAAGGCACAAAAACCTCTCTTGCTGCAACCCTGTAAGGCACCACTTGTGCAAACAAGAAACTATCAAAACCTGTAGTGGAGACATTCTAAATGTATTTAAGTAAGTGGATAATATATTTTAAATGTGACACTATGCTTATATCTTTGAAAATAAAAATGCTTATGTTTCAAAATTCAATTAGTGAAATGGGTGAACTATTAGCCAAATACAAGAGTCACAGCTGGTTTCTCCCAGACAGCTCCACAAGTGCACCTTGATCTTGACCTATGCTGGCCTTCCTAAGAGTCCTGGATCCAATATGGTGCAGAGGGAAATGCTGCCAAATTACGTCAAACTGTGCACACCAGTAATTGTGACAAAACACACTTCAGGGATTAGGATGAGAATGAAATTGTTTTCCTTTGAAACCAAAAATTATTTAAATCGAGATGTAAATGATTAGTAGCATTAATCTAACATAATTAGGAATCTTAATACTCAAACTTATAATTCATACCTCTACTTAAGAACTGGGCACCAATATTTTTCTTCCTAATTCTCTTACCTGCTCAGAAAATCTATCATAAGACAAATTTCAGAAAACCTTCTTCCTTACCAGAAGGTTACAGATACATAGTTAAGCACACAAACTGTCAATTTCCCCCTTTTTTCTTATGTTCCATGATCTCTACTGCATCCTGCTAGAAGTACGTTTTTGTCCTCTCTCCAAATACATAAAAATCTCCAGATACTAAAATTACTTTAAATATGCACAGGTTGGCCAAGTTTTTACAAGATGAGAAGGGTTTTCATGAATAACCAAAGTTTTCTTGTAATAAAACATTTAGGAAGCACTCGGTTTCTCATTATCTTCACACATGTGACTTTTTTTAACTTGGGAACAACTTTTTCCAAAAGTTTTGCTTGCATTCTTGTACCTTGAACAACTGCACAGCACACAATCTGTAAACAATCTGAACAAACCTGATTATTCAGTTATTGGCTAGTTTTGTTCTCTTATGTGGCATATCTTATTTTACACCTAAATACCTTGCCACAAATCAAAACACCTAAAGTCAGACAACCTGCAGCTCAATCTACTGAGCTGCCAGAGAGGAAAATCAGGTTAATCTATTGTATTTTAAACAACAGAGCAAATGGAAGAAAAAACACAGTCTCAAGTGATCAGTTAACATTCATATAGCTATTTGCTGAAAGGCTGTGCCAGCTTAGGCATGCTTCATTCTTTGTATTCAGTCCTGTTTTAAAGATATAAAAATTTGAGCAAATACAATGTAAACAGAGCCAGGTAGACTGCAGTAGTAAAGGACAAAATTACTGATCTGACAGTTTTAAGGCCAACTATTTATGATTTGAAATATGTCATACTATTCCATGGCACTTAATACACTGAAAGTTAGTACTGGGTGACACTAAGCAAGGGAATACATATTAATATGAGATATATACACATAGCCTCAGTTCCTAAAATAGAAAGTTCAAGTTTTTTTGTCCAAATAAAATCAATTTGTGAAAGACCATCTGTGGTTTCCTATACTGAATAAAGTAATATTACTATTTAAATCAATTTAGTGCAAACTGACCTAAGTCCAAAGACATAACATTCCTTGATTTTCAGTCACTACTTACCAAATGCCCCTTATTTCTTTCAAAAAGACAACTACATCCTTTCCCCCCCCCCTTAAAAGAACAGCAAACACCTGACAACTAGCATGCCGTTCTAGTCTACATTATCAAAACTTGCTGATATACAAATCGTGCTTTGGTCATGCAGCACAGACCCATCCTGAAAATGGCCCATCTCTCCATTTAATCAGTCTAGAAGAACACAGTGCCAGATGTCAATTAGCAGGTCATCCTGGCCACTCCGTACTCCAAGCTGACAACGGCAGGCTCGGCTTTGGAGAACTCGGACACGAGCTCGCTGTAGCGATTGTCTGCGGTGTTGCTGCCCTCTATGGTTCGCACGGCGTCGTTCACCGGCACCGGCGGCTGCTCCTTCTGGAAGCACGGAGGGGATTTCAGTGCCACGGGGGCAGGAGGAGCCGTCTGCTCCTGTTCCTTCACAAGGACCACATCTGACCGCCCGTTTCTCTGCTTTATTTTCTGAAATACAATGAACAGTTACCAACAGCGGGCATGACTCTTTACTGATGATACTGTGCTTTTAAAGGAAATGCATCCCCTTCTTTTGCTGGCCAACTCGGTGTCTGCAGAACTCTTACAGACCCCAGATTCTTCCCCACCGTTTACTGCTGATGCTACAAGCACTGCTGGCTTAAAGTTGCAGAAGGGCAGAAGACAAAGAATGCCTATTAATATCCCCAGAGAAGGAGAGGTTATTCCAGACTTGCCCCTTGTTTGGTTGCTATCAAGATGGAAATACTTTCTGGAGTAGAAGCAGAGGAAGACAGACCTCGGCACTCTAGCAAGCAGGGATCTTGCAATCTCTTAAAGACCATGAGTATCTTAGTGAAAAAGCAGCTTGATATCCAAAGCCCTTCTATCTTTCCTAAAAACCTTCTAAAAGACTCTTTCCTTTAGATCTAAAAAATGCCAATACAGTTTGTTCAAATGCATGAATACTCTAAAAAATGTCAGCTAAAACACAGGAAAAGAGAAAAGGATGTATCCTGCCAGCATGAGCAAGAGAAGAGGAAAGATTAGGATGAAGGGATTTTTCAGTTACATGGTTTGGGTTGTTTGCTTACTTCATTTTTGTTTTTAATCCAAACTCACTCACCCAGTAACTGGGAGGTTACACTAGTTAACTGAACAGATTTGTTTGTTGATCTGCTTGTATTTCATTAGAACTGAGACTAAATCCAGAAGACTGGTGTCTCTTGGCATCAACTTTTTATAGATGGAAACAGCAGTAGCAAAGTCGACAACAGGATTTCAAAAAACTACATCTCATGATCTCTCAAGTGACAAATGTAGGCTCAGGTGAAGTTAATATCAGGGAATGAGGTTCTAGAAAATTCAGAGCTGAGACTTTACTTTCCTCTTGCTTATTCTTTAGATTGTTTTTTGAGTTTTCTTCGCCTTGCTGCTTCAATTGTATAAATTTTTTTAAATATAAAATTAAGATTTGAAACAGTATTAGATTAAGTGACCTGCATTTATTACTTTACAGTAGGATCAGTCTAATAAAATCTTTCCTCCTAGAAAAGCTGTACTTCCCCTCTCTCTCCCGTCCAACATAATATACGGGAGTTGTGTTACCATTTCTGTCCACACACAAATATTAAAACTGATTATCAGAAGACTTCTGCATTCCTTAAAAGGCACTATTCTGAAGTTTCAGCACCTTAACTGACTGTAAGAAGTATCAATCAGCCTTTTCTGGCTGTTTACTCCACCACCTAAAAGTCAATTATAGTCATCAGATCTCTGGATTAAGCCCTGTCTTCATAAAACCATTACAATGCACATCACCCATAATTATGATGACTTACAACAGCATGCACCTGCATATGAAGTTAAAGAAGAACAATACTTACTGCTTCCATTTTAGTAGCTATAATAGAAATAAAACATTTCCAGTCTCCTTACTTTAGCAACACAGCTGTAGCTACATGGATACCTTGTTATCCAAACTAGTTTAATGCAAGCTGAGCTTCTGTGAAACTTGCCTTCAGTAAGGCTTTGATAGTAGCACTTTTACATCACAGAGCTCATTAATAAAGCAGAATAAATAGTGCCTTAGAGCACTCATCATAGAAACAAGCAGTGAAAGTCCAAGTCACCACCCCACAGAGTAAGTGCTAGGCCTTACAGCAGTGACATTCAGGTGAAAACCAGCAGCACTGCAACAACTATAATCTGAAGAACAGGTCACAAGGGCACACACTAATTTTGTAATACTTACAGCTTCCAGTTCTTTAATGTCTTCCTCCAGCTGTTTATTTTGCTCACTTGTATTCATGATAAGGTTGAACACAGACTGCCTGGGATGCATACTTCGATCAAATTGATGATACATATTTCTCCAAAACCTGCACAAAACACACACTTTCAGGTTTGCAAGGTAAGACAGAGCTGAAGAAAAGATAATGTATCTTATTTAAACTTACTTAAAATTGAATGATACTGTATTAGGCTCCAAAAGCGTTAGTTCTGGAGAAAAGTCCGGATTATACAGAGGATTCTGGTATTTCTTCTGTTCAGCCAACAGGAATGGCCACAAGGAATAGGTCTTCTCTTTTAGTCTTAAAACAAAAGAAGTTAGAGGTCAACACACTGACTGCAAGCAAACAAGCAGAAGGTAACTGCTTATAATGTGCAAGTTTTGTCTACTTGAAACAAATGCTTTTAAAATACAATGCAAGAGGAACTGATAAAAACTTCACAGAAGTTTTCCAGCTAAATGCATTGAAGATATCCTACTAATACTTCTAAATGAGTAGTCTTGAACAGGCAAGAATTGTAAGGTTAGCTAAAAAGAGTTGGGAGAGGAAATTACATGATACCTCCTAAATTCAGGTTACCTACTTTTAGAGGGGAAAAAACCCCAAAAACAGATGAGAAGGAAAACCTTAACTTTCCCTTTGAAAAAGATTATGTGATTTTCTACCAGAATTAGAAAGGCTGTCTTCACCCATCTTCCCTGATGCAGTTCAACACAGGTTTCAGTACTACCAATCCTTGCTCTACTCAGAGTCTAAAATGAAGAAGATTCATGGAAGATCTTAGTCTGCCAGAACAAACAAAAGACACATTACAATGTGCCTGCTTACTTTAGCTCTTCTCGTTCTTTCTGGCAGTTTCCAAGGAAGTTACCAAACTGGCATGAATGGACATGTTCATGGATTTGAAGGAGGAAAGCTTCATTGAACTCAAAGGCTTGTGGAAACTGCTCGGTCAGATTCCACACGCTTTCTAAAAACTGGGTGAACACTGGCGAGATCTCTTTTGGATCACCATCCAGCTGACAACATCTGAAAAAGATTCCACAAACAGACTGAAACTGGTTTAAGTTAGAAATCAAGAAAGTCTTAGCTGCAATTGTTTTTAAATGACAGCACCTTGATTTGATGCTAGCTTTGATTTGGAAATTGAGTACCTAACTCCAAGAACTGGGGCAATTTTTGAATAGAAATAAGTCTATATTTGACCTGGTTTTCTGACTTATAAGTAATCACACATCTATATTAAGTACAAAATAGCAACATAAGACAGTTAAGTTCCTTTGAGTCTAATACTGTCACAGTCAACATATGGAGTCTACCAGCTAAAGCAAATTAATAAGCAGTAAATAGCAGCAAGGCTATTGTCATAGCTGATGACAGGCACATCAAGGGAAAAAACAGAACTCTTAACATACAGTACTTCTAAAGGTAGGTGTGACTTCACCATCAAAGTAAACATAAATGCAAACTTATCTTTAAAGATACCAAAACTATGTGTTTCATATTGCCTAAACAGCTGGGACATAGCTTTAGATTGGTTTTGCACTGTGTATACATTCATGCAGACCTTGCCGCAGTCATCAACTTCTGCAAGCAAGCACCAGTAGCACTGAAAATTTACATTTGCAATATAAATCAATTATCCAATAGGTATAAACTGCAATACACTGAAGGCAGCAGGAGAAGTGCCTTGTGTACTGAAAACAGCTTACTCATCGCTGAACTGGTGCAGTGTGGCTAGAAATGCAACATCTACAAGCTGCCTTTTGTTTAAGAATACTTAGCTCAGTTTGCTGTTATACACTTTACTATATCAGAGGAGTGAACTACCTGTCAGAGAACTTGTGCCCAAAGGAGATCCAGTCTTTCTCTATCAAGACCTAAAGGGTAAAAAAACCAAAATCTCACGTAAAACATGACTCAATCTTACACCTACAGTACTAACCCCACAGGTTATCAATATATTGTACTTTAAATCCGAGTTGAATAAGTTACAATAGAAACAACTAATTATCACTTTGTAACTTCTTTATTTTCTTGGAAGCTTTTCACAAGATTCTCAAAGTACATTTGTAAAAAACTAGTAAAAAGTTAAGCAACTTGCTAATCAGGTAACTGATAATTTTAAGAAAAAATGTTGCATGACTTCACTAGTAGGTTATTAACTTTCTATGGCAAAGAATAAGAAAACTGTTAGTACTGCATGCCTGCTATCATAATTTACATAAAACCACATAATATATTCTAACATTTATAACAGTAAGTTTGCTCATATCAACACTATCTTCTTTTATCACTTTGGTCACACTATGAAGCACCAAAATGAACAAAGGACTGTCACAGAAATTTAACTGAAAGCAAGGATTAATCAAAACCCAAAAAGATTAAATTACTTCCCTAAAGATTCTCACTATTAACAACTAATTAATCCTCTTCTAATTCTTCCTCAACTTCACTTTCAGTGCTTGTAATATTTGTGGCAGTTAGATCTAAACAATACATTGAACTAGTTTTATCCTTGAGGAGTTCCCATAACACCTTGCTTTGTCATTGCAGAACACTGTTGATTTTCCTAGTCTAAAATTTGGAATAATTGTAATGAAATTCTTCTCTCAATATAAAAAGATGAAGAAATTTAGATTGCTTAGACATATTTAAGTCTCTATCACTGTGGGAATTATCATTTTCAGATTTTAAAAATGTTGTTTTGGAGACAGACAAAAATGTTGTTTTACAGCAGCACAGAGCTGCTGTAATTCAGTATGTGCACCGCCTCACATAAGCACTTTGGAATCCTTCTATGTCACAGATAAGGGACTTGCTGGGATGCAAAGGACAACCATTGCAACATTTCTGCAGGGTGACTAAATCAATTTGCTATTTGTATTTCAATTTTTCAGATTTTAAAGATTTTTTTTTTCAAGTAGCAAAGCATATCTGTATGAAGCATTTATCAATATACTGCAACACTCACTTTACACTTTAAACTAAAAAAAAAAACAAAAAAAACCAGTACATTTGCTCCCTTTCACACTCAAACATTTTACAGCCTTTCTTTACCAAGGAACAACTCAACATTGCAATGGTCTACTTACCATGAATCCTTTGATTGTTCTGTAATAGGAATCTAGCAAGAGAGCTCCAAGAGAACAAACTTGGGAAGTCCTATCCCAGCCATCTGAACAGTGCACCAATACACTTGCACTCTCAACTGCTATTGCCTGCAAAACACAGCTGTTTCTTAACCAATGTTTTCTTCTAGACAGAAGTCAAAAACTAGTAAATAAATTTTAAAGATCTATATTTATTTCCAACTCATACCATAGGCCATCTTATTTAACAAACCTAGAAAAATGTTTACTATGAGGAAAAGATTTAATAGTATCAGAAAGTATGAACTTTTCTCCATAGAAGTATAGAAAACTCCTTGAAAAGAAATTCCAGTACCACTTCTGTATAAACTAACCTCTACAGGCATTCCCAGTTCTCTCTCTCCCCCTTATAAAACTAAATTTACAAGAAAACCGAACAATAATTAGATTATACATTACTGAGTACAGATTTAAAAAAACCCAAACAACATTAACTCATCATTAAAGATACCACTCGTTCATCATTATGCCACATAAAAGTAAAGGCCTAGGAAATGCTCATTAGCTTCAGCTCCTGTTGGCTCAGACATTTTTGAGGGTCATCATTAGGACAATCACCCACTTTTAACTGAGATAACTGCTTGTTATTTCACCTAGCAAAAACAAAGATCTGGGTTTTTTCTTTACCCACTACCATCAGATCAAGTGCTTGGCTTCCTAAGTGCTTGGCAAAGGCAATTGTTCCTCTGAATTATTCACAGAATCCTATTTCCTTGCCAAATGAAGTCAGCATAGCCACCTTGGCTGCTCTACAATTACTGCCCCAATTCCACTTTTCAGAGTATACTAAATAATATTTGTTCCATCCACCACCAAACTGGTTACACTTTTCAAAAATATCTAGGGAACCAGGAAGCATAAGAATCCCTTTGTCTCCCAACAAGATGAGCAAACAGCATTCAAAAAATCCCAGAACATTGGCTGGAATGTTTAACATCTCCAATCATAAAAAAACATTATACTTTAACCAGCATATTAGATGTATTGGTATATATACTAAGCACCTATCTCCAAAAAGGTCAGCTGCAGAATTTTACACATTACATAATATTAAGCATAATTTTTCTGGTAGGAAGTCAACTTTCCACCAAAGAAAGAAGCAGCATGCAAGTTACCTTGGCTAGGAAGACAGCAGCATCCAACACAGCTTTGATGTGACGCAGCCATCCAGAACTCTCCAGACCAGACAAAAAGTCATTGACAGACAAACCTCTTGTGCCACTGACTGAAAGAAACCAAGAGGTAAAAAGCCTTAAGCAGTTGTAGCTACCTACACCCTGCAATGGAGAAAGAAGAATAATTGCATGCTGTATCTAATCCCCTGTGTTCTAAGTTGAATGGTGGTTTCCTGAAAGATTTCTAATCAAATGGTTAAGGGAGGAGTACTACAAAATGTTCTCCAGTCAGAATTCAACTCTGTAGAACAATATAACCATGAGCTGCAAGAGTAAGATCTTTGTGGTTTTTTGACAAAATAACATTTCAAGTAAATACACTGGTTATTCCTACCAGGAAGCCTTAGTCTTGTCACCAGAGAAGGCAATGCAAATGCCAAAGGCTCATTGGAAATACTTAATTAGTACTACTAGTAGGGAAGGAGCTGCATCCAGACAATAGACACAGTTCAGAGGAGTCACACTGCCAGAGATTTGTCCCCTCCACCCTGCACAGGAGAATAAAGTAAGTGCAGTACAAGAACACAGGGCCGAATGAAATCCACTGAAATTTTGTCTACCTTCACACTTGACACACTGCATTTCTGACTGATCTCTATCATTCTTACCTAACATACTTGGATCCTGTAACAATAATGTCAATTCAGAGAGCAAGGAAGAACTCAAAGGAAAGATGCTTTGCAGTGTAGCAGCAAGAGATGCAGAGGTAGACTGGAAGATTCTCACATAGAACCAATTCACATGTAAGACAGATAGCCTGTTTCTTGTACAATTTTGAGTAATAACTCACACAATTACCTTACTATTCAAACATTACAAACTTCTGGAATTAAAAAACTCCGCGAACATAACTTCAGCTATGTGTAATTCTAAGAAAAGACGCCCAAGGCTCCTAGCTACACAAATACCTGCCTCTTCTACAGTAGAAGCCTACTTTCCACTACACTTAACAGCTAGACTTGATGATCTTAAAACTTTTTTTCAACCTAAATGATTTAATGATTCTAGAGCATTGGGCGGTAAATGAAAATAAAAAGGTTCTGTAGATGAAAATCAGCAGTAGGAATACAACAGCAGCCAAATCATCTTTATCTCTGGCCATGGAAGGAAGTGAGTCAGCAGCAAAAGCAGAGAACAAAATTCACCAAATAATTCTGTGATGTAGCTTCATATTCAATCAAGTCCCTTGATAAAAGGAAGGTTATGAACTCAAATCACTGTCTCCAAGAGCTTTCCTGTTTCTGCACTAGATGTTTCTCAGCTCTCAGTCAAACAAGTTTTGGCACACTCCCCACTGCTCAGGAAGATTCATAGTGCCAGGTGCTGCTGAATACTAGAAGAATGACAGGCTTCCAAATAAGTATTGCAGCACCACAGATCCTCATCATCCATAAAACTAACTAGCAAACCACAGCACAATGAGGTAATAGAACATCAAGAAACCCCAGGAGAGAAGACCTACTTTTGAAGGTTAGTCTGTAATATCAATAAAAGAAGTAAAAGCAAGATAGCTTTCCCCTGTCTTTGAAGGGCACCATTAGGCAAGAGTTCTGCTTCCAAAAGATCTGGCACATGGAGAAAACAGATATAGATGAGAATGTGAGCTAGCTGAAAGGACCAAGTCATTCTCTATACCAGTGGTTCCATACACTTGATCAGTCACAACAGTACACAAACACATCCACCACTCTGTGGTAAAGGAAAGAAACTGAAAATAGTCAAGTATCAGGAAATTAAAACCTCTGTAGAGAAGGGACTGGACAGGCAAAGCCATGTCTAGAGGTATGGCAGTACACCTACACACTCTGTAACTTAAGATTTACAGCACAAGCTTTCCAGCTAGAAGATAAACAGGCTTCCAGTCCTCAGTTTGTTTTCACCCAGATACTGCTGTCAAAACCTGGTTTTGATCAGAATTTTCAGCTTGGCAGAAATATTTCACAACTAGTAATTCCCTAGCTAGATTTCTATATTTTTATAAATGAAGGCAGAGATAGGAACACATATGTTGAGCCCCAAGAGTTAGATTCCATTTCTGTGAATTAACACAGGCATTTTTATACTAGTTGGTGATTAAATCAAATGCACTGGTACTGGTCCAAGTCTTATATGCTGAAAAAAAAGTTATTTTCTAGTTCCTTATGGTCCTTTAAAAGGTGAAGGATGATTTATGGTACCATTTATAGTACCAGTCAGATAATTCAGCTACTCCACAATAAATAGGACTCAAGATAGTTCTGCCCATATGGATCCCACCATAAAAAATACAAGCCCTACATGCACATGAGCCCCAAAACCTCAATGTTCCCTTGCTTGACTGTCATTATTCACACTACTAGCAAAGCCTCAGCCAGCAGTTCAGGAGGTGACTAGACCTGCAGAGTGAAGCACAGCAGGTTGCAGGCAGGCTTTTTTTTAACAAATAAAAAAACCCAGAAAATGCCTTGCCCTATACAGAAAACTCTACATAACTCACAAAACCCACTCAGTTTACACACTTCCACCATCAAAATATATGTAACAGATTGCAACATCTATTTAGCCTTCTCCCCAAACATTTTCTGTGGAAATGCTCCCGTCTTGACATACCCAAAACCTTTTTGCTTATCAGAGTTCAAGCCTGTTATGTAACATTTTAATTTAAATATATAAAAAGTGAACTTTGAATTTAGTGTTACAGCTACAAACTTAAGTCTATGTCAAGTTTCTTCCATGAGTGTTGTAGTCTGCTCATCAGCAGAGTCATCACGTTCACACTGAAGAAAACTATTTTAGAAAAGTTTTGAACCACTGCATGCAAGATATTTAATTAATAGCTGAATCCAAAATTCAGCTGTTACTACACTGTAAACCCCACTAGCATACTCCATGATATAGTCCCATTACAAAAGGATGTTGGGAAGGATTTTGTCTCACGTTCAGCTTGCCAGTGGAATTTGCAGATTCTGAAAGAAATCCGGCAGACAGACACAGAGCCAAGGAGCAGGACACACACCAAACAATGAGTAACAGTTGTTTGTTATAAAAAGCCCAAACAACTGAGGGCAGTCCCAGTTACAGTGGTTATTGAACAAACAGCGTCATTGGTATCATGCTCTCATTTGTGAACATTCAGTCCAGCACATTCAGGGAAAGTGAGTACACAGAAGATAAATGGCATTTTCCTCATTTTAAGTTGTGAACCATTTTCATGGCATTTTATTCCTGATCATCCCACTGACAGCACATTTCTGCAAGGGGCTGAAGAGTAAATTATTGCAGACAACCCTAAATTTTAAGGGTCCTTTCTACCCCTGAAGGTGCTCCTACTTCTAAAGTGGCATTCAGCAAAACTCTAAGAAAACATACAGAATGAACAGAGGTAAAACAACTGTATTCATTCACCAAAAAAAAACTTTTGTGGTAAACAAACAATTGAGATTACTCATTATTTTGTTCAACAGTGTTTAAACAAACCAATTCTTCACACAAGGAAAAACTAAAACATATTCCATATCCTTAAATAAAGTTACAGTTACAATACTATTTAGTAACTATTGCCGGTGGGATGCCAAATCAAAAGGAAGGAATATGAAGTCTGTGAAACTTTACTGTGTGATGCACACACTTCTGCATCAGACATTATTACACAGGAGCAGGCTTCTTAAAAAATCAAAACAATCAAGTTTTATTAGCTAGTTTCCTAGAATTGAATGTATTAGTAAGAGAAAGGGGGATTACGAAAAATCTAAAAAAAATCTAAAAGCTCAAGCTCAGGATCATGCTTCTCAATTTTTCTTCACGAAAAACACATGCAGGAATAATCAGGCAGATCCCTATTATCAAAGCTCAGCAAGACTCCATGCACAGTGCCTGAAGAATAGGTTAGCAGCACATCCAGGATCAATGAAAATAAAGATTACACCACTAGTCTGTAAGATTTCTTGATCAATGTAACAGCATGTCTTCATCAAAACAGGCTTCCATACAAGTGTAAACTTTCTGTGTCTCTGGAAATACTTGCTTAATTCCAGAAGCCAAGCACTTACACATGTATTGTGTGTCAGGTGTGGAAGCCTCACTTCTGCCACTGTATTCTAATCTCAGAATCCACAAAATGTCTTAAATTTTCTCTCAGCTGTCTACCTAAAAAATATTAACAGAATTATGAACACAGTTCTGCCTCTCCATTTTCTCCACCAGGAGGCAGGCAGTGGTGTGGTGAAGTGGCTCACCTTTCCCCCTGCCCCCTTCTCTACAAACACCTACAAGCACACAAGGGGCTCACCAAGTCAAAGAGCTCAAGTTTTGTACAGACCATATGCTCGCTGTGAATTCTGCGGAATAAAGCACCCCTTGGAGAAGAACTGATATTTTGTAAATGAAAATGTATCTACAGGCACACACTTGGAAAACAAAGGAGTCTCTCATTGACATACTAACAAACTCACTGAAGACATATTTGCCATTCAATTTTCTCAGAATAACTCCATTCAGTTGGGTTTACAGTTTGAAGGTTGAGGTTTAAGGTAATTCATTACCACAAAGCACATCAAACTGGTACTAAAGATAGAGCTGGAATAAACCATAGAAATGCCAATGCAGTTTGTGTAACCTATTATTAAAGACTTCAGAAAAACACCCTGTGTTCAAATACACTATTTTAGTACAGTTAAAACATACCTTCCAGAAGTTTCTGCAAGCTAGATCTCATTACATGAATATTTTCAATGCCAACAAACTGGAACCTAATGTTTGAGTAGTTGTCTTCATTCTCATAGCCCTTCCCAGCAGCTCTGTTAGCCATTGCATTAAGCTTAAAAGAGGAAAATAAAACCATGGAAAAACATTATTGGAATAAAAAATCAAATTAAGAAGCAAAAGTCAAGCAATTTCAATTGAACACATTGGGAAAAAAACACAAGAGCACACAGTATAAACAGACTCTAATATAGTTTGTGACAAATCAGCTTGAAAGAAGTATAAGAAAAGGACAGTTTATAGATATTTTTAAAAAATAGTCTATATTTAGAGCTGACATATCTGAATGATGCATTTAGTAATTCCCATTCTCCTCTCCAGATTCCTAACTAATAAGCCTTTTTTTGTGTCCAAATATTTCTGAGTAAAGACACTACAAACATCTCACATACAAAGGAAAGAGTAAGACCCAGACATTTTCAGCTCCTGTACTGAGTGAAATTAATACTAATTGACATGAAGATGAGTCTAAAGAGTGGTAATCAGCCATACATTGTAACAGGTAATAACATAACTTAATAAAATAACAGAATTCAGTTTAATTAGACAGTGATGAAATATGATGGTGAGGCACTGGAAAACATTGCCCAGAGAAGTTGTGGATCCTGGAAGTGTTTGAAGCCAGATTGGACAGAGCTCTGAACAACCTCATCAGAGGTTGGAGATGATGTTTAAGACTTCTTCTAACTCAAGCCATTCTATGATGACCTCAAAATGCCAAAACAGAATTTCCTCCACTTCCTCACTTTTGAGACAGTTTGTATAGATCATTTACACAGAACATAGTACTCTCCCATTCCAAAAGAAACCACAACACAGCTCACCATTTCCTGAATTTCATTTCAAACAATCAAAATTATCTGGATCCCACTCAACTGTTCACTTCTTAACTATGATTTAAGCATATTTTTAAATGTCCCTCTCAAAGTGTAGCAGCATATTCAGAGAATTCTAACTGACTACTGGGACAGGTTCAACTGTCCAGCTGAACCTTAAACCTTCTTTAAGAAAGCAAGTAATCGAAACACCAGAACAGAGAGGCATAACCTCATTTTTACAACATTTTTGCTCAAGATGGACTCCTACTTGGCTCCAAAATTTTCAAAATTACATTGTACCCTGCACTCTAATATTCAGGAGGAGAGGCTTGTCTGCAGCACCAGAAGTATGTACCTTGGGCCTGGTGTCCATGACGTACATGTAGCGATTGGAAGGATTTGCTTTACTGATGGCTTGCAACATGTGCTCATCTTCCAGGCACCTGGCACTGAAACCTGAGAGAGGTTGACTGCATCTGCAAATTGCAGCCTGCCAGAAACAACAAAGAACAAATCAGCGTCAGTTTAATATGTGTACTTGAAGTGCTTAGCAAAATCTCAAAAGACACTGAAATAAATTGTTTCATTCAGCAGAGAGCACCAGCAAACTGAATAAAGTTCAGGTGTTCCTGAATAAAGTTCAGGTGCTTAAAAAGTACATTCCTTCGAAACCCTGAAACACAGCAGCTACAACTTAAATTTAAATATTCATCAAAACAGGTTTTCAGGTTTATCTTCATGGGCAAGGTATCAGTTTACATAACTGACATAAAAACTCACAGAAGTACAGACTGGGAAAATGATACTTTAGGAAAGCAAGCTACTCCCTTAATACAGAATGAATTATGTGTGGTTTTACTAAAGCAGACATGATTTTATTATTGCAAGTGCAATTTGTTATCATCTAATGTAATTTTTGTAATGTCATTTTAATGATATGTTGTATTTCAGAAGGTATCAGGTACATCTTCCAATATTCAAATAATGATATAATTATGTTCAAATCCATCTAGTAACTTCACATTCATGGAAAAATTCTTTAACTCAGCAAGGTGACAGTAGGGTCCTTCCACAGCTGAGACAGGTACATGATGCTTTCCACCACCCACTGCAAAATCTTATTTCCTACCCTGTAGAGTTTTTTTACCTTGCAAATAACTCCTTGAAGAAACAATATTTTTACTTTGTTGGTTTATCTGTTTAGGGTTTTTTTCCTACCATTTTGACCTAACATATTTTATTTCTGATGTATCAAGGAAGACAGATCCCTTAAGAGACAGCTATCCTCAGTTACCTTAATGTTAGTTTCTGAAAACTTCAGTAGAGTCAACAGATTACTTAAGGATTTATTTTAAACTGGCTAGGCTTACTCCACATCCTGTCAGGCACCACTCCTGTCAGCTGTATTCAGGGTTATCCTGAGTCACACCCTTCCATACAAGTCATTGTACTTGAACCTCCTCACCAACCCTTGAACTACTGTCAAGTGTTGAGAAATACTTTTCAGCACTTTTACAGCAAAAGGAAGTCACACTATACCTCTTTGTTTTTATGATAATATGACAACACTGGGAATCTTCCTTTGCTTCTGAACTTGGAGCTACCAACAATTATGGGCTTGCTTGCAGTTCTGGGAACATAAAGTTCTCTAGGATAGGTTTCACAAACCTGAAAGACACAGATACACAGAAAGGATTTTATAGGCAAGACACAAAGCCTAACATAATTTTATATTGTATTCAATTTGAAAGAAAGATGTAAGATGAATTAAGACACAAAAGATAAACATTACCATGTTTCTTTATATAAATGTAAACAACTCAAAGGAGACAAGCCATGGATGAAAGTAGTACAAACTGGTATCCCAGTTACACATCCAAGCATCACCATACCAGCATTCACTCTAAAGAATGCAATTCTGCAGTAGAATGTGTTTCAAATAAAATACTGAAATTATTTCCCTCATTTTTAATGCTTCCGGACTACAAAGTAAGATGAAACCTAATCTCAGAATCAGCCGCACCACCACAACCAGCACTGCAAAATGCTGAAGTAGAATCCTGCTCAGTTGAGAGAGACATCACAAAGCTGCAGAGCACCAGAATCAGTGGGGCTGAGCTTCCAACAGGTAAGCATCTCTCAAAACAATCCCAAAGAACCCACGCATCCATACACACACACTCTCTCAATGAGGCCTTGCAAAAACCTTCAATCAGGAAGTTGGGAGATTGCACACTGATTAAGGAGTTAACTCTACCTGCAAGTTTGTGCTCATATAGCAAGCCAAGTGATTTGGCAGTAAGGTGTTTTCTACAGGCCTCACCAGAAACAGACGCAGAGCAGAACATGCTTCCATTACAACACTTACCTTGTAATCACGATTTGCATCAGACAACTGCCAGTAATCATTTGGCACTCCCATTCTCTTATATTCGTCTGCTAGGTCAATAAGCTGCCAACCTTTGACTTGCTCAGATTCATTTTGTTTAGGATTATAAGAAAAGGCATACAGGTCTTCGTATTTTGCTAAAAGGTAAAGAATATGTAATGGGGAGAAAGTCTCAGGCTTCAAGATTCACAGAAGCAAGACTAAACAATAGATACTTGACACGTCTGAAATATCTATTCTGCAACTATCCTACAGTTAATTGATAATTACAGATACCTAGTCAGAAGTAGGTTATGAAAGTTTTTCTGAGTGTGCTTGACCTATTTCAGAACAGACATTTCTAAAGCCATAAGGGTCACAAAATGAAGACTGACAAACTTAAGGCAAAAGGCAGAATTATTAAAAGACTTCACAGGATCTGAAAGAACAAACTGTTTTGGGAGGCAAGAACTAAAATTGACATCTACTGACCTTAAAGTTTAAAGTTTCCCTTAAAAAATAAAAGCTTTCAAAAACTCTGTTTTTCCTAGTAGGCTATTTACTTGTGACAGATGACATTTAGCACTGTTCTAAACACAAGGCAGAAAATGCAAAAGACTCTACTGACAGAAATCTTTGTAAAGCTAAACTGGTAATGTTATTCTAACATCAAATTTCAACTTTATTTTTGAAACTGCATGAAATTAGTAAAAATTGATTTGCTCAGTGGGTTTTTAATTGATGGAACACACAATTAAGAGAGACTATACACATTTATATTCACAATTTCTGGAACACCACTAGAAATGCAAAATAACGCATAGGAATCTCTCATTCTGTTAAGGAGCACCACTGACATACAAAAGCCAGACAATGCAGCTTCTGAATTTTTATGCAGATTAATATTTAATCAAAAATTTTATTTATTACCAAACCCACATGAGACTTTATATAATGTGTGTTTAAAAAAAAATAAATAAAAGATAATTGGTTTACACACACACACCCCAGCTTGTTATCCATTCATATACTGCAAAGTCTTTTACACCTACAAGGATTACCTGTTCTTGAGAGCTGAAGCAAAGAATTATAAATGTCATGACAATCTCTCTCTCTGGGTACAACAAAGTGAACTATCCTGAAGTTCTTGCACTGGATGACAAGGGGGCAGCCAGAAGTAGTCAAAGGAAGTTTTTCCACTGCAGCAATGTGATGATGAAGTATCTGTGACATACAAAAACTCACAGAGTAAGCAGGCTGAGGAAAATAAGAATGGCATACTACTTAGATCAGCAGATGCAAGACAGCACACTAAACAATGCTGAATATGGATTTTGACTAATTTTGTCTGCCAGTTATAAAAAGAAATACATTTACAAGCAGAAATCCAATAATGCCATTTTAATATTAAATGTATAAAACTTTTGTTACTCTCCTCTATAATTCTGAAGTGTCCCTCTAAATGCAAAACTGAGATGTAAAACTCCACTGTAATTGTTCAGTTTTCTTTTAACTTTGTTAACTAATAGGCTTATATCTCATTAGGCAATGTCCAGACATGATATCTATATTTTTTAAGGATCTACAGAAACATACTTCAGAATTTTCAGACAAAATAAAGGAAGTAAGGGAAAATAATTCAATGTACTGAAGATTTCAAAATTCCAGTATTTAACAGGTACGGATAGAACAAAGGCAAGAAAAACATCTCCTGTATTATGTACTGTATTAGATAAACATGACAGTTTCTCAGCTAAATGTTTATGACCACTTTAACAGCAAGTCACAGCAATGGACGTACAGAAGCCCTCCACAGATTTATTATGTGTGGCAAATCTAGACAAGATTTAGGTAAATACAAAGAAAGTAACAGCTGTTCAACTCTGGGAAGAAAGGCACAGATACATAACCTCAACTGAACAAGATGTTCTTGACAGAATTTCAATTACCTCACTGAAGCAATCAAATCCTCTTAAACATTGATCAGAATCTGACTGGCATCTGAAAACTATACTGCCAAATATGCATTTCCAAAGAGACTATCTTGAAGGCATTATAATAATTGTACCTGGTACTTGCATTATCATCAGAAATGCAGTACTTGGAGTATGGGTTCAATTTCCCCAAAATGAAACCTCTTAATGCAGTGCATAGGGAGACACAAGCAAGCAATACTTCTGAATCATGCTGTCCCCAAAACCCCATTTTGTATGAAAGAGTAACAGTTTGGTTTGTACAAAGGTGTACCTTGTATCCAAGAACAAGTAATAGAAAAATGAATTTTCTTGAAAGCACCATGAGGCACTTAGATACCCAGGATACAGGATTAAGGGTAATCAAGGAAAATACACCTACAGGAAAAAAAAATTAACAACAGCTAGGGAGATGCTATTTCATCCTGGAGGATGAAAGACTTAAGGCACTTACTCAAGTCAGGTGGCTGGACTCCAATGGGAGCCACAGCCTGATGTTCAAATGTGTGCCACCAGGGCAGTTAGCACAAAAACTAATGGGAAACACTGCACTAGTCAGTTTTGATTGCACAACATTGGTACTGGTCAACAAGAAGCTGCTGCCCCATCTGAAACCCTTTATTTCAGAGATGAATACTTGTGAAGAAACAGCTGCTTACTGCTCTAAAAACGTGCATGTAATCTTCAATATTGCCCAAACCTGAGATGTTAGCATTTTTGCTATCTCATTTAACCTAGACGTAATCTAATTACAAGGTAAGTTAACTCTGAAATTTTAAACCTGATGCTTAAGCTATGTATCAGTCTCCCACTCCTGCATCAGAATCATGGTGCAAGTCAGTTATTTAAAGAAAACCACCACACATGCATTCAGAAATACAAGTGAAAGCTACAGAAGAAATTACAGCAGCCTGAGGAAAAGTCAAAACTTTCAACATGACCTGATTTCAACTGCAGCAGCGTCACGCAAGAGCATAACCTGTGAATTATTAACTTCTTATGATACTGCGAAGGAGGAAAGCAGAAAGAACAGCTAAGAACATTTTGGTAAACAAATTCAACCTTAGATCAGGGAGAAGAAATGTATCTGGAGGACCCATGCCTTGGAGCCACAAGCATTCATTATCCTTACCCAGGTCTCTCTCTGGCTTGAATCTATGAATAACAGATGAGTTGCTGTAAGGTACAGAGTGCCCGTCAGTGACTTATTGCTCGTGCTGAACCTATCCAGTAATTTCACCTGCTCTACCTGTAACAAAAAAGGGGAGGGAGGAATAAAAGTTAAGTTTGAATTTCTGCAGAATTTAAATTACAACTTAGCAAAGGTTTTGTCAGTTGGTGCAATAATTTTGAAAATGGTAGGAAACATAAGGCAGCACACACAAGGCTATTCAGGCCAAACTAGAGTGGTCACAAGCTTTGAGACCAACTAGTTCAAATATTCTGTTTCAATAAAAAGCATTGAGCTATTTTTTGTTTCAGTTTTTTCTAAACTAAGAATTAATAATTACTAAGCTTTTAGGCTGCTTCCCCAAAACACAGCAAACACACACTAACAGTTTCCTGGTATTGAGATGCCAGCACTGAATTAACAGCTGATCTCAGCAACATGCTTTATTAGCTGTCTTCACACTCAATGCCATAAACCTGACTTACATTTTAGCTACGTACTGTCTTTTATGAATTCCCCAGCTTCAAAAATCAGTATTATTATAACCTTGCCTTTTAGTCAAAATGCATTCTTAATGAAATGTAAGCATTCTACTAATAATTACAAAAAAAGCTCCTAGAAATTCAAGGACTGTGCTGGCATTTGAAGCAGATAATTCACGCTTGAGCCTCACAAGGGCCAACAACTCCTTCTGGCATTCTATCAACACTGTTATCTCAATCCTATGGAAAATATTTCAAAATAAGAGCTATTTCTAGATAGCCTGTATTTTATCTGCCCCTCCTAACTCTGGGCTCCACAGAGTGCTCTATTTGAAACGAGCATTACTCGATTCTTTGCGTGCAGGAACAGGAAAGGAGTGTGGCAAATGGCTTATCTCCACGCATTCCTCTCTTTCTTGGCAGCACTGGCTCATTAATGCCAAGTTAAAGCTCTGTGCTACATTAAATGCATGGCACAACTCCAAAAACTTCCACACCAGCAAGACCAGCACCCAGAGGAGGCAACAAGGAGAACCCACATCTACTGTGCTGATGTTAAGCCATTTTTAACTCTTATGTAGATGTATTTACCTACTAAAAGCACATACAAAACAGAAAAAAATGAAGTATTTCTTACGATCTAGAAAGGCCTAATTTTGCTTTCAAAAGTTGAAAAAACAACAATAAATACAAAGCAGAATGAAGGAAATACAAATATATACTAGAAATCAGCACTATGATAATATTCCAGATTTCAGTTTAGAAAGCAAAAAATTGGAAACTAGAAGCATCAGTACAACCAAACTACATCATGCTGAAACCACCAAGTCCCCAGGTTTAGAGCAGCATAAGTGAATACACCACAGCCAAAGCACAGAATCCATACTGGGCAGGTGTGCAGCAGTAATTGCTCCAGTACCTGGCGCTGCACCTCCCCAGCAAATCGAGAAGTGCACAGAAACTGCCCCAGCTTTGCTCCAGTAACACCACCCACAAAATCCTGGCATGTGAGCTTTCCTTCTCCTCCATGCAATAAGGCAGCTCTCCTCAAAGCTGCATTTCTACATTAGATGAGGACAGGCATTAGTGCTCCAACTTCCACTTACCTGGGTAAAGTCTACAAGAATTCTGAAAGCCAAGTCACAGATAAACTTTTCTTAATGACAACTGGGTTAGATTCAGCCTCCACAGATGACAGATTCATTTAAACTTGACTCAAACCAGATTAAATGGGTACTCAGCTTATGACACACTTTTTCCTTTTGCTGTTTGATTTAATTTAGCAGTCAAACTAAGAAAAACTTTCCATATCCAGGAGAAAGAAATCCAGCAGTATTTTCATTAATACACATTTGACTTCAAATATGCAAACAGGTTTGACTGAAGAATTTTCAGCCTTTTCTACCACATTTTGCTTTAAAATACCCTTAAGGATACTATCAAGATTCATTAAAAAAACACATATTCTTTAATTCACCATCACATTTAATAAACTGAATGTGATCATTTGTTGCTACTTAAACATAAAACTCTCAGAAGTGATTTTTAAGTTGACCTCACTTCCTTATTCAACATAAAATCTGTTGGACAGTTTAATTTCCCAAAAAGCTACACTCAATTTCAGATACCTGTGTGGACAGTTGTAAAGAAATTTTAATTTCAACATTCCCAGCAAACTGAAATTGGAGGAGACACAAAACCTATTCCATCACCTTCTCCTGGGGATACCAGCTGCCCTGCACAGCAGTTAATCTGTGCAAGACTGCACTCTTGTTTCAAGTTTATTTCACTATGACTTAACTAAACTGAAAAAACAGGAATGATGTCAGATTAGAAAAAGCAGGGATGTCTCAGAACAGCTGGCATGAGATCCAACTTGAACCTACACACAAAGTGAATCTTCAAGACCCACAGTGCAGGTTGTATTTTACTTTTCTTGCTTCCTATACCTCTAATGCTTGCCAATACACATTTTCATCTATCTGGATATTCGATAAACCAACAGCTTGCAAAAAGCTAAGCGAGCAACACAGCTGTAACAAAAGAAATATCACTCTATTTCTTACCATAAGAAATATCACGCTATTTCTTACTGTTTTTTTAGAATGCATAATTTTTTCATATGAATTATAAAAATAATTGCTTCAAGTAGTAAGTCTTGTATCTTACAAATTGTGTTCAGGGCTCATTTCTCCCTTCACTTCTATTGTTACACGAAGTATTTTTTCCCCAGCAGTGCCCCAAAAACACAATGCAGAGATACAATCAGCTGCAGACACAAAGAAATCAGCAAGCTGCAGCCTTTCTAGTGTCAATTTCAGGTCTGAAACTTAAACAGATACTCTGATCATCTGTTGGCTTTAGTCTAGCTTTCATTTTGGAATCAACTACTGGCTCTAACAATACAATATTAAATTTCCAAACAAGGACTTTCATGTTTGTAAATAAACAGCTGATAAAGAAACTTTATCTCAAATCTGTCAGCATGATGCACTAATAAAGTGCATCTAATTTCAGACTAATAAAGTGTCACTAATGGTAGTTTCATCAAAGACCTTCTTTCTGTTTCACATATACACATGTATATGAAAAATAAAAGCAGCTATACACAGTTATATAAAAGTTATATAAGTTATTACTCAAGAAATTTAAAAGCCCTTTCCTTTATGTAATTATTGGTTGTGAATCTAGTACTGGGACAGGAACAATGAGCGCTCCTCTTCTAAAGATATCTATAAATCAACTTTAAAGTCAGACTGCCAGGTTCAGGAAATAATCACAATTCCCAGGAGCCTACAGACAGGGGGAGTCTTTTCAGCAACCTTTGCAGTCAGGGATGATGAGCAAGGTGAGAAAAGCACTGTTAGAAATCTAATTCTATAGAAACTGTGACTTAAAAACTCACTAAAAAATTAGCCACAACAAGAGAGACCTTCCTTTTGCATCTTCAATATACAAATAAGGCTAACACACTAATAATAGGAAATAAAAGTCACAGAAGTCCAAAATGTCAGCTACAGCTTAGCTGACGTATTTTTAATAGCCTAACACATTACACATGCAATGATGTCCTGCGTATTTAACACACACTGGAATATTCAAAAAGGAGAAAACAAATCGGTTGTTTTCACAACAGAATTGCCTCCAAAACTAGAAAACGCTGCACGGAAGCATATACAGAGCACACAAAACAAACGCAATCCCCTCCCACCTCGCTTATCCTGCTCCCCACTCCACCACAAAACCCCCACACCGGGATTTTTAGCGTCTTCCCCTTATTACAGACACGGGGCCACGCTGAGCAGCACGCCCAGATCCCTCCAGCCCTTCCAGCGGCGCGGGCCGCTCCGGAGCCCCGCGCGGGGCGGCACCGGCCACAGAACAGCAGGAGGCAGCCAAAACAACAACGCCCTCGCCCGCAGCGGCTGCGCCGGGCTGGGCGGGCCCTCCCGACCGCACAGTTACCCCCGCTCCCGAGCCGCAGCATCAGCAGTACCTTGGTGGTGCGGATGTGCTCCATGGCGGTGGTGCCCGCTTGGCCGCGGCCGCCTCCCTCCCGCCGCCGCCACAGAGCCGGGCCGGCGGCCGCTCCGGCTGCGCTTCCGGGGCGGGGCCGCGCCGGCTGCGGGGCGGGGCCAGCGCCGAGCGCCCCGCAGCGCCCCCGAGCGGCGGGCGGCGGGAATGGCTGAGGGGAGGGAGGGGTTGGGGAGCGGGAATGGCTGAGGAGGGGAGGGAGCGGCTGAGGGGAGGGAATAGGTGAGGGGCGGGAATGGCTGAGGAGCGGGAATGGCTGAGTGGAGGGAATGGCTGAGGGGAGGGAGCGGCTGAGGAGCGGGAATGGCTGGAGGGCGGTGTGGGTAAATAACGAGGGATAAACAGGTAACTGTGAGGAACTTGAAAGGGAAAACATGGTCCTTATTCCCGGGTGGAACGCGGTCGGCCACCCGACCTCTCACACACCGCACAAACTAAAGGGGACTAAACGGAGGGTGGAGCAGAGGAGAGACCCCGCTACCAGGCTCAGTCGAAACACTTGCAGAAGTAGGAGGAATTTGGTGGCGCTTTCCAGTTGAAAATCCACGCAACAGATGAAAACCAAGGGAGATAAAGGAAGATGTGCTGCTGTTGAATCAGAAACCATGGTGAAATCACTCTCCTTGGACTGACACATGTTCCCATCATCTCAGATACTATCCTGAGATACCTGCCTGCTGAAGTACGACTGTCCCTCACTGACCAAGATGTATAACTAAAGTCACTCAGTGTCCACCTAGACATAAAAAATAATATAAAAGTGAGTTAAGAATGAGAAGTTAGGGAAGACTTTGTTATACCTTCTGGGATCGGTCAATGGGCTGAACCAGTCTTCTCTCCCATGGGGATGCCCAAGAACTGTAGCCATGGATCCCATGATGTTGAAAGGAATAATATAAATGTGTCTTTACAAACAGACCATATTAATCTGCTCGTAGATAGGGCTAGGAACTTACAGATAGGGAAGTTACAAAAGAAAATATTAGTTCTAGAAAATGTTACTAATCGACACAGGCTGTTGGTCAGCCAAGGCCGTGTTATATTCTTGAACCTAGAAAAAAGAAACGAAGGCTTAATAGAATTATTAATAGTTTCTTCTTCTTTCTTTATATGACAAAAGAAAGGTGCATATTAAACAGGGGCATAGAGTAGGTGTGAAAAAGGCATATTTTATGATTGGCTTTTCGCAAATATTAAAATGAATTTTATATGTGTTATGTTAGAAAGTTTAGCTGTATTAATTTTCTTAGGTAGTGTGTTAAATATAGTTTTAGGTTATAACATGATGTTAAAATAGAAACTATGCTATGTGAGATACTTTTTTTAAAGAAAGGACTCGTGGCAAGATAGCAGCCACAGGACACCGAAATCTTTCAGAGAAAGAGTATTGCTCTCTTATCAGAAGAAATTAACTTCTCCCCACCTCGCTCAGCCATGACGACGCCATGAGGATTAAGAGGAAGAAGTTGATTATGACCAGACAGAATCCTTTGTTTGAATGGAAATTGTGCATCATGTATGAGATGTATGAATATGCAACAGGCTATTGTTTTTAAGAGTTAATCCTCTGTTAACGTCTCCCTTTTTCAGGCTTATGTTGCCCAGAAAAAGGTACCCAGACATCCATAACTCTTTGTTTCTGTTGTCTAATAGTGTCCTAACCCAAATTGTCCAAATTATTATTACTCTAATTATATTGCTATTTTTATAACCATTTTATTATCAATAAACTTTTAAAATTTAAAAAAACAAGTGATTGGTGTTTTTCACAGTAAGTGTCTTGGGAAGTCTGTTCCTTCTGAGTACCTCAGCCAGTTGGGAAAAAGAAGTGGGTGATTGGGAACTTGGCATAAAAGGGGGCTGCGTTCCCCAACAATTTTAGAGACCCCCATGGGAAATGCCCCACAGCCTTTCCCTTTATTCTAATAAAATTACAGGACTCCTCTGTCTCCGTTTTTGACATAAACCAGTGGCATCTTGGATTAATTTTCCTAACAATGGGGTGACAGTAGATGTGTGGGAAGCGAGCCATTCCCTGGTCACGCAGGCCCCTGCTTCAGTCCGTGAGTCTCGCTCATGGGGATATTCCTGAAGATGGTTCTTTCTATTGTCCCTGGAGATGCTTAGTAGCCTCCACGTGCTTGAGGGCCACTGGGAGCCGCTTGCCCAGTACCACGTCCAAGCAGCCTTTAAAAATCATTAGATACCCCACGACCACTTATTTGGGCAACCTGGTGAGTGCTCGGTCACTCCCGCCGTGTTTCCTGCCGTTGAGATGGAACCTGTTATGTGTCAATCTGTGCCATGGCCCAGCCGCCCTGGTGGTGCCGGGGCGCAGGCAGACGCGGCGCCCCCGGCGCTCTCTCCCAGCGCGGCTCCCGCCCGTCGCTGTCCCTTTAAGGGCCGCCGGGCCGTCCCGTGGTGCACCGCGGCGGGCGCGCGGAGGGCAGCGTGGCCGGCGTCTGTCCGCGCGCTCGGTGCCGCCGCTCGCTGCGCAGGTGGCGGCGGGCGCCATGCGGGGCTGAGGGGCCGCGACCGCAGCACCGACCCGCTCGCCCAGCGACCCGGCCCTCGCCGCCGGCTCCCGGCCCCGCTCTCCGGCTCTTCCCGCCGCTCCCGCCGCCGCCGCCATGTCTACGGGCTTCTCCTTCGGCGCGGGCACCCTGGGCTCCACGGCGGCCGCCGGGGCAGGAGGAGGAGGAGCAGCAGTCGGGGGTTTTTCCTTCGGGACCGCCACGCCGAGGTAACGCGGCTCCCCGCTCCTCTCGGCTCGGCCGTGCCTGCAGCCTCCTGCGGCCTGGGGCTGCCGCGTGGGCCCGGGCCCAGCCTGAACACGGGCTCCGGGGGGCGGGGGCCGCCCGTGCGTGTGTGAGTGAGCGAGGCATTGCCCCGGGCCCGGGGCTCCGGCAGTCCCGGCCGCAGGGCCCTTGGTGCGCCGTGTCTGCCCCGGCCTCCCTCGCCTTGTCTTCTGCGCCTGTAGAGAGCGATCTGTTCAGCAGCTTATAATTAAGGGATATAATTGCTGTTCTTATTGTTCTATGCTTTGGCTTTGGATGCGTCCCTCTACGGTTCAGCCTGGCGCTCTGAACGCAGGATGTGAATCAGATGTGCATCCAGGTTTCTCTCAGAAGTCAGCCCGCGTTTGTGTCCGCGGCGTGGAGCACGGTTGATGCCAGGGCCCACATGTTCGGCGTCCAAAAGATGTTCTGTATGTGTTTCAGAAGTTAGGTTCCAGCTAACGCTTTCTAACAAAAATAACCTTGTATTCGGTGTATAGTATCTTGGAGCAAAAGGAGAACTTTGTGCATGTGATGTACGGCAGGCTCTGTACTCCAAGCATTATGGTTTAGGTTTCTCAGAATAATAGGTAAGTCTTTCTTGTTAGTGGTTTGGGGTTTTTTTCCCCCATTTTCTGTTTCTTTGCACACAACTGGACTGGCAGAGGGTCTTTATTCTGACCTGCTTGCTGTTGTACCTCTGTTGAAGATCGAGGTTGTTGTGTCAGAGACTTTCCCAAATGTATTTAGAATTGATCCCTGTAGTGTAAACTAAATGGACAGGGGTGGTTACTCAAGGGAGCTTCGCTTAAGGTGCAACATTTGGAAATACCTGTTAGAACTGTCAGGAAATAGCACTGTGAGATGGAGAGAACAGAACATCTGGATCTGAAAGACATCCATTTAATTCTTGGGTTAAATGGCAGTATTGCTTCTTTGGGAGCCCATAGGAGAGGGGAATAAGATTTCTGAGTTTGTTGTAATAATGTAAATGTTGTGATTGTGACAGATTGATGACTTTGTTGTGTTATTTCTGCTTGGTTTTGGAGGAAGGGGGTTGTTTGGGGGTTTTGAGT
This sequence comes from Melospiza melodia melodia, assembly GCF_035770615.1. Classification (NCBI taxonomy): domain Eukaryota; kingdom Metazoa; phylum Chordata; class Aves; order Passeriformes; family Passerellidae; genus Melospiza; species Melospiza melodia. The sequence goes on from NC_086195.1 coordinate 81,846,168, forward strand.
TATCTCGTGGTGGTGGTTTTCTGTTTTTTTTTTTTTTTTGGTTTTTTGTTTGCTTGGTTTTTTAACTTCTACAGTAAAGCTTATGTCGATTTGATAAAGAGTTTTTCCTCTTTTGCTTTATGCCCTCTTAATGTAGGTTTCCTATGATTCAACTGAGCAAGTTAACATACTGTTTGTTAATTCAAAACCATTCTTCTAAATGTACTGAAATAAGAGAAACTCTTTTGTCTTGTTGATCTGCGCTTTTAAAAACTGTGTATTGAACTTAAATGTTTTTGTTTGGTGGGCTTTGTTTATGTTCCAGCTGGCTTTTTTTATCACTTAAAAAAAGTTTAATACGTGCTAAGTAATAATAGTATGGTGCTCTGTATTTTTATTCATTTATTTATTTTTACAAGCAGGATCAGTCTTCAGGGCTGTTGGTCAAAGAATCCCATAGAGGAAGGGGCCTTCTTACTGGTTTTTGAGCATCCCTCTGAGATAATTTGCTTGAGAACGTGTTTAAGACTGTAAGAAGAACCTGTTCTTCCGAGCTGGGTCTAAGATGATATTTCCAGGTGTTGGGAGAAAAAGAATTTCATTGTCTGGTCTAAGCATAAATGTCACATGACCAAGGAGTATATTCTGGTGGCTGAAAGCCTTGTGACATGTAAGCCCATCTAATTCGTTCTTTGCACCAGCAGCCTTTCAGGTACTTGCACTCCTTTTTAGTTGTTGTTTGCTTATTGTGTTCTTCAGCCAGGGGCAGTGCTTCATTCTAGTTCTAGAATTAGAGTTCAGACCTGACTTCACTGACCTGACCTTCCCTCTGTGTTCTTCCGCCCATGCTTTCTCCTGCTGGTGAGAGTGCTGCGGTTACTTTGTTCCTACATTTTGGATTCTTTCTACCTTGAAAAAAAGGCCACTTCATTTTATTTGTGTTGGTTTGGGTTGGGTTTTTTTTGTCCTCCTGTAGTGCCGAATATCACAGCTTGTACCTTAGCTTTCTTCTATGGGAATGCTGTAACACAAAAAACTCTCACAGAAGAGTCATCTACTGGAAAGATGAGACACTTAAGCTCTTGACTAGTGAGAGAAGCACTGTGTTTTAAGTTTCCAAGTAGTTAGGTCATAGTGCTGCAGTTTGGTATGTTGAAATTTTGGGAGTAAAGACAGCTGAAAGGCTGTGGATCCTGTGCAACAGTTTGTGCATCTTTGTCCTTCTAAACTTCTTGGCCACTCTGCTTCCTAAATTGCTGCCTAAAAAACAACTCACACCTAGTTCTGAACTTGCAGACAACTGGGCATGCCATGAGCAGTTTTACTGAAAGCTTGAAAAGTTCTAATTCAAGAGCTAATTGTATCTTTTGGATTTACTTTTGTGTTTTGACTTGTTATTTTAGGAGCTGCCCTCATACACAAAGAGAGAGGAGATAAGGGAGAAATGAGAGAATACTGAACATCTAAAAGATAAAAGTCCTTGGTGAAGTCTAAATTGCATTTTATTTCAGTGTTGCTGTTGTACTTAAGCAAAATGTTTGTGAAAACTGAACCTGGTTTCTAAAAAGGCTCACAAATGAGACCAGGATCAAATTATTCATCTGATCTTTCATCAGATAAGAAGAAAATTGTTGAAACTACAGCCTCATCTGGGTGCTAGTAGCTGTAATTTCATTGGCTGGAGATAACCATGATTCAGCTAAACAAGCTAATTGTAAAGCTTGTTTTCTGTTTGGCATGAAGTTTAAAATGTGTAGTCACCCAAAAGAAGTATTAATGCCTTCATTTTCCTAGTGATGACTGATCTGATTATCTCTGCTCTTTCTCTTCCCCTTCATTTGTAAAAGTAGATCTGGAAGTTGATTTTCTATGACTTTCTGACAGGTAGACAGTCTGAAAAAATACAGTGGGCGTGTGGTTGGAATCTGTGCAAAAGGATAGCATTTTGGTTAGAAAATTAATTCATGCTTCAGTGTGTTTTGATAGTAAGATAGGGTGAAGCTGTGGTGTTGATGTGAATGATTCTGTGTCTCTGCTTATCACTTAAGAATGAAAGAAAGCAACACTGTTTGAAATTTCTGGTCAGAGAACTAACTGGACTTGTAACCTGCTTTGAAAAGATCATACAGATTTGTTATCAACTCTGTGCTTCCTCTAGCATTTGTTCTCTCCTTTCAGTAGCATGGAGAGAACAATTAGGCAGAATGAATGAGATATCTGGCAGAGAAAAGTTTAAATTTCTAAGTGGTCTAGTAAGATCCATCAGCTCAGCACTGGCTGAACAAATGCTGGAGTTACTGCCAGGGGAGCAATGGGAGTTACAGAGCTGTGGAAAGAAAGGGGGAATGGGCTCCTTCTTTCTGTTCAGTAGCAGTGAGCTTGGACTCTGTCTTGCCCAGCTGGGTTGTTTGTGATGAATGATGTTTGTGGGAAAGTGAATGATGGCACCTGAAAGAAATTGATGTAAGGGGGGGGAGCATTTTCGTTTTGAAATAGAGTTGCTGCTAATAGTCTTATTTTGTAATAGCTCAACAGGAGGACTTAATTTTGGAACTCTGGGCTCTTCCACTGCTACGGCAACTACATCGGCTCCTTCATTGGGTTTTGGGAGTGGACTTTTTGGATCAAAATCAACCACTGGCTTTACACTAGGAAGCACCAGTACAGGTAGAAAAGAATTCTTGTACTGCAAGTTTTGGATTCAGCAGTGAAGATATAAATGATATTTACTCAAACTGGGTCATACTAAAATGTTCACTCTTTTACAGTCGTTCTGTAGCTTGGAATATTACCTACCATTTTATATTAGAATAATATTACAATTTTATAAAGCTGCTTCTTTGAGTAGTTTGAAAGATCATTCATTAAGAATTAAGTGGTACCAGTGCAGCAGAAAGACGACTGCAATTACCAGAAAACTTCCAGGGCTATGTGTAAATTGTTTTGTAGTTTGAATCCTGGTGTATTTTAAAAATCTTAACTTTTCATCCAGGATGCTCAGAATTGACTTAAGATTGAGGTATATTTAGATTTTAAAAGTAGTTTAAAACTTGGTGAGATTGTTTGCATTTGTAATGCAATACTTGTAATTCTGCAGTAGTGAACATTTCTGAGTTTGTTGTTTGGGGATATTTAATGCAATATACCTGAGGAAATTGAATATTTTCTTAGGTCTCTAATTCAGCCTGTGAACATACAGCTTCGTAATAGCAGTAATGGAGTACAAAATTATAAAGCTTTCCTGACAGGGTGGATTTTTTTCAGCTGTCAAGCAAACATAAAAATAAATTTTACTTTGCTGCAGTACTGCTAGATAAAATGGTCTTTTTCTTCTTGTATGATTATATGAATAGGTGGGGAAAGTTCTAAGGACCAATCTACTAAAAATAAAATCAGCAATAGACTGAAAGCTTGTATTACTGTGGTTGGCTACATTGGGCTAATTTTATATCAGTGATTCTTTGATAATCTAATCAGATGGTTTTTAAAATATGAAGTGGCCTAACACTGCATCCAGAATAGTCTCTTTAAAGTAGGCCAGAAACCCTAAACCAAGACAGGATTTTACAAGGACTTTAGACTCTGAAATCCTTTTCATTGTACTGTAAATCTGCTGGTTTGCATGCTGATGTTATGTACTACCATGTGGCTAAAAAAATACATGGTACAATTTCTAGAATTTTGAAATTTCAGATAATATACTGCTGTGTTAACATCAGCTTCACTGTTAGCAGCATCTTACAAAGACAAGTTACGTTTTTTGAAATCAGTTGTGCTTTAATTTCTGCTGCTGGTGTTTACCCATACTGTTTTCTGTGTTAGTATATTCTTTTTCAATACACTACAGAAAAAGAACTTGTGTAATAGCTGTCTCATAATGTTGCATCAGTTCAGGATTTTGTTTCATGTTTTTTGCTGTCACAGCTTCTCTGTGGCCTTCTATTTCTGTTCTTACCCTGTTCATTTGTTCTTACTCTTAAAGCAGGAACAGCAACAACTATTGCTACAGGACTGACATTAGGTAAGGACCTAATTTGGATTTTAATATTACATAGACAAAAATCCCCAAGAGTTAAATCTTTCTTGTAATGTATGGAGCTAGTGATCAAATGTGAGCTTTTTTCCCTATAACTAATTGCTGTTTGCTTTGCAACCCAAATGTTAAGGCTGTAAATCAGAATGGAGCCCTGAAGTTCTGGGCACTCTTACTTGTTAAAGGATTCAGTTCTTGTACAACAATGGCAGTCAGAAGTTGGACTTTGTATTTATGTTCCCCTAATTAGTTTCATCCTTCCGCAGAGGGAAAGGGAGATCTGTTACCAAAGAATTATTCATACAGAATCTCTTGGTCTAGTGAATCCTGTGTGAACATGTTTGTTTGGTAATTATCTCTTTAAGAAAAATAAAGACAATAGAACTGGGAACAGACTTTGAGAATATTTTTTGTTTCTCTGATCCATCTGTGGTGAGTGTTTTGTAGTTGTCATTAGAAACACAGGAGTACATGGGTTGCTGTTAGCTTGGTTTTGATTTTGTTTCTTTTTAAACAGCAGCTGAGGTCTGAGGAGTAACTGAGTTTGGTTATCACTAATGTTAAGGTTGGAGGTGCTACAAGACACCATGCAGTCAAAGAACTTAGGAAGCCATACTATGAATAAATAGGTAAAAGTAGTGTTGAATAAAGAAGGAAATCAAAAGGGCAGAAGGGAGAAGCAGCAGCTAACCCAGGAGAGGCTGTGTGATACATAGTCATGTGGAAGTCAGTACTATGCAGATGAACATTTAATTCTTTTCACTAGCTGGATGAAATTATGTCATCCAAAACAGCAGTTACTGAGAATACAAAGTATGTGTTTGCTGTTGTGGTTTGAGTATGTACGTGCACACTCCTTTACTTTGTAATAGGGATTCTAGAACGTGAAATGTGTTCTTACTATGAAAACAGCAGGAACTAGAAATTGTTTTGCTTCAAAAAGTTTAAAAGCTTTGAGGGAGTAACATTTGCATTCATTTTGGTGTGCCTGTCTAATTGGGAATTTGTAGTCTGTGTTATGAGCTGTATTGTTTATAGCTCCATTTTCCAATGTTTGTGTCATCTACTAGATGCTTTTGGTGGAAGTAGTTTTTTTTTAATACAGTTTTAGGATTCTAGTAGGTATAATTGCCAGTCCAGAATTAAAGCCCACTGGATCCCTAGGATTTCAGGAGCAAAAAATGCCTGTGCAAACCACTGAAATTCATTAGAAAGTTCTGTGGGAATATTTTACTTGATGCAAGTGATCTGTTGTGCTGTGTCACTCAGGCTGGTTAAGTGAGATGCAGAAGAGGTGGTGAGTTTAGCTTTCATTCTCAAACAGAATGTTTCAAGAGTGATAACTGGTTTTGGATTTCTTCTAGGCACACCTGCCACCACATCAGCAGCTACCACAGGCTTTAGTTTAGGTTTCAGCAAACCTGCAGGTTCAGCCACACCATTTGCTTTACCTGTTACTTCTACCTCAGCGGGTGGCCTGTCATTATCATCTGCTCTCACATCAACTCCTGCAGCAGGTAAGAAAATGTTTAGGGGTAAGCCTATTTTTTGTTTGCTTGTTAACAATAAAACTTTATTGTATAACAGTTCCACATCTGTTTTTCTATCATTTATGTAATCTTGTGGTCCATGAATAAAGGGGTTCATTTGACTTCTCGAGTTCTAAATTTGGGTACCCTAATACAGACAGAATTATGGTCAGAGAACCTAGTGCTATAGACAGCATATAATCCAAGTCATTAGAGGTGTAGCAAGAGCTGATTTGTCATGTACAATTATTTTTCTTATTGTTGACCTCACTAAAGATTGAAAGCTTCCTGCTTATGCAGCTGCAAATTTGGGAAATGCCTGTCTATTGGGAATGGCCTGAAATGGTTAACTAGCATTGGAAATAATGTTTTTAAACATTTTAAATTACTTCTCATATTATCATTCCTGTCATCATATTTAACTCAGCTGGACTGCACCATGCATGATGGTATTTGAGACTTATTTTTCTTAACTTTCGAAGTCTGCATTTGAGCTCACCTCTCCAAGCTCAGTGTCCTCTGTTCACTGTCCCTTTATGCCTGTGGTCTTTCTCTACTCAGTTCTTCCCTTTATTACTAATAATTTTTAATTGGTATTCCAGAAGGCAGCTCAAACCACCATGGAAATGTTATTGTAGCATGTGTCTTGTGTAAATATTTTAATGTTAAAACAATGAAATTTCAGCATTTTAATATAAAAATCACTGTCATTTACTAGTTCAGTTATGCTGTAAAATAAATTCTGTCCTAGGTTCTAGAATCTGTAATGGTCTGGGCGACTGCCACAATTTTTGTATAGTTGCAGGTAAATATGGACTAATTAGGGTTATAAGGTTGCAAAGCAAAATAACATGTAATTCAAAAGGCTATGGCTTTGTGTGAAAACTCTGCAGGAAATAAAAACATTTATTATCCAATTATGATAAAGATGCTGTTGCTGTTCAGACTTTTCAGTTATTTTAGATTGTCTATGGATGTATTTGAAGGCAGTGTCTGCATTAATCTGGTTTCTTTTCTCTACAGGAACTACTGGCTTTACATTAAATTTGGGCGGCACAACTGCTCCAACCACAACTGCTTCCACAGGCCTTTCCTTAGGAGGAGCCTTAGCAGGCTTAGGAGGTTCACTCTTCCAGAATACAAGCACAGCAGCAACAGGTGAAAGTTATTTTAGTTTTTTCTCCTGTCTCGAAACAATGACATTCACTGTGTGATTGTACAATGTAAGGTTTAGTTTATACAAAGTGTTAACACTGTGGAAGTGTAGTTTTTAACAGTGTTAAGAAATTAAGAACAGTGTTGCTATCCATAGACAATAAAAATGAAACTGAAAAAATTGTCTCCTTTCTTAAATTAATTTTTACTGAACACTTTTTCAAAAGTGAAAATATAAAGGAATCTTTGTCATTCCCATAATTGGCTCAAGGAAGTTGATGACATATGGGGAGAGAACAATGATACATGACTATCTATGGAGAAATGGAAAGCTCTTTATTTTTGATGTGTGTTGGTCTGAATAAAATATTTCACTGTCAGTGTTGTCAGAGACTTCACTGTCATTTCATTGCTTCCTATTTTAGCTCTAGAGGAAGAATTTGTGCTATTGTTGTAGTCTTGGTAGCACTGCAAAAGGTGAAAATACTGTTTGGATTTTTTGTAGGACTTGGGCAGAATGCTTTGGGTTTGTCTCTGGGGACAACTGCAGCTCCTTCAACTACTGCCAGTGAAGGGCTTGGTGGCATTGATTTTAGCAGTTCTTCAGACAAAAAGAGTAAGTTTGTTTTAAAACATTTTTTTAAATTGAGATGATTATCAGAACACTGCAGCAAAGACTTTTACTGGGTTAGGAATGTGGGATTAAAGTTGACAACTTTAACTTCGCTCTTTCAAAGGCATTTCAGTTGATTTCATTCTTAGATATTGTGTTTGTACAGAAGAACAAGATTGTGTTTGCAAATGCAATGTAATACTAATTATTAATTTAAAAATATTTATAAGCTTGAGAACCAGGATGTAAATCCTTGAGCTTCTTGGGAGTGAAGACTCAGAGCTGCTTGCAGAGATCCCATCACAGGTTTCTGCTCTGTGTCAGATTGTCACTAGAGGGAGGAGCAGAGCTATGTTTAAGTAGTGTGTTACAAGTATGAAGAGCACTGGGTTGAAATTGCTGTTGTCCAGCTGTAACAGATCTTAAACTTGTTTTTTTCTTTTGAAAGCCTGCACAACTAAAGTGTCCTAATTTTAGATGTTACTCTTCCAAACTGCTTCTGGTGGTGTGTAGTTATATATGAGATGTTCTGTCAGGTTGTTAAAAGCAGTTATAAAAACTTTACTTCTGTGATAGCTTTAAAGTACTTAAGTAAGGGAATATTGAGCATTGACATATCGACTCTTGTTAATTTGCCATGCTTCTACTGGGGAATCTGTTGATTTAATCTCTTTATTTCATTCAGGACTGAAATTTTGAATTAGGTATGCCAACAGTTAAAAGAGAAGAAAATACATAAGCTCCATGAAACCAGCTTAGAGAGTAGCATAATTCGTGGAGAGAGTGATTTTACTTGTAAAAGAGAGGACATATTGACTGTCAAAACTGGAGTACTCTGGATGATGTTGATTGTTTTTAGAATTTATTACTGAAACTTGGGGTAATGAAAAGGGCCCTGACACTTAGGGGATTTCCATTACTATAATATTTGGATATCACAATACTTCCATAGCATACAAATATCATAAAATAAGGACCAGAGAGCCAGAGGGTGAAAATCTACTTTGATAGTAGTGTTGTTTAGTTCACCTGTTAGGATGGAAACTTAAACGAGTAACCTGCATTCCCCTGTATGTTGTATAGTGGAACTGCTGAGTTGGACTGTTGCTGTCAGGATGAGCAGAGATCCCTTAGCTAAGCAGTGGGAAATGTCAAAGGAGACTTTTTTTTGAGATTTTAATTCGGAAGGATTTCCCTTAAAGGCTAGTGCTAGCTTAGCAGCCTTTATGAATATCCCTACCTGTGTGCTGCTACTTAGTTCTGTCATTTCAGTTTGTACTACTAAATGAGGAACTGCATTAAGATTTGAGAGTGATGGCACCATGGTTTTGAGGGTTTTATTTCCCTTTTGCTCGTGAAGGAAAGGAAGGGGGTGATATGGCTATGAAAGAAAAGTGCCCTAGCAATCCCAGCACTAGCCTGTGTTCCCTCTTTTGGAACTGGTAATAAAAGTTTTTGCTTCTGATCATCTAGTATTTCTTTAAAATATGGCTGCAGGGAATAAAAACCTGTTCTAATTCATATTTTCTTCTTGTATTGCTAAGAGAATGTTAAAAAAAGTAAAATCTGAAGCACTTACTTGCCTAGAAAGTAGCACAATCTGATGTCAAATTTGTGTCTTGTAAGTATTGTGACATACAGCAACAACTTCAATAGAAAGAAGTGTCTGGAGTACAAAAGTAAAGTGTGCATAGCTTTCTGCCTATTTTTTAGATTATAATTTAGATGAAGTCCTAAATTCTGGTGTTTGTCCATCATGTTTTTTTTTCCCCTCTAATTTCGTCTAGATTTTTTTTTCCCGTTAGTAGAAGCCATAGGGAATTTTTGTGAGTGCAATCAGTCTAAAGTCCTGGGTGATGGTCCACCAACAGCTTAAATAGATGTTGCTTCTAAAAGTAATACTTTCTGCTGGCAGGAGCACTGACTTGTGCAGCTTCAAATGTCTGTGGTACTAGCATTAGCTGTGTAGCTGCTTTCTGCCTTTGTGGCTCTGACAGGATGTGAATTAGATTCAGCTGAAGAAGGTGAAGCCGTTTTCTTGGGCTGAGTGAGTGCTCTTCCTAGCAGACTGCTGTGGGATGGAATGCAATTACTGCCACAGCCATAACTAGAAATAGTTGTGCCCTGTTATGCATGATGCTGTTTTCAGCTCTGTTCTGTCACTCAGAGGCATTTGGCATCTTGATCCACAGATGTGCAGTTTAGAGTGTGTAGGTGGCAGGTAAACCGTAGTATTTTCAGTTCTGTAAAATCTCACTCACTTCTGGAATTAATGCAATAGCAGAATTCTTTGAGGAAGCTCAGTGGGCAAGTGTTCATTTCCTTCATATCTGAGAGGAGTCTGCCATTGCTGAATTTAAACACTTAAATGTTTTGTGGGTTCAGGTCAAAGTGAGTTGAGGTTGCATAAGCAGAACAGGTTTCTTATGCAACTGCAGTTGTTCATGTGTTTGTAGTGAATTGTGTAGTGACACAAGAGGTTGTTACTCTGAGTGCCAGGAAGTTAGCACTTCAATTGTTGAGCCATTGTTCCTGAAAATATAGTTACCTCTGAAGGGGTTGTAAATTAAAATCCATTTTTTCTTACAGTAGCCTAGTCTGTTCCACTTATCATGAGAAATCAAGTAGATTGTAGTCATTAGTTCTTCCTTAAAATCTCATTAAGATTCTTTTGTTTGTTCTTCAAAGTTTTATTTATGACCTACTGTTTTTATCTTCTAGGTGACAAAACAGGAACAAGGCCAGAGTAAGTGTCAGATTTTCTTTATGTTCCATGTTGTAATAGAAAAAACTAAACAAATATTTTCACTTTTCTGCTGGTTTGATGTTGAAAAAAGATCTGCATAACCAACATTTGCCATATAGGTAATTTAGTAATGTTTGGTCATGATTTTAAGCAATTCTTCCTTCAAATGCAATACCTACAGCTTATCTGGCATCTGCCGTAGACCGATCATCTGATCTGAAATGTGGTTTCTGCAAACTTACAAAGTTCTCACACCACAGGCTTGAACCCTGGCATAGGATCTGTGTGTGTTAATCCAAGTCACTCCTAGTTGCAATATTCATGCAATGTGAGTGCAAAACTGTGTAATCACTCACCTGAATGTTCAGTGATATTTACTAGACATGTAAAAATGTTTGGCAGTATTGAAGGACCACCTAAACATTCATTGTCTCTCGTAGAGATAGCAAAGCGCTGAAGGATGAAAATCTACCTCCAGTTATATGTCAAGATGTAGAAAATTTACAGTGAGTAGTGGTTTTTATTTATGATGGTTATTTAGCTAAAGTATTGTATACTGTTGATGCTCTGTGACAAGAACGTGTTCCTGCAGGCTGCATGAAGGCTACATTTTTCTCAGAGTATTAAGCCTGTTGCACATGCATAGTGAGCATTGAACCTTATATCCGTATTGCATGTGCATCTTGGATCTTGTATGGAATAGAGAATTATAAGTGTCTTCTCTCGGGCAGGAAGGAAATGGTTTGTAGACTGGGCTGCATGCCTTGTATTTGTGAGTTCAAAGTGGTAATTGCTTTTACACAGATGCTCATGTATTACTGTATATATAAAATGTTCTGTATATCTTAGTTTGTCAGGGGTCAACGTAACATTTTTAAACGCTTGCTATTTAAAATTGAGGAATTTGGGGAAGGGGAATTGCTTTTGTTTTGGTTCGGTTATTTACAGTATTAGCATGCTAGGAGTTAAGATAGTACTATGCCCTATGGTAATTTTACTGTTCAGTACTTGGTTTTGGAAAAATAAATTTAATAGCTATTTAAATAATGTGAACAAGAGGTAAACACATGGGTACTTCAGGTTCATTATCTAATGTTTCTTTCCTCCCCACCCCTGTTTTTTTACCTTCCCCAGGAAATTTGTGAAAGAACAAAAACAAGTTCAGGAAGAAATTAGTAGAATGTCCTCTAAAGCGATGCTTAAAGTTCAAGAAGACATTAAAGCTTTGAAACAGCTTCTCTCTGTAGTTGCCAGTGGATTACAGAGAAACATTCTTAATATTGACAAGCTGAAAGTTGAAACTGCACAGGTATAATTGAATATAACCTTTGTTATGTAGAGTTTTTATGCTGATTATTTCATATAGAATAGCTAGCCTTTTTTATCAGTCAAGTTAACATGTGTCCCCACTAAACAGCTGTAAACAGAATGAAAAATTGAATCACTTCTGATCTCTTTGAAGTTACTGGGGGAAACTGAAATTTGTGCTGTCAGTATTTTTAGATAAGTACAACAGCAGTAAAATGACTTCTATTCAGGAAAGCAGTCCTACATAGCAAAGGCGATAGGCAGGAATGTGTGTGCACTTTAGTTCAATTTTAGTAGTACATTCAGCTGCTAGTGAAGACACATTTGTAACAACATGATAGACTCTGGAGCAGCAAAAATACAAAGACATGTTCTTCTGATGGCTTTGGAGGAAAAAAAAAACAGATTACCCTATAATGTTTTAGGGACCAAGATTTCTTGATAAGCACTACTATTCATTTAGGGAACTTAAGTCACCTATCTGTCCACCAATCTGTGTCTGAACTGTGCAGACAGTTTGATCTCAAGTTCTGATGCAGATGCTTTTCAAGTTCTGTACCACCTTTATTTCAACTAGCATGTAAGTAAGTGATAATTTATTCTCAAGTCAAAAATTTGATGTTTTTCTGTATTCTATAGTTGCCCCTTTTCAACAATTTTCTATGAAAACAAAAGCTAGTTAATGATATTTTTATATTTCTGTACATAATTCAGTTGAGTATAGTCACAGAACCAGGCACTGAGAAATTCTTAATGGTAAAATTATTAGGAAGTATTAAGCAGAAGTGTATACTGTAATTATCATGTATAACATTATAATTTCCATAGGCATTTTTCTAACGTGATTTATGTTTTTTTAAAAAGTCAAAATAATCCTTTTTTTCCTATTTTTTCTCTTTTAGGTGTGTTACTTCCTTGTACTTGACTATTGCTTTTTTCCCCCTTTACCCCTCAATAATTACAATATTTCTGAAGTAAAATTTAAAAAATTGACAGTTTACTGTAGTATTTTCTCAACTTGTGAGCACTTAATATGCTTTCAGTATGTGCTATCTTTTGTTCTGTCCCCAAACTTTTGTTGGTATTTGCAGTTCTCCAACTTTCTGATAGTCAGTTCTTTGGATAAATTCTGATCAAATTTTATCACAGTGTTAAATACATGAAGAAAATACTTTATGTGAGTGAAGAGTAGAGTCCTAGCATTTTTATTTTTGAACACTTTGTGCAGAAGCTTATATTTTATTAATTTTCTCTTGTTTATTTAGGAGCTAAAGAATGCGGAAATAGCATTGCGAACACAGAAAACTCCTCCTGGTCTTCAGCATGAAAATACAGCCCCAGCAGAGTAAGTTACTGTTACTCGTAGAAAATAGTCAATAATACAACTTGAAGAAGAGGAAAATTGAGGATATCTTATTGGAGCCTTTCAGTACTTAACAGGGACTTGTACAAAAAGCAGGAATAGAATTTTTAATAGGGCCTATTATGACGGGGACAATGATTTTAAACTGAAGCAGGCAGATTCAAGGAAGAAACTTTTTCGATGAGCATGGTAAAAGTGGAAAAAGTTGCCCAGTGACATATTGGATGCCCTGTCCCTGGAAGCATTCAATGTCAGGATGTCCTTTCTTATGGCAGGGGATTTGGAAGGGACCTTTCAAGGTCATCTAGTCCAACCCAACTGTTTAAAGATTCTATGAACTTCATAATATGATTTTTTTCCCTTGCTTCTTGTAACATGTGTACGGAACGCTTCATAGAATCGGTGTTTTATTTCTTCACTTAAATTATCTTTGTGTCTTCAACATGAAAAATACCCTTCACTCTTGTTGCGATTGTAGAGTGACATCAACAATGTCATACAACCTAACTGTGCAATTAATTGAACAAAAATTGGCGGCTAACAGAGATCAGGTAAAAAATTTCAGACAAATTAGTAAAGTTTAATCATGCAATTTCACTGTATTACTTATCTAGCTACTTCCGAATCTTGGTCGAACAGTTTGAAGTACAGCTGCAGCAGTACAGGCAACAAATTGAAGAACTGGAAAATCATCTTGCTACTCAAGCAAATAATTCACACATAACTCCACAAGGTAAATGTTTCACTTCTAATCTTTTGTACACAAAGAATTTAGCAACTTATCATTATAACTTAGTAATTAAACTTTCCCCTCTTTCGTTGTTGGGTTTTCTCATTTAATGTACTGAACAAATTAATGTTCAGATGAATTCTGTAGTTGTTCAAGGTAAAGATTTGGAATTAAAAGTTCCATTCATAAGGGTTCTTGAGCTATTTAACATGGATCCATTTACTGAGTTGCGATTTTTAAGCCTGGTTTGTTTTTACATCTGCATCTCTCTTCACCATCTAGCTGATGTCTGGCACCTTCTGTTTTGCACTGGCCTTCTGGCCAGACAAATGTGGGTGCCTGGTCTGTCAGCGCCAGATCAAAATGAGAACTTTTCCTTAGTTTGCAGCCTGTTGGTTTTGCTGTCAATTCTGAACAACTGAGAACATTTTATTTTGTTTGCTGCCACATCATTCAATCTTGAGAAAATCTCTCTGGTCAAAGAATGCTGACCTCTGGGCAGTAGTCTTCTGGTTGTTTACCATTCCTGTGGTCATAGACAGCTTTATATTCTGGGCCATTTTAGATACAGGTCCTGCAATAAGTAATGATTTCAAGTGCTTGTCTTTTTGTGCTCAGTGCTACTTGAACATCTTGCCATCACAGAATGGTGCACAAATTTTATATGGACTTTATATGTCAAAAAGCAAGAGGACTGTCTAGATCTAGCTTCCGTAGTAAAAGATCTGCTGAATCTTGAGGGTTCTCTATCTTTGTGTGACCGTCTTCTCCATCAAGAATGAGAAGGATGCCTTCACAGGTTTTCCTGAGGTTTTCAGCAGTTTCTGCTATAACCAAAAGGTTCCTTGCTTGTGTAGGCAAGGTTCAATCTGTTGTGTCAGTTTGAGCATATTGTCAGCACTACCTGGTGATCTAGTCAACACTATTGCATATGTAGCTGTTACCATACAGAAAAAAACTTCGTTTGCCATGCAGATTTCCATGACTCAATGTCCTGAAAATTTTGCAATATCTTGTAGTGTCAGTATCAGCAAATTGCCTCCAGACCAATTTGAAACTTGTGACCAGTCTTCCTAAATACTGCTGCTTCCACAACCCTGTGGGCTGGCATGAATTGATTCTACAGCTTTCCTGTTTTTCAAGGGTGAAATTCCTCTATGGACAGGCAAACATTTTCAGTTCAAGAATCATTACTAGATCTATACATCTTCAAGAACTTGATAGCTACCATATGCATTTCAGTGTGCATATATCTAAATATATTTGTGTTCAGGCTATGTGTATCATTCAGAGGAAACATAGTAGCTGATCTTTTCACAATGAAAGAACAACTTCAGTACTTTTATGTCCTCCACTTTGGTACATTGTTTCAGTGCTTCTATGAGAACAGCATTTTTTTGTGGGCAGATACCTCATTCTGCCAAAATCCTTGAGATTTTCCCTTTGGTGCTAAGGTTTTGCCTTAGTGTTGGGTCAGTGCCCTGAAAATACTTTTGTATCTCTGTGGGAAATAGGATATCCCAAATAAAAGGCAAGAAGTTCCCTGTTGGTCTTTCTCTGATTATGATATCCTCGTTGGTAGAGCCAGATTAAGAGATCCTGTGATGCTTATTAATTATGTCTTTAAAATGTAAATAAAGCTTTCATTCTACTACTTCTTACAAAATCAACTGAACACTTAAGTATGTTTTAAGTCAGAAAGAGTGGAAAATATATACAAAGGCAAGGAAATCTGATTTAATGTATCTAGGTAAAAGCCAGTGAGGTAAATAAAGTTCCTATGTAATTAGGTTACAATTAGTTTAAATGTTACTTTTTCTATATAATGGAGTCATAGGAAGCTTTTTACCATATATATAAAAATAAATCTGAGAAAACAGTACCTTTCAAAATAAAGTCGGAAGCCCTGTCGGAAAGTTATTAATTATAATTAATTAATTAACATTTATTAATTATTTTTAATTAATTATCCAAATCCTTGGATAATTTGTGGCACCCAATTTCTTGCTCAAATCTCATTTCATGAAAATTTTGTTTTGTGTGCTGTATGGGTTTTAGGTGAGTTCCTTACTTTGGTACAAACACGAAATCTTTTCTTCTGATAATGAGATTGTTACTTACCAATATTTTATGTGCATCTTACAGATTTGTCTATGGCTATGCAGAAAATCTATCAAACATTTGTAGCTTTAGCTGCACAACTTCAGTCAATACATGAAAATGTAAAGGTATGTTTTGATGTGTTCCTGTGTATTTCCTGTATGCCTTTAAAGGGTCATCTTCAGGTGGTTTTGTTTTGGGTTTGTTTGTTTGGTGGTTTTGTTTTTGGGGTGTTTTTTTTTGTCCTTACATTAAATTGACTGCTTTTAAAAATTTTCAAACTGTCCTGGAGAAGTGCTTTGATTAAAAACTAGCTTTTGTTCAACTGAAGTTGCATATAAAGTATTTACTAATTGGGATGACATCAACTGACCACAATCATTTGTGTTACAAAATGTTTTTCATTTAACTCCTTTCCTTCTAATTGTTGATTTTTAAAATGTCTGTTTTCAAGATCATGCTTGTATGTTTTGATTTTTGCCCAATGACCTCTTGATCTCAAGCCAAGATGATCTAAATCTGCTCTTGCTCAAATAGGTAACAGGAGAAAAAAAAAAGTGACTTTCCATATGTAAGATTTTTCAGCATATCAAGGAGTGTTGGTTAGAAAGTTGTGTGCTGTTCATTTATTGTTTTTAAGCCTGGCTTTCAGGGTAAGTAGTATTTGTAGAAAGAAAAATAAAAGTATCAAAGCTTAGGTATCAAAGGTCCTAATTAGGCCTGTTTTTTCCATCACAGACTAGGGCTCATTCCATTTCCATTTTCCCATTTACTGTTCTGCATATGTTCACAAAATGTCACTGTCCTCCAATCCTTTCAATCCATGATTTTTCTTGAAAGCATCAGAATCCTTCCTGGCTACAAAAAAACAAACCAAAACAAACCAACTTGAAGAAGAGTACAAATGTTTGAATTTGTTTCTGCTAAGTGACTTTCTTAATGGAAATAGCCCTGTTAAAACTTCTTCTGGTTTCCTTCTCTGAGCTTCTTCTGCGCTGCATTGCTAGTTCGCTAAACATCTGAAATTTTTTACTTTTTCTGAATAAAGTTCAGAGGTACTGAGGATCTTGTATAATCTTGATTCATTGCATTGCTTCTGTCAGCATAGATACTCGCTGGTTTACAAATACCTGCCAGCAGGTATTCGTGCTGCTCTTAATTCCTTCAGTTTTGCTGCCAGGTGTAGAATGCATCAGTTCATCCATATTTTCAGCAGAATTGCACAAAAGGTTTCCCAAATGTTTTCAGGGCTCGTGGCTTCTGAGATCTGAGTGTAGCCTGAGTTTGTGCAGTGGTCTTTGTGATGATACATATGAACAGCTGGATTAGTGTGCAGATGTAAGCCATAGCATCTTCAGTACTTGTCAGTGTGACTGAACAGGAAAGACTTTAGTTTAGAGTAGAATTCTATTGCCTGAAATTAAGGTGGTGGTTTGAAGATTTTTCTTCTGGGAAATTTTTTTGAGATTTAATCTAATGGGTGAATATGGATGCTGGTATTTTGGAAGGCATTTTATAAATAGAGCTTCAAAAAGCAGAAAGATGCATACTGCTTAAGTGAATCTGTCATTATAACCATCTGTTTTAGTTTCTCAGCTACAAGATGCTAGAAGGGGAGAGCAGTTTTGAAACTGGTCTCTGCCTAACCTGATGGTTATGATATGGTTTGTGGAAGGCAGAGCTGTGATAATAGTTCATTTCTTTGCCTGATGAAAAGTAAGTGTGCTTGGGCACAATTTGAGTAGGTAATGTTATTAAATCATTCAGCATAGTATAGCCTTAAAAACTGCTTTAGGATTTCTAATGGATTTTGTCACCTCTTAGGGCAGTCAGTATGCCATTGTATTAAATTCCATCAGAATTTTACAATTGTCTTTTCTCTCCAAAGACAGCACTTCTAATGTGGTAATGGGGGCATTCTTTGTGTGGTTCCTGCTGTTGCTGGTTGATCTGGAATTACAGGGGTTCAAATCCTGAGTGAGAATTTTTGGACTGCCAACTCCTCTTTGAGGAAACAAGCATATGCTTAGCCAGGAGCACAGGATCATAGTATGCCTTCTATAAACTGGAAACTGTTGTCCTTTAATAAATCAATTTCATTTAAAGATTTCCTGTTGTAAAATGGAAATAATTATCAGTTATCTAGTTAAAGATTTTTATTCCATTTTTGTTATGCAAGATACCTGTAGTTTCCTCATCTATGACAAACAGAAATTGTTCATGATGAACAAGCCAAGCTGGGCTATTGCCACAGAAGGTGGTGGAGTTTCGAGGGGGGGAAAGGTAAGGGAGGGTGTGGCATCATGGCCCAAGAGATGTGGGCTTCCTGTTACCCTAAGGCAGAATGATCTGTTGCATTTGCTCTGTGTTACATTGCTAATGAAATGCATCAGAAACAAGAGTGAATTCAAAAACTTAGCTCTTTGGTAAGAAGAAATGCAAGAGTGAAAGGAAGGAAAGAAACAAAGGTGAAGGTGATAGGGAGCAAAAGCAGACTCCATGGTGGAAAGGTAGCACTGAAGAAAAGGATGTTATTTTATAAGCTAGTAATGTGGCTTTATTTTTCCTCTTGGATCAGCTAAGTACGGTGATTCAAATAGAATTGTGGTGATTTGCTCCAACATTGAAAGACACAGGCTGACATACTGAATGGTATCAGTTATCCTCAATGGCTTTGCAGAATTTAAGTATGCAGCCTGTTCTGGCTGTGGCTGTTGCAAACCAGTTCTTTCTATCTTATAACCTGACAAGGTTTTTTGGGTTTTGGAGGGAGCTTCTCATTTGTTTTGGTGGTGGTGTTTGTTGGTTTGGTTTATCGTGGGTTTTTCTTTGTTCTTTTAGGAAATGTTATTTATAACTCAGCATCTCTTTCCTTATTAAGTTAAGGGTTTATGTCTGATACATGGAACTAAAATGGCTTCCTCCCATCCCCTTCAGATGCTCAAAGACCAATACCTTGGCTACAGGAAAAGCTTTCTGGGAGATGCCATGGATGTGTTTGAGGCAAGACGAACAGAAGCAAAGAAGTGGCAAAGCGCGCCACGCGTTACCACTGGACCGACCCCTTTCAGCAACATACCAAATGCAGCAGCCGTTGCAATGGCTGCAACACTTACTCAGCAGCAACAGCCTGCTACAGGTCTGAGTGCATTCAAGTTATAGATTATTAGTGTTATGACAATAGTAAATTTGTGTAACATTTTCTATGAGGTCTTCCTTTGTGTTAGACTGAAAATCTAAACGTTGTGATGAGCGAAGTTGCTGATACATAGCCAATAGAAAAATGCAGGGTAGACTTAGCAATAATTATACAACAGATACTTAATCTTGTGGATCTACTTGTATTAGTGATACTTACTGTATTGTTCTAACTTACCCCTTGGAATGTGAGTCTTCACTCTGAAGTAACATCTCTGAATACACGTAGTATAGCCTCTTTCCAGAAATTGTATCATTACAGTAAATTATTTTAAATTGGAGAGGAGAGAATATCTAAATGCATACTATGTTTTCTTTATGTAAAATTAATAATGCTTTTTTATATAGCACTTTGGAACTGTAAAATGAACAATGCTGTAGAACAAGAAGGATAGTGAAGCAAATCTCTGTAGAATAGGAAGTCAAATGCCTGGCTTATTTTGTAGCCAATTCTTTTGTCAGTATGACATCGGAGCATTTTGCTGGCCATTCTACTATTGTGAATAATTAGTAGATAAAGTAGAGTGGGTCACTGGTTCTGCCTGTGCATGTGAGTAAGAGGAAGACCAAAACAAAGGAAATGCATGACCCACTGCAAATAAAGAATGGATACATGTGGCAAAGGAAATAATTTAAGGCACCTTAATTGAGGTTGTTAAACTAACCAACCTTCTCTGAGGAATTTCAGAATACAGACAACTGAATTTGTATGTCGTCAGGGACCAGAAATAAGGTCAATTCCATTTAATTTTACTTGAACAGGGATATTTATCTCTGTCAGCAAATTATGAAGAGTATCAGTAGCTTCATTCTACCTTTAATTTCCTAAAATATTATTCACCTAGGTGTACTGAAAGTGATAGTGCTTTCTCTGGTCTTGTAACAGCAGTGATATTTTGAATGATGCTAATTAGAGACGTATGCAGCAACCATGTTAAGTTTGACACATTACTTGGTTGTCCTTGCCTTTTCATAAGAGAAATACAAAGTGCTTCCAGCCCTCACCCTTCTAAACAGCAGGGAGATGGGTTTAAATTATAGGTATGACAGATTACTTTGAACAGACCCCAAAATCTTTGTGAAATACTACTTTTCAGAATTTCAGTCATAGACCACAGTCTTTCTGTTGTTACTATGTTAATTCATTGAAATTTTGTTGAGGTGACACTTTCAAAAGAGTTTGGTTTTAAACAGAAAACATGAGTTAATATAATATTATGCTTCAGAGGTTTTAATACTGATAGTAGTATTGTTGCACACTGTTTGTGCAGCCTAATATTGCCAAAGTAATTTACTCTTCATCTTTTTCCTTATCTTACTTTTTTTTTAAAGCCTCTCTTTGGTCAGTACAGGATTAGTTGTTTATGAAAGTCATACTCTTGGGATGTCACATTTAAAATCATTCCTGCACTTTTATGAAATGAAGTGAGGGATTTGAAGTTCCTGAACTTCCTAGTCCAGATTCAAGGGAACTGCTAATAACTTCAGTGAGCTTATGCCACTTACGGCATGACTTTGTGAATATTCTCTTAGTAATAGGAATGAAGAGAGGAGGGGGGAAAAAAAATCAAATGGCAGAATTGGCCTGTACCAACATAACTGAGGTAATGTGACTCTGTACCTGGAGATATTTTGTAACGTTTTGTAGTGAAAGGAGCAAATGGGAGTGTGTGAAGGTTGGTTTGTGGTTTGTCTCTTTTTTTCGTAGTTGTTTTGACAGAGTATTTCAGAACCCAACATTGTGCCAACTACAAGCATGATGCAGATAGAACAAAGCCATTAACTTATATCAAACATGTCAGCAGAAGTAGACAACAATATTTTTACTGCTTATTCAGTTGAAGTACTTCTACCCTCTGTGCAACTCATTGGAGGACCTGAAGAAATAGAAATAGATTGATGTTCTGAGTGGCACTTTAAGAATACTTGAAACTCTTTAGGGTTAGATGAAAGAAAAAGGCACTTGGAGTTCTCTCTAGATCAAAAGTAGAATTAGTCAGGCCTAAATTATTTCAAAGATACCTTGAAACCCTAAAAGTTTGTTAAATGGGAACATTTCATAGCTTTCCTAAATGACTCATTTCAGAGCTTGACTTTTTCCTAGTTTCAGATTAAGGCTGCCAATTTTTGTTTTGGAGAAAGAGAAGAATCTGTTCTTTCAGTTTTGCAGGAATCTTTAAGGACTGCCTCATCTTCACTTCCTTTTTATTGCTTGAGTTTTTAGATGGCCATTTGCTGAAGTAATGCAAATGCTGCATGTTTTAGCTTTATATTATGTTGTCGTGAATTGGATATACTATCTGCTAGAAGTTAAAATCGTACATATTTCTTTGCAAGATCTGGATCTTGAAGGGTGGGGTAGATGAGGGATGGGAAAAGGTTCTGAGAAAAAAGGCTATGAAAAGAGGTGTATATAAAGGGAGGGGTAAGGGATGTCTGTGTAATACCTGATCTGCTATTGCTGTTTTTGAAAATGAGAATTAAACAAGAAAATTAATCTGGCCTTTATAAAGTTCTTGATGAAAAATGTAATATATAATACTCTAGTATTGAGGGATCAGGATGCTTAGTCTCTTTTAAAAAATATTTGATGTTTACAATGTTAAGTATTTAGTAAATTAACTTAGAGTTAGTTACTTTACAGTTCTTTCTCTGAAAAAAGATAAATAATAATTTATTTTACATTTCTTTTCAGAAGTCAAAAGTTTAGTAGCTACATCTAAGCTGTGGGATCAGGGAATGTTTTCCCAGTTCCTGGGTGTAGATATGCACCCTGTGTTCTCTCTGTATGCCCAGACCTTTCTGGCTTCTACTGAAATAAAGAAAGCCAGTGAGTCCTGGCCATATGAAAGAAAGGGAGCAAAAATGCACTCCACTGCTCACCTGGGATGGGTAATCACAACATCAGGATTGTGGTGTGCACATTAAAGCACAAATTTTGTGCAGTTTTTTAAGCTAGAATTATTGAAATTATGCTCAAGTTTAGGCTTTTCACAACTTTTCTCCCTAGCTTGGCGCTTTGATTCTGAGCACAGCCTTTTTGGCACAGCAGTGAGGCTGGTCATGCTTTTCTGCAGTAGCAGATGAAATTTTAAACACTGCCTCATCTGCACCCTCCCTGAGCAATCTTGAACAGCTTGGAAGTTCCAATGATAGTGGCTAATCTACCTATTTATGTTGATGGGATCACAATATAAGATTTCAAAGGAAATTAAAGCCTAGTGCACTGAGACCTGTAAATGCATGAGGCTGCAACTGATGTTTTTTGGGTAAGACTAGACTGTCTTAAAGAAAGGCTATTCTTTAGGCTCACCTTTTGTCATATAGAAATAACCCCCTAAGAAACTCACTCTCTCCTTTACTGGTGAAGTACAAAATTAGTCAAAGCATTATGAAGCTGTTAGCACACTTTATGTTTTGACTTAACTCAGTGTGAGACTGAAGTTCTAATTGGAAAGGATACTCAAATTTTATAGCACTTAAACTTCTTATTATGTGGTTTGATATTGACTTTGGTTAAAATGAACCAGTGTATGACTTTGTCACAATCAGATCTAAATTGTAATGCTAAATTTACTCACTGTTTAGACCAGCTGTAATTTTTAAAAATTGCAGAAAATCAGTAGGAAATGTGTCTGACCTGTCTGGCTCTCTGTAATGGGTCCTATTCATTAAACTGAAGTGCTCTACAGGGCAAATACATAAAGTTCTAAAATGTTAAAACACTTTGTTATAAAGAATTTGTCTTGTACCTGTAATAGCCGGAAGTGCCATTTTTTCTTGCTAATACTCTCGGCTTCAAGGAGTCTTACTAGTCTTTTGCTGTTGAAAATTACGTTTACTTACAAGAACTATAAGCAGTGATGATACCTTCAGAACATTATGGTACAAAATCAACAAATATCATATGCTGCTGCTCAATAAAAAGTTTGTTAGCCTAAGGCATAAGATCCTGTTTTATATGATCTGAGGTGTTTTAGTATAATGTTTTATACTGGCTCTAAAAAAAGCATGTTGCATTTGGTAAAAAGCTTGGCCTGGAGGACTGTAGTGTTTTGTTTATAAGGTCTTCCACTAACAGTGCCTCCTACTGAGATAGAAACCTGTGTACTTGAGAAGGAACTGGATATGTGTTTTTGGGTTCTTTCAGTTAATTAGCTCACTGACTTGTGTAGGGGGTTTTGGTTTTTTGTCATTTTTCTTATTTTTTAAGAGCTGCTAGGTAGATGTATCAGTATTTAAACTGGATGTAAACAACTTTAGTTTGAAATCTGTGGAAATTTGTAATTGCAACATCTGATATACTTTTTTTAAAATGGAAGAAATAGCTTGGGTTTTCCAACTATTCCCTGCTAAGCAGAGTCTGAAGGCTAACAACTTTAGTTGGCCTTAAAATTTAGTTTTAACACTACTTGGTGTATACAGATGTTATTCAGCTTGGATCACGTAAGAATTTTGTGTTCCTAGCAAAAGTTGTCACTTTTCAACATACAGTGCCTTTCACTTGATTCAAAATGATTTTCCATTTAAATCTTGAAATACTGAAATTATTTTTAAGAGCTTGAAATATTCACATTTTAAAACTATATATAAATATTTGTAATGGGAAATTTTGAATTGAAATAGCCCAGATGTCATAATGGTTTAGGAAAAAGGTCAAAGGCATCTGAGCTTTATAGTAATATTTGAATAAATCATCACTTTCACAGAACCAGGATGTCAAGTATGCTCAAAGATGGAGAAGGCCATCTTGAGCAGAGGTGTGGATGTCTGTGGATTAAGAGTTTGGCACTGTATTTTATCTTTAATGGTTAAACTTTTTAAATAGTGCACTGAAAACTGTTTGAAAAAGACAGGAATAGAAGATTGTACTGTGAAAACTGTCAAAATATATTAATTATTTATCAGAATTAATTATTTTAAATTGTGTTAGTGATGGGCTAGCAAGTTGATTCTTTATTCCCCAGGGTTAAGGTAAAATAAAAAAAGGAACTGAGACTGTAAATTTCATCTTGGCAGACTGAAATTGTTTTTTTGACAGTCCTGCATCTTAATGTGGATACGCAGGGAAAGTACTGTCAACTTTTTTAAATTATGGAACAAACTCTGAAATTTTGAATGTATCTAATTCATTAAGGTACACAGAACTGTGCCTTTTGTAAATGGTTATTTAAACAGGTGGTTTGACTAGTTTACCTTATTGAATGGTGTTATGTAGCAGAGCTTAACAGAACTCAGTTATCACTTGTGTGGAAAAAAAATGAATTGTCATGTTACTGTGTAATTGACTTGCTTAAAAATGAACAATAAATTTAATAAAATAAAGTCATTGTCTTGTTTTTTATCTTAGTGTTCTGTTTAAATTTGGATGGTATACTTGAGTAGTTTTGAAGACTCCTATTTATTAAATTAATTTTAGGTAATACAGTTTTAGTTACATTAGTGTCAATTCTTATGTTTCTAATTTGAAAGTTCTCCCTTACTCTGATTTCATTAATACAGGTGGCAAAATGTTGTTACCTATGAGTTCTCTCAAGGTTTTGATTAACATTTTAAAGCTTAAGGTGAGACTGGGTAACTTTTAAAAATACTAAAATATGTTTTTATGTTATTAGTTTTGGTTAGTTTCACCTTACTGCAATCAGTATTTTCTTAGATTTTTGGTAAGTGAATGTAGAGGCAGACAGTAAAGTGAGAAATTTTGATGAGGTAAAATCTGGGTTCTTAATGGGGTTTGTTGAAAGCAATGATGTTCACATTATCAAATACTTGAATAAGTAAATAAAGGACCTCTTTACTGCCAAAGAGTAAGGCAAGTTTGTTCTCATTTTTTTTGTACCAGGGCCACAGCCATCTCTGGGAGTTAGTTTTGGAACGCCATTCGGCTCAGGTATTGGCACTGGCTTGCAATCAAGTGGCTTAGGTTCTTCAAGCCTTGGAGGTACACTTTAACTTTTTTAATCTTTCATTGAATTATTATATCGCACAGCTGAATCTCTTGCAAACCTTGCACTCCACTAAGAGGATGATATCTTTCAGGGAAAGACCTTACAGTTTGGCAGGTCTGTGCTTTCCAGGCTTCTTCCTGCCTAGCAGGAGGAGTTGCTAGGGCTAAGCCATTGTAGTGAAACCCCAAGATAAACAGGATTAGGTAATCACAGAGCGGTTGTGCTCTGAAAGCTAGGGAAGGACATCATGTGTGTTAGAGCTACAACTTGACTGAATATTACCTATATGAAAATTAGGCACCTGAGACATTAGATCACATTAGATAATCCATGGGAGCTTTTCACCTTTTAACTATAGGGACCTATTTCTGCTTGTATTAAAATGAGAATAAATGTTAAAAAGTTACTGCCATTCTGTGATCCTGAAATCTGTTTGCTTTAGCACTCACTCTGTGCCTGAGTGCTGAGGTGGGGAAAAAAATCTCCCCCCCCAGCTGAAAAAGCAACACGTGAAAGTGAGGGAAAAATACTTACCAAAATGTTAATAGTGCTGGTGTCGACTGTATTCCAGGAGAACACATGACTGAAAAAGTAGGCAATATTAAAAAAAATAAATTCCAAGTTAATGTAGACATTTTATTTTACATGTAATATGTTCTCAGCACTAGAGCTACAGATAGAATTTGAGTAGCAGAATCTAATGGACATGTAACTTTCCTGTCTATGTAGGTTGGGGTTCCTACAGATACTAATGTTTTCTGGAGCTTTTATAAGATCTGCAAAGAAAATGGTTACATCTGCTGAGTGCAAACATAACATGGCTTTTCTTGTTACATCCTCCCTTCTCTGCAGCCTCAATCCCCATTCCTACATTTTACCTTTGAGCTGAACATATGAGTCAGTGATGTAATGTATTGAAAATAATTAAGCGTCACTCAGTATTGGGAAGATGATGCGACCTGGACATTACATGAGCTTTACCTTTAATAATCATCTTAAAATACCTTTCTATCTACCAGTGTCCCTTCTCATCAGATTTTAAGTGTTTTCAGACAAAAGAAAATCTATATACCTAAACAAGGAGAAAGTGAAAATAATGTGCTAAAAGGAAATTACTTTAGAATTACCAGTTTTTCCTGCAATGTTTTTAAATGCCTTAAAAAACAAACCAAACAAAATTCTTCCATTTCTGCTGAAAAGGTTGTAGACTAAAGATTGTTCACTAGTCTTACATATGTAAATAAATGAACATTCCAATTGCTTTTAGTTTTGTCCAAAATCCTGACTTGTATTCTCTTTTTTTTTCCTAGCTCTCTGCCTAGGAAGGTATTTGTTTGCATCATTAATTTGCAAAATGTCTTAACAAATCCATAAGACTGTCTGGTAGAAGCAAATGTAGAAGAATAAACACATACCTGCAAAATAGCCTGTAGGTGTGTTCTTGGAAACAAATTGGCTGAATGATTGCTTAAGTTTGTTTGGGATTTTAATCTTAGGGATTAGGGTTTTTGAACAGGACAGTTTCTTGTGTATGCTCTGGAAGTTCTATTTTAATTGGGGAAATTTGCTCTCTTTCCTTGATTAATGTTCAGTTTACATTGACAGTGATAAACAGAGGCTTTTACATTTAAGTGTATAAATTATTAGCATAGATCCTATGCTTTGTTAAATATTTGCAGACACCTTGCCTGATCATTGGTTATGGATTTCAACTTAGAAAAGACAAAAAAAGTATGTAATTTAAATGAACTGTCTTACATGGAGATGATACTTGTCATTACCTACCCTTAATTTGATTTTAAAATCTTAGAAAACTTGAGACTACTGCTCCAGATAGTGTGTTCAGTCCTTACTGGTTTTAAAATCTCAAAAATATTTCTGTAAAGGAATGGTAAATGCTCAGTTTGCAGTAAATAAAAGGATTTTTCCTCACTTGAAACTTAAGATGGGAGCATGATTTCCTCAAACATGAATACAAATACTATTTTCTTTTTGAAAACCTGAGACAGCCAAAATCAGAGTATACAGTGTTCTTACTGTTCCTATTGTCTGGCCTCTATTTCAAGTTTCAATTTAGTTTTTCTTCAGAGTGACCTCATATTAATAACACAATTTGAAACCTTAAAAAATTTGTATTATGAAATATGAATTTCAGTTGCAAAATCAACAGAATTAAATTTTACAGCTGTAAAGCTGTACATTTAAGGCTGCCCTTTAATGGTTTTTATTCTGTATTTAAACTATGTTGTAGTTTCCTAGATAAAGCTCATTCCTAATAACCTGGGAATGGAATGACTCTAAAATAAGCATTGTGTAAACTGAAGAAAATGCTTTTGCTCTGTTTTAAACATATTTCTTTTTTCTAGAGTTGTAGATGAAGATTGTGACTTTCTGTAATAAGTCATGTAGCTTATATCTGAAATTTCTTCGTTTTGGCTCATTTGGTTACCATTTCCTGCCAGTTTAATGGCAATTCAGTAGATAGTTTTTAAACTCTGAGAGTTCACACCACCTGTTTTTATAATTTTTTCTTTATTCAGTTTTGGATTTTGAAGGTAGTATTTTTCTCAATACTTTCCAATTTGCACTGTTTTCTTAACATGATGCTGTGTCAAGGATAAATACTCTTCAGACAATAATCTTAGGAGTATTTTTTTACAAATAATGCTTAGAATTATGTTTGGGTTTAGAGTACTCACCTAAAACCTATGTGTCTTTAATTGCTGTGTCTGTAATTTTTTTTGTTGTATGTCTTTACTATTATTCTACTAGGATTTGGAAGTAGCTCTGCCTTTGGAAGTAGTGCCACAGGAGCGTCATCATTTGGGTTTGGAACTACAAGTAAACCATCAGGAAGTCTAAGTGCAGGTTGGTTTGTTTCTTTTGAATTCAAAAATCAAGTTTATCTTAAAGCAAGTTTATCTTAAAGCAAGTTTTATAATCAAACTGCTGCACTCACTTCAAGAAATTGATTGTTTAAAGTTGCATGTGTAAATCACTGTTAACATAACTATTTACTTGCTAGAGACACATTTTCAGATAAGTTTCTGGGTTCTGTTGAAGGTCTCCTATGTAGACAGTATTGATTGAGCATTAATGTTTCCCATTTCATGGTGTCTGTCCCAATTAAGAGTGGACGCAGAAGGTCAGATACAGCCTCATACAGAGAAGAGCAGTTGTCACTTGAATGCATGGTATGAGTTACTGATTGAAATTCGTGCATAAATTAGTCACAAATATACTAGTAATTTGACTTACTATATTTACTAATAAGGTTAAAATTATTTTCTGGAAGCCCAGAGGTTTCCTTAAAAATATATAAGTGCTTACTCTGAATAGTGATTTGCATGTATTGTATCTCTGTATATATTTATAATTCATTATATTAACTACTTTGAAAACATTTCCATGGCAATTGAACTACACAGTACTCATTGAGCTATTTTGGTTTCATTTTTGGGGGGGTGATAAAATATGGATGCTATTGTGCCTTAACTCAAAGTCTGAAATATAGCTGGCACTTCTATTTACCTTTTAAATAGGAATAGTAGCTTACTAAGTTATTACTAAGCAAATAGCTTCTATAGTCTGTCTTGAAGTCTTTTTTCAATGGCACATTGAAGGAGGATCATTTCTCAAGAAAAATGTTTGATCAACTGCTATTAAAAGAAAAGAGCATTTTGCTAGTATTTACTAGGATTTGTATTCTGGATTCTCCTTGGTTAGTGATGAGTTGCTAGGCCTGTAAAGTACTTGAAGCTTTGCATTATAAGGTGGAAATGGCTCACTGGGTTAGCTGTGTAACATTCATGAATATTAACAACCTAGTAGATTCTTTATGGGACTCTTTACAGTATCTGGTGTCCAAGCATAAGCCTTCTTTTACTTAGCTCTTAACATGAAAAACAATTGGAAACTTACACTGCTTATGGTTTTATCTTGTAGCCTATTGTTCCTGAGTCTGTATTAAATAATATTGCAGCATTTAAAGCTGCTGGATTACAAAGTTAATAGTTTTTAACATACTAAAAGTAGAATTACATAACTACTTGTATGGATCAGTTGTCCATCACTAAATAAGCATCAAGCCAAAATAAATAACAAGTCTGTCTTAGCTACGTTGGTGGTGTGCAGAGGCAATTTAGATACCATTTCCCTCAAACCAGACTTTGTCATGGAGTCAGTGCCATCAGTCTCTTTTGCAAATGAAGGGATTGCATCCAATAAAATTAAGATTGTCAGTTACCTCAGAAAGAGTCTCAGCTACAGAAAGTAGCTGAATAAAACCAAGTGAAATGTAATTTCTGTCATTTTTTGCTTTGAAAATTAAGTGGTCATGAAGTCCTTATCTAGATGGGTTATGAAATAGAAACTGCTATTAAAAATTTGGGAGTCCAAAAACGCACTTTTACCTTCTCTATCCAAAACCTTATGTCATATAGCACCTGGATTGTGTATGATCTATAATTTTATTGAGGGTGTATAAATGTGTATAAATTGGTTTGAATTATACCTGAGGCTAGCTAGGTTATATTTACTTCTTTCAAATTTGTTGTGTCCTGTTTCTTAGGTATCATTTACAGGATCTTGAAAGCATACTCTGGTTTATCTTACAATATAATGGTTGCATCTTGTTTCTGAATCTATTTCTTTGAAAAAGCTAAGAAAGTGGGGTGAATATGGGTTATGGAATTCACTGTTGTTGCTGCTTGGGTTTAGATATGAGCAGTTAAGTGTTTTCCCAGACAAATGTGTCTGGGAACACTAGGTAAGTGTGTGTTCCAGCACACACTGTTCCAGGCTGCTTAGGCTGCCCCAGCTCTCCTCCACGGATTTTTGATAAGTTAGATCTTATCTTAAAACTATAATTATAGATCCCCAAATTAGTTCTGTCAGCAGTTTGATTTTTATAAGTTAGGTTTAATTGCTTTAAAAGATGCAAAAATATTTGTAGCGGTATTACTGCTCTTCTCCATTTCACTTTGTGTTTGAGGAAAAAAATTCTGAGTCCTCTGATAGTCTTTGAGCATCTTCTAATAGTAAATTTGGCTTGGTCCAGGAATGGTTGTTGTGTTCATCAGCAGATGAAGAGCAGAGCAGCTTCAGTGTGCTTGCATTTTCTTTAGTGGACACAGATGTGAGATGGAACAGTGAATCAGGTGTCCCTCTTGAAACACACAGAGACACTCCAGAAAGCTGACTCCAAAACAAGTCCCATTTAATTGCTACTCTTAATCATTTAATGGCAACCAAAAGGCTCATGTTAGTGAGCTATTGTAAAGGACATCAGACTCTCCAAGTAATGGGAAAAGGAAAAAATCACCATTAAATTTATTTAACAATTTAATAAAATGCTAAGAGGAAGGCGAGTGTTCAAACACAATTTTTGTGAAAACAGATGGTAAATATACTTTAAAGATCTGAGTTGAAAACTCCTGTTGGAGACTTATTTTTATTGAAGAATTGCAGCCTCAGTAAACTAGATAAGAGATAATAAGTGGGCTGTGTGGACTCATACTGCTGAAAAACAGACCTTAATATAATCTTTGAGCAGCTTTTAGATAGAAAGGCTATAATAAATCAGTCAAAGCTGTTCTTGAAATACTTTTTGATCTAGAGCACCCATTGTGGCATGGGAGATGAAAGCAGGAATGGATTGCCATCTGATGAACTGCTGTTTCTCCCTGTAGTATTAAAATTACCCAAAAAATGCTGTTATGGGGAGGTACTCACCTTAGGCTTACCAAGCTAAAGGGCTGACAGAAGCAGAGATGCACAAACCCAGTGAATAAAGTGTGATCATAACACTGGAGAGATGTGAAACTGTGTCCTTGAAGGGCAGGTTGTCATTTACTTCCTGAAAATCACTGTTCACACATAAATAATACTAATTTCATCAGAGACATTGTTGATCACATACCTATGGTTCAAGACTGTGAGTCTTCCATCTAAACTGACCTATTCTGTGACTGATCGTCTTTTCTTGCAACAGAAATAATACTCAATGTATATCTTGTTTAAGTTTTTTATCTTGAAGATTTTTCATTTGAGTGTTCAGCTTTAGGGTTTGGTTTACTTCTGATGAAACTTGGTGCCTTGGCCTTGTAATGCTGCCATGACAGGAGAAAACCATACATATGAATTTCACATCTGCCTTTGTATACTTTGATGGCTGCCCTTAATGTCACTGCTAGCATAACAGCTATTACTTTCCAAGCTGTATCTAAATTAACAAGCATGTTCTCAGTCTTCCATCCCATATCTTATGCATCTCTTACTGTAATATTATTCAAGTAAACTGTAGCCTGCCTTCCCTGCATGCTTCAAAATAATTCCTGCATCTAGAAGCAGCAAGGTGGAGGTAATTGATGAACACTTTACTCTTGCCTACCGAACTCCTGACACTAGAGGTCACATGCAGCTTTATTATGAATGGCATTCATGATGTTTTCTGTGGGAAGCAATGCTTGCCTGTTATCTCACATACATGAAAAGGTAACTTTTTTTCATTCAAGAGACTCCCTGATCAATCTTAGCTGGGATTCAGAGTTATCAGGGACATGGAGTAACAATTGCATGTGTTTTCACGCCTTACATCCTAGGATGAGAGACAAATTAGCCCACAAAATTTAGACAAGACCCAAATGACCACTATCAGTCACTCTCATTAGTCACACTCCAGATCTGCACAACCATTACACTGACAATGAGTTCTATGCAGGCAACTGCATGCTGTAGGACTGTGAGTTACTGGAATGTTGATAAGGAATTTTCTTGACAAGATGTGTGCAACCCAAGTCCAGACATTGCAGGAGGAAGAGTTTCATGTTATATTTTGAAGTATTTCTTAATGCAGTGTCAGTAACAACTGAGAGAACAGAAGACATCAGGCTTGTGAGAGCTACTTTAGGATTCTGATGAGACAACCAGTTGGGCTTTTATTACTGTACTCCAGAAATATTTTATGCATTGAGTTGAAGATACTGATGTGACCAAAGGACTGCTTCAACTGTCCGCTAGAGAACTAATGAAGCAATATAAAGTAATGCATATTGAGAATATACCTTTCTTGATTGTGAACCAGTCTCATTTTTCTTATTATCTTAATTGTTTGCAGGTTTTCATATACAACTTGTATGAAGCTCTTTGTTAAAATCTGAACTTGCTCATGTCTTATTATTTTGTGGTCTTTTGAGACAACAAAAAGTGAAGTTATGAAGTTCTGCTTCTTAAAGTAATCTTTGAGATGTTTCTAGCATTCTCTAATAGTTGCAATTATTATCTAAGTTGATGATGCATAATTGATACAAATTTATAACAGAAAGTGAAATGAGTTAGTATTACTGTTGCTGGAAACTGTAGGGGGCTTTTTCCAACTGACCTGGTTTCACAGCTGCATATGTTCGGTTTGTTTACCTTGATAGAAGAGGGTAGAGGAGTTAAAATAGCACAATTT
The DNA here is from genome assembly GCF_035770615.1 of Melospiza melodia melodia. Lineage (NCBI taxonomy): Eukaryota > Metazoa > Chordata > Aves > Passeriformes > Passerellidae > Melospiza > Melospiza melodia. The sequence goes on from NC_086195.1 coordinate 81,878,326, forward strand.
GCTCAGCCAGTCATGCAGTTTTTCCAAATCTTTGTTTCTAGTCTGGTTTTGGTTTGTCATAAGGGGTGTTTTCAAATACAAACAGTCTGGCAAGGATTTTTTGAGCCTTTTCTGCCTTACATGTAAGGTGTGATGTGTGCCACGTGTGTAAGACTGAGCAATTCAACTCCAGCTTTGCCATTTCCCTGCTGTGAGTGGAGTGGTCCATGGTCCACCTGTACCTGCTGCCTTCCCTTCCACCTTAGGAGTGCACCACATGTTTATGCTGAGAAGTTGAGGAATTGTGGTTCTTCTGTTGTATGATTTCAGTGGGACTTTGGTGTGCTACTCTTGTATGGGTAATGGTATCAGAGACTTGTGGTTTAGGTTAGGATTGTTGGCATTCACTGAGGTGGTCTCTGTTAGTGCTGCATTATCCAAGATGCCATGGCAAGTCCAAGTGCTCTAGCAATGTGATTTACCATCGTTGATCTCTGTTGGTATAAAGTGTTACAGCTGCTGGTAATAAAGTGGCTGCTGGTAAAAACTTCAAGGAGAATGAATTTACAATCCTGATATAACTGATGTTTTAAAATATTTTTCCCTCCCCCATAAGGCTTTGGGAGCTCGACTACATCTGGGTTTAACTTCAGCAATCCTGGCATCACAGCATCAGCTGGCCTGACGTTCGGGGTGTCTAATCCTGCATCTGCAGGCTTTGGGACAGGAGGGCAACTTCTTCAGCTGAAGAAACCTCCAGCAGGAAACAAGCGAGGGAAAAGATAGGCACCCCTTTTAGGGAGGGGGAAGCGCATCAACTTTCTTCATCTGAAAAGTCTATTTTTGTAGATTGATTAATTAAATTGCATCCCAGGAGATTTATAAAAATTTTGCTACTTTTCCCTAGTGAAATCATATTGAACAGCTATTTTCTTGTGAATAGAAACCCGTTTATGTATTTTTATTTTGGGCCCTAGTTTTAGAAATGTTCTATACTGCATTATTATTAAAGAATCTTGTAAAATCATCTATTTAACCTAATGTTAGTAGCAGAATATTTTTTGTTAATAAGCTTTATACCATATGAATATATGCATATTTGTTGTTTTTGTACAGATAAAATATATTCTAGTACAAATACTAGAGTTCATATCTTCTGTTCCTGGATATGGCCTTTAAATCTACTTCAGGGTGTTTTTGTGTATATGGATGTAAATATATACAGTACAGTGCACACATCTGTGTGTATGTATGTGTATATATATATATGTATAAAACACAGATGTGCATACCTTCCCCCATCGACAGATCTCCTTTTCTTTGTGTGTTCTGTTTCTCCATGTTGTCCTGTGGTCCCATATCCAGATGTTCCTAGGAATTTCAAATGGGGGGTCCCAGGCTGTGTCATCATTGCTCCTGTGTCTTGTTGTTTAAAACCAGCTGAAATACAATGTTTACTATTTCATAAAGTTTGGTAGATAGTGGTTAGTAGCTCTTTTGGTTTTACTTTGGTTTTTTTAACCTTTTTTGTGGCCCATTTAACAGCCAACTCTAAAGAAGAATCTGGGATTTTGACACATCATTTCATAGGTAATGTTCCCAAAGTGTTGGGTTTTGTTTTTCTCCTGAGCTGGAGAGTAGGGCACTGCTGGATTTCAGCTGAAAGCTCAGGATGCCACAAGGTCTGTGTGCAAACAGGAGTTGTCAGGCTGGAGGAGCTTTTCCCTGAATGTGAGAGAGCTAAGATGCACTGTCCTATTGAAAACCAAAATTAAGTGTTACAAACCCAAGTTGCTTCATGAGCTTCTCTTCAGCCCTGCCTCAAAAGCAGTTGGGCATCTGCTTTTGAAAAAGGTGTAGTACAGTAACTTGCTGTTCAAAAACAGAGGAAAATTATGTCATTTGAAGGTTAAAGCTATTGCAGCAGTAGTTTATGAATCTTATATACTGTAACATCATAGCTTGTTGTTCTGCATCTCCAATTTGGTGTGCACTAGGAATATCCAGGAAAATATCGTAAGAAGGAAATAACAAATCAATTGATTCTTTGCAAATAATGATACTAGGTTGATGTGTGAGCATGAAACTTTGGAGCCAAGTTGATTTTATGTAGAGGTTTTGTCATTGGCTTTCTATTGTTAAAGTATTACTATCATTTTGTATGTTTTGGAAGTGTCTGCGTTCAGCAGCGATTGCTCTTTGACAAATGTTTGGTTTGTCACTTAATCTGATAAAATTAAGGGAAACTGAGCACAGAATTCTTCACTTTTGTACTTGTATGTTGTTGTTGCATCTTTGTGAGCAGTCTCTTAGGAAGGGATATGTGTTTTTTTTAATGTCACAGAAAAATAAAGCTTATGGTTTATTTTGATTTCAACCTGTTTTTAAACTTTTACTGGGCTGCAGTCAAAACTTTAATGTTTGTATTTCTTTGTTACTGCTTTTTTTAATAGTTAATATGTTAAACCACTGGACTCTTATAATGTATTAATTTGTGAAACTAATTCTAAATGTGTACTGTTTGTCCATATGTGCAACTTACCATTGTGCAAACAATAAAACAATAATGCTGTGATCCTTGTAATACATATGTGCCTATCTGAGAGATCATTTCCTGTCATTCTCCTGCATTATAGGAGAAACAAAAACTTAATTGGCTAATATGTAGAACTGTTCTTCCTAGAATTCATATAGTGCAGAATTGTTCTTGCTGAAGTTAGGGCCTTGATCCTGGATTGAAAGTGCAGAGGGAGAGGGGGTAAAGGGAGGTGTTGTATTGTGGGGTTGTCTGGAATTTCTTCACTGCGCAGTGTAAGCCTGGATCATGGTGTAATGTAACACAGCGCTAGGAATGGCTTTGTAAATTGGGGAACAGTCTGAGCCTCCTGGGTACCTGTGCTCTGCTTCTTTCCTGATTAAACAGCAGGGATGTCCTTAATTTAGCCTAAGTGAAAAGTGATTATATAGTAGAATAATCACATATAGTAGTACAAACTAAAGTCAAAATGGGATTTGAAGTAATATTCTCAGACTTTTACTTGGATGGTTGAATTTAGCCATGATTTTTGGGGATCAGCACTGTAGACATTGTTTCAAATTATCTTTCACCCCAGTTTAAAGATGTGTTAATATGATTAGTGTGTAATATACAAATGCATTGAAGGTTTGGCTTGGTTTTCTTCAAAGCAGGTTAAGAAGCTGACCCATATTTAAACTCCATGAAATCAAATCAAGTCAAATTTGTCTGTTCTGTAAAGAAAGAAACGTCTGGTCTGGAAGAAGGTTCAAGTCCACGTGCAAGATATGATTTTCTGTTAGTTTGTACCTTGTTGTACAGCTGTGGTATGAACTTATGTATGTGACCTCTTTCTTTTACTAGAAGTAACTTTGTTTTTCCTTCAGTGTTCTCCCTAGGATGAAGACAGCAGAAGGGGAAGAGCTGTGCCTTAGATTACTTGGTTCAGAAACGTCTTTCTTTGTGCTTGTGTGTGTCTCTGTTTCTGTCACATCATTTAGGTAGATCCTACACTTAGCTACTTATTTCTTGTGGATTGTGAGGTTGGAGATTGAAATAAGGTGGAGTGGGTCAGAGTTTATGCATCTTCCTCACCACAAAAAATCCAAATTCAGCTACATTCCCTCCATCTGCATGTTCCTAACATAACTGCATTTTGGATCATGATTGCATTTATAGCATCAATTTTTTAAAAACTGAAATAAGGCTCAGGAATACAGCTTTAGTGGCCTTTCCCCCCCTGTTTGATGTCAGTGGTATTTCCACTCCACTACTCATGAGGACAGTAGAAATAATCCAGTCATTCATGTGAGCTCAGTTATGTTACTGGTAATACCTGGAATATGTCAGCAGAAGCACCTTGTAGATTCTTAATGGGAAATTAAGAGTATCTATCAGTACCATAGAGTGTAAGTGTCTTATGCTCTATAAAAAGCTTGTTTCCCTAAAACTTTTTCAAGTTTCTAAGAACAAAGAACTGTCTATGTGCAAAATTTTCCAGCAATTAATTATGTAGTTTTGGGATTGTGCTGTCAGGCTGTTTCTCTCTTCCCTCTCATTCAGTGGCTTCCAGCACTGTGGCTGCTGTCTCCAGACACTGATGGATGGTTAAAGTATCATGGGCATTGACTGGTATGGATTCTCATGGAAATGGGCATCTGGGTTTGGGGAGGGGAGTGACACAGAGTTGATGCCTGCAGCGGCTTTGGAAGACAGCGGTTACCCACTGTGACAGTGTCCATGGAGCTCCAGCACAGCTGTGACATTCCATCTCCACTCAAGCAGGCTGGTAGGTTCCTTCAAAGGAGGAATGAGGTGTGACGGGGATGAAGTGTGGGGAGAGGTGAGGGGATGTAAGGCACAAGCTTACTGCTGTGAATGGCACAACTCTTTTTAATTCAGTTCAGGATCATTTCTTCGGAGCTCAATGTTGAATGTTCATCGGGTGGCAAGAGGCTGCCAGTTATGTACTGCCACCACAGGACCCTTGTAGGGAGTAGCTGTCGTGCAGCACGTGCAGTGAAATGATCAGTGACCTGCTGTGCCACTTAAAGAGCTGCAAGTCTGTGGGGCTGCGTGGGGTCCACCCAAGGATACTAAAAGAGCTGGTGGAAGAAATGGCTGAGCTACTTTCCATCATTTACCAGCAGTCCTGGCTAACCAGGGAGATCCTGGTTGACTGAAGGTCAGCAAATGGGACACCTGTCTGCAAGAAGGGTCAGAAGGAAGATCCAAGGAACTACAGGCCTGTCAGCATGATCTCAGTGTTGGGGAAGGTCATGGAGCAAATCATCTGAGGTGCTGTAACGTGGCATGTGCAGGACAACCAAGGGATCAAGTCCAGCCCGCTGGTGGGGTTGTGAAGGGCAGGTCCTGCCTGACCAATCTGATTCTCCTTCTGTGACAAGGTGACAAGCTCAGTGGATGCAGGAAAAGTTGTGTTTTCCGCTTGGACTATTATAAAGCCTTTGATACTCTCCCACAGTGTCCTCCTGAAGAAACTGGCTACTCAGGGCTTGGACAGGTGCATTTGTATCAGTAGTAGTGTGGCCAGCCGGAGCAAGGTAGTGACATCCCCCTGTACCCAGCACTGCTGAGGCCACAGCTCCAATCCTGTGCTCAGTTCTGGGCCCCTCAGTGCCAGAGAGACATTGAGGGGCTGGAGCGTGTCCAGGGAAGGGCAGCGGAGCTGGGGAAGGGTCTGGAGCACAAGTGCTGTGAGGGGCAGCTGAGGGAGCTGGGGGTGTTCAGCCTGGAGAAAAGGAGGCTCAGGGGGACCTCAGCACTCTGCAAATGCCTGACAGGAGGGTGCAGCCAGGTGTGCGTCAGTCTCTTCTCCCAGTCAACAAGTGACAGAACAAGAAGAAATGTTCTAGGGCAGTTTTAGTTTGGATATTGGGGAAAAATTCTTAACTGAAAGGCTTGCTGTTGAGCACTGGAACAGGCTGCCTAGAAAAGTGGTGGAGTCACTGTCCCTGGAAGTGTTCAGAAACAATGTGGGCTTGCTACTTAGGGACAGGGGTTAGTGGTGAATGTGGCTATGCTAGGTTAATGGTCAGACTGGATCTTTTCAATCTAAACAATTCTTTGACAAGATATGTCACCCTTTGTTTCCTTGTTGTAAACATTTTCTGACACACTTTTTTTAAAGGTGGTAGAATTTGTTGAACTTCAATATTTGAACAATCCTTCTGACCTATTTGACTCTTGTTGCTAGGAGGTTTATTACTTAATGCTTTTTTCACTCCGCCTCAGGAATTTAATCTTTACAACCCACGGCTGCTTTTAAATGCCACAGTGAGAAGGTGAGTAGGCTGTGTGTTTCGTTAGATTTGTTTTCTGTTTTCTCACCCTTTAGAAGTAAGGCAATTCTTAATAATTCTTAAGAGTTAAGTTTGGAAGCTTCTACAAACTAGAAGAGCTTCTGGTTTGATTTTACTTTTGAGTACAGATCAGCCCCCACCAGGATATTGGGTCATGTCTGTTGAACAGTTGTATGGAAAACTTGAAATACTCCTGTCCTAAATAGGTCAATAGCTGAAGAAGCGAAATATATGTATGTTCAATTAATGTTTCCTAGACTGATGGATTTCTCTTTTTTCTTTTCTCTTTGATACAGGGATCACTGTACGGCGTATGCTTGGGTACCAGCAGCACAGCAGTTTATTAGAAAGTCATGTAATTGCTTCCAAAATAAAGTTCTGATTAGAAGCTGGCATATAGCTCCTGTCTGTGCATTTAATGTGGCACTTTGTGGTAATGGGATATGCTTCTGGGGCAATGAGGATCCTGGCCACAAAAGAAAGCTAGGAGGAAGAGGTTTTGATCAGTCACTGTGCTCTACTAAAAAGGGAAAGAAACACACACTTGGTGAATATTCAAAGTCAAGGATTTAAAATCAAACATTATTATATGAAATTTGAAAAATACCATGTCCTCTTATTAAGGGGAGAAGGGGATAAATTCTCGTGGGGGGAAAAAATGGTGACAGGCAGCTTGAGTAGACTTCGAATTGAGTGAAACCTTGGGGAAAAAAGTATGCAGAAGCTGTGCAGAGTTGGATAGTCTATTAACTCCATGGTTAAATACCTAAGTAGAAGCTACCCCCAAAGTGAAAAAACACCCAGACCTTCTCATCCTGTTAATGATGTTAGGATTCCTTGGCTGTTTGGGCTACCCTTATTTCTTTACTAACATACACATGAAAGGAATCTAACCTTTGAGCGTAAACACTTTCACTGTGTCTCTGTCTGGGGGTAAGATAGATGTGATAAAGGTGTCCTTACTGGGAAAAAAAGTCCATCTTTCAAAACAGAGTTTGCAGTGAGTGGGCCCAAATGCTAAATGGAAACAATGGCAGTGAGCAGTTTAATCCTTAGCTGTGTGGGGACATCTCTCCATCTCTGCCAGAGAGCACTCGTTTTGTGACAATGTGACAATGTGTGGAGCAGTGATGGTGAGCATACCTGTATGTTACCACTGTGCTGCCTTTGATTGCTGCAGCTGTGTGTGGTACAGCTCTCCAGGCATTGCCTCCTTTAACAAATGTGGGGCTGCTAATTTAGCACTGGGTCAGACAAAGTGAATGGACAGAAGTGATAAGGAAGTTGCCAGCCTTAATGCCATGGAAACCAGTCTTAGTAATGCACATTATATCAGTCTCAAATAGGAATTGTCTTTATCTTATTTTGTTTAGTGGCTGACTAAAGAGCAGGCAGATGTTCACATACCTCCAGCAGCCAAAGCAGAAAGAATTCTTATTCCCAGGGATGGGGAGATCTTTGGCTGCTAGCTAAGCTTATGTGGTATGCACCACAGAGCAAAGCTCTTACCTGATCCCATGGTGGCAAAGAGAAGTTGATGCTGAGCACTACTCTGAGACCAAAGAGGGAAGGCTTCCAACATTGCTTATGCTGGCTTTGGGTGTGATGAGATGCTGTCAGTGCCAATAGCAACCTCCCACATGTATTGGGGATGTGAAAACAAGGCTGGAACTGCAGGAAGACTGTGGCAGCTTGTCGAAATTTAATTTCTATGGTGGAGATGCAGGTCTAATACAAAGGCATATTAGGTTCAATTTATACTTTATTAGTAAAAATATTTATCTTGAAATGCTTCTCTGAATAATTTGTCATTTTATACTTGAGAATTGTCACTTTCATCATCACCTCTCCCCATGACTTATTTGTAGTGCTGCAGCAGCTGGTGCTTGTTGCTCTGTCATGGTGATACCCACATTGGGGTGGCATCAGGGCTTGCCAGGCTGTGGAGCTGGTGGAAAATACAGGGGCAGAAGGCATATGGGAGTAAGATTCTGGTCTCAGATAGATGAATGGTAATATCAGTCCACCACTGACAGAAATAGTAATATAAAAATCCTAACACTGCTGCAGAGTGCTGGATGTATCATTTTAAGTGCCCTGGGAAGTGGAGGGAGGGGCAAAATTCCAAAGCCTCTTTGCCAGGCTAGATATTTGTAGAGTAAAATAGCAATGATTCAAGCAAATACAGTCTTCTTTACTTCTTTTCTAAGCAGTGTAAAAAATGTCCTGATCTAGAAAATACTATCATAAATATTGTTAATTTTCCACAACTAGTTGCTGCTTCTTACCTGTCTGCAGTAATAATCCCTATATAAACCCCCAAACTGCAAATTTAGGTGCACTAAGACCTGTTGAGAAGAAGTAGTGGTTTGTTTTTTTTTTTTTGCTGGAACCTCACTCATTTCACTGCGCAGGCAAAAAGTGCAATAAAAGGCAACAGCTGTGTAGTGATGCTATTTCTGCCATATGATGCCCAAATCTTTGTCTTGCACTAAGGCATTAGGCGGTAAAGAACAGTAAATTTCTGGTTTTAAATATCCTTAGTTTTCTCTTCCTGCATTTGATAAATGCTCATACTTTGTGCTCTGCATGGCATAACCTAAAGTGTGAATGTAGAAAATTCCTGTACTTTCCTGGGGTTTTCCTTTTTTAGTTTTAAACAACTTTTTAATAACGATGCCTTGTCAAATTGGCTGTCCTTACTGTGAGGGCAGACAGTGGGATGATGGATTTAGTCCACAAGAAAGTCTTCCTCTGGTTTTTGTCTGAGGAGCAGGAAAAAAAATACTAAAATTCTTTCCTTTTCTTGCTAGTGGCCGGAGTGGTTGGTTGGAGCAGAAGTAATAAATCAATTAGGAAACAGCATCCCTTTCAATTTGCAGCTGTGCACATCAGCTTTGTATCCAGGCTTTTATGCATTGTACAGCAATCTGTTGTGTCTGCAGCAAGTGGAAGCTCCAAAAATCAATGCACTAAGACTGGAGGGAGAAGAGCCTGACATTTGTATTAATCAAGGCTGTCTGAGAAGTCGGACAACGCTAACAAGCTCCCTAAAGCTCCGCTCCGACTGGGCTGTGTTGAAACCGGGGGGCGTTTTCTGAGTGACAGCCTCCTCCTGCGCTCGGGAATTTGTAGGGGAATGTCCCCCAGCGCTCGGAGGTACTGCCACCCGCTCACCTCCCTTCAGCTGCATCCCCAGCCCCTTATCAGGAGAGCGGTGCATTTTGGAGCCAGACGGGCGATACGGGAGGTGTCTGTGCCGGCTGTGATAAGGTGGTGCCAGCCCTGATTGCTGCTGTCACTGCGGCGTGCGCTGAGAGCGAGCGCTCACAGCAGGAGCTGAGCTGTGCCTCCCGATGCGCTCGGTGCCGGTGCAGCCCCTGCAGAGTCACAGCCCGGCCCCTGAGCAGTGTGCTAACTTCATATCCCTTCAGTCAAAGCTATTTTTACAGTCCTCTGCCTCATCCTGTGACTGGGGGTTTTTTGACTCCCTTGGGTCATCTTGATCTAATTATTCTCCAGGAAATGAGAGCCAATAAAAGAAAGCCTTTTGCTATGAGTACACGTGTATTTAAAAATGCAGTATTAAATATGTTCCCTAAGCAGAAATAAAAACCAGTCCAGCTTATGCAACCAATACCACAATTGGAGTGGCTGTTTCCACCCTTAAGTGTACTGATGGTGTTTAAATTATACTTGCCACAGGTACACTAGTGTAAAAGGTACTGAATAACCAGGTTGGGAGGAAAAGGAAAAGCTGCTAAGGTAAGCTCATTTATTCTGGTAAGTGTCCTCACCTGGGAAATGGTGTTGGTATAACCTGTCAGTCTGGACTGCAATCTCAAATTCAATAGTTCTCCATACAAACTCCACAGTGGAGTTTCAGTCACGCTACTCTTCTCACTAACTTCACACGGGGGCAGCAAGGCATTGCTTTAGCAGCAGGAAACACAGTTTTGCCTGAGAAGTGACTTTGCTGGAATAAATGGACCAGATGCAGGGATTTCAGCTCCAATGCGATTTGTTCCTAAGTTAAAAAAACCTACAAGCAACAAAACAAACAGTTTTTAAACTAACCCTCTGCATGATCAGAATGAATTCCTTTATTTTGTGTTACCAGGAAGAGAAATCTCTTTTGTTGAAGTGTACAAAAAGCAGTAAAATCCATCTCTTGTGGTAAGCGTGGCCTGACTTTTACATGGCAAGCCATCTAAACAATAGTACCATGATGATGAGTTCTAGCTGAAGACTTCAGGCTGCGTTTAATTTACAATTCTGATCTGCAACATTGTGGACACAACAGTAGAGCCAAAGTAATTCCAGAATCCAGATTTTCAAAATTCCTGATAAGGTTGCAAAATTGTTTGACAGTAATGATGTAACAGTAGGTATGTGAGCTAAATGGAATGGGAAAGTACATATATGATTGTTTGGCATCTAGGGCTGGGCAATGGAAAGCAGATAATCTCACTTGTGCCCAAGTGACAAGACCATTGAGAATGAAACCAGAAATTCCAAAGGGGAAAAGAAGACAGTATCCATCTGCCATCTAAACTTTATCACCAATGTGTCAAAAAGAAAGAGAATAGGAGTTGCTGCCAGTTTTGTGTTCTCTCCCATATCATGGGAATGTGACAAGCTACAACAGCATGGGTTTAATATACCAAAGGGAAAGCAAAACATCTGTAACAGCGAGAGCCACTCACACACTCACAGAAGCTCATGGCAGCTTGGAGAGTCATGTCACAGGGTTTTCCTTTTCCTAGCCCTAGGAGAGATTCCAGACAGAGATACAGAATAAGGTGAGACATCTGTGTTCCTGTGCTATCTTGGAGAATTTCTAGGACAGACACCCAAAGGGGAGGATAGCACAGCCAGCCCCGACAAATGTTTGTGGTACCTGGCTGTGAATGGCTCAGCAGCTCAGACTCAAGGTGAGGTATCCTCATTTTCCCCTCTCTTGAACTGGGATCTGTTCAGAATGAGAGATGTGCTTTTGTATTATCTATCTTTTCATGCCTTTCTTATTTCTGTTGTCTTTTTTTTCAAGTAGGAGCTGGTGTATTTGTGAAGAACTTCAGCACATGAGGCATGCCAGCCCTAGCAAAGCAAAACACTGTGCTCTGAAAGCACAGAAATACTTTTGAAAGATTTCCATCTGGAGGGAGACTGTAATATGGAGAGAGACAGCTGGAGAGAGCCAGCAAAAATGCCCATGTTTCAATAAGGAGAATGCCTGTCAATGCAGTGACCAGGTGAATTTACAAGGTAAGCAGATACCGGTGTTAGAGAGCCGCTCAAACAGATGGTGGCCATTATCCCCCAGCAGCTCTGCCTTCAAGGATCAGCATCCAGGCTGGGCAGTGGCACAGGCAGCTGTGCCACAGCTCTGTGCCCAGGCATGCAGGGCTGCAGGTACTGCTCTCACACAGCCACTGCCACAGCTGCACTTTGGGTCCTGCAGGTGCTGCAATGTGCTGTACATGGACTCAGTCCCTACACTGCTGCACAGGCAGTTTGCAGCTCTGAGTGTTAAAAATTACGTGGAAAATGCATTTCACCTCTTTCAGACAACTAGCAGAAGCGCTTTTAAGTCTTATTTTCACTGCTCTAAGAGAGAAAATTTTTCAGGACTAGCAGAACTGCAGGTGAGTTCTTCAAATTCCCAAAATAAAACATTTATTTGCTTTCCTGATATCATGCATTTGGCTGGAAAATGACAAAGAACATTTCTACTGATCCTAAGGCCTCAGAAAACAAAAGTAGTAGTAGTAGTATTACGAATTCAGAGACTGGTTGGGAAAAAAAAAAGAAAGTTTAAGCAGATAATAGAGATTTGTTGATTATGTGATCATTACTGAATACATGTAGGATTTTAAAATCTTTTCCCACTCCACCATCTATATGTTATTTTAATTATATCTAAAAGCTGCACTATGCTTAGTTTGATGGGATATGATGTGTTTGGTGTCCTACAAAATCTGTGACAGGTTTATTTTATATTGAAATAGATTGAACTAATATAATGAGATTGCTTGACATGGGAAAGCAAGTGAAAACGTCACAGAGTAGGAAAGACTTGCTATATTTATGTAGTTCCACACATTTTGGTTCTGGATTTTTGTGTGCTTTTAAATTTAAATTGCAGGGATATTACCTGATCAGCTTGTAAAGACAGTGAAAAACCCACCCCAAACTCCACTAATTAGTCTATTGCTAAACAGGATCTAAAGCATTTTGCAAAGTGCCAAATGTTTTAAGTTTCACAAAAGCATAATGAGGTACACTATTATCTCTGCTGTTATCCAGGCAAGTTGAGACAAATCCTGAGCTTGAATATATAAAGTACCTGCTACAGATAATCTCTGCAGGGGATCTGGTGCTGGTATTTTGTTATGATCAGGACTCCTAACTTGGAGTGCAGATTAGATTAGATAGTCTGCTTTTCACCCCTCTTCTCATAGTCTGGTTTTGCTATTGAAAGAGAACCACCTTACTGAGATTTAGTGAACCATCAACTCAAAGGATGGGACTGGGAAAGCATTTTGCTTGCCACGTATAAAAGAATCAAGAAGCTGCTTTTCTTATTATGAAAATGTGTGTCTAACCCAGATTCAGGGAAAATGATCTCGTAGGAAGACCTCTGTGAATGTAGGCATTTAACAGCTGCTGTGCTGTCACTTGTGGCTGCCAGACATCCAAAGACAGGTCACTGGCAGGAGCTCATGGTTCTAATTCCTTTCCCAGGCAATCCTCTTCCCTCCCTGTGCCCCATCGCTGATGGGGGTGTCTTGAGCAATGGGTGCTGTGGGGGACATGGGCTGAGTGTACGAAATCTGTCACTGTCCAGGGCTGCCTGTGGGGGGCTCCTCATGCCGGAGCTGACAGCTCTGGGCAGCTGCTACTCAGGATTTGAGATGGAGCATCTCAGACCCCATCAGCTGAATCACAGCAAGTTTCTTCTCATTCACCCAGCTGGGCTGATTGGGTGATGTAAAACTTGTGGTGCTGCCGCCCCATTTCCATCGTGGTAAGTGCAAACTTTTCCAAAGGTTAGCTGCTCCGGGTTACTAATCCTCCCTGAGTAAGGTATGAGGTGTGCAGGACCACCTCTGCACCCTGCCCTTGCAGCAGCACAGCTCCGGCCACGGGCTGAGCTGCAGAAGGGCCACGGCTGGAAGAGAACTCCCCAGGAGCAGCAGCGAAGCTGAGGGGGCAGAATGCATTTACCTGGTCCCGAGTTTGACCAGAATCTGGTGCTCCAGAGGAGCAATTCAGTGAAAGCCCATAGCTGTCAAACACTGGCTGAAATGAGAACAAAAGAGGGGATGAAGATGGAGGGAGAAGGGCAATGACTAAATTGAAGAAGAAAAGCTTGAAAGAGTGAAATACACAACGCTTTGCAGTCACCTTCCTCCCAGTGATCTGCCTCTACAGTGGAATTTAGAACCAGTGCTACTTATCAGAGCTTCCGTGTTTGTGCCTTTTTCTTAAAAGAAGTATTTTTTTACTTGATGCAATGCATTGTAAGCCAGAGTTGTGCTTGGTGTCACGACAGCCGTCTCACAGGGAACGAGAAACCACAGACTTTACTGACACTTCAGCAGCTGAAGGTGCATCCTAGTGCCCGGCCTCCGGCTGCCACTGACTTTTAACAAGTCGTGCGGCAAGTACACGGTGCGGGGCTGTCTCGGGTGCCGGTGCCGGGAGCAGTGTCGGTGCCGGGAGCAGTGTCGGTGCGGGGAGCAGTGTCGGTTCCCGGAGCAGTGCCGGTGCCCGGAGCAGTGTCGGTGCCCGGAGCAGTGTCGGTGCCCGGAGCAGTGTCGGTGCCGGGAGCAGTGTCGGTACCGGGTGCAGTGTCGGTTCCCGGAGCAGTGCCGGTGCCGGGAGCAGTGTCGGTGCGGGGAGCAGTGTCGGTGCCCGGAGCAGTGTCGGTGCCGGGAGCAGTGCCGGTGCCGGGAGCAGTGTCGGTGCCGGGAGCAGTGTCGGTGCCCGGAGCAGTGTCGGTGCCCGGCGGGACGGGGCTGCCGCTGCCCCCCGCGCTCCGGCCGCTGCCGCCACCGCCGCCCGCGCGCTGGTACCGCCCCGTCGGGCGGGGCGGGCGCATGCGCGCTGCACCGCCCCCGCCGCCTATAAGTGCGGGCGCGGCGCCCCCCGCGCTGTGCGGGCGCGGCGCCGGACGGGGCGCCCCGGGAGCAGCGCGGTGTGGGCTCGGCGCGCCCGACCCGCTCCGTCCGTGGGAGGATCGCGGGCTCCCGCCGTCCCTCGCCCATGGGCGCGGAGGAGGGCGCGGCGAGGCGGCGGGGAGCGAGAGCGGAGTAGCGGCGCCCCCGGCTCCGCCGGTGCGCCCCGGGCGGCGGCTCCGCACCCCGCGGGCCGGCCCCGGGCATGCGGCGGCGGCGGGACCCGCGGCCAGAGTCCCCGCACCGCGGCGGCTGCCTGCCCCGGGGGGCCGGGCGGCGCTGCCCCGGCGCGGCGGGGCCCTGACGGAGCGGCCGCCCCCCCGGCGGCGCCATGCGGGGCTGGCTGCTGCTGGCGGCGCTGGGCTGGCTGCTGCCGGCAGGGGCCGCGGCCAGCGGCGAGTACTGCCACGGCTGGCTGGACGGGCAGGGCGGCTGGCGGGACGGCTTCCAGTGCCCCGAGCGCTTCGACGGCGGCGACGCCACCATCTGCTGCGGCAGCTGCGCGCTCCGGTACTGCTGCTCCAGCGCCGAGGCGCGCCTCGACCAGGGCGCCTGCGACAACGACCGGCGGCAGGGCGGCGGCGAGCCGGGCCGCCCCGGCAAGGACGGCCCCGACGGCGCGGCAGGTGAGGCGGCCCCGGCCCGGCCAGGACGGCCCCGCGGTGTCTCCGGCTCGGCGGGAGCCGTCGCGGGTTCGCGGCGATCTTCCTGCCCGCCCCTTCCCCCCTTGCCGCCGGTCCCCCTCCGTCGAGTGGTGGGACAGCGCGGACGGAGCCGGCGCTGGCCAGGCTCTCACACGGGGAGGAGTGCCCAGTGAAGGCCTGCCTTTCCCGCCCTTGCTGCTGGAAATCCCAGCCACGTCTGTGTCAGAGCAGGTGACACCACTCCCCTGGGTCCCGGGCCAGCCGTCTCGGCCTGGCACAGCTCTGCCGCCGCTTTGAACGGGCTCCTCAGCCGTGGTTGAGCTCCCCATTGAAAAGGCAAGGAAAAATGAGACAACCCCCATGAGCAGATCAGAAAAAGTAACAGGATATTTCAAAAGGACTCTGGCTGGTCCCCACTGTAATTGTGTATGTTCTTTCAGCTCTGATATCCCCACTTAGGACTGGTTTTACAAGATTGAATTTCAAGGATAAACTCAAGTCTTTCTACTGCTGTTTAAAAAAGCCCCGGTGGCTCCCCAGCACCCTTGCTGCCATCCACACGTGCTGAGTGCGGAAGAAGTAGCCTGAAGTGATGTTATAATTAGGACAGATTTACTCCTGGAAAACTTGCACATTACAGTGTGGAGCAAGTGTGTGCACCTGCTCGAGAGCTGCTGTAGCGCCAAGTGCAGAAGTGGAGATGATGTTTTACAGCCTTTTGTTTAAAAGCACTAAAGTGATGGAGGAGAAGTGGCTTTTTGGTTATAACTCACTTCATCTCACCAGCTGTGCCAGGAAGCATTCTGACTTGAGCAGACAGATAACCCCCCCTGCCCCTTTGCAGTTCTGACAACAATGCATTTTTGTAACTATTTTTTTATTTAAAATTTATTGCTTTGCAGGTTTGGGAGCCATTGCCCTGTGCTGGCACTGATTAACTTGCAGGTCATTAGCAGTGGCTGCCTTAGCAGGGTCAGACAGGGTCAAGCAGGGATCCAAAGCCCTGCCTGAGTCTTGGAGCTGCCAGGTTTTGGTGGAAATGATGAACTCCAGGCATGTTGCTGAGAGCATTCACCAGCACTGAAGGGAGACACCTTCCCTTTGTTATTTGTGTGTATATCCATATACATTTCTTACTGAGACAGAGAAAAAGGCTTTTTCCCTGGGACTGCAGAATGGATTATCTCAGCTGGATAGAGCATGGCACTTGTATAACACCATTGTGGGTCTGATCCCTGTATGGGCCATTCACTTAAGAGTTGGACTCAATGATTTTTGTGAGTCCTTTCCAACTCAGGTGTATTCTGTGAAATCTGTGTCTGTAGCCCAGATTGTTCCAAGGATGATGTTTACCATCCTTGGTGGCTCCTGATGCCTCCAGTGAGCATCATCCATACTTTCTGCTCCCACCCCTTGCCCACCCTCAGTCCTCCTGCCCTGATGTCCCGTCATTAGGCCTCACAAGGAGGAATGCTGCCCCTTTGGAGCATGGGGCTGTTTCTGCACTGCCTACTCTGTGGTTTCTCCCTACATCTGGGGCTGAAGTGCAGAGCAGGTGGACATTCATCCCCAGAGTTGTGGGGTGCCAGAGGCCCTGTGATTACTGTCTGGTTGCTGCCTGGCTGTCACCCTGCCCCAGCAGGCTGCCAACAGCCAGAGTGGGCTGGTGGTGGAGAGGGATGTCGTGTGGCACCAGGGTTTGACTGCCCCATGATCCTGAGCCCTCAGCAGGGATCCTGCCCCAAAGTATCTCCCTAAGGCACTCTTCAAACCCAGCTGTATCATGCCTGTTTGTTCCAGTAGGACATATTGGAGACATGATTTGATGAAATGTGGAGCAGTGGTTGCTGTGACCTAGACCGTCACCAGCAGGAGAGAAATAGAAGCCATTGGGTTTAACAGCCCTTTTCATCATTCTGGTATAAAATGCTCTGCTTGTGTTGACCTGTGCTGGGAGGAAGTGGGCTCTGCTTGGATGAGGGGGGATTGCTGAGATTTCTCCATGGTGATAATGTTTTCCTTGCTGTTGCAGTGCCCATCTACGTGCCGTTCCTTATCGTGGGATCTGTGTTTGTCGCCTTCATCATCCTGGGGTCACTGGTGGCAGCGTGCTGCTGCCGGTGCCTGCGGCCCAAGCAGGAGCCCCAGCAGAGCCGAGCCCCTGCGGGCACCCGCCTGATGGAGACGATCCCCATGATCCCAAGTGCCAGCACCTCCCGGGGCTCCTCCTCCCGCCAGTCGAGCACGGCTGCCAGCTCCAGCTCCAGCGCCAACTCGGGGGCCAGAGCTCCCCCGACGAGGTCCCAGACCAACTGCTGCCTGCCGGAAGGGACCATGAACAATGTCTACGTCAACATGCCCACGAACTTCTCGGTGCTGAACTGCCAGCAGGCCACGCAGATCGTGCCGCACCAGGGCCAGTACCTGCACCCGCAGTACGTGGGCTACGCCGTGCAGCACGAGCCCATGCCGCTGAGCCCCGTGCCCCCCTTCCTGGACGGCCTGCAGGGCGGCTACAGGCAGATCCAGTCTCCCTTCCCACACACCAACAGCGAGCAGAAGATGTACCCGGCTGTGACTGTGTAGCGCTGACGCCCTCCCCTCCCCATCCCCACCCAGCCAGTTTCAATATCTGAACTGAACGGAGGAGAAATACTTCCTTGGAACAAAGCTCCCAGAACACCACTTGTAAATAATTTTGAAAGGCTCATGCATGTCAGACAGTGTTTATAAACCATTTATTTTCATCGGGGTCTGTTGCCAGGAACTGTAAGGATGATATCTCGGAATTAACGTTGCCAGATACGCTCTCATTCCAGCGCGTGATTTACGGCGGCGAAGGATTACGCTGGAAATGCATATGTATTTCAGATCACTGTGCTCATGAGATAAATGTTGGAGCCATAAAGTGCCCTTCAGGTATGACATGGTCACAAGTATTTGCCTAATTAATTCTAGAAAGAGTTTTGTTCCACTGTACAAGACCGCAGTACTTCAGAAACCTCTCTGCTCCCAGCTCCGTAATGATGTTTCCCGTTGCTTCACAGACAATCACAACTGAGAGCCAAGCAGTGCAATCCCTGTGTGCCCAGCCACCGTGGCTTCTTACACACACCCACTTTGGGGTGAAATGGTGAAATGCCACCAGAAGCTTGGTCTTGCAAAGACCAATTTTCCTTGTATTTTGTAGGAATTGGAAGAGTGAATTATTCTGCTCTTCTTTCCAGGTGCACTTGAAACCCTTCATTAATTTGGTTTTGTGTCAAGATCAGTACCCAGCAGTGGTTTGCACAGACTTTATCTTTGTGAACGTTTTACTAAAACCAGGGTATGAGGTGCTCACTCTTTGTGACACTCAGCAAAGCATTTGGTACAGCTGGCAGTGTCTGAACTGAACCTGCCTTGGCAGAGGAAGGTCAGACTGTGATTCCAGGCAGGCCTGATTCAACCTCACTTCCCATGAAACAGGAAACCCGTGTGAATGCCCACGAAGGTGTCAGCCCCAAAACCTGCTTGCATTGGAGTCTGCCTGTAGGAAAATGGAGTTTATCTTGTACCCATGAGTCCATTCTGAGTCCCCTGCCCCACTCCGTGGGAGTGGGAGAGTGTTAAAAAAACCCAGTTGGGATGTGAATGGGTTGGTGGAGGTTTGAAATCCATCCCCTTTTCTTCTTTACACGTGACGGGATTAGGAAGGCACAGCTGTATTTAAAAATAAGGAAAAAGGCCCAACCAAGGAACCAAGGTGCTTGTGGTGTCACAAGGGTCATGGAGGTGGTGAGCTGCAGACAGCAGGGACACTTAACACTGGAGCTGTTGGCTCTCTCCTGCTTTGCTTCATCTGGGGAAAACACCTCTCCAGGTTGAAGAGGCAGCAAACAATCAGATCATTCTATCACTCCAAAAGCAGCAAAGCTTTGCTGACAGAAAGGCTGGTCTTGTCTCTTTAGAAATGTAGCCTTTGCATTTCCATCCATTGCTCCTCAGCCAAAACAGTGCCGCAGAAGACCTGAGGCCCTGTGCAAACCCAAGCAATTACTGTAGCCAGACCAGTGACGACAAAAGGTTTCTTATTGTCTGATACTGTATCAATATGTAGCAATAACTGTGATGCTATGTTTTGTAGGTCTGTTTTTAAATGACACAGAAGGTGCAGATGCATTGCCAAACCCAATGGTTTACTCATAAACACGCCACACACAGGCCGTCTGCAGCAGGCAGCCGTGGTTTGGCCACTGACACGGGGAAATGAATAGGTAATTTATCCCAGATCTGTTGTTCCTGGCTGTGATCTCCCAGTCAGTGTGCAGGATCTGGGCAGAAAGGTTGGTTTGTGAGACCTGGCTTCCTCTGCAGCCAGGCTGGGTGTCTTTGGGAAGCGGTGCCCGGCTGCTGGCGGTGTCGGATGCTGCACAACTCGGTGCTCGGGGATCTTCAGGGCAGTGGGAGCTCCAGAGCTGGGTGCTCCAGGCTTCTGAAGGACCCCCTGCACTCTCTGGTCTCTGGGGGTGTAGGTCTCCACCTGCCCACGTTGCAGTGGGGTCTCACTGGGCTGGCAGCAGGCACAGGGGCAGCTCTGTGTGCTTCCCCGGGAGCGGGAGGTGCTTGGCCCTGGCTGAGCCCTGGTGCTGTGCCCCTGACCCTGCCCAGCTGAGAACCAAGTCAGCTCCCCCCTCTGCCTGCCTTGCACAGGCCCTGCCAAGGACACCTCCTCTGACCTACAGAATTCAGGTGAATCTTTGTATATTGTTTACTTGTTTTAAAAAAAAAAAGAATAAGTTAAATTTAAGTCTGTAGAAATTAATTTACAACTGAAGGCAGAGAAACGCGAGCTCTAATAAAAGGAATTTTGTGAGATGTGGTGTTTTTTTTAATGTCATGTACAATAATGTAAAACCAATGTTACCATTTGATATAGCTTTTAAATCTCTGAAAGAGCACTTGCTTTAAAGTGTTTCTTACAACTGAAGAAAAAAGCCCCCTTTGTTTCTTAATAAATACTTTATGGTGTGACTTTGGTTTTGTTTGCTTTGTCATAGGGATTTTATTTTTTTAGCTAATGCTTTGCTTTCCTGTGTCCCCAAAAGAACATCTGACCAGCCCCCCTCTCCAGAATGGCAAAACCAAAAGTTTGAACTTTTTGCTGTGTTTCTAAAGAATAACAGTAAACCCAACAAATTACATGTCTGAACAGTGTGCTGCAGTGGGGCATGTTCTGAGGGGATATTTTTGGGGAGAAGGGGCACAGGAAGATGGCGTCTGAGCATCAGCTGAGTTGGGGATCCCTCGCCTCTCGGATGGCTGGGGAGCAGTGGTGGGAGCAGGATGGGTGAGAGCCTGTGGGCTTATCAAGTTCTCTTGTCAAAGAATGCCAAATACTCTGCATCAAATGGCATTTTCTGAGAATTTTGTTTTCAGTTGGATTCACAGTCACCAGCTGAGCATTTTGAGTGTGTAACTCTCAGTAAGTGGCTGTGCTGTCCCCACTGTCCTCTGCATCTTCTTGCTAGAGCAAAAACTCCATCCTCAGAAGTGAGACCAGAACCAAAGCCCTGTAGTGCCATAGTCTGTCTGGGATGAGGCCACTCTGCTTTCCTGGTGTTGGCTCCCTCTTGCTGCTGGAGATGCTGGCATTGCACTCTGGGCAGGTGGGTGGCTGGAGGAGCCTAAAGGGCAGGGAGAGGAAATGGAGTGATTGTTGGATCTGCATGTTTATAATTCAGAAAAGTAGGGAAGAGCAGTCTGGGAAGAGCATTGCCTTGGTCAGGCTCTACATTGCACATTCCAATATGCCACAGCTTCCTGGTGTTTGGGGAAGGTGAGGCAGCAAGGCTGGGAGCAGAAAGCTGGCAGGGAAGGAGGGGGTCAGCCATGGCTGGGAGCAGATGTGCTGAGGCGACGAGTACTGTGCAGCAGGGCAGGCCAACAATTTGTGTCAAAGCTTTTTCTTGTGCTTTTATCTGCGGAGCAGCTTCGCCCTTGGCAGATGTTTTCTTTTTGTGCCGTGCAGGAGTTGGTGTGCACAGCAAGCAGTGGTGAGGGTGAGGAAAAGCTGGCAAACCCCCACAGGCTGGGCTGGTGCTGGTTGGCCCTGCGTGCACCAGGCTGGTGGTGTCCTCACAAGGGGACCCGTGGGCACAGCGGTGCCCCGAGGTGGCTGTAGGCAATCCTGTGCCCAAAATCCTGTGCCCAAACCACTGAGCCACGCAGAGAAGAGCAGGAAAGCATCGCCAGTGACAGGATCCCCTCCCAGCACACACACTCTGGAATGCCTCCCCTGTGAGCTGGGCACCTCAGGGGACAGAGCCCCTTAGCAGGGGCTTGTGTGGCCCTGTCCAGCTGCCACCAGCTGTGCCATGGTCACCAGGGGACAGTGGAGGTTGTGCAATGTGGCCCACGATGCCCAAGGGGAGCAAGCCAGGGAGCAGGTCTCAGCTCAGCACATTAACCTCAGCAGCTCCCTTGCAAAATGTCTCATTTGCTGCTCACTTTTGATCTTCCTGGAGCTCTTCTCCCTCCAGATTTTCTGCCTTTCCACTCTTTTCCTCCCACTGAAGTTATTACTAAATATTATTCCCCACATGTGTTCCCTTCTATTTTTCCAAGCTGAATCTCATTTTATTGTTTCCTCCTCATATTTCCTGCTTCTCAGTAGGTCCCTTTGTAATATTTCTCTGTCCTCAGTGGGGTTTGCAGCATTTTCCCACCCAGGATCACTTGCAAATGGACTGAACAAATCACATAAACGTGTGCCATACTTTCTCCCCTTCCCCATCTACACTGAATGAAGCCAGTTTCATGAGACCCTGGCCATCCTGGAGGCTCAGTGTTCCCTGTCCCATAGGAGAGCATTTAATCCTCGTGACAGTATTTCTGTGCAGCCTGAATGGCCAGATAACAGCAGTCACTGGTGCTGTAACAGCCTCCTGTGCCTCAGCAATGGGGACAAGCCCATCGTGCTGGCTTGTGTGCCACAGAACACCGCTGTGGGCTCCAGTGAGGAGGCCTCAGGTGAGCCAGCACTGTGGTGTGGCTGCTCTGCACCAAACACTGCATAGTGCTGGCCTGTCTGCAGCAAGCCTGGAGGTGAGAGTGGCAGAGGCGACGTCTCAGCACCCTGGGGTGTCCCAGTTCCCCCATCTCCTGGGGGACACCCAGTCCCAGACACAGCTTCCCTCCCACACATCCCTGGGAAGCCACTACAGCCCTGGCACAGGGATGGATTTTCTCCCCTTGCTGCAGAGATCCCCCTTTCTGTGCCAACACTTACAGGTTTTGTGATTTGCCCACAGAAGTTTGTCCTTTATACCTTGAAAATCCCAGCATACTGACCTGACCCCAGGCCTTTTTTACCTGGCTAGTGACCCTGCAGCTCTCACCTTCTCCATGCTGGCTTGTTTGCAATGTTTTCCCTGGCCCTCGTGTCATTTCCATCTCCTGCTTGTCCCTGCTGAGCCAGACCTCTTGTGGGGGCAGCTGTGCTGGATGGGAACATCTGGGGCATCAGTTTATGGGCAGAGGCACAGCTTCATTTGGAAAATACCTTCCCACTTGACAGCAGAGGTGACATCTTCCAAATACTGAGAGCAAGGCAGCAAACATTCCACTAGGCATGGCTGAAAAGTTGCTAGGTGTGCAAGAGGCCAAGTATCCTCTTACTCCCTGATTTTCATTAGAAGAGGCGAGACAAACCTCTCTGGAGTGTAACATGAGTCACAGCTCTCAGATTCCAAGTGCCTCCAGCATTGTACTGGCTGCAGTCTTTGTCAAAAGAAAGTTAGCTGACTTTAATATTAATCAATTTGGGTGGCTGTTTCTGATGAGATGAAGCCATGCAGGTAACAACTCAAAGCAGTCACTTTCTGCACTGGGCACATCCAGCTCACCAAGGACACATGTTCCTTTCTGTTTGCATTGTCCATAACACATCAGGAAATACAAAAGAAAACTCACCTGAAACTTTAAAATCTTGTCTGCCATCACAGGCTGTTGCAGTGACACCGTTTAGGCTTATAATAGCAAAAAGAGATTTCAAACATTCAAGAAAGAATAGCAATAACATTTTTCTCCTAAACATGATAATCATTTACTTTCAAGGAAATAGTTTCTTATTGCCTGTTATCAGTCCTTCAAAAAACCTCCAGCAAAATCAAGGCAAACAGTGATACATCAAGCTGAAAAATGTTTAATTCGACAGGTAAGTTGCTTTCCATCAAACCTTCCTCATGTTTAGTGCTGAACCAGCTCAGGGCATGGCCCACCCTGGTTTGCCTCTCTAGGTTAATTTAAAAAAAAAATAAAGCAAGAAGACACTACTTTGGATCCTATCACTGCTATTAAACCAGGGCAAGTGAGCATCATGTCAGAAAACAGTAATAATGCAGTGTGCAGGGATAGAATGCAAGAAAATATAGTGCAGAAGGCAATCTCACACCTGAGGAGTTGCAGCTGTTCTAATCACCAAAGATTAGGAACAGGCCTGAACTTAATAGGCCACAGCTGTGTCCAATAATGATGAGTGCTATAGAAGAGTGGGTGAGCTGGGTGAAGAGAGAGCTGGAGTTTGTTGGCTGTGCTGTGAGGAGCTGTCCATGAGCAATCACCAAGAAGGTATGGAACTTTTGCAATAAGATGACAACAATGCAGCAATAAACTAAAAATAATTCTCTATCTCCCTTCCAAGATATAGAGCAGCTTCACAGGACTATAAAAAATTGGCTGTATTGGAGGGGACTCTAAAGATAGTCTAGTTCTCAGTGTCCCATCCAGCCTGGCCTTGAGCACCTCCAGGGGTGGGTACTTAAATTTCCTTCCATCAGGTTTAGGAAGAGCTTTGAAAGCTGATGGGGACAATGTGGCAGAGTGTTTGATTCTGCTGGGTGCAGAGCCCAGCTTAGCTGGGCCACAAACTTCCCAGAGGTCGCTGGTGCTGCAGATGCTGGCACGGGGCAGGCCTGACTTGTTGCAGGACAAGATGAGGATGTTGGTGTGTTGTGCAGTCTCTGCTATGATTCAGTAGCCAAATGGTAAATATTGGCTTATGCAGCTGCTAATTCCCTCAATATTTGCTTTTGAGAGACAGAATCCTATTGACTTCACACAATCAGACAGTCTATGTGTGATTGCAAATATCTTGTTATGGGGGGACAATAATTTTAATTTACAATGCTGCAAATTAAAAGCAACGGCTGTAGATTTACTGAGCAGTCAGAATCAGGCTCTCAGTTTCACAGCTGAAGCCCGCCCTCACTGTGGATGGGCAAATACACAGAGTCATTGCACAGGATTTAGTGAGCAGTATGAGAGCAGTAGGCAGCTCAAGCTCTGATACCTGGCACATCCAAATGAGCTGGCACTAGGATCACACAGTGGTTTTTCACGGACTAAGGCATGTTTTCAGGAGCTTCTAGGCAATTCCTTCCAGTGTGGAGAAAGGAAGGAGTGAGATGGAGCAGCACAGTTACAAACCCAGCCCAGAATCCATTTTTTCCTGAGGGACTGGGGGGTTGCTCCTGCTGCCCGTACTCGATACCAACAAGTACCAGCAGCTCCACAGGACCAACAAAGCAGTCTTGGTTTACTGTGACAGCTGTGCTGCACATTTTTGATGAGGCTGTAGGCCAGTGCCAGCTGAGCCATCAGACAAGGTGGCTGTGAGAGCTGAGGCTCCCAGACTCGCCACTGCAGGATTTAAGTGCCACTCTGCCCTGAAAGGTTGGAGCTGCTGCACTTGAGGGCTGCTTTGTGTGACCCAGGAAGCTCAGTGCCCTCACCACTCTGGCATGGCACCCTCACAGGGACAGCACCAAACACCAGGGGAAATCCAGAGGGGAACCATGGCCACCTCTCTGACTGTCACCCCTCTGTCCTTAGAGAGTTACAGCAAGAAAAATGCAACATGAGCTTCCTCATGGTGAAGGTCCTGGCTGGGCATGGCCACTGCAGCAAGGTCTCCCCAGCACTGTTCACCATTCCCTTACCTGGGACACAGCCCACTCCTCATCTGCATTTGAGCTCCTTGCTCAGCGTGGACAGCCAAAAACCAACCCTTTCAGGGGTTTTTAAAGCCTTGTTTCTCTGCAGTCCTGTATTTCTGCTGAGGAGGGAACTCACTGCTCCTTCCAGGTTTCTGAGGACTTGCTGCACCCCAAATGCTGCAGGAACTCAGAGGCATGGGGCTGTGCTGGAGGGAGGGCTGGTCACCGGGTACTGCCACAGCAGCACTCACTAAAAGGGATTATGTTTCTGAAATCTTCTTGCTTAACATTCCTCAGCCAGACCTTTCTCAGTTACACTTCTATTTTTTAATGCTCCCATTTCAGACTTGAGCATTAATCTACAGGTTTAGGGACTTTGATTCTTCTTTGTTCTGGTACGAGGCACTGAAGCCTGCCGTCAACAGACTTAGCAGCTGCTCCAAATATTTGGCTCTGGGACATGAGCACTAGGCTCTCTCACAGCCCTGCCTGTCAGACTGTTAGAGGGAAAGTCTCTGAGGTGATTAGTCAACTAATATATCTAATAAGGGGTTTAAGCAGCAATCCATTATGTTTAACAATTCTGAGAATCATTTCCCTTTTAGTGTGCTGTACAAGAGATGACAGTGCAGGGAGCAGTTGGCTGAGCATCCAATTCTCCCACCACCAACTGAATAAGGCTTATTTAAGTTTATCATCAATTTTACTTTGGCATAATTGATTGGCCAGATGTGTGAGAAGCTTTTACAAACAGCACAGTTCCTGCTGCTACATGCTTGCAGGCTGGGCTGCAGCTATGGAGGCCCAGCGAAGGAGCAGGCATTTACTCCAGCAAAACAGGGATACACAGGTTCATCACTCTCTTTTCCCTGCAAAGGAAAAGCAGATACTGGTCTGGCTTTTGGGATGAAAATGTTTTGAAATGTAGTCAAGCAATTACTTGTTAAGGGAAGATGGGAGATTTGGCTTACACATTCTTTCTGTTCCATAATTTTAAAAAGAAAATCCAGAAATAATTTGTTGTAAAAAAAAAACACTTTTAAAAGTGGTTCTGTCAGCAATCTATTAGGAAAAATCCTATTCCTCAAGTTATAGCACCCTAAGGGGGAAAAATTTTAGCCAAACTATATAAAAATATGCACCTTGTTCCTGATAAAATCTGTTTAATTCCAGCATCTATTAATATTTGGACAAAGGGATCTCTTTGTTAAAGCTCATACCCGTTCATTTTCTATAAGGATCTGACAGTGCATGTTCCCCATGGTCACCAAAAATCAAGTAAGGCCAACCTTTTCTGCAAATGTAACTTCAGCCATAACTTGAGTCCCATTCCTGAGTCAGTGCTGGGCGTCCCCCGGCGCATACGGATGCAGCGCTACCAGGGACACAAGAGCCTTGTGTGGTGCTTCCTGCTCGAGGCCAGGGAGCTCCAGGGTCACTTCTCCAGGTCTGGCCACACCAGCGAGCTCGGCAGCGTCAGCAGAGAGATGTGGCATTGCTGAGCAGGCAGAGGCAGGAGAGAGCCTGGCCCTGTGCTCCGGAGCAGAGCGGCTGCCATGGTCTCACCTCACGCCTCGCTGCACTATGCTCCCCCTCACACTCAGAGCCTGAAGGGCCTGTGTTAAAATTGCAAATTTAGCTGCAAGTAAGGAGGAAAGGGAAGGTTTTTAGGGCTTAATTTTCCCCTGCTGTGTCTACATTACCTAATTGGGACCAAAGACTTCTAAGCTTTATTTTGGTGAAGCCTTGGTGAGATCAAGTGTATCATTTGTAGAAGAATCTCTCTCCACCTGGCTTGTATAAAAAGATAGTTTTCCCCCTGAAGACACTATTCAAATACCAGTATCTGCTGTCAGCTCATCAGTACCATTCTTATTTTGCCATATTAGCCTTGCATTTGGGGCCTGATTTGAGACCTATTAAAGGAACTCAAGCCTTGCTCTAATGAGCAGGCCCTTAAAACACACCCAAAAGGCCGTGAAAAAATAGAAATAATCCATTCAACAGCTTTGCAGACTAAATCTCAAATGTATTTAACACTGAACTCTTGCTGCAAAGCTTGTGGGGGGATAAAACAAACAAGCCTCGGTCTGCTGGATTGCTTTAATAAAAGGTTTATTGGAAATATTTTTGTGCAGACATACAACAGTCAACAATGCTGTTCAAAGCTACAAATTTTCTACGTTTTCTGAACCTTCTAAAAATACAAGTAAGTGACCTTCATTTGTATTCAGTCTGAGAGGGAAACAAACTCCACTGTAATGCAATGCTGTATTTAAACTACCAGAGGACATTAATAGGACCTGAAAATGGTAACACTTCTAGAGGAAAAAACCCACACACCACTGCTGCTCTGCTGGGAGCCAATTAAACATCCCCCCACAGCATCACTCCTCTCTGCATATCCAGATTGAAACGTCCCCATCTGAAACAATATTTAAGCAATTCGAGTACAGATATGACAGACAAGCGGGCACATGACTTGGCTCGCTGATGAAAAAGATGCTGTTAAAAATCCTGTCACTCAAGACCCTGAATATTTGACCTCCCTGTGCAATGGGCTGCACTTTGGGGGCAGGAGGAGGGACAGGGGGAGGTTTTCAAGTTAAACATCTCTTCCAGCACACACATGTACACAGTCCCAGAGGGCTTGGCTGCCTCACTACTTTATAACTGGAGCCCTTTAAAAAAAAAAAAAGAGTTGAGCAACAACTTTGAGCAACTTTGCAGTCTATGAACTTTTGATGGTAAGAACAGCAAGTACTCTTATTCCTCTTCTGAATCAACATATCAACCAGAAGGGCAGAGGAGAGCACAATCACTGTCTGGTAAACTCCATGTTTTCTAAGAAACCCAGCAGATGTTTTGAAATTGATTAATTTATGCCAAGACGACATCTGGAACATCTTCGCAGGAAAACCACCCAGTAAGGTAGTTAGAATTTAAAACAATCATGTCTTTCTGTTAATGTTGGCTTTTTCCCTTGGCTTCATTGCTCCATAATTACAAGGGTGCTGACCTTCCAGCTATGCACAGTGACAGTTTGGCAATATATTAACACTTTTCTTCATTGTTAGACTTCTGAGTGATTGCCCAGAGCTGAGATTGCCCACACAGAATTTGTAATTTACTAACTTCTGTTTCTCTTTAGAGGCTACCAAGAGGCTGAACAAGAACGGACCTCTTGTGGCAGATTTCAGAAGAACTTATCTCACCTTCTTCATACGTAAAGGAAGGCTTTGGATAAACACCAGTACTCAGCCACTTTACCTTCTGTCCATACCACACACGAGCAGGCCATGAATGCAAATGAAACAACCTCTGGGTTTCACACACTATCACAAAGATATCCAGAGATTAATGAGCCCCTTGTACCGGCTTGAGAGACAAGAACCTGCCCAGGAGCAACACCTGAGCAGAAATCCCACTAACTCTCCATAAGGGGCTGTCACCCAGGACTGAAATAATTCCAGTGCTTAGTTCTGGTGAGTCCACGAGGGAAAGAGGAACCAGTAAATAATTTAGCAATCTTCATAACCCAGGAAACAACTTGCTAGAGCCAAAGCATGCTAAACAAGGAACACTTCTGGCAGGGATTCATTCTAAGTTCAGGACTCAGCTTGGTACCAGACAAACTCAGTTCCAGGAGGTAACAGTGCTTCACAAATTCTCAACTCAGCTCTGCTTCCTTCCCAGAGCCACAGGAAGGAACCAAAGAAATCAGCTTTATCACAACTCTTCACGGATGCCTGAGGAATCCCTCCCCTCACTAACCTCTAACAGCAGCACTGGTCTTGGCCAATCTATTTTGTTTCCCTTCACCTCTCCAGACACCCATCCAAAAGCACATTCCTGTCCAGATAAACTCAGGCTGTCTAGGTTTCCTGCAGGTCACTGAGAAGCGATCACCTTTGGGATTCACTTGTGTGGCCAAGCAGTGCAGGGCACTTTCTGGTTTTCATTTGCCAACAAAGCTCAAAGCCTCCATTAATCTTACTGTTACATATGGAAAAGGTACCCATATGGATTTATTTTGTTGTCACCTATTGTACTGACCTATCCCTGGCCTTCTCCGGACATAAAGCTCTGGTCACAGATGCTGGAAGGCAGTGAAGCCTCTTTGGGTGTCTACAGGATACTGGGAAGAGGTGAGTGTAAGAATCCTTCCTGACAGGACAGAAGGGGTCCAACTGTCTGGAGGCTGAGGAACATGCATGGTCAGTGCCATATTTTAGATGCAGACTGCTACCCAGGTACACCATAGCCAAATTCTCCTCTCCAACCCCTCAGGTGTTTCATACCATCACCACTTCTTGTTAGACTCAACAGGACACAAAGAGCTCTTCTGAACCTGATTGAAGTTTAAGGCATTGATACTGTGTGATGATTCAAAACAAAGGTAAAATAACCCCAGTGCTTAACACTAATGAGAAATCTTATAAACTGAAGGTGCTTCTCAGGGCCAAGCACGCATTCAATGCTCTGCTTCAAACCTGAGCTGTGAGAAGTACACTCCTCGAAGCATTTGAAGAATAAATTAAGTCATTAGTTATAAAACCAAGGGAGAATGTAAATAGAGTATCACTAGCCTTCACTGATGACTGCAGGCAATGTGAAAACAGAAGATTTAGTGAGTTAGCCCAAAGGGCAAACTGCAGGACAGGGACAGTGTAAGGACTGTGCACCTCTAGGGCTGTCCATAGAGAGCCAAGTTGCACCCTGTGTAGCCACTGACCACGTCCTCACATTTCACATATTCACATAAATAAAGCTTTCTCTGCTTTATTTACAACTTTATTATTATGACTGTCTCCCAGCGAACATACTCCAGTACATGCTGTAAAAAATAATGTAATCTTGGTAAGAGAGACTTCCCTGCAGCATCTGCTGTGAGCTGCTGGCTGAAGTAAGGGAAGGGACTGCGCAGTTTTGGCCATGCACTATGGGGTGTGTAGTCTAGTAAACTGCAGATTAGCGAGCCTTGACTGTTATCTTAATTTACAGCCCATAGAGTTCATGTTAACTTACACACATTTTTATGTATATTAGCAGCTTAGTTTGACCCAGATACTTTTATTGGTTATTTGCCATTTCTCCTTGACAAGTTATTACTGACTTCCCATTCTAGCTCCCTACAGCAAGACCTGAAGCCCTGTCAAGGAGAAGAAAATGTCAACAGCCTCCTCAGCAGCGCTCAGAGCAGCTCGGGCTCCCGCTCCCCAGCTTTAAATTGCTACTAGGCAATCATTAAAGGAGCAGCAGCTTCTATGCAAGCTGCGATTACGGTGCTATAAAAAGCAGCAACAGAGCCAACTGTAATTCAGGAAAATCACCGCCTCCATCTGAATATCCAAACCCATCTCCTTTTGGTCAGTGCAGAGAGCAGCTCAGGAAGGCCTTTTCTGATCAAGGCTGGGTAGTTAAGTCTGGACAGTCACGCAGAAATGCCCCATTCCTTCTGCTCCGATACCCTGTCAAGTTGATCACATTTTCACACAGCACTTTCAAAGGCCGCTGTTACTGCTCCGTGCATTTGCCCTAATGAACAAGGAATTCTGTTGATGCAGAGCAGCTGTCATTCTCCTTCTGCTAACACAGCACTCGAATGCACCTCATCATTGCTCATCAAGACAAGCAACTCCAACACCCAGTCTGCGGCACATTACAATACATTAATTCCTGTAATGACTCCAAAGAACAAGAAGAATGCCAGGTCTTGACCTGGGTGGGTTCTGGAGAATTAACTCAGCTAGAGATTAAGGCCATACAGTGATGATAAAGTCTGACCCACCAGCCCCAGTGTCACATACTGTATAGCCCTGTGACAAATCCCATGTGCAATTCCCATTGAGCTGACAACCAACACACGTAGCTCAGTCTAAACCACCATTCACTCTAGGGAAGGTTTTTGTTTGTGACACACACTGACCTCAATTTACAGGGAGGTCAAAATGATACAGCCCATAGTCTGCACTAATAAAATAAATCACATCAGATGACAGCTGCTCCTCCCCAGCATCTTTCATTACACTCTGCAAAATTTTGTTGCCCTAAGTTAAGAACAGAAAAAACTCCAGGATTCCTTCTATTCTCTGCTTAACACATTTACTTGCCATTCTTCATTATCCTAAGGCTTTTAAAAGTTTTTTTTCTGCAGCGTCATTGAAAACCTCCAAATTGTTTACATGCCAATGTTTGGTGTGTAGCTTAGAGTACAAAGACTAAGCTGATCTCATTTTGCCTTGGTGGGAAGTTAATTTTCCTTGTGTTTTTACAAAAGGAAGAAACAATTAGCAGTTTTGAGGAGAGGCTTACACCACACATTTCCTAAACAGATTTGGTTTCTAAATAAAAGGAAGTGTTTAACAGGTTATATCAGCATTAAGATTTAAAACTCCTGGGATCAGGTTTGCTCTCTCCTTATTTATTCTCAGCACTAGTATTTGTGCCTTTAAACAAAATTCCTCTCCCAGAAAATACATACATCCACACTTGGCCCCTTGACATTCATGCCTATGGCAAAATTATTTGCACATTTTCCTTATTGCATAATTGTCTCATTAGCACTGCAAAAAGAAGGTGATGACTTTTCCCTCTGTGCCATCAGCCTAATCCAAGAGCAATCCTGACTGGTGCTGCAGGAGCAAAACTTGCCTTTTCTAAAAGAGAAGGGGACTCTGAACTTCTGAGGTGGCACTGGAAATTGAATTATAGCACTTGAGCGCTGGCATTTACTCGCAACCCTTAAGGAAGATTAAACCAGTAGGCCAGGCTGGAACTTCCCTCTCCTTTGCTAAACATAAACATTCATATTCAAATTGCTTTCGGATAGTTTTAAATCAATAAAAACCTCTGGATGATGGTCAATAGGGCAAAAAACAACGCCAACTTTTAAATACACAGATGTAGTATATACATTAACCACAAAGCCTGGCTTAAACACAGCAGTATTTACTTTATACTGTTCAGAAACATGGCTTGGTGACTAAAATTAATAGAACTTGTCTGGAGGACAGCACAAGCTTTCTAAGAGCTCTTTCAGCTTTAACTTATGCCCCAGTTTTTACCTTTTTTTTTTTTTTTTTCTTCAAAATCCCAATCTATGCAGCAGCACGCCTGTCCCAGTGGCACAGCAAGGCCATGGTGCCAGCATTCCTTCCAGGGCTCATGGGTCTGGGTGTTTTGGGAAGCCTGTTGATGGATCAGATCTAGAAGAGGGACTGGTTTGGCTGAACAAACAAACAGCAGGTCTCCTCTTCACAATGGCCAGCTCTGTGTGTGTCCATGTGTGTGCACGCACGTGTGTAATCCCCTCCTGCCCTCCTCTGCAAACCTCTCTTACCTGGCATGGGGAAGGCTTCCTTAGGGTTACACTATCAGCCTCCTATGCACATGTGCATCTGACCAGATGGTACCTATAAATTGAAATTCTCACTGTTTTATTCTACTGTTAAACTGGGAATGGGGTCATGGAGGGAAGTCCCAGGCTACACTTGAAGTGCACATCCAAATACATCACGAAGCGTTATGAGGAGGCACCTAGTTGAGTTCATCTTGGTGTACAATGCCATGCACTCAAGACAGCTGCTCTGCCAAGCTCTGACTTCCACATCCTGGCTGTGTGAGTAAGCTATTATTTGGGTTTCAGAAAGCTAAGATAGAACCCTAATAAATCCTGTAAGAGGGCAAATAGTCTAAGTAATTGATTGCTATCTTGTGTTATTCTGTCATAAGAAGGCAAATAAGCATTTTTAGCTACAAACTGTGTTGCAATCAAAAATTTTTACACCAAATGGTCTGTTGAAAATTTCAGCCAAATTAATTAACAGTGAATACAAGAAGGAGTAAAGTCTGCATGCAGTCGTGTGCACTTGGTCTGTGTGTAACAAAACAGGAAATCTCAGCACCCCGTTCCAATTAAGCAAAGGCTGATTTCTCATGGAACATAAATTTTCTACTTTTCCCCCAGAACAACCTTATGCCGATGTTTTAAATAGTGGTAAAACATTGTTTTTAATTTCACACCTCACATAGCACAGTCAAATGCTTCATAACAACATAAACAAAACTTTAGGCAGAGCTTTGCGACTGAAGTCAAACAATGATTTCCTCCCCACAATATGCACTCAAGGTTTGCAGGGAGAATACAGAAACTTGTTGGCTAAGGCCACAGAAATGAGTTCTCTGGTGTTTTGGCTGCTGCTGCCAAACCTAGTCATGAATGTGTTAACAGTGGATGCATTGATCCAAATCCCATTATTCCCACCACCCATCAAGTAAAGAATAATTTATTCTATTTCTGATCTCCTTTTGGTTGTATCGTAGGATCGAACGACTTGTGACTGGGAAACAACACCGTGTTCTTCTTGAGAAAATGCATACCCATCTGAAAAAGCAGAAGAAGGAAAAAGAAATCAGTCACTGGAGTTGAGCTCAAGAGCACAGACCTCTTTTAGAAACAGTTTTAGGCATCACTGAAGTTATGTGATTGAGACCACTGCAACCTTAATTTCTGTGCTGTGCTTCTGATGCTCAGAGCTGCTCACTGCATTGCCCATGCGGCACAGAAAGGGTGTCTGCTGCCTGCCCTGTCCCTCTGCTCCCCTCCCCAGGCCAGGACAGTGCACACAGCCACCAAGGCCCTCTGAGTCAACCTAATAAGCTACAAACTGATTTGAACACACTCCCACAGTACTCCCACAGTGGCAGAGCTTCTCTAAAGACTTAAGAGAGAGATAGATTTGCATTTCAGCTTGTCTCCTCTGAAGCCTGCTTGATACCAGCAGTTTCTCTGGAGAAAGGTGGGAATGTCTAGCCCACAACCAGATTTTTCTCACATCTTCCTCTTTACTCCCCTCAGGATTATTTTTTTGAATAATTTTTCAAGTGGAATCTGATGAATGACGCTGTGAAACTTTTGATTCTCTCAGCCAGTCACTTATATTTTGCATAGAGAAAACATGTTCTGGAGGTGTCTATTTGGTTAATCCTGCTGGCTAGCACAATCCTGTGGTCTCCCTAGAAACTACTCAGATGAAAATAACTACGTGCCTGATTTCTTTTAAAGTATTGTGGACAGGCAAGTGACATTTATTGATAGCATCTGCAGAACACCACAATGCTGGTAAAACACTCACAAATAGCTAATGGGCAAACATGATGAAACAGCAGACAGACTTGCAGACGTGGCCTTATAGAAAGTTCTGAATGGAACACTATAGCAAAGGACAGGAGATTTTTTGACACCCCGAGTCACAAGCACAGCAGGAAATCTTAGCCAGTAAGTGGAGTGGATTAAAAAAGAAATACATTGCTTCAATCACATATTCCTCATGGAAGTGATTGCAGGGCAGCAGGAACCTTGATTTGATTATACGACCAATCATCCCAGCATCCCATTTCATTTTCCCTGAGCAGTTCCATGCCAATATACATACTGCTACAGAGGCATGGGTTCGTTTTTCCTGCCGGTAGCTGAAGGTTCACAGAATGCATTCATGAAGTGCAAACAGCCTTTTGGAAAAAAGTGTATCCATCCTGGATCATTGCAAAGGAAGTACGATGTACAAGACAGGCTTTCATTTAAAAAAGGGTAGATTCACACTTAAACAAACACCTCCACTGGGTTTGTTCCATGTCAAGGGCCAGCATCCTGTTAGCATTTTTGGCTAAATTCTCCATGGATAAGTCAACTTGGTCAAAGACCACAAACTTAAGCCCTAGAAGACTGAAGCCCATGTGCCATTGCCTGATTTGCATCGAGGTGGCTTTGCCACATTTACTTATCCATGAGATCATCCAGCGTAACGGAGTCTTCAACTGCCATAACCACTGCAAATCCAGCACTGACCACACAAGCCAGTAGTCCTGGGTGTCATCTTCCCATGACCTGCTTATTCCCAGTGCTGCCACAGGCCTGCAGACAGCAAGGCAGCCCAACCACTCCGCAATACCAATGCAAAAGTCAGTCAAAGGAACCTGTTCAGTGCTGTCACATCAATAGGAAACACCTTAATACAGCAAGAAATTTCAGGCTAAGATGATCTGTGACAAGAATACCAGGGGTATCCTTAAATGTTCATGTCCCTCATCCATCCTGGACTATCAGCAGCAAGGGTTTTGTGTGTATGTCATGGGAAAGGCTGTGACCCCCAAGCTCCTCAGCCGAAGCTCAACATTTGGCAGCTCATGTAAGACTTTTCCTGTAGATCTCTATACAGGAAGATGAGTTCATATTACATTTTTCTATTCACATTACAATTAAAATTGAACTTCAAGCTGTTTAGGCAGCTGACTGTGCCTTGTGGAATCAAAATGCTGCAAAAGCATCCACACTCCCCAAGCAGCTCTACATTTCCACTGCTTGCCGACCCCATCCAAAAACAATGAAAGTTTCCATCTGTCAGTTACATGGGAACTTTCCGGAAGTTTGAACTTTTCCCCCAACTCCAGTTTTAAAACCACACCTATGAGCCTGCCTTGGGAACAAGGCCCTTATTGTTCAGCTGTCCTGCAGTAGCCCAAGGAAAGAGCACATTTCTTTGGGGCTTTCTGGGCACAACCCACTCACCCTCACAGAAGGAAGGACCTTTATACTCTGAGACTTTCTATTTATGGAGGAAAGTGGCACTTTTGAATATCTGTCAATAGGGCTCATTTGTTACGAAGAGATTCACATTCTCATCAAATCTAAGGTTTCACTGGTACCAGATATCAGACAATCTACTGAATTTTAAAAGCATCCTGTTGGGTTTTCTTAAAGCTTTGATATTCTATGAGTAGATGTGAATCTAGTCTCCCTTAGGTCTCTCATTTAACGCCCTTTTTCTGTTCACTGCAATGTCTGTTCTGGTCTGTGCAACGCTGGGCTACAGCAACCATCTCGATGGGCGTGCCTCCAACACAGACGGCAACGCTGTGCAAGCTCAACAGCATCTCATGACAACAGCTTCCAAGACCAGGACCAGAGAGTGTCCACAGGGCTCTCTTTATTCCAGAAGATCTCCTCATGGAAGGACTGCTTACAGGTTTTGTCGCTTCAGGGATTTATTTCAGAGGCCTTCTATTCCTTGCACTCTCCTCTGACACACCCAAATTGTCTGCCCCAGGATTTGTTTAGGCCAGCCAGCAAGAGGGCACTTGTCACTGGCAGCCCATCAGAACTCACACCTGCTGCAGCATTTCACTAGTTCCTACTACAGTGGTATTATGGTTTAGTACTGCCCAAACTATAAAATGCATCTTTTTTGTTTGCCTTTGCAGAAAAATGCCCAGATTCAAATCCACTAAAACTTTTAGGAGGTTGAGGAGATGTGAGAGACCTTTTAGTTTTTAAATCTCTTTTAGGAAATATTGCTTCTTGGACAGCAAAACTCTGACATAATGAAAATCAACACTGTGGTATCACTTGACCAACCAAATTCTGTCTCAGGTGAAACATTTGGTTCTGCAGTCTTTAAGGAGATTTGCTGTGATGTCACAGTGCATGTTTACCAGTTAAAAAGTGAATGCTAACTCAGCTTTGACTCAGCAACCATCTTCTATTTATTCTGGGAAAGGCAAAGCTGCCTAAAATCTTGAACAGTTTGACTAATGCTTACTGAAGTAAATAATTTCTCTTCTGATAAACCATGCCTGTGTTTTCTTAAGGACCCAAGAGGAATTCCTGACAAATGGTCCCATCTCTTTAGTCTCAGATACCAACTTACTGGTATTTGCAAGTAAAAATAAGAGTCAGATGCCGCAGCATCAAATTCTAAACCAATTATTCCTATTTCTTTCCCCAAAATTGATATTAAAGTATTGCAACTCCACTTAAAAGTCAACAAACATGTAGCTTGGAAAAAATACAGAATGTATATTATATTTTAAAGACAAGAAAGAGAAGAGGGAAAAAAAGTTTAAAAAGCATCTCAAATAGCTCCCCTGTTGTTTTTCAAATAAAAATGCACTAGCAGAAAAGTGAAAGGAAGAAGGTGTCTGCTAGTGGAGAATAAATGATGGGATTAGAGCCCTCAGCATGAACACATTATTATTATTTATTATTTGTCAGCCCCCATACTGTGAAACGAACCTCAGATGACAGGTGCTTTTTCTCCACTGATTAATAAGGTGCAAGCCATATGCTCTGCATTCAGATTTACTCTATGAAATCACCATATTCTGTCAAAGGAAGAAGGATTTTCTTGGCTAGCATAGGAAGCCTGGGCCAAGTGCAGTAATCCTCGCTCAGGCATGGCTGTTGGCGTTTCAGAGGGAGCTCTGCCAAAGCCCTGCTTAATGGGAGCAGACTCAGCTCTATTTTTAAAGAGCACATTGAGACAAATGATAACTGAACACCAGCAGGGGCATTACAGGAGGGAAACCACCCTAGAAGGACGCTGTGGAACTTTCCTTATGGATGGAGGGTACCCTTCCCATCCTCTGGGGGGACAGGTGATACAGGTCAGTCATGCAGGGAGAAAGGGGAGGTCAAGAGCCATCTTTTATATCTACAGAGTTTGTCCAAAGGAGAGGTGCTGCTCTCACAAAGTCACAGCAGTAAAAAAGACAAGAACCTGGATGGAGACCTGGGGAAAACCTCCTGCTCATTCTTAAGAGATTTCAGAAAGCAGATGGCAACAGCTAAGGACCAATTTCACCAGGCACCTTCATCAGGAGGTGAACATAGCCTGGGGAGCAGTGTTGTCAGCACTGCCTACAAGATTCCACTGAGATGGTTTTATTTTAGCACCTGGGCTTGACAACCATATGCAACTCTTCCACTAAAGTCAGGAGCTTCACATTTCCTTTTTTTTTTTTAAGTTTTCACAAATGTCCCAGAAAGGAACCACGTGATCTTTGACACTACAGTCAGCAGAAAATTTCCTTCATGCTTCTGGCAGGTCTACACAATTCAGAAACACAAAAACAAAGAGCAAGAAAAACAGCCATGAAGGTTTTACTTTAAGGACATTCCTTCCAAATGGACAGGGCTAGTCTCCAAGGCAGCCACTCTGAGCCAGTTTCTTTAATGGGAGGAGGTGCTTGAGTGACTAATCCTGGCTGGCACTCCCACATGGCACTGCCATGGCACTGGCTGTGAGGCTCTGTTGCCCACTTTGGGGGCTGGACCC
Source organism: Melospiza melodia melodia (assembly GCF_035770615.1). Lineage (NCBI taxonomy): Eukaryota > Metazoa > Chordata > Aves > Passeriformes > Passerellidae > Melospiza > Melospiza melodia. The sequence goes on from NC_086195.1 coordinate 81,916,062, forward strand.
ACAAGAGCCTGGTGCTGTATGAGAGCACCCCTGACACACGCCATACCTTAAGGTCTTGTGCTGTGCCAATGCTTTTGGAAAAGGGCTGGCTCACCAACAGAGAGCCAAGGAAACACACAGGGAGCTTCTGCCTCTTGTACAGAGCCGTTTAGCCTTACCTCAGTAAGGTCTTTGCTCCCACCATTGACCACCAGTAGTAGCCCAGAAACTCCCTGTGAGGTTTTTTTCCTTTCCATATAACTGGAAACAAAGCTGTTTAGGCATTGCTTCCTCCCAAAATATTTGGAAATGATTGCTGTCAAAAATAAAGTAATTTCCAACCCAGTACTGCATCTTTACAATCTGTGCTATCAAATTTAATCCAAATTTTCACTTCTTGTTGGGACCAAGGCAATTCATTTGCTTAAGCTTTTGTCAGCTCTAACTAAACAAACCATTTTCCTCCTTTATATGTAAGCAACAGATTCTGAGTTGAAGTCACAAAAGCAATTTTTGGTCTTCACAGCCTGGGAATTTAGGGCCTGATGGAAACACATGAACAGTTCAAGACTTCAAACAGAGTGCTTGTAGTGTGATTTAAGATACTGGCCCGGCATGTCAAGGCTACTGCCCTATTCATCAACTCTTTGCTTTGAAGATTTCTAGCATTTAGTAAACAGTTGTACAATCCAGGGTTGTGAAAACAGCATATATGTTCCCTGGATTTTACATGGCCTTGTACATATAGCAGCTATGCAACACTGGAAAATAATATTTGACAAGAGATGACAGAAGTAATGGATACAAAAATCATCTTTCCATCCTAACAGCTTCACAGTTAAAATTTATGTTCATGTGAAAAACAGATTGCTGAATGTAACCTGTCCTGAATGGCCTGACTCATTTAGCACTTAATCATTTGCATTTATAGGGAAGCTGGTTATCCAAATTAGGGTTTATTTTGA